>NC_136782.1:3494897-4137125 GCF_947034865.1 Barbatula barbatula | reverse complement strand
TTTCACGTTAACGATATATTTCATGCTACTTATAGCAAACCGAGGTAAACGGTAGTATAGGCAACTATTTTCTGTTATACTGAATATACTACAGTGTAGTATGACATACCATACTATAGAATTATGAAGGAGCACTGTGATATGCATAAATATTTACTATAGCACGGTTCAAAGCTAGTATGTTACTACAGTTTACTATACATACTATCTTATACTACAGTGTTTTTGCCATGTGGGTCTGTGTCACACGTTTAATTTCAGTTTGATCCACGGAACACCGATACTGCAACAATGCTGCTTTCAAAGTGGCCCCACCCTGATACAGTACAGGAAGTCAAAGGTGTGCCTAGCAACCACATACCAGCACAGAACGATACAGATCCACATTACCTGGTCATGTGATTACCCATCAGTAGAAATGAAATGACAACATACAAACACACACTTTACTGGAAGAGAGAGGAGTTTTAGGGCTTTTCCACCAGTACGCTTCTTAAATCTCCTTTTCCTCCTGCCACACACTCTCTCTCTCCCGCCCCGTTTCATTCCTTCACCTTCCTTTCCTCAAACTCACTGTAGTGTTTTTATTTTTCCGCCTTGGAATCAGACGTCTTAAGACACGAGAGCGTGTGTGCTCAATGCCAAATGTGTCTGTGCGTGCTTTCCATTTCAACTGTCTTGAACATTTTAGGGAAATTCTTCCTGAGCTCCTTCGCTGTTCTCTCTTCTCTTAAACATGATTTAGAAAAGGGAAGAAAAAGCATCGGATTTTTAGGAAAGAGATCAGACACGACCTTAAATATCATCAACTATCAAAAGCGTAACCCGCGTCAGAGCGGCCAAGCTTTGCTCCGGACGCATGTTTGTTTGTTTAGGCGAGTTTTGCTTCCCGCTACCGATAACTGTGACGTCAGCGAGGTCAGATTTACTGAGAACTCTTAAATGACACACAGACACACACACACGTCTGTGTGGGTGTTTATTACGCGCACAACTTTTTTAATTCTTGTGTACGGTGTCTGGGAAACGAGCAGCAGTCCCGACTGACTGCAACAATACTGCCCTCTATTGGCCAGATTTAGCGCAACCTCAATTAAATCTGCCATCATATTTTGAGAAAATGTCTCTCTCTTTTCTGTCACAGTACCTATATTATTATCTTCTGTGTTCGGCACAAGAACGTCATGCAGGTTTGTATTGACATAAGAAAATTCTTTCTATCATATATCAGTTTTTTGATTTTGTTTATTTGATGTCTTATACATACTCTTCGGCCCACACAAGATGCTCACCATAGTTATATACAACAAGCATTGTATTGTATATAACCGTGCATGTGACAAATGTCTTGAACACACATTTCCCTTCGTTCAAATGTTCGGGTCCGATGTTTTTGTCCAGCTGTGTGTTTGTCAACAGTGTGTTGTTTGTAGCTCATCGCTATGGTTGTTGTTGATGGGCTGACAGGCGCAGAGGTCACCGCGGGGGCTATTTCCGGTTCCAGTACCAGTGTCGTGCGCGTGAGGCACAGCTCCGTTTGACACAGGTTGATGCAGGTGTGTGTTCCACTGTGGCGCGAAAACCCCGCCCCAAATTCGACGGCTCTCTTGAAAGGTCACGCAAATCGCACAGCCCCGCCCGTTTTGCTCACAACCCGGCCCGCTTCGGTCCCGTCGTACCCCCAGGTGCCTCAGGCCAACCCGCCGCCCGTGACCTCTACTGTCCTCGAGAGCTTTACCGCGACGGGAGAATCTGAGGGAAACCTGCTGCTGCGGGTGCCGCGTGGCCACGGACGCCAGATCCGAGTGTGAGGACGTGCTGTCGATCAGTCTTTTTCCGAGCGCGAGGGGTCGTAGAGGAAGGGCCAATCGCAGGAGCTTCCAGAAGCGCGAGTCGGGGCGCTCGGAACGGGCTCCGTGCCAGCGGACGCACGTGGAGACGCTCCGCAGTTCCGCGATCTCGCTGCAGGCGGTTCGGAGCGCGTGTCGCCTCACGGTGACGAGCGGGGCGCGAGATGCGTGATGCAGGTACAGACACAGACGGCACTCCAGCAGACTGACGCTCTTCTCACACAGACAGTCCGAACTCAGGACCACCAGCAGCCTTCGGCTCGCCTGCATGCACCGGAGCACCGATTCCATCAGATCTGAGAAAAAACAAACACTGTGACGGCACAAGGGGGAGTCAAAATGGTCTCGTGCACTTAACACACACGCACGCACGCGCGCGCGCGCACGCACACGCACACACATGCACCTGTTCGCACTGACAGCAAAGTGACCGGAAGTCATTCATTTTCAACTGGCGCCGATACTTCACGCAAATACGTAATGAAGCCTATTTGGCGTGCTGTTTGAGGGCCAGACCCGGTCAGAGTACCCCTCCATCCTTCACTGGGATAGGAGCCAGCCAAAAGAAATGCGATGGGTTGGCGGAGAGATGCTGCAAAACGGAAACGACGTCTTTGTTCTGATGAACACAGAGGAAGATATTTGGAAGAATGCTTATAACCAGACGGTTCCAAAAAGGCCACCGTTGACCACCATGGTATGAGAATTATATATTTTGAAGAATGTAGTAAAGCAAAGAGTCCTGAGGCACTTTTGACAACCATTGCCGTTTCTCCTACTATGGTGGTCAACGGTGGCCTTTTTGGAATCGTCTGGTTATAAGCATTTGTCCAAATATCTTTCTTTGTGTTCATCAGAACAAAGACATTTATAAAGATTTGGAACAATTTGAGGGTGAGTAAATTATGACAGGATTACATTCACATTTACATTAATTTGTTAAGAGTCGCTGAACGAAGAAATACTGAAATGCAATAGTGTGATTGTCACACACTCCTTTTGCATGGGTATTCTTACATGGGTTTGCCATTTCTGAATAAATATATATATATATATATATATATATGTATGTATACAATATCAAATATCCATTGTTCTTGCGTAGATTATATATTATGCAAGATTGCACTTTAAAAATATTCATGGCTCAACATAACACGTGTTTACAAGATGAAGTGACATTGAAAAACTTTAAGACGTTATGTGGATGTTGATGATGAAATGAATGAAACGTGATTCTACAAAATCAAAACATTTATTTATCATGTAAATATGATCACAGAGCATACTGGACATGACATGGTCATTCAATACAACAAACTTGTATTTTTAACACAAACGTGCAAAGATAAAACATGAAGATGAAACGTGAATGAATAACATGACAATCTGTCCCAAAAGATATAAAAAACGCATGATATTTAAAAGCAACGTTCCACAATACTGTGTTTTAAACGGATAGTGCTGGTCCTGGATGCTGATCGGATGATAGTTGTAGTTTATGATAAATATCTCACAGAATTACTATTTCATCTCTGCACGGCACCAATAGCTGGATGGATATTTGTGTTGCATAGCAACATACGCAACATAATAAGTCTAACAATTGTACTTGCATTTATATAAACACTGCCGTCTTAAATAATGTTACTTCATGAAGGCAGTTGTGTACTACACAGCACATGAAGAGTAAGAATCTATAAGTTTTAGTTTTCCGGGGTATGTGTTGGGTATGTTTGAATTCTTGTCTGTGAGTTGTGTGTCTGTGTGTTTGCCTGCGACTTGTGTGTCTGTGTGTTTGTCTGCAAGTTGTGTGTCTGTTTGTTGTGTGTGTCGTCTCATAGGCAGCTCCAGCTGTAGTTGTTTCCAGAATTGTGAGGAAACAGGAGCAGATTTCTCTCCCTTCCACCGTATGAGCGTCAGCGCCAGACGAGCCCGGCGGAGCTCTTTGACCCAGCACTGCCTCCGGACCGGTTTGAACTGGATCAGAACCACCCTGAGACTGCCGCCCTGCATCATGCTGTTCAGACCGGCCTGCAGCTCTAACAGGGCCTGAGTCCCACGCACGGCGCTGCACGGACTCACAACAACCACCAGCCTGCGACTTAGACCCACAAACCTCAGCGTTTCATCTGTTATAGCTACACACACAGTTACATGTTAACACGGTCATACATGCTCAGACATGCAAGCGCACACACGCACAACTCACTTCCTCCAGGGAGACTGTCTCTGTCGAAAATGCACACGGAGTAACCGAACTCCGTCTCTAGAACCCGACGCAGCGTCGACAGCACAAACTCCTCTTCTTCACTGTTTCGTGCATACGAGATGTACACGTCGTACTGCTTGTCATCTGCAACGATGAGAAAGCGTTTAGTCTCTGATCTGACCGTAGGCATTAGAGTGTGGATTTATGTGTGTGTTCTCACCGGTGTATCTCTCATCTGAGCCGAACCAGGAGCGATAGAGCAGCAGAAGCTCCAGCCAGAAGACGTGATAGATGACAAACATCATCAACATGAGAGCAAGAGTCACACCTAACCCACAGCCTAACTCTATTGTGGGCATATACGCTGTAAAACAAGGTGAAATAAATGAGAGAGAATCGGATAGCTTCAGGCACATCCACAAAAAATCATTGATTATAAATCAAATTAATCTACAGAAATGTCTTAATAAACAATACAAAGAAATTTTATTTATTGAAAATATGCAATCTGAAATGTTAGTGCTTTCAGTTTCAAATATGTTTGAATATATTAAATCGATTTCAACAGCTTAATGCATTATTGCTGAACGTTACGTAAATCACAAAGTTTCTGCATATTGCACTTTTCTTCAATATCGTACAGCCTTAAAGGAACAGTTCACTCAAATGTATACATTTCTTTGTTCTGATGAGCATAGAGAAATATATTTGGACTGCTTGTAACCAAACAGTTCTTGCCCCCATTGATTCCCATAGTAGGAAGAATGACAATGGCAGTCAAAAGTGGCCTAGAACAGTTTGCCGTCCAACATGTGTCTTTCTCTGTGAAACTATTTATACAGATTTGGAACAACTCAAGGGGAAAGTAAATGAAGACAATTGTCATTTTTGGGTGAACTGTTCCTTTGAATATAACAAAAAACATTAACATGAAATGAAACAAAACGTATCGATTTCTCATAAGCATCGGCCTGACATTTGACTAGTTGAGATTTATTTTTAAATCATTTCTGTAAAATCTTCACACAGTAAACCTCTAAAGACTAAAACAATATATGTCCCCCCTCAGTACATGTTTCACATAATACTATGTATTTATTTTTCTTTCTACGTATCTACACATTTAATAAGTTTCCCATCTTTTGTCCTCTTTTTTTTCTTCATGTAAAGCTGATGTAAAACAATCCAACGTCGTAAAAAAAAGCGCAATTTTTCTAAATGTAGTGTATGTACCTTCTAACTTGAGTTCAGCTCTGCGGCTGTTGAAACCTTTAATGTTTCTAGCCGAGCAGTTAAACTCCCTCAGCAGGTCATCAGAAGAGAAATCATCCACGAACAGGAGCCGCTCTTTGGTTTCATCCCCGTGAAAATCTTTCACAAGGCTACACACACACATCAGTAGAACATACAGACACAGAAAATAACAAATGTGTGATGGTGCCTGACGTACGTGGCCTCAGGTGAGCTGAATCGTGGGTCGCCGAGTTCTTCCACGGTTTTACCATCAATGGTCCACCAAACGTCCGGTTTATCTTGCTCCAGGTACGGCAGACAGGCCTGACAGAACAGTTTCGCTTTTTGCCCTGATACATCAACGCATCGACACGTTAGTCAGCCGATAAGTGTCAAACAACAGCATGTGTGAAGAACAGCAGCACTCACCCTCAGTCACAGAGTAAATCTGATCTTTGGCAGGGTTTAGAATTGTAGGAACTTTACTGCCAATGTTGGGAACTACAAAAAGAAGATACACAGGCATTTTGAAAACCATAAACTGTCTATTCTCTTAGGAGAACGAACGGACACAATTTGAGTACATGATTTACTTCTTGTGTATTGTATGGTTTTGCACTACTGACATTTAGCTATGTAAGCACTCCGTGTTTTTACTCTTATTGTACTTTATACTACACAGCTTATAGTTTTTGTTATACTTATAATGAACACTTATATTACAAACTAAATCGAGAGAACACGTGTGTGCACTCGTGCGAAAGAGCGAGAGATGATAGGATGTTCAACTTAAACGTTACATCCATTCGTTCATAGAATGAAGACATAAGACGAGACGGCAGGTCTCTTACCTAAAGCTCTGATGTTTATCGTGCGTGTGAAATGGAGCTTGCGTCCGTTCATCTGATATGAAACGACACATGTGTAGAGACCCGCAAAAGCCCCCATCATCAGGTGGATAACAACATTATCTCCCTTTAACTCGACTGAGGTTTGAGATGAAAACACATCAGTGCTACACATCTACAAAGACACAGAGAGAGAGAATTGGTTGCTGAAAGTAAAAATAATAAACAACAACTCTATAATGTCTATAATTCTTTGTGCGTAAGTTTTACTAAAGATGCGCTTAAATGTAGAAAAAATTCTATACATGAAGGTCACAAACACACACAGAGGGACTCACGTGGTACCAGGTGACGGAGTATGTGCTGTTTGGCAGTGTGAGCGTGTGCAGGTCGGGACAGGTGAGGGTTTGATCGCTCTGGATTGGTACAGACAGGTTTAAATGAGGCCGAGCTCCGATGTCACAGTCTCCTTCCCGCTGAATGACCTCCAGCTGTACGCCGATCTTCACACACGACGAACTGTTCCTACAACACACGTAAAGAATTTACATCCCGTCTTCTGCAAACACTCTGTGTTCAATCGATAAGTGTACTGAAATATGATTAACATGGAATATTTATTGATTAACATTTGTAACAATTAAGGAAGCAACATTCAAGATATACTACAAGCTCTGTGTTACATACATGGATAGCATATTTATTCACTCTAATGTGGCTCAAAACATGTATCGGACTCTTTCTTCTGTGAAACACAAAAGCAGATATTTTGAGAAATGACTTTGTGGTATTCTGTTCATAATAGTGGAAGTCAATGAGGTTCAATGCAATGTTGTTTTCTTCATAATATCTTCTTTTGTGTTCTGCAGAAGAAAGAAACTCATACAGGTTAGGTTTGAGGCTCGATTTCGCTGCTGTCGATTCAGCTAAACCACCAACAAGTCAAATTAGAAAATATGCATTTTTCTCTAATGTGTGAATCGTCATGTGTTTACCAAAGCATACAGATGTACAGTCCAGCATCCTCCGCTGTGGCTGGTTGGATCCAGAGGTATTCTCTGTCTTTGTGCAGTGTGTGTAGCTTCAGGTTGATGGGTTGTTCCAGATCTTGTGTGTTTTTGTGTCTATACCACTGTAGAGAGAGACTGCTGTTCTGAGTCTGACTGTAGCTGTAGAGCGTCGGATAAGAGAAGAGAGGACAGTAGAGCGTCGCCACCTCCCCGTCATACACTTGCACCGAACCAACACTCCACACACCCCAGTCATTACACACCACATCTGAAACACACACAAACACACGACGAGATTAACATCACTGCACATCTAAACACAAACACACGCAATCATTGAAGCTCTAAAACACACACACACACACACACACACATAATCACTGCACATATTAGACACACACACCTAATCACTGCACATCTAAAACACACACACACACCTAATCACTGCACATCTAAAACACACACACATTATCACTGCACATATTAGACACACACACGCAATCATTGAAGCTCTAAAACACACACCTAATCACTGCACATCTAAAACACACACACATTATCACTGCACATATTAGACACACACACACGCAATCATTAAAGCTCTAAAACACACACACACACACCTAATCACTTCACATCTAAAACACACACACATTATCACTGCACATATTAGACACACACACACGCAATCATTAAAGCTCTAAAACACACACACACACACCTAATCACTTCACATCTAAAACACACACACATTATCACTGCACATATTAGACACACACACACACAATCATTGAAGCTCTAAAACACACACACACACACACACACACACACACACACACCTAATCACTGCACATCTAAAACACACACACATTATCACTGCACATATTAGACACACACACACACGCAATCATTGAAGCTCTAAAACACACACACACACACACATAATCACTGCACATCTAAAACACACACACACACACACCTAATCACTGCACATCTAAACACAAACACACGCAATCATTGAAGCTCTAAAACACACACACACACACACACACACACACACACACACATAATCACTGCACATATTAGACACACACACCTAATCACTGCACATCTAAAACACACACACACACCTAATCACTGCACATCTAAAACACACACACATTATCACTGCACATATTAGACACACACACGCAATCATTGAAGCTCTAAAACACACACCTAATCACTGCACATCTAAAACACACACACATTATCACTGCACATATTAGACACACACACACGCAATCATTAAAGCTCTAAAACACACACACACACACCTAATCACTTCACATCTAAAACACACACACATTATCACTGCACATATTAGACACACACACACACAATCATTGAAGCTCTAAAACACACACACACACACACACACACACACCTAATCACTGCACATCTAAAACACACACACATTATCACTGCACATATTAGACACACACACACACGCAATCATTGAAGCTCTAAAACACACACACACACACACACCTAATCACTGCACATCTAAAACACACACACATTATCACTGCACATCTAAAAACACACACACACACCTAATCACTGCTCATCTAAAACACACACACATTATCACTGCACATATTAGACACACACACACACACACCATCATTGACGCTCTAAAACACACACACACACACACACACACACACACACACACACACACACACACACACCTAATCACTGCACATCTAAACACACACACACACACCTAATCACTGCTCATCTAAAACACACACACATTATCACTGCACATATTAGACACACACACACACGCAATCATTGAAGCTCTAAAACACACACACACACACACACACCTAATCACTGCACATCTAAAAACACACACACACACACACCTAATCACTGCTCATCTAAAACACACACACACACACCTAATCACTGCTCATCTAAAACACACACACACACACACCTAATCACTGCACATCTAAAACACACACACACACACACCTAATCACTGCACATCTAAAACACACACACACACCTAATCACTGCACATCTAAAACACACACACACACCTAATCACTGCTCATCTAAAACACACACACACACACCTAATCACTGCACATCTAAAACACACACACACACCTAATCACTGCTCATCTAAAACACACACACACACACCTGATCACTGCACATCTAAAACACACACACACACCTAATCACTGCTCATCTAAAACACAAACACACACACCTAATCACTGCACATCTAAAACACACACACACACCTAATCACTGCACATCTAAACACACACACACCTAATCACTGCACATCTAAAACACACACACACACCTAATCACTACACATCTAAAACCCACACACACACCTAATCACTGCACATCTAAAACACACACACACACCTAATCACTGCTCATCTAAAACACACACACACACCTAATCACTGCACATCTAAAACACACACACACACCTAATCACTGCTCATCTAAAACACACACACACACACACACCTAATCACTGCACATCTAAAAACACACACACACACCTAATCACTGCACATCTAAAACACACACACATTATCACTGCACATATTAGACACACACACACGCAATCATTGAAGCTCTAAAACACACACACACACACACACCTAATCACTGCACATCTAAAACACACACACATTATCACTGCACATCTAAAAACACACACACACACACACCTAATCACTGCTCATCTAAAACACACACACATTATCACTGCACATATTAGACACACACACCATCATTGACGCTCTAAAACACACACACACACACACACACACCTAATCACTGCACATCTAAACACACACACACACACCTAATCACTGCTCATCTAAAACACACACACATTATCACTGCACATATAAGACACACACACACACGCAATCATTGAAGCTCTAAAACACACACACACACACACCTAATCACTGCACATCTAAAAACACACACACACACACACCTAATCACTGCACATCTAAAACACACACACACACCTAATCACTGCACATCTAAACACACACACACCTAATCACTGCACATCTAAAACACACACACACACACACACACCTAATCACTGCACATCTAAAACCCACACACACACCTAATCACTGCTCATCTAAAACACACACACACACACCTGATCACTGCACATCTAAAACACACACACACACCTAATCACTGCACATCTAAAACCCACACACACACCTAATCACTGCTCATCTAAAACACACACACACACACCTGATCACTGCACATCTAAAACACACACACACACACCTGATCACTGCACATCTAAAACACACACACACACCTAATCACTGCTCATCTAAAACACACACACACACACCTAATCACTGCTCATCTAAAACACACACACACACCTAATCACTGCACATCTAAAACACACACACACACACCTGATCACTGCACATCTAAAACACACACACACACCTAATCACTGCTCATCTAAAACACACACACACACACACCTGATCACTGCACATCGAAAACACACACACACACCTAATCACTGCTCATCTAAAACACACACACACACACCTAATCACTGCTCATCTAAAACACACACACACACCTAATCACTGCACATCTAAAACACACACACACACCTAATCACTGCACATCTAAAACACACACACACACCTGATCACTGCACATCTAAAACACACACACCAGTAGAATTTCAGTGTGGTATATCACGCCAACAAGCTTGAAATGATAACAGTTGTGCTCTGACCTGACACTGACACTTCAACAACTGAGAACTTCATTAAACCACTTGAACTATGAAAGAGCAATTTCTGAACTATAAAAATCTGGACTTGCACATATACACACACACTCACATTTCTGCGTGCAAATCAATATTCTGTAATTGAGCTATCAAATTTATGACATGAACATGGTGTTAAAATTAAAACATTAAAAAGGCTGAATCAATTACATCTTAAAACTCACACATCAGCAACTAATGCATCAATAAAAAAATGTATCTCTCTCTCTCACACACACACACTCACTCCGCATAACCAAAACACGAATGCAAACCCAATTTCAGTAAAATAATGAAAGATAAGGTGATTTATTTCAGTTTTGCGGTGAAATGCTGACCCTGCTAATGTCGGACTCAATTTAAATAAATTACCTTCTCAAATCCAATCGCACAACACGCACACCTCATTCACATCATGCATGCAAACCGAATCACACACACAGACAGGCAGGCGATGTCTAGAACTGTGTGTGAGACGGACAGAATGAGGGGTGGGTCAGGAAGAGAGTGAGGTGGGGTAACGGTGTGTGTGTGTGTAATTGGTCTGTCACTTTTCGACTACGGGGGGATTAGTCTTCCCATTAAGAGTGTCTCAGTACACGTGCACACACACACACAGCTGCAGAACATTATAAATGACCCTTTCTGGAACAATCCGTTACCCGGCCTGTGGTGGGAAGCATTTTTAATTAACCCCTCTTTCCAGAGGTCCAACCAGCCCATAATCCCGTGACCTACACTTTACACACATCTGCACACACGCGTTTAACTATTATGACATTTAACAGCACAGCTCACACTGCAGATGTGTACAGAACCTGACAATACTGCATTCACGGAACAAAAACAGAGACGGGACAAAGATAGGATGTTTCTCGTGATAAAGAACAAATAAAGTAATGCTTTTACGTTAAATATACACAGTAATATTAAAGTTACTTTTCAAATACGTAGATTCCGTATTTTTTATTAATAGTTGTTTAGATTTATGTTACTTTTAGTTAACGTTTTATCAAATTTTCATTATGCTTTTGTCTTTTTTTATATATTTTTTATTTTGCTATATAAGATGAATTATTTTTATTATAGGTTTTGGTTTATTTTTATGGGTTAAGTTCTTTAAATTGATTTTTGTGGCAACATTTCAATTTTTCATTTAGTTTAAGGTCAATATTTAATTTAATTTCAATGAACAAAAACATTTTCAAAATGTTAATTTTAGAAAACTAAGATTCAGTGAAAACAACAAACAAACATTATGTGGCTGGTAGACCTCCGCAAAAACACTAACTGGGGAGTAGTTTAATTTAAATGAATAATACAATTAATAATATACAATCAAATATTTATACAAATTAATAAGAATGAAATTGAATATAAAACAAATGTTATATTTGAGCCAAACACAGAGTGGAAGTTAACTTCGGGCCAAGCGCACTTTTACAAATAAAGGTGATGGGCCGTTTTTTGTCTAAATGGTTCTGTAAAGAACTTTGTGCTGTAAAAATGTTTCTTCAGATCATATAAAAGAAAGAAAGGGTTTTGACGTTCAACACTATTGCAAAACAAACTACTTAGTTAATAAAAGAAGCACATGCAATGCCCAGAATAAAGCCTCAGTCAGGTTAGAAAAACTACACAGAAATAACACAACTAGTAATGCAATACTGTGAAAAATATATTTCTCGATGTCCCTTTACCATAACAATCCCTTTATTACTAAACTTGAGAATGAAGCATTAGATATTCGATTGTTTGTCTCGCTTGAATTTCCTCGAGTTTCCTCAGAAGTCACGCTACTTCTCCATCAATAAAGTCACCGAGGTCAAAACAGCCGTCTTTGTCTTATACACATCTAACAAAACCCTCACTGTACAACACACACTTCCCTATTTAAACATCTAAACGGTCTCAAAACTAAACATTGCAAAAAACTCTCATACGTGTCATTTGTCTTGTCGAGGACTTTGAGGAGTCTTCATTTTTTTATAGACTGTTTGGGTGGACTTTATAAACTTAACTTTGATTTCATTGATCACATCGTGTTTCTGTGAAGATTCATGTTAACAAGACTGATGCTTAATAGGTAATTTACAGGGATGCCATAGAAGAACCATTTTTGGTTCCACATAGAGGCATTCAGTCAAACTTTCTTTCTTTTATATAATCTGAAGAACCTTTTTTTTAAGAGTGTGATGCACAAATTCACTGGAAAAAGACTTGCTGGGAAAAACTAAAAATGACAAGCACAACATTTCCATTGCGAGACTAGACTTGCACCAATAAAGCCAAACTTCCATAAACATTCATTCAACATAATTCTTTTCTTCTAGAAGATTCAGCATTATTCCTGCGGCTGTGTGCGTCCGGCACTATAATTTAAGAGCGAGCAGGAGATCCAGACAGACCTCTGGAGACCCCGACTGATTGGTGGGAAGCTATAACATGAGTCCGTTGATTGGATCAATTATTTAAATGTGAGATTTGATTGGTTGGTAATAGATTTGGAGGATGGAACTCGTCTCGGGGCGAGGCAGTGACAGAGGAGGCATCCTTCAACCGCACGACGACCTTCAGCAGATTGACCAATCACATCGGGTTAATCTGTCTCACCTGACTGCAGCGCGGCCTGAGTGACCGATACGGAGAAGACGCCCATCCTTAAAATGCAATGACAGAGAAACGTGAAGACCAACCGAATCCTGCAGTGAGAGAGAGAGAGAGAGAGAGAGAGAGAGAGAGAGAGAGAGAGAGAGAATTACTCACTGTCTTAACCACCTGCCTTCATTTCATCAGACGTTCACTCGGTTTATTTTCAGACTCCATAAAACACTCCTGCGAGTGTTTTTACTGCATGACAGCTTTAAGGGCGGATAAAAAGGGAAAGAAATGAAAACAGAAACGTGAAGGAGAAAGAAAGAGAGAACCGATAGAAGACGGAATGAATACATCCGAATTCGTTTTTTTCCAAGTTGATGACATATTTGTCAACAATGTGCCATATATTATTTGCAATATTTTCTAGAACTGTAACATTTAAGCTCCAATAAAATGACTTGATGGTGATATAACTTCCGGAAATGAATTGGAGTGAAACATTTATATTTCCTTTTTAATGTGAACTTTTTAGGAGACTGGATGTTATTCGAGTGCAAATCGGCCAACAATTCAATATGAAAATTTGACACATTGCTACCTCACCCAACATAACGTAGAATACAATCTCTAGTATTTGCGACCGAATGTAAATCATACTGTTTTTGTGTCATAAATTATGTCATAAAAAGCGTTTTATTTCCTTCATAAAAGGGACCGCACCGACCCTGAACCCTACATCTGTAGCTGTTGCAAAATGACCACACTGTGTATTAAAGGTGCTGTAAAATATTTCTTTATGGAACAGCACGAAGACAACGTCCCTGACAGACATCACAAAAATCCTCACTCACTGACTGAATACATCCCTTGTCCCTGAGACTGCACTAAACTCTAAACAAAATGTGACCGCGGACAGATTATGGGTTTAACCTGTTTTAACATAGCAAAGGAAAAAAGAGCATCTATTTAACTCGATTGAATCTAAAATGCTTCCACAAATGTTAAAACTAAACCAAGGCCAATGAATGAATGAAAGATCTCGTGCCAAGAGTGAAACAGAGAGAGAGGGAGAGAGAGAGAGAGAGAGAGTAATGGTGTTGGACAGAGACCATCTCTCCACTGTCACCTCTGCAACATACATCACGTCCCTTTAATGACACAAACACACTCCGCTGAGTCAAAGCCAAACTCAGAATTAGATATTAAATAAAAATTCACTCATCCAATGAAACATTTTTCAGGGCTTCGCGCACACACACACACACAATATCAAACGGGTGACATCATTCCTTTTTCTATTGTTAGACTGTGTACATGTGTAATGTAAGCCAACGTTTTGTTTTTCATATATCAAACCCTCTCTCTGATACTTACACAAATTCTTAGTTTTTTTTGTTTAATTCTTTAGTTTCTTTATGTTGTGTGTCCAGAATTTATACACAAACACCCCTCACATACGTAACGAATAATTGTGTCTTTCTGTATCGCACTGTGAATAACAACGCAAAACAACATGACACACACACGCTGTGGACTGAAAGCAAGAAACAGACGCTTCGTTTGTCCCGGGACAGTCTGGGAGTCTCAGCCGAGACCAAACGAAATGATGGAAAACCCAATTAGTGCGCGAGTCCAAAAACACCGACATCATCTGGAAACGCACCAGTTCAGATCAAATCTCCAGCCCGCTTATCGGAGCGCCACAAAACGTGCGCTTTAATTTCCCTGAGATGCATTAGGGCAAAATTACAGCATCTTGGGATTTCATTAGACTCATCTCTCCGAACCCCCCTTATTGATTCGCACGAGTTTGAACGCAACACTAAATTACTTAAAAGGGTAAAGAGTGCCTTCAATCCCCGGCGCTCCAGAAACGCTTCATAATTTGTGCAAGAGGAAATCGGATTATGAGAAAGTGATCGATGCTGTGATCGTCTGGAGAGAGACTGATCTGGATGGGCCACAGGGGGGCGAAGACCCCAAAAAATGATCTATTGGAAGAGAGTTAGTGACCAATTAGTCATGTTATTGTGCTGAGAATAAAGCCCAAATACGCAATCGACATTTCATATTGTCAATGCTACCCTGTTGATTTTATACTTGTAATCTATTGTTTTGTCCGTTTATGTAGCTTTTAGCATCTTAAGTCCCCTCAAAATGTAGATGTATGAGCTTAGTTAAGTTATTTTGTCCATAGCCGAAGCTAAAGCTGACCCACAAACCATTAAATAAATACATAAACAAATATCTATCTACCGCCACACCTTTAAATTGGGAAAAAAGACATTTCTACTGATTCATCCTTTCAAGGAAAATATCTTGTTATTCTACTTACATTGTCTCCGGGTGCTTATAAATGGGATTTTAAGTGAGTGATCAATTCTGTGGTGGTCCAGAGAGAGACACCGAGCTGAAGAGGGGCCGCAGAGGGCCACAGATCCGATCAAATAATCTATCAACACAGAGTAAGTAGCCAATTAGTCACTTAACTGCAATTAATGAGAACAAACACGCAAACATAAATCTGTACATAGACACACCATTGAAAATGTAAATGTAGGTTAAGTAGGAAGGTTTATTTTTTTCTTAATGACAAATACATACCCATGAAGAAATATTGAGAAAGTATTAACTGTGTATGCAGGTGTGTGCTGTGAAACAGGTAATAGCTGTTCTCTACTTACATGATGCCGCCGTCTCTTAGGTCCGGTTAGACAGGGAATACTGCAAAAGAACCACAAAGTTAAACAGACATACAAGACGTCCGTCTGGACTGTGACCATCGCTAACTGACTGCTGGTCCCTATACGTATCTGACTCTCTCTCTCGCTCTCTCTCAAGATTCAAGATTAAAAAAGCTTTATTGGCTTGATAAATACATTTGACATTGCCAAAGCAGGAAAATTTAATATTAACATTCTGTACAAAATAAAAGAAAAGTATCTTATATAAGCAACTATATGTACATCTCTCTCTCTCTCTGTCTCTCTCGCTGTCTCGCTGTCTCTCTGTCTCTCTCTCTCTCTCTCTCGCTCTCTCTCTCTCTCTCTCTCTCTGTCTCTCTGTCTCTCTCTCTCTCTCTCTCTCTCTGTCTCTCTGTCTCTCTGTCTCTCTCTCTCTCTCTGTCTCTGTCTCTCTGTCTCTCTCTCTCTCTGTCTCTCTGTCTCTCTCTCTCTCTCTCTCTCTCTCTGTCTCTCTCTGTCTCTGTCTCTCTCTCTCTGTCTCTCTCTGTCTCTCTCTGTCTCTCTCTGTCTCTGTCTCTGTCTCCGTCTCCCTCTCTCTCTCTCTCTGTCTCTCTCTCTGTCTCTCTCTCTGTCTCTCTCTCTGTCTCTCTCTCTGTCTCTCTCTCTGTCTCTCTCTCTGTCTCTCTCTCTGTCTCTCTCTCTGTCTCTCTCTCTCTCTCTCTCTCTCTCTCTGTCTCTGTCTCTCTCTCTCTCTCTGTCTCTCTCTCTGTCTCTCGTCAGCTGGGACCGGCAGATGATTTAACGGCCCCTCCGCGCATCACCGTAAATCGTTAAAGCAAACCGGCTGGACTCATCCAATCAGCGCGACATATTTCACATCCATCTCACCTGCGCTCCACGACCGCCCGCTCAGGTGTAAACCACTGCCGTTAAAACGGGATCCGCGCAAAACCCACTCACTTCACGAGAAGAAGTGATTTACAAGGCACTACACGCAACCTATTGAACGAGGACGAGCAAATCCACGCACGCGAATGAATGAACAAGTAAACGCACCGGATGCGTCTCGGAAACGCCGCACTCGTCTGTGATAGGCTACCGTGTGGGTAACTTGTGCAGCTCGCTGGGTTTTGGGACACAGCCAGCGTGCGCAAGCCTGAAGTTGAGCCCTATATGAACGTATCATACGCCAGGAAGTCGAAATGAAACAGAAGAGATACGAACCCGTCGGGAAGTTATTCGAGTCCGCGTACCGTAACCGGACGTTTCCTCGTTCTCCATGTGAACGGAAACAACAGCGACCTACGATCAGACTCCTCCCACGGAAAACAGCGTTTGCACAATCTCCGCGCGCGCACACACAAAACAACAAGCACAGTGCGTTCCGAACGGGATATGTTGCCATCCGATGGGGACACTATACGAAACGTCACTCCAAATAAAGACACGATGACGTTGCCAAGTACATTTTAAACGGACAGATAAAGAGATACAATTGAGTTATTCCTCTAGACTCTACACATCAAGAGCTTTACTCTGCGAAGGGAGCAGGGCATAGGGATGACTACTTCGGAATGGAACGCAGGCACAGTCGCACCACATCCGTTGTGTTCAAACCGCACGCGCACGAATGACTTTAAACAACCAGATACAGACGCGCTGATGACTCGTGTAACTCTTGTTTAAACTGTTTTTATCATAATAATCATTATGCAAAGCAGCTTTACGCGGAAAAAATACATTTTAGTCCCAAATTAATAAGTTTTGCGTTAATTCATTTTAGAACAGAAACATTATAGCCAAGACTCTGTTCTATAATGCAATATAATAAACACGTGTTGATGTTGAAAAACACGAAGAAATAAACGTTTCGGTTTTTATAATCAACATCATGGCTCAGTTCAGTCGCGCGCGTGTTGAAGTCTTTTGTGACTTGACCAGCTGACAGTGGTTTGTGTAGACCTACTCTTGTTCGTTGTCTATAATATTCTGTTTTCTTTATTCACATGGAGTGTAAAAATAGCTTATTTACCCTCGCGTATAAATGCTTTTATTTTTCATTTGATCTCAAATGTTTATTGCTGCAAAGGTGACAAGACTGTCCTGTGCTTGTAAGGAAATGACAACAGTTATTTTTAACACATAAACGGGGTGTGTGTATGATAGTGTGTGAGAGAGCGTGTGTACGCGTAGGGTATGTAGAGAATTGTGACACGTAAGTTATAATGTTTGTGCGCGTATGTGATTTACAGATATGGATTTGCGTCACATTTGTAAATCATTCCGGTACTGTTTATAGTATCGATATTTACATCCACTGCAATCCTTTACTTATGAGTTTGTTCTGTGACTGCCGTTGCGCGCGAATATAAAATGATTCATATGTGTGAATGATTCTTAATACATGTGAAATGCTAAGAACAATGTGCAGAAGTGACAAAACCATGCACCGATTCTATTCTAGTTCTGGGTTTGCCGTGTGCTGTGGAGTCGTTTTGTGTAATACTGAAGTTGCGGCGCCCCCTACCGATCGTAATGATAAACCAGTGCGCTGTCAGCACAATATCTGCTGGCTCTGCACATTTACAGGCACTTTTACCTCGTTGTTAATTCTTTTAACGTCTCATCCTAAATCCCCGGCGAGTTGTGAACGAGAAGCATGAAGATGACCTCCCTTCTCATCCTCAGATGTCAGTTTTGTTTGTAGACTATAAAGACGCACCTGCCACTGCGGACCGCAATACACCAGCAGGTGGCGAGGCTTTCCCGTCTTACAAATAAACAAATATGACTCCTTTTTATGATACAAGCATGACATGAAATAACATCAATATATATTATATTTACACTTGTAAATTTGGTAGGCGCTTTAATCCAAAGAGACTTCCCGTAGTGCATTCAAGCTACAAATGTGTGTGTGTGTTAACCCTCGACCCTTGTGCTGCCATCAAAACTTAAAAATATATGTAGTAAATTAAATGTATTACTAAATAAAAGATGCCCAGTTGATAAAAATCTGCCTTCATTTTGGGTATTTATTTTTGGCCAATGAATCACTTTCAAAATGAGATGTAAACATCGGCTGTTTTAATTTATTCACAACTAAAAATCTCTCTCTAAAGGCTTTATTTCTCTGGAGAAAACATCACGACTAGTCGCTTGTGCGTGTGTGTTGCAGCAAAGTTGAATGGACTTGCCAAAAATCTAAAGAAACAGATGTAGGAGATTTTGTTTGTGGATTAAAGTACTGAAGTGGATTTTTACACAGAACATACGCATGTGTGCTGGGTGGAGACAAAACCTGAAAGCAGACAGGAGTTTCATAATTGTTTTATTTTGAAATGACATTTTCCTTCTGTGGCAGGTTTAATGCTTTATTCAGACCTCTTTACATCATGAAAATGAACGTGTACAGATTTAAGGTGCGAACATCAGCGAACGAATGAACTTCCCACGTCAGCGAAAGATCATTTCAGCATGGCAATAATCAATAAACAAATCGTCTTCTCTGAAATACAGGCAGACATCTTCATTTGTACACACCCCATCATGCCCTCTTGATTTTGCTCACATTCGGAACCCTGACCTTTGACCCCCCTTTGTTGATGCTGGTGCAGCTCCACTAATGGAAGACATCTCGCCGTCGACGTCCAAAGACAGCCGACTGGCCTTTATATCGATGGATCTGACCAATGAACAGGTAGATCACACTTAAAGGGGAAGGAACCTGGACTTCGGAACAGCATACTAACACACTAGCTCTACACTGGACATAGTATGCGGCGAATGACCTATGACATAGAGCACACTGCGCTATCCCACATTGCACTATTTCTCATGCAATTAAAAAATGTAATATCAACTTCATGATTTGTTTTTTACTTTATTTGATCCACTGTTTGCGAAACAACCGTTTGAGTTACAAACCGGAAGCCACTCGCTGAATTAAACATGCAACATAATGAGGTCACGTGACAACAGTGCAGCATACTACAGTTTGAAACATTTCTTCGCTGTATTTTTTTACACAAGGCAGCACACAGTCTATAGTGTACAGTATGTTAGTATCTTATTCCAAACGCAGTCTGATGAGTAAAGGAAATCAGTGGCAGTAATACACACTGGGTTTAAAGTGGTCATCCGGTTTATGTCCAGTTTTGAGGGCAGTCTGTGCTTTTGGCAGGATAAAATCTCTCAGAAAGCGAAAGATAAGGAGTTTTTGACATAAAGTGATCCACGAGCACACGGTGTAGAAGCGCTGAAATGAATCGCAGAGGTTACATCACATACTGTATGACATCACTTCCTGTGTGACGTCACTGGAAATCCCCTGGTTGACTTCAGTCGTGTTCAGATGGCATTCGTTTGCAGAGTCACAGCTGATGTCTGTAATGTAGAAGTGTCTGAACGTGTGTCAGGCTACCGTGACAAACCTTATTGTACGATACATCAATAAAGAGCTAGAAACCAAACAAATCTCATCTGAACAGGGACAATTTCCTCAAGGCTTCACATGTTAAAGGGGTCATATCACATCTTATTAAAAAAGTTGAACGTATGTATACTCAACATTTATAGAATCCCTAAAAAATGTCTGGGATTACATGTTCATGCACATTAACATATGTCCGGCTACATTTACATATTTACACGCCTGTTCAGTCTACGGTAAACCGATCACACACCAGCGGCACAAGTCTTAAAGGTACGGCAGCAGAACCAGCCTCGACGACAGAGAGACGTCCGTGAAATACTAAAATATGTTTTTTAACGTAAGAAACCAGTGCAAGTGATCCTCGCTTGAAAAATAAATCTGTAAACAAATACATTGCTACAAAAATGCAGAATATGACCCCTTTAGCACAACGTGAGTATACAGTGAGATGAAGCGAATCTGCGTGGTGTTATAAAGTGGATTAATCTAATCCAGCCCACTAAGGTCACATGACTGTCAGAGCCTATCAGCAGGGCACGATTCCCAAACCCTTCCCCCAATCAGAGAGCAGAATTCACCCACCCCCGAATAAAAACCCAGAGCAATGATGCGAGAACATTCGGTATTAATGAGGCGAGTGACGTATAGCATTACGTGAAAGTGCTTTTGGCATTCATAAATCAAGGTGTGAAGATCAAACATGGCTTAAAGCTCAGACACCCAACAGAAAGACCTGCACGCGTCTCCACGGCGACGTGATTCCGACGGACCCTTGCCAGACTTTGCATAAATGTAAGATCATGTCCTGATTCTCAAATATTCCTAAAACATCGTCACAGCCGTTGTTTTATTTCTTTAACTTGTTTGTGTTTCACATGACTTTATTTTCGTTTGATGTTTGTAGATGCTGTTGTTTGTCGGGTGTAAGAAAGCATTCAGCTCCAGGGGTCACCAGAGGGTGTGTTTAAGTGTGTGTGTTGTGTACATTTACAGATCAGTGTGTGTGTGTGTGGATGTGTATTTGTGTGGCTATGATCCTTCATGGTCGGTAGAGTCCTGGTTGAGCTCTTTTCTGGTGCCCATAGTGGGAGTCCCTGAGTTTTTCCTGGATTGCTGTTTCTCGTCGATTTGGTGCAGCGAGGGCTCTTTATACATACACACTGCAAAACAGAGAGGCACATTTTAATAAACCCCACAGCTTTTCCAAGTATTGACTTATAAACGTTTGGCTCTACAATCTATTTTATTGCAATTTGGTGAATCTCTGGAAGTTTATTATCCAGATGAATTACAGAAAAGAGATTGACAGGCTTTAATATATAAAACCAAAATGTATCCTGTGTGTGACAGGCTTTAATATATAATATCAAAATTGATCAGGTGTGTGTGTGTGTGTTTCATGTAGCTCAGTGGTTGGCGCATGGCACTTGCACCGCCAAGGTCATGGGTTCGATCCCAGGGATTGCACATACTCAAATACAACGGTATAGTATCATGCATGTAAGTCGCTTTGGATAAAAGCGTCTGCCAAATGCCTAAATGTAAATGCAATGAATGTGTGTTTCTTGTCACCTTCAATGGGTCTGGGCACAAAGTGTGAACAGGGTTTAGTCTTCTTGACGCGGTTTCCCTTCATAATGATCCCGTCCTTGGTGAGTCCGAGGTACCAGGCGCGGCCGCTCTCGTGCTGTCGGTACACTGTAGACGAGTAGATCACGTAATAATTCTCAAACACGCTCTCCTTAAACTTACACTCCGGTGTGAAGGTATCCTGCGGAGAGAGAGAGAGAGAGAGAGAGTGATGAATAACTGGAATGTAAAAACACTTTAAAAGCTTTCACATGAGTGTGTGCGTCTTTGTCCCAGTTTTATAAAAATTATTTTCTGTGATCAGGTGTTAAGGGTGGAGACTGTCATCCAGAGCAGAAACCACCTCAGGTGAACAAGCGAGACAAAGAAACAGATTATCTATATCGTTTTAACCCCTACTGCTCAGTGGTAAGAGCATTGCGTTAACAACGCAAGGTTGTGGGTTTGGATCCCAGGGGATTGCAGATACCTATGTAAAATGTATAGGATAATGCAATGTAAGTCGCTAAAAGCGTCTTCCAAATGCCTCGATGTAAATGCGATAACAAGCATCAGCTGTGCGTGCACTGGTCTCGCATCTCTCACGGAGGAGCTCAGGAAGCATAAGAGAGGAGCGACAGGATTGTAATGACGAGAGAGGACCAGGCCCGGACATGTGTTAAGTTTGTGTTTATGTTTTTGCGGCCTTTACTTCCGTGTTATTGTTTGTATTATTTGATTCAAGTTTGTTAAATGTTCGCCAGTTCCCGCCTCCTTCCCTTTTATGGATCTTTGTTGCATTTATATATCTTTGTTTCTTGATGAAAAAAGCGCATGATACAAACACACACAATATACAGTAAAAGAGGTGTGGTGGGGCGCGCACACACAACATTAAGAAGATGTGGTAAGTTTGCTCTCTCAGCATCCACTTTAGAAAATGAAACGGCACTAAATAACCAGCAGTGAACACACACACGCACGCGCACACACACACACACTACACTGCATGAGTGCGTGATCTACAGCACCACAACAATAAAACTGCTGAACACACTCTGTAGCACTCACAGTGCATCATAAATGAAACATACAACAGTCTAAATAAATGAAAAAAAAGTTAAACTTAAATAAAAAGTTTAAACGTCAGGATCTGTTTCTTCCCAAATATAAATAGTTAAACATTTCAATGCTGTATATTAATGTGGTGAGGAAGGCTGGATGAGAGCCATGACGCGGAGCCGGTGGTGTGAGTGATAAGTGCAAGCAGCTGTGCGCGCACCGGTCCCGCATCTTATCACGGAGGAGATTGGGAGCTTAAAAGGACGATCGGCAGGACTGTTGACGAGAGAGGACCGGGCCCGAACATGTGTTTAGTTTGTGTATGTTTTATGGCCGGCAGTCGACCGTGAGGTGGCTGCCGGTCTTTACTTCCATGTTTGTTTATTTGATTTTCATTAAAGTTTTGGTGTTTGAATGTTCGCGGGTTCCCGCCTCCTTCCTTCCCTGCTATGGAACTTTATTACACTGGTGCCGAAACCCGGGAACACGGCAGCGAGGTCCTCGTCCCATCCGACTTCTCGATCCAGCACCACCGCCTCGGGTAGCCACTCACGGACTTCCCCCGTCCGCGCTGCCCGAACTCCTCAGCACCGCGATCACCCTCGGCAGCGAGGGCTCTTTGACAGCATGTCCCGCCTTCCTCACCACAATTAATAACTTACATACGCATTTGATCCTGCATTCATTTCATGCAAGTACAGTCACACTGGCGGAAGTTCATTATCACATGAAAACTAATTTAACACCATCTCACATCAAAGATAGAACAACATCCAGATGCACAGATTCACACATATACACACACACGTAATGTTAATATAGACGCCTGTGAGTTTAGTCTAAATCAGATCCTCTTAAAATGAAACATACCCGACTGCTAGAGCTCTGTGAGTTTAAGTGTCTATTAACAGTGTGTGTGTGTGTGTGTGTGTGTGTGTGTGTGTGTGCGTGCGTGCGTGCGTGCGTGCGTGCGTGCGTGCGTGCGTGAAACACTGCCACTGCTGCTTTCCAACAGTATGAATGTGTGTAGTTCAGAGGTCATGTCTGAATGTTTCATAGAACAAGTCTGTGAATTATGAATGCAGAGTACAGATGCTCTCTCCATGACATAACTCCCCAGGGCTCCATCTTATCTCCAATTCTTTTTTCCTTATATTTACTGCCTTTGGGCTCTTTTTTATAGAAATATGGCATTTCCTTCCACCTGTACGAAAAGAGAGAGCCCGCCAACCATCAAGATTGTGTGCCCAGCACCAAGATGGACGGCTGCGCTGTGGCTGGTTACCCTTGCAATAGTGAAGTTTAGGTCTGTCGGTTTGTTCACAGCATTTCAGTGATGAATGTTATATAAACAGTGCATATAATGCTTGATTTGGAGATTGTTTGCAACTGATAGATGGCTATGTCCCAGAGCTAAAAGATGCCGGACATGAACTGCACGCCATAAGTCAAACTAGTTCCACCTCGTGTTTTACCGGAAATAATCGAACAGCTGTATGTCTCTTTTATAAGTTTGATCAAACTACTGTAAGTACTCTTCGAAGATATGACGTATGCATTACTACTGTATAGCCACTCAAGATTAATATGAGATTGGGAGAAACTGCCTGTCATACGCGATCTTTAAAGGTCTGCATCTGTTATTTCTTAAAGGAACCTAAAACAATATTAATGTCTGTGCTTGAAATCATATCACATAGGGTTCGACCACCTTCAACCAGACACTACACAAAACACCACAACCTCACAAACCCGCAATTGAACACACACAACATTGCATAATAGTACATACCCTGACAAACGCTACATAGAAAAGAAACTAACCAAATTCAGGAAATTCTGAGGAATTCTTAAGAAATACAGACACAGAAAACACACATTCGTTGGCATGTACACACACACACACACACACACACACACAAATACAGTTTGGTCTTACTGTGGAATAGAGGAAACCTTCTCCATTCATGGCCACATAGAGTCCAGCCTTCGCGCCCTGCATTGCCACCACACGCAAACCCACCGGGATGAGATTAAACAGAGCTGAAACACAAACAAAACAACATTGTTATTGCTCAGACACTGCTCTGTCACAGCTCTGGAGACTTAATAGTGCAAATAACTGTCTGAAAAATCAAAAATCCCCCAAAAAGTAAAATAGACACAAACTACATGACAGCCTTAAGTTTAGGTCTTGGAGAGTTAATACAACATTAACTCTGACTTCTGAATTTGGCAAATCTGAGCAAGTTTGAGACATTGTTGAGATCTCTTTAAAACTTAATGTTATCTCAGGGTTTTTTTGACCGTTCATCTTAATGTTTGAGATAATAGCGTATCTCCCGCAATACCCAGGATATATTTGACAACAAAATCACATTTCAAAAGAAAATATAATTCAATAATTCAAAAGTCAATATAATTTATCCAAATGCGTCATTAAAGCCTGCGTGTGCTGTTATTTATTGATTGCCAAACGGGAAGAACTCGTGGAAAAGCCAGCGGGCATCACAAGCTCTCTTGTGCCCGGAAAATGTCTCTGGGTACTGTCGTAACCTTGGTTCTCTGAGAGGAGGAAACGAGACATTGCCAGTGAAAAACACCAAAAACAGCAGTGACACAAACTTTCAGGATAGACGGCGAGCCGCCGGCGTCCAAGCGCTGCTGCAGAAAGGCTAGAGTGTCAGATACGGGATATAGCTCCAGGTCGAGACCGTTTTCCCCACATGTGCAGACGCCACAGCTCGGGGTGCCAAATAGTGCCACTCTCTTGGGTCAGCAGATCCCTCCTCGGCGGAATCGGCCACGGGGGCGCTGCAGTAGCTCCATTAGGTCGGGAAACCATGTTCAGCGTCCCGGCAGCTGTCTCTGTTCTGATTTTTCTTAGCACCAACGGTAAAATCTTCACGGGTGAAAATGACTTGTGAGAGCGTGCCCCGCAGCGGGGAGCTCGACATGGATTAGAACAGAGGCCAATGCGTATTCCTCTCTGTCGCAAAAAGTTCCCGAACCGATCCCAGATCAAGTTCACTGACTAAGGGTTCAACCTCCATTCCCTGTGAGGGGGCCATCCCTCGACAGCATGTCCACACTGCAGTTCATCTGACCGGGCATATGCATCGCCCTGATGGAGAGCAGGTGACATCGGCCCAAAGGAGGAGTTGCACCGCCTGCTAGAAGAGGGCTCTTGAACGAACACTGCCCTCTCAATTAATGTATGACATTACTGATCTTTTTTACCGTACTAATCAGTACATGTTCGACTCGTTCTGCAGGAGAAAGCGTTTCTTGGCATGTGGGACCTCAGCCAGAGCTGGAGGGGACGCATGAACAACAGACCGAGGTGGCACAGACTAAAAATGCTAAAGGTTTGCACGGGATCTGGGCTCAGATGTTGCATGTCTTGCGACAATTGTCCAGTTTTTACTGCCGTTATCCAATAAGACTTCAGGAAAGTGGAGAAGGGAAGAGTTCCCATAGCAGAACTCTGCAATGTTGAGGGACCTCTCTCGAAAGGGAATAGAAAATGAAAGCAGGTCTAAATCTTTCTTTAAAGTATGAATGACCGAGATGGGTGTGTAAACACCTACTGTACTTTAAATTCTTTACCCCATCAATTTTTGATCCAACAATAGATTTATCTTTGGAAATATTTCAGATTAAAGTGAAATGTAAAACGATCAGCATTTCATGTGTTTTAACACAGAATCTCTCTTAAGATTTAAGAGCCGAGGCTGAACAGACCAATATGTTTGTCATTCATGCTACACAAAGACTCGCCATCTAAGCCTGTTGGTCTCGCTAATGTGAGTTGTGCAGATAAGAAGGCAGGCTATGAAATTCACCAACATCTCACAGGAAACTCGAAGCTTGCGTGGGAGACCTTCAGAGACATGAGCTGTAACACTTAAAAAATTCTGATGTTTATGAGTAAACATTTTTCTCAAGTGCCCCGAGGAGATGAGCTCATAAAGAGTGTGAGTGTGTGTGTGTCCATGCTCAGAAAAGAACATGTGGATCTGAGAAAAACACAAGTTGTGAATTCAGGCAAGATCTCACACAGAAACACACACGTGCACATGACTGTGGTGTCTGCTCTGAGCAGGTGTGTGTGTGTGACAAAATCACATTTTACCCCAAAATTCAATGAAAGAATCAATTACATTGTTATTAAAAATCACCAAATTTCTCTGCATTATGATAAACCACAAATATTCACCAGCACTTTCTGATTCAAAATATCTTTTAAGTCTGCAGTGAATTGTGACATGGACAAGTTTCATAAGGTTCACCGAACCTGCACATGTGTCACTGAGAACGGAAAAAGAGAGATAGAGAGAGAGAGAGAGACTTACTGTAGTCACTGTTTTCATCTGTGGTTCCACTAACGGTCCCATCGGGCATCATCTGCAGGAAGAAGCCCTGCTCACTGAAAAGTCGGGTCACTATCCCCTTCAGCTGAGATTCTGAAACAAAAAACAAAATAAGTTGCTTTTTTGCTGAAGAAACCTCTGAAAACCTGCACAATGAAGATGTTCCTTTATGTAACATATATTATCTTACGAAAGAGGAGTGTGGCAAAATACACAGACACAAGTAGGGCTGTCATGATTATTAAATACCTCATTGATGGTTTCAGATCATCGCAATTATTGCACATCTCCATATGAGACACAAGGAGGGGCTGTAGTGCCTGCATATTGCATATTTTAGTGAATATATTGTAACTAAAGTATGGTAATACAGGTCAAATGTACCAACACCATCACTTTAAAAAAAACTTTAAAGCATATACCATAAAATAACCTGCAGTACAATTTAATATTATTTAAGCTAATCTCAGTGTGAAAACCAGCCTACCGAAATTTCTTAAACAGAAGTAAAATGTTATTGTAATCTGTTATTGTAAAAGTGAGAAAAAAACAGACTAGAAGCTTTTCTATGGCTAATGGCTTTAATTCAACCCTGATCAATTTACTCAATTTACAAGTATTTGGTGGTTGTATTATTGACACGTAAAAGCCCACACCTTGAATATATGATGACCCCATTTTTTCTTATATTCAGAACAATAGGTAATTTCAAAGCCAAATCAAAAATGTATGAGAATTAAATGTCAAAGCCCTGAAACAGGCAACTAATTGTCACAATCGTCAAAGTACCCCAAACAGACAATTAATCTGCAAAGCCCCCTCACAGACAATCAATCGTCAAAATCGGCAAAGCCCCAAACAGAAAATTAAATCGCCATAATCGGCAAAGCCCCAAACAGATAATTAATCGCCATAATCGGCAAAGCCCTACACAGACTATTAATCATCAAAGCCCCAAACAGAAAATTAAATCGCCATAATCGGCAAAGCCCCAAACAGATAATTAATCGCCATAATCGGCAAAGCCCTAAACAGACAATTAATCATCAAAGCCCCAAACAGACATTTAAGCGTTATAATCGGCAAAGCCCACAAACATACAATTAATCACCATAATCGTCAAAGCCCCAAACGGGCAATTAATGGCCAAAGCGCCCCAAACAGGCAATCAACCGCAAAGCGCCCAAACAGGCAATCAATCGGCAAAGCAACCAAACAGGCAATTAATCGGCAAAGCAACCAAACAGGCAATTAATCGCAAAGCCACCCAAACAGGCAATTAACCGCAAAGCGCCCAAACAGGCAATTAATCGGCAAAGCCACCCAAACAGGCAATTAACAGCAAAGCGCCCAAACAGGCAATTAATCGGCAAAGCAACCAAACAGGCAATTAATCGCAAAGCGCCCAAACAGGCAATCAATCGGCAAAGCAACCAAACAGAGAATTAATCGACAAAGCCCCAAACAGACAAATAATCGCCAAAGCATCCAAACATAAAATTAATCGACAAAGTCCCCAAACAGAGAATTAATCGACAAAGCCCCAACAGACAAATAATCGCCAAAGCAACCAAACAGAGAATTAATCGCCAAAGCCCCCAAACAGAGAATTAATCACCAAAGCCCCCAAACAGACAAATAATCGTCAAAGCCCCCAAACAGACAATTAACCGCCAAAGCCCCCAAACAGAGAATTAATCGTCAAAGCCCCCAAACAGACAAATAATCGCCAAAGCAACCAAACAGAGAATTAATCGCCAAAGCCCCAAACAGACAAATAATCGCCAAAGCAACCAAACAGATAAATAATCGCCAAAGCCCCCAAACAGACAAATAATCGCCAAAGCAACCAAACAGAGAATTAATCGCCAAAGCCCCGAACAGACAAATAATAGCCAAAGCAACCAAACAGAGAATTAATCGCCAAAGCCCCCCCAAACAGACAACCAATTGTCATAATAGCCAAAGCCCCAAACAGACAAGTAATCACCAAAGCACCCTAAACAGACAATAAATCATCATAATCGCATTGATTTATTAGACAATTAATCGCCGGCCAAATTTAATCACGGAGACGTTCAGAAGAAATTAATGAACGAAAAAACGCACCAGTTTACAGTAAAACTTCACCTTACCGAAAAGCAATTAAAACCTTTCATTATTTGAGTCACTTCTCGCTAATGACTTCAGTAAACATGACACCCTGTGGGCTGAATCTGCTTCCCTTCTGCTCTGTGAAACCATGGCTCACGCCTGCCGTCACTTCATTGTTTTGAGGCTAAATTCAGAAAAAAGGTCACGAATTTGATCAAAACCCTGACAAACACACAGACACTTCTAAAATTCAAATTTTATTTAAATGCATGCATGAGACAGATGCTTTTATCCTCATCAAGTTAAGTTAAACCTGTGTTTTCTGGGATCGAACCCGTGACCTTTGTTGCTGGCGCAATTCAGCTAGAAAGATTTATGAGGTGTCGGTCAGACATTATAATGATGGCCAGAATACCAAATAAATACAAGTTATAAAGCTGTACAATTCAAAATGACATGTACACCAATAAACGGTACATAATGAAGCTTAACGTGAGACACTCGGGCTAAATTAAACTCTTAATTTAGGTGCGTGAGGGCTTGCGGGTGAATGAACTGACCTGGTTTCCGGCGCACAGGTCGTTTTTTCCCGCTGCAGAGTCGAACTTTACCGAAGAGTCCGAACAGGTGCCGCGCGCATAGGGTTCCTCGGCCGCCGGGCTCTTTAGCGGGGCTCGAGCGGCGCTTACCGGACGCAGCGCGCTCGCTGTTGGCCTCGCGCGCCTGCCGCTTCTGTCGGATGAGCGAACTGGCGATCGCCGCGGCCATATCACCGGCCAGAGAGAGCCGACGCGGGGACGATTGTAAACGGTGCGAGATTCACGTGAGGGAGCGAGCGAGCGCGCGCGCGCAGTCATGCACCGGAGCATGAGCGATACCGACAGACAAGGTTTCTTCTACGGAAAGCACTGACGAGTTACGTAACCGCAGAGTTAAATGCACGGGTCGTCCAAAACGAACCTTACAGGAACACTGTCAAAGAGTTAGTTACGCATGACGTCAGATGTGTCCAGGATTAAGATGTCGAGGAGATGCTGTCTGACGGTCCGGCTATAAACTTCTCATCACGGATGCTTTTCACTGCAAGTTAGGTCCGCTTCGTCCTCGCCATGTTGGTTCGAGGACCCTCGTCCCATCTCTGTCCAACGTCCAAAACTAGCAAAAGCCTCCGGCTTTGGGAATCAAAGACTCCCACTAAAGATGCGTCTCGTGTGATACCAGCAGTCTGGATGAAGAGGGAGTGATGCTGTGAGAAAGAGAGAGGAGGATGGGGGGGGTGAACGATGAAGGGTGTGTGTGGTCGGAGAGAAAGAGAGCGACTCGACTGGGAACAGAGCAAGCGGGTCAAAGCTTTTGCTTTCCCTAAAAAATAAGACACGCCGGGAGCATAACTGGTTTTGTAACGCTTGTTTAAATGTGTGTTTTTGAAGATTTGACATGTTTCAGCAGCTCGTCTGGTAGATTCGATTACCAGGGAACATCAAAAAACAATACAATGAACGCACTTCAAGTGACTTCATGTGTGAGAAAAAGCATAATGTCATCAAAAAACACATAGGGTCCGTTCCGTCGCTGGCTCGTTCATAATACAAAACGACATGAAATCAGATCGGACCGTTTCGACTGATATGCATGTTCATTTAATGTTGCATTTAAACGTTTCGTGAACCAAGTCTAAATCCCTTTGTCGCACGATGCACGTAAACATTCCTGAACATAAAAATGTCTTTCTGCCAGCACGTTTGAAAGCTGTCAAACAGCAAATGAGCCCCACGACTCATTTATTTAGTTGGCACATTACAATAATTACATTTCTTGACGGTTTGGCTTCATTTTGATTGCTTTTTATGATGGATTGCGCATATTTGTGCGTGTAGTTGTATAGAGAGGATCTGACGGATGTCCTGTGGGTCCGGCCCTTGATGGACAGGTCTGATTGAGCAGGTGCTGACTCAGATACCAATACTGTATCGAATGTGCGGAGCAGGCAAGTGCTGAGAGATGATTTCTGTAGTCTCCGGTAAAAGAGGCCGATCACTGTGACCCAGATACATCATTCAACCTTCATCACAACACTGATTATTTCATCACAGAGAGAGAGAGAGAGGGAGAGTGAGAGAGAGAGAGAGAGAGAGAGAGAGAGAGAGAGAGAGAGAGAGAGAGAGAGAGAGAGAGAGAGAGAGAGAGAGAGAGAGAGAGAGAGAGGATATCTATCTATAGTCTCCGCTGAGTAGGCCAGTAGGTCCGTGCAAGTAAAACACGATCAATTGATCCTTGCAGTTTCAGCTAATCACATTTTTCTTTATAGCTGTGCACACACACACACAAAGGAAACATATACAATCTTCCGACACTGATGTGACTATTGACCAATGAGAGGAAACCCTGACCTGTAAAGATCAAGAACACACACACAGGGCATTAACAATTAAACATACACACAGCACAGCGCATTTCCGGCGATATGCCGCCAGTTAGCGTTGAGCAGTGTGCAGTGCACCTCTCAACACAAGTACAGCTCCACGAATAAACCTTATGGAGAGAAAGAGAGAGAATGTGTGTGTGATGCAACCATCCTGCATCATTTATAAGCACACAAACCCTTCTGCTTTTATTCAAGTCTGTCTCTCACAAAAATCACCCGGCCTCAAAACATCTACGAACAAACAGTAAACCAAACAAACATTGTTCATACTGCCATCGTAACCCTCTGACAACCAGAGCAAATCATGTGCAGTTCGTGATCATGACATCACTATCTCTCACAGCAGCTGTGTAATCATTATTCAATGCACTATTGATATAGTAGAGCTATATGACATCATAATACTCTCTCTTTTACATCTCATCCAGCAAGAGACACTGAACAAGAAAGTGTGTCTGCATTAACTCCACTAGGGGGCAGTACAGTAACATGTGCAGTATACAGTACAAACTAGAAACAAACTTAAAGGCTGGGATGCATTATGTCTTAAGGTGCTGACTTTAGCCTGCTAGCACTGAAATCATGATCCCATCCTCCATGTGAATCGCCTTCCAAAGCACCAATTCATTATTATCCAAGCATGTTCATACTTGTCCAAAAGAAACAGAGCAACCATGGTATCGTCGCTCGTACCCTTTTCCTCCCGTAGCTGTCTCCATCGTGTAAAAACTGCACCGATGTTAATTCGAGTTTTACCTCTTTCGTGGTCCAGACGTTTTTTCAAATAATATCTATCGTTCTTTATATTTACTAGTTGAGGGTTCCTCTGGCAAGTCGGGATTTGCTGCTTTTAGCCATTCTCTCAATATTGAAACAACTTTGGATGAATATGTAAACTGGACCAGTCTCAACAAATGGCTATGGTCAAAACGTTCGGCCAGAATGTTTTTATTGGTCGGACGTTTTTCGGTCCTATGCCTTTCACAGGCGACATTTAAATACCCCAAAAAATGTGACCACTATACTTTTTGATTGCTACCAGGATGTGAAGAGATTTCCAACCAGCATGACAAAAGAAAATTCTGAACCGACTCATGCATTTTGCCTTTAAATCAACCTCATAACAGCTACAACCACACTCTGTAGGTTTGTGTTTGGGTACACACAGCCAAAGCAAAAGTTCGCTTTTTTAAATCTGTTTATCTCCACATACACATCTATCTCTCTCACGTTTCCATGTGCGGGCACACGTTTACTTATCTAAATGAAGACATTTCCACACACCAGATATTACGTCACAACAATAATGGACCTTATTCACCTTTCCTGGTTCCTCAGCAGCGAAAGTTGTCATAGTTGGGTAAATTGCTATAGTGGTGAATGGGAGACTACCACAAATATATTTTTGCATTCTCATTTGCTCAAATAGAAAAAGAAAAACGCAACGTTTTCACTACTTTATAGAGAGAGTCTGATAACGGCAGTCAACACAGAGAATGATGTCAAATTTACTGAGACTTCCATAGACGCTGTAAGAAACCCTGTCGTATTAGCTTTAACAATTTTTTTGTAATTTGATGCAAAGGTAATATAATACAAAGTATAGTGTTATAAACGTACATGCATTTTTGTGAAAAGTTTATGTTGTAAAGTAAATAGTATGTACAATGCTGATGATTTTTGAATGTGTGCATCATCTTAGGGTTGTGAAAAAGGTCCATTCAACCATTACTGATCATGTAGGGCTGTACATTAAACACACACACAAATCTGTATAACACCCTCTCTTACACACACACACACACACACACACACACTAGAGATATACATTTCTGTGAATATTATGAATCTATTAAAAAACTGATTGATTAATTGATTTATCATGAATAAAAAACCCATACAAGTGCGCACCACATAAAATAACTTTTTTCATGATCTTAATAACTTTTTATATGCAATCTTTCAGTTTTTTTACCACCTGTTTGCATGTTGACTGAATACATTTGTGTTACCCTTACACACTCTTTCTCACACACACAAAAATGTACAAATCCTGTGGATTAATAGAAAAGAAACACAACGTTAACAAATTATACAACGATCAAATTGATCGAGTCTGTATATCGACTGTATCAACATGCACAACAAACACAGTTTTCAAAAGCACATTTAAAGCAAATGTCACACTGGTGCCATCGTAGAGGTGAATCACTGACGTCGCGGTAACGCAACGGCATCCCTGCAGTGACACAGGAACAGTTGCCATGGTAACCAATGTTGGGAAGAAGCTGTGATAACACATCAGTATGGGAAACGTGCCCAGTTAACGCTGGTTTATTTGAAGGGTTTGTTTACTGATATAAAACGTGATGTGACGGTCTGAAATAAGAGAATTATTAACCAGATCCACTCTCACATTCCCGTCGTTTAAAGAACGACGCTCGAAAATCAAGGTCAGGCTGCTAAAAATAACCAGAGTCATGAATTATTTCTACCAGACAATTACACAGACGCTGTTTCTCGACCCCTAAACAAGTACATTTGAGTACAAACGTGAAGCTCGCACTCAGGATCACTGTAGCGACCCTCACACAAATGAGGCGGTTTCCATGGCAACAGAGGAAAGGCTTTCAGCTCACTGATGCAATTCATTCAAAATCACATTTACCAAACACTACACTGATCTTTCTAAAGCGTCTTTTCATCGAGTGTTAAATGAGCAGGACGTCAGAGTGCTCGGTCACGTGATCCAGTGAACAACAGCTGAATCTGAGATTCGTACGGATGCTTTACTATCCCATAAGGCCACAGCAGCAGCTAAGGAGACGTCAAAATTCAAGTGTAAATGAAAACCAAAAAAGCTGGAGTCGGTTTTAAAAACATGAATGAGTAAATGTGGACAGAATTTGTATTCCAGGCTATGTGTGTGTGGGCCTAATGCACCGATGGATTCCAAAATCAGACAAAGACACTAGATGACATCCCACAATGCACCTGTGGCACGACTACAGAAAAATGCAAATTCTGTCATAATTTACTTGCACTCGGGGTTGTTCTGTTCTTTGTTCTGCTAAACACAAAGGAAGATATTTGGAAGAATGTCAGTTACCAAACACATCTCATCCTCCATTGACTCCCATAGTATTTATTTTCCTACTATGGCGGTAAATGAAGGATGAGATTTGCAGAACAAAGAAATGTATACAGATTTGGAACAAATGATGACAGAATAAACATTTTTGCGTGAACTATCCCCTTAACAACAATTATTCATTTCAACAGCAATAATGATGCTCACGAAAAGAGCAAGTGGGTGTTGTGGTCACTAACCCACGGTGAGTAACAGTCCTATTGATACTTGCCTTAGCTAATTGAATTTACTTACTTAGGGATTTGTTTAACTCCAAAAAAATAAAAACAGGAAGATGAGTGAGTGAGAAAGAGAATGGTCTTAGTAGGGTTTTGACATTTGATGAAAAAGCCAACGCACAATCTTCTGTCAACGGAAAGTTTACCATAAACAAATAACAACACAGAAACTTTAGGAAGGCACATTCAAACCCTAAATATCCAATTATTGATATCTGTGAGCCGACAAAACGGTCACAACTACACATGCAAAAATGATGAATGAAATAAATATGGACGCATAAGACTTATAAAAAGACATACGCTTTGACATCACCAATTCATTTTTGACCCTTTTCATTTAGAGGGACTTAAAAACGATGAGACCAATTGAAAACGCCATCACTGAAACAAATAAAAGAGAAACAACTTCTTAGAACATAGGCGGTCCTCAACATGTTAAATGACATAAATTAGACAGATAATCTCTTTGGAGATTTCACAAATGTCAACAGATTCGTGTGAGAATTTGGTTTAGAGGTAGAAAATAGAACAATAATGTTATTATTTGACATCATAGTATTACTCTTAAGGTCTATATGATGTGTAAGGTCTAGAGTGAGTGAGTGTGTCCGCAGTGTCTCACCGGTATCGGTGTCGCTCGGTTCGGTTCTCTGCGCGCACAAACACCGCAGCATGTGCGCTCCTTTCTGCCGGAGCAGCCGCGCAATCCTCATTGCAAGGTCCCGTCCCACACAGTACCGATCACAGACTCTCGCGCATCGTCATTCTCATCATCTCACGCGCTCCGGTCCTGAATCCGCGCGCCGCAGACAAAAGACTCACACGCGCTACATTGGCACATTCTCACGATCTGCACGGGGATAGTCGTAAATCCAGCCAGTTGATCATCGCAATGAGCTGACGGCAGGTATTCAACGCTTATTTCGCGCGGGGCGTGAGGGAAGACGCCGTGCCTCGCAGGGATGCGTGGGTGGTGACGTAGCGGGGGTTCGCTGACGTCAGGCACGGGGACTTGTTTAAAACCAACAGAGAGCACGCTAAACCCCCTCTTCTACTTTATCGTGTTTATTCAGGAAACGGTTGTAGCATGTTTTAACATTCAGGCGATTGTTGTTTTGTTCATTGATTATAATGTGACTGGCAAAAAAGGAATACGGGCATCGGACATTGGAAATGTGTCTGCAGAGGTGATGAAGGTTTAAGACACTTGGGGGCACCACAAAACCGGTCGAAACTTCTGGCACCCCGTCGGTGACGTCATCGCACCGGGGCTCCCGTGACGCGCATTGGTGACTCTGGACGCGCCCGGATTTCGTTTATTTCATTCTGCTGAATAACTTCAATGCGCTATCAAAATGTGCGTCTGGTTATTGATTCTTACATTTATGATTTAGCATTTAGGTTTATTTCGTTTTCACATTTACTAGAATTTATGAACAAAATTGTTAGATTTAAAATTATTGTAATATTTAATCATACAAATCAATGTTACCATTATATATATTATTTGATAATATGACTACTAATACAATATGTGAACATAATAATCCAATACTTGTAATATTAATAACCTTGAGATGATTGATGTAATCAATTTGTAATAAACAGCATCAATAGCGTTGTAATAGGACTTTTATCCAACATCAGGCCACATCACATTTATTATGTTGCTCTATTTACATGCTTCTGTCAAAATGTAAGGGGAAACATGGAACCTGAGTTACTTTGTAATATACGATTTCTCTCTAACGGAGCAATTACGAGGTGCGGAAATATTTGCCCCCACTGCTAAAATGAGAAAACACAGCTGTACACACGGACACACACATAACATGTTGAGTGACAATAACATGAATGAGAACATGTCCTGGCAGCACGCATAGAACAGCTTCCCCACCACCACAACAACAATAACAAATACTGACGTAACACATCAGAGCATACGAGTGCAGTGTCCTTCAGCGTTATGATTTCATGAAGACCACCCGAACGAACATGGAGTAAATTAAGGGCGGACGTCAAAAGGTCAGGCACGGGGGTCATGACATTTCAGAGGAAAGAACGGTGTGAGAAACAGGAGAGTGGAATTGACACACTTATCTGTGTATTTATAAACGGAGTTGAGCGTTCAGAACACACACACACACAAAGTAATCTCATTTTTATCATCATCATGAAATCGAATCTGTTGTGGTCATGTTAAAGGTTGGATGACAAAATTATGTCATCATTGACTCACCTTCGAGTTGTTCCAAATCTGTATAAATGTCTTTGTTCTGATGAACACAGAGAAAGATATTTGTAAGAATGCTAATAACAAACAGATCTCACCTTTTTTTACAGTAGTCAAAATGACTTGATCATATTTTCTTGTTCTGTTGAAAGAATACAGCAAACAGTTCTGGGGCACTTTTGACTAACATTGCATTTTTTCCCACTATGGGAGTCAATGGGTGGCAAACAATTTGTCTGGTTACAAGCATTCTTCCAAATATCTTTCTCTGTGTTCATCAGAACAAAGACAATTATACAGATTTGGAACAACTTGAAGGTGAGTAAATGATGACAGAGTTTTCATTTTTGTGTGCACTGTTCCCTTAAATGGCATTGCGATACAACCGCACAGCTAGATCTTAAATCAATCAATTCAGTCTGTCTCAGTAAGCGACCAGCCGCACCCGAGGAGCATGTCTGCTGAATTTCTCTAAAGTTAAAAACAAAGCTCATATTTGACCCCAAATTCATGGATTCACCCGGACAACAATCAAAACCTCTGATTCAATTTACTTACAGCTCCTTTCAACACACTTGATCTTAAAATAACATGCAATAATAAACCATATTTTTTGCATTTAAAAGTGCGATCGGGTGGTTTCTTTAACTTTAAGACTGCCGCTGAAATGCACTGTGACCCGACATAATCATTGCTTATCATACATAAGGATATTTGACCTCAGAGAAACTGACCAGGTTCAGTTTTGATGATCTTTGCCGGTCCTTCAGCCTCCTCTTCATCTTCACCTTTACTGCTGTTAGACAGCAGACGACGGAACAGACTACAGTAACGTGTCATGACCGCGCGCACACACACACACACACACACACTACACGTCTGACTGGCCCTTAAGCATGTGTGTGTTTATCGGATCGGTATTATGAGTGTTTTAGTCAGAAGTCTCTAGACTCCATATGTAAAACATTTAAATGTCCATCGAATGAGTGCGTCTGTGTGCCTCGGATATTTGCCTGAGCAAATGTGTGTGTGTTAGTGGGGGTGTGTCTGTAACAGAGACGTGTGTGTTGGCCAGAGTTAATGTACTGGTATATGTGTGTGTGTGAGTCATCTGCCTGCCACTTTCAACGCATTGCAAAAATAAAACATTTCTTACTTAGTATTTTTGTCTTGTCTGGTACAAATGTAAAACAATTATTAAATCAAGACTAAGGATACTACGTCATTTTTCTTGAACAAAAAGTATCAAAATTAAGTGAGTTTATGCTTAATACTTTTTTCAAACTAAAGTTTATTGAATTAAGTTGAAATTGTAATACATTTTATTTGTCTTACCCAAATGGCATGAACATTTGGTCATGAAAACTAAGGACTAGGCCATTAAGCTACTCATGTAAATTAATTTAAGTATTTTTAGATATTTTTGATAAAAAATAATTGTAAAGTAATTGTAAGATATTGATTTTGTCCAGTGTAGTGCATTTAACTGCTTCCAACACACATATACATATGAACACACAGACTGTTCAACCATAATCCTTTGATCAAATAAATGACACAGCCGTGAGAAATTGTTTCTGTGGCACGACCTTGTGTAATAGAGAAGAAGAGCATCTATTCTGAGAGTGTAAGTTAGTCTTACTGAGAACCATGGCTATTTATATTGCTGTTTACAGACAGAAAGTGCTGTGCCTAAACATTCTTCAATATCACGCACACATGCACGCAGTTGAGCGTGAAGGTTAGAATGCATCTGAGGTTAGAAACACATGAATGTTGATGTGTTTGTAGGAAAAGGTGTGTCGTCCTCAGGGGCGTCGCAATGAAATACAATTCAAATCAAATATAGTTCAGCTGTCAATTCATGTTTAAGGGGAGACTGAGGTGATCTTTTAACATTGACGTATATCACAATTCATACAGAAATGAGATTCACCGCTGTATTATAAATAAATATAACAATTTACTTGGTATAGAGCGTGGAGGGGCCCCACACATTGCCTTTGCACAGGGCCCAAAATTCTGTGCTACGCCCTTGGTTGTCATGGATAGCGTCTGAATGTATTTAAGTGTGTGTGTGTGCAAGGCCGCTGGTGGATGTTGTTCCGCAATTGAGCAGCAGAGGTCTCGGCAGTCTCACTGCACCATCAGGATCATTTCAGGCCACTGTGACTGTTTGGCGGCTGGGACGCGACAAGTGTGAAGCTAATATTTCTGTTCCCGATGTTTAAGCCCAAAACAAATTCCCGTTTTCACTGGCTGACACTTGAAAGTGTTGCTGGTGTTCAGATTCATAACAAGTTGGAAGGCATTGTTTTGATACAAGCAGAGTGCAACACAAATAGCGTAACATTTGTGGATATGTGCTTGCATATTGCCTTTCTGACTTAAAACACACAAACAGGTATTCATGAGAAATGTCAAGAGTTGGGGAATGTTGTAATAAGGTGAGAATGGACAGAGCTTGTATGTGGTACGTGAGAACTGCGCGTGTGTGCTTGAAAGAGAGAGAAATCAAAATGACAACTGTCTAAATCAAACACATTTTGGCATCTAGCCAAGGCCAAGAGTCTCCATACACACACACACACACACACAAATATCAATAGTTTTATTTATTGCCAATCGTTAATCATAGAGAGAGAGAGAGGCGATTCTAAGACTCAATCCGTTGAACGACTTAATTTTCTGTGTGTTAATAATTCATATAGCGATGTGTCTTACACACACATGCATGCACACGCACATTAGTCTGTTGAAAAATTAAATGACCGTTTCACGCAGAACATGTGAGCAAGACTGCTGAAAAAATATTGTTTAAGCTGTGTATACAAACAATAGAAATCTATGAAACGTCCTCTTATAGATGGATGAATAAACATCCGAGCAGTGCGTGTGTGTGTGTTTATCACATCAACTCAAAGAGTCAAGATATTAATTCAAGGATTTGTGAGGTCAGCAAAAAGTACTTCACACCAATGAAACACACAAAGTAATTTTCTTCTGCTCCACCCTAGAAATGGGTTTGACATACATGTCGCTCTTAATACATGTTTCCTTTTTTATGATGTCATTTTATCACATCGTTGTATCCATCTCATCTCCTCCTCAACTGTAAATAATTCTGCTGCAGGTTTGTGTTGCTCTATTGTGCCACCTGCTGTTCAAGTCTCCCAAAGAACAGCTTCCATCCGAATGCCCAAACATCTTTGTAATAACACTACTACCTCAGAGATGCTTCGATCCTTAAAAAATTATTTGCATTTATTCACCCATGCAGATACATAGATACAGAAGAATGTATGTGTGAGAGAGTGTTTAGCTTTGTTGTCTCGTCGTTTGATAGTCGGAGCCAAAATCAATTGCAGCATCAACCGCCGAGATCTCAGTTTACCCACACACACCCTGCCTGCCGTCCAACATAACCGCTTCTATAATACAACTGCACTCGCCATTGATGCTCTCCATGAACACAAAACAGAGCAGAAGACCGACATTAAACCCATGTGTTTAATGACAACAAACTAATGCTCTACACACTTTACTAACCCACAATACTGTCACACACACTCTTTGTTTTGACATCCACATAAATTTAGAACTGAGGTCAGAAATCGCATAATTTCTTCACTGATGCAATTGTGAAGCTGCAAAGCATCAAGAATACAGCTGCGTGTTAGAAACAAACCTCAGCAAACATACAGTCACAACATTCAGACAATGCAGACATCACAGACATGTTCGCATATTGGTTTTATAAAACAGACAAACAAATCAAAGACATTTAAACACTATAAAGCTATTTGTTTATTTCGTTTTCTAACAATAAATTTGTCTTTTTCTTTAGCTTTTCTATAATATCATTCTACATAATGTAAAGAACATTCTGCTAAAATATAACGTGATATCTTTAACAATCAGTAACAATCAGTAGTTAGGACATGATAACAGTGTTTTAAATAATAAAATATGGTGCCAATAAGATTATTATTTCCGAATTATAAATGACAATTTGAATACAGTATCTAAAAATGTTCAAAGTCTAAACTCTATTGGCTAAATACACTTGTCAAAAACGTATAGTTTTGCTTCAGAAGACATTTATTAGTATTTTCTGACGGACAGATGCACTTTCTGGAGCTTGAAAAAATGAGGCATTTTGCATCCATCACCAAGCTGGGAACGGCTAAAACATCTTACGAATGACTTGAATTGTGTCTAGCTGAAGAAAAAAAAGTCATATATGCCGAAGGGTGGCACGAGGGTGAGTAAATTATATAAAAACGTTATTTTTGGGTGATCTATTCCTTTAGACGTGTGAAGATGCTAAGAAAAGTTTTGACGGAAGAAAAAGAAAAGGAACCGCAAAATAATTGTTTATACAATTAAATGCGATATTTTCCACGATTGCATATATGTGTTCCATTCTGATACATTTTGAAATATTCAACAAATCTTGCTTGCATAGAAAGAGGTATTCAAGTGTTTGTGTCGGGTACCAAACCAACTTCACATATGCACAAATCACTTAATTGACACCAGTTGATTAAAAAACACTAAGAAAACATTAAAGATTTGTCAGTGTCACCCAAGTATCTACTTTTTTGTGCCACTGTATTTACAGCACACCAATAGCCACACATATAGATTTAAGAACGTCTCGGATGACCCAAATCCATTTATTAGTGCTGGATACTGGGCCATATGACGGACCAGCATCACACACAAACAATCCGGGGGCAGTAACTACACAACATGTGTTTGACGCTACTAGGTCTTATCACATCTTAAACAATCTTACAAACTTGCTCAGTTTCACCTCCAACATATGGCTGCGCTTGAGTTTGAAAGTGCTACACACCCTGAATACTGATGACCGAAACGCAGAAACATATTTGACATCAAACACACACAGACACATTATACGATCCATATCTTGCCCTCAAATCAATAAGCATTGATAGCTAAGGGACACAGGCACAAAAACGAACGGTAGCGTGCACATAAAAGGATGTGGACGGGTTGTGTTAAGGGGTTTTAACAGCTGCCGCGTGTGAGGAGCTCCATCACACACACATCCTGAATCCAATACATGGATGAAGACCACCCCTTCCCCTGCCAGAGGCTTTTCTGCTGCATCAGGACGTTTTAAAGCCACCGAAGACCTCCGCAAAGCATCGCCCACGGATGAGAGAGCTTCCTCTGAGGAGGATGACACATGTGAATATGGACATACATCAGCACCCCACCCCAGACTCCCAACAGGACAGCAGCCCAGAGTACCGCAGTACGCACACACACCCGCGCACGATGCTCACACTAATGCATATATATATATATATATATATACACACACGTGTACACTTGCATACACGCAAACGCACACTCGTATGCACTCGCATACACAACACACATGCATACGCACGCGCGCGCAAGAGCCCTGTCCGTTAAATGATGTAAAGTCGCTCAAGCTCACCGGCGCTCTTGTCTTTGCTCTCCATCTTCCGTTGCGCTGCTGTCGGTCACGGAGGAGAAGGATGACGGTGACACGGTGTTCGCTGCTGCGCACGGACGTCAATTCACGCGTTGACCGGTGATGAACCCGCGGCTCGCACGCGCTGGGGAACTGTCACGGGTGTGGCGTGGTAGATGTGGTGGTGTTGTTGTTGTGTAGCTTTTTTCTCCCTTCGGACGAGGCGGAGGCTGGAGCGAGCGTCGGACCGGGTTCGTGCATCACCTGCGTCGTACCGCGCGCCGTTAACGGGAGCTGCCGCAGCTCCGCCGATATCAGACACACGGCCGTGACGTCACCGCCCGGTGTCATGTGAGACCTCCTTAAAACTTCTCCGGAGGAGAGATCCTACGTGATGGATTGGACAGCTGCCAGAGGTCAACGTGACCCTTTATCGCTGTAATAAATGATACCGTGGAAATAATAGTTGGTTAAGGCCTATGACTGAACACCGTATAAAGCACCGCGATTTTTACTATATATTATGTATTCAATAAACATTGTAGTTCGTGGAATTAGAGAATCACTGAAAATGAACAGTAAAAATGTTCAATGGACCCATTGTTTTACTTCAGTATAACCACAGTTTAACAGTGATATTTGTATTTCAAACGTGATGGTTACTACACTTCTATTATAATAAAACAATGGTACATTTTATGGGGAAGGAAATTGTATATCATTAAAAACTAGAGTTTACTTCTATTTTAGAATCATGATTTTTGATCCAAGTTACCATGGCAAACATAGTTACTAAAATACCACACTTTCTCTTATAAAATGAACCACGGATCAACGAAAGCAATCATAATATTTTGGTTTTATTTGTAGTAAAATCACATAAATAACCACAATTTAGCTGTGGTAAAAATATGCTAATGCCAATGGTAATCTGGTAAAAAAAATGAACAAGTATCCTTTAACTATAATAAAAACATGGTTTATTTTCCAAAGGGTTGTACCGTTTAAGTAGAGATTGGGGTGATTTGTAACAGGTTTGGTAGAAAACGCAAATCTATTTTATAATCTTTGTTATTAAAAGTCAAGCCTATCATACAATTATTTATATGCTCTCTCTAAAAAATAAAATGGTATTAAAAATGGTCAGTTTTTGTCTTTCTTCCTGTAAAGCTGTTTTGAAACAATGCAACATAAATAAAATTAAATCGAACTGAATATTAATGTAACTAAGATCTACGTTTTCTAAGCCTCCTGACTGAAGAAAGGGCGCCAATGTGAGTGTGCGCACCGACACGCAAAACGCCAGGTGTAAAAGCGTCATTTTTGGTTTAACGCGCTGTGTTAAAAATTAGCCGACCAATGAGATTGGCGCTCTTGTTCACGTGCAGGCGGCTGCTGAAGTTACCGTAAAACATAGACAACAATTCACACCGTTTTCCCACAAAATTCGTCTGATTCTGTATTTGTTCTCCCAGGTCTCGTCGACTCTGAATCCACCGGGAAGTTCATCTCCAGCGCCCTCTGTTGCCAGCTCAAGCTCCCGAAGACAGACATCCCTGTCCCCTACCAAGTCCGTTCCATTTTAGGATGGCCACTGAGCAAACGGACAGTGAAATACCTAGTGGGGCCTCTTCATCTGCAAACGGGGAATGTCACGATCTACTGGTCCTGGAGCAGCCAACCACGGCCATCATCCTGAGTAACCCATGGCTCATAAACCACTATCCGGAAATATGCTGGAAAACCAGTGAAATTCTCAACTGGGCTGAGGATTGTTTTCCAAATGCTTCCCGAACCTGGCAACTCTTCTACCCAAATCATCCACTCCAGTCAATCTCGGCGCCACCACCATCGAAAGTCCCCCAGAGAACTAATTTGCCAAAGTTCCCAAGGAATATACCCAGTTCCAAGATGTATTCTCTCCTGCCCGGGTGACCCAATTACCACCCCACCGACCATGGGACTGTGCCATAGAACTAAAGGAGGGCGAGCCAGTGCCCCAGGGAAGAATCTACTTATTATCTTTACACAAACAGAAGGCCATGTAGGAGTACATATCTGAAGCTCTCAAGCAAGAGTACATCCGTCTGGACGGGGGTTTACAGCTTTGTATTGAACGTGGAAGATGGCACCATGTACTTCGTAAGGTATATACTGGACTTTCTTCGCCGCGGGGGCCATCTGGAGTAGCTGTTCGACTGGGAAGGATATGGCTAGGAGAAACGCTCCTGGGTTCAATCGGGATGACTTCCTTGACCCAGAGCTCCTCACCACCTTTCACCTGGACCAAGCCAGCCCCATGGAGCAAGGGGCAGGCCACCGCGTCAACTGAGGTTGCAGCCCTCAAGAGCAGACCCTGGAGGGGGAAACTGTCACAGAGACACCAGGCTCTCTCACACCAATCCTCCATCCCTCCCATGCTCAACAGAATTCGAATCATCATCACCTGCACCAGGTCTTCCGAGTGTTTCCAAGTCTTCCGAGTGTTTCCAAGTCTTCCGAGTGTTTCCCAATCTTCCGAGTGTTTCCTAGTCTTCCGAGTGTTTCCAAGTGTTTCCTAGTGTTTCCAAGTTCGCAAAGCCTTACCTGCCATCCAAGTCTTCCAAGTTCTCTACAGCATCCACTTACCTGCACATCCACGGATTCCTCTGTCAGCCATCCACGATCGCCTAGACCGAAAGGACAATTTTATACATCTGATTCTCGATTCCGTTCACATTCTATGCATATACTCACCTGTTGAATTAATTATTGAATAAACTCCTGTATGAAGTTGCACCATCTTGTTCTGTTACACTGACTTTCATCTGAGGTGAACGTGTTCAAACCACTAACTACCAAACAACGATTCTCTTTCTTACACACCAAACACAATAGCAGACCAGTCGCAGGTGTGCAGACAGGTTAGATGTCAGGAAGCAAAAATAACCTGGCACGGACTACAAAAGCTCACACACACATAAACTCACGCTGGATTATTTTGGTATTCAGCTGTTTAAGCAAAATTCACAAGTGAAGTGAAAAGACTATCGGACTACACCCTTACCTCAAGTCAGCATTTAACAACATGCAGGCCTCAGCATTTACACACACAATACATACAGCTTATCCCTTTTCCTAAGCAATACTTTAGAATGCATTCTTTTGTTTTGTTACGCATTTCTCAGCATTTACCTTAAACACACACGCACACCTACAAACTCTTTCGGCACATTTGCTGATTAGAGCAGCTGTCCTGAAACCAATTAGAAGCAGAGCAAAGCTCCTGACCATAAAACATCATCCATCTCTCTGTCTTACAGTCTCTGTGCTTTTCATACAGCAGGGAAAGTAAACATATAGCTGACAGGACTATAAGACGTGATGATGCTCGGTAACTGCAAAAGTTAAAGCTTGAATAAAAGGGACAGTTCACCAAAAAAAGGTCAATTCTGTCATCATTTACTGGCCCTCGGATTGTATAAATGTATTTGTTCTGCTAAACACAAAGTAAGATATTTGGAAGAATGTCAGTAAGCAAACCGATCTCATCCCCCATTGACTATAGTATTTATTTTCCCTACTATGGCAGTAAATGGGGGGTTAGATCTCTTTGGTAAAAAACAGGTTTGGAACAAGCTGAGGTTGAGTAAATGATGACAGAATATTATTTTTTGTGAACTATCCCTTTAACAACATTTCCAAACTTTTAACTGTGCTGTCACTTCTCATGTTCATGACAGCAAGACAAACTTTATTAAAAACTTGGTATTCCTGTTTATAGGCTGTAAACAGTATCAGCAATAGTTGTTTTGTTTGACAAAATTGCACAGTGAGTCGAAAATATGATTCTTGCGGAAAAGTTCAACACAGAATTAAGAGACATTTAGTCAAATGTACCTATATATTGCAATGGTCTGGCAGTGAAAGATTATTTAGTAGAGGTGAGTGAAACAACAAAAGGTTTCATGTGAACCTCATCTGAATTACAAACAGCTCCAGATCTTGATCACCTCCGACATCACACCATCCGAAATTCAATCCCAGGAGAACCTGGTCACGACAGAAATCTCTAGAGCTTGCTGCCAACTGTCATGAGAACCGGACACTTGCAGTTTGCTTGTAAGTCAGCCAATTAAATCTCTCTCATCCTTTTCAGCCCATCACAGTTCACCAAGTTGCATGTTTAATGTGTTTTTCCCACACCACCAGTACCATCCAACTAAATCATTGCAAAACCAATGAATGTGTTCCAAGAAGGCTTTTCCATTACTTAGACCCCTTTACCTGAAGCAAAACCAGAACATGGATTAAAACAATATAGTTGTGTCTGGACAGTCTGGGTCATGAAAAAAAATTTCAAGTTTCACACTTCACCTTTAATGCAGCAAGAGGTATACCCAAAAGTTATTTTTCATGCTTACTTTGATTTTGTGTAACAAAATGTCTTCATGAGGCCATTAAAGGTGATTGGGTTCTCCCAAAAATGCCAATTATTTGATCAATTGACTGCACAACATTGGTAACTAAACAACACTGAACCCCATTGATTTCTGTAAACACAAATCCACTATGACATTTCTCGAAATATCTTCTTCCACAGAAGAAAGAGTCCGATACAGGTTTCGAATAACATGATGGTAAATAAATGACGACAGAATTTTATTTTTGGGTGATCTGTCCCTTTAAGAAAGAGAAGAAACTCTCAGATTAGCACATTGTGTAGCTTTACGAGAGCGAGGAAATCGTACAAATCTTAAATTTTGTGAATTTTTTATTTATCAAACACATGTTTAAAATGCAATGCAACACTTATCTGCAGCACGTACGTTATCTTGCTGACATGTTTATCAAGCATACGCAGTAAACAGAGAACACATTTTATACCGCTAACATGTACATACAATTCTCATATGAACAGTTATACACAGCATCAGCCTGGAAACGCCCAAATAACTTCAGTTTCTGACACGCCCTGATTCAAAGAAAAAGAGAAAGTCCTTTCTCTAATCGGAATAAAAACACCCCATTGGTTGATTTCAGTGATAAGGCATTACCATTGGTCCCTGTAGAGCTTAAAAGATTCTCGTTTGGTCAGTTCGATCTGTCACTCCTCCCATTTGCACATGTCATTAAATAGAGGAGTACACATCACGCGATTGGTCGATGCTGATAATCGGTGGACTGGTCAAAAAGAGTAGTCAGGGTTACTTACAGCAGTATGCACACAGTTACACGCACGTCTAAATAATCAAAGTACTCCTTTAAAATAATTAGCAAAAGTAAAAATGAATAAATGCAACAATCAATTTTAGCAGCAAATACGTAAAATCACAAGAAATAAAGTGTTTGATTTTCTCACAATTGAGTTGGAGAAACAGAGTGAATACGGTTTAAAGACTTTAACAATTACGCTGAACTTTTTCTTTTGCATTTGGTCAAAAATTATAGATAGGCACACATTTACAATTTCTGATTCTCATTACTGGAACCAAATCTCATTCTCAACACCAAAACAAAAGCTTTTAAACAAATTTAGTATTTAGTCACTAATATTTATGCTCCCTTAAATTTAAAAGTATGTTCTAATTTGCATTACAAGTCATTTTAACTTGCTATTTGCCAGTTTAATTTTTACATTACATTCATCAGAACAAGTCATAAGCGATTTAACCTTATTTTTATATATTTTGTTCAAATGATTAAGACTCAAAGGCAATTTGATTACAATGTACTGACGTTAATGCACGATAACAAGAAAAAATTATCTGAGCACATTAATGATAATTGGTGGAAGAAATGTGACAGTGAACAACACAAATAATGGCAATGCAAAAAAGGGCTTCAAATCAAACCGTAAATTTTTGTCTTTGAGGCTGACATGTTTTCAGGACATGTACATGACTTGTATCTCATCTAATGTCACATGTTTACATATGTGTAGAGTATCTGTGTGTGCACACTGAAAAAAAGTTTGTGTAAAATAGTGTTTTTACAGTGCGTTACATCATGATTCCACAAGTAAAGCGACAGTGTATAAACACATTTTGTCTAATTGCACTTCTGAGCGGATATACGTGTTTCCTGTTTCCACATGAACCACAAATCTTCCTTCCCGTAAATCTCTATCAGTCTTTCTCACAGAAATGCAAACATAACTTCACCTTGCAGCAATGAATCAGGATCATGTCTATTTCTAACATCATAAACACACACTAGCATCAACCTCGTGTCCGAAATCCATCTGGGACCAGAAAGATTTCCAAGGAAAGCGTGGCTTCAGAAGAATTTGTCATCGATGCGAAAGTGAGGTCGCGTGACGTCATCCGGATTGATAAAAACTGAGATGGACTTCCCAGGATTCTCTGTGACAAGCTGCTGTAGTTTCTTGGCTAGCCGGTCGTCTGGTTGCTGGTCTGCGCCGGGGTCAGACAGCGGAGAGGGCAGGTTAGAACTTGCTCCGCGCCACTGCAGCTCGAGAGTGAGGCGGGACGCAGCCTTGGCGTGCTCAATGGCGCTCCGCAAGTGTTCGGCGGGGTCGGTGCGCACGGACGACAGCTTGCGCGCATGCAGCACGGCCGTGTCATCGCTCAGATGTTCAAACATGTTGTATTGTGGGATGAAGTAATTGGGGCAGGTTTTACTCACCAAGCAGTGCTGCAAGTCGTCGATCAAACCAAGCAGGAAGTGAGCGGCATAGTCTTCCTGTGCCAGGTATGTTTGCGGCAGGCGGTCGCAGGCCCATAGCATCAGGGAGCGCAGGTGGTACGGGCTGATGGCTTTGGGACGAGACAGTAGCTTAATAATCAGAGCTTTGCAGGCCTGGTACGCCTGCATCAGACTGTGAGAAATGCATTTTTTAAGCTGCACCTCACTGCGAGCGAACGACAGGCGCCACTCGTTTTCCTTCTGGCCCGTAGAGGAGCACGCAGGAAGCAAATAAAACCCGCTGATCACCTCCTCCTCTGTGATCTTCCCGTCCCAGAAATGATTCTCCATCAGCCAACTCTGAGCCACTGCAGGCCAACCTTTGAACGACACCACTGGCACCACATCATACAACATCCGACTGCCTCCGACGCCCAAAATAATAGAAATGACCGTTCCGTTGCGCTCCACCTTCTCGACCCGAGGGACCCCACGCTGCGGTTTCTTTTGGATTTCGGCGAGGACCATGCTGATGGACTCGTAGAACCAGCTGGCCACCAGTGTGGGCGAGAAGAAGTAGTTGGTGGGGCCGTTGAGGTGGTCGACCAAGGTGCAACAATCCTTCCATTTGCTGATGGTTCCCTCGTCGAACAAGCGCAAGCTGAGCCATGAGTGACAGAGTGCAGAGTGACGCATGTCAAGCGTCACCGGTTGGTTGCGGTCGTGAAGTTTCAACGCGGGCACCAGCAGAGTGAAGTCCATGTCGTAATCCGCCCCCCGCGCGTACACGGTCAACTCGTCCAGGTCCATGTCCACAACTCCCTCTCGCACCCCACCCGACAACAGCAGGTACTCGTTGGCAACCGGAAGTTTTTGGTCCAGCTTCTGCACCATGCCTGAAACAGGAAATTACATCACGTCAATCACTGAGGCACAACAGGGTTGATCGGTGACTTATTTCTAGTGTGCTCAAAATATGTCTACCAACGGAAAATAGCCTTAACTAGCATATGACTTTCTATGACTTTCTTTCGTCGCAGAACACAAAAGCTTTTTTGAAGAATGTTGAAAACCGAACAGCAGTGGCACCCATTGACTTCTATTGTTTAGACACAAAGTCTTAACTAGCATTACATTTGTAAGAGAACATTTGTAGTAATAGACATATAAACATTGTACGCTTTACTTTTATGCCAAAAATCATTAGAATATAAAGTAAAGATCATAATCCATGAATATATTCTGTAAATTACCCACAATAAATATATAAAAACTTTATTTTGTGTGAGTGGATGAGCACCATCACGAACAAAAATTGCCGGAAACACACCTACAAACTTTACACTCGCTGCTGCCCGATCTTTTGGGAATTACCCACTCAAGTTTGGTATCTACGTAAAACTTAGAATGTCAGTTTTCGGGTTCATCTATTCTCCATAGCATGATTACAGCGTTATAAACCAATAGAAAGCATTAAAACAAACATGTTTCTTCTTAGCAACGGCGTGCTACAGCGCGTCTGATTAACAACCTTAAAGTCCATTTTCTCAGTTTTGATTTTCTTGCACCCTCAGATTTCAGAGTATTAAATAGTAATATCTTGGCCAAATATACTGGACCTTTAAGCGGTGCCTTAAAGTAATAGTTCACCCAAAAATAATAATTCTGTCATCATTAACTCGCCCCTAGTCATTTCGAACCTGTATGACTGACTTTCTTCCGCAGAATACAAACTTTTTTTGAAGAATGTTGAAAACCGAATAGCAGTGGCACCCATTGACTTCTATTGTTTGGACACAAAATCAATGCAAGTGAATGGCTGCCATCGCTATTCGGTCAACAACACTTTTCAAAATATCTTCTTTTGTGTTCTGCGGAAGGAAGAAAGTCCTACAGGTTTGAATAATGTTTGACAAGAATGTGAGCAAATGATGACGGAATGAAAGAAACAGATGAATAGGATGAAAACAGGTTAGTGTAAAATCTTCACAAGTTCGCAACGGCTCTCGGCACAACCATAATAATACAGTGGTGTCCACACAAACACAGTGAACATTCTAGGTCAGAGGCTTGTAGAAACAGACACATGAAGAAAATAATCCCTATTGTCACATGACATCACAGCAGAAATAAACCTGTACATGTACCAGCAAGAGACTGGGGAGTAATTAAAACCGCAGGCGGCCCCAGAAGACAAAACTCTAGAGGCAGAAGCACAAAAACAACTCAGCCTGCTCTAGTGAAGCCACACTTTCAACATTCAACAACAATAAACCCCAATCTGCCTATACGAAACTGAAACTAGCCATTTGTAATCTTTTTGGTTGAGCAGGAAGAAATTGGTTTAATTTGGGACACGATGCACAAAAAATCTGGTGATTCCATTTGCAGCTGACTAAGGTTGACAATCGCACATTTTTGGGCATGTACTTGGCTACACAGCTGACTAAACACACACTGTATGATAGTGTGTGTGAGACTCCGAAGAGACAGAGCACAGACGGACAGAAGCTCAGCTCTGCCTCACTGTCTCGCCCGGGGCGAGAGTACGCCAGCTCTTCCTGAACTCATGCGTTTTGATGTCTCTCCTCTGCACAACTCCTCCTGTTCACTCCAACTCACAATGAGATGGATCCGTTTACTGTCTCTACCAGCTTCTCTCCAAACTCTGTGTGTTTGTGTATGATGCTGTCTGTTCTCTTCTCCCCTAGCTTCAGTCCTATTCCATCCACGCTTATTGTTAGGAAAATGTTAAAAGACTATTTGTAAAAATATAATAATTGTAAATGGATAGTTCACCCAAAAATAGAATGTCTTTCTCTCTTCCACAGAACACAAAGGGAGATATTTTCAAGAATGTTGGTAAACAAACAACGGAGGTACCATTGACTTCTATTGTATATACTATATAGGTATGTTTCTCACAAATAGCCATTAAAGGGATAGATCTACAAAAAAGAACAATTCTGTCCCATTTATTCACCCTCTGGTCAGTCAAAGCTGAGTGACGGCTAGTTAATGATTGAAGATTTTTCATTTTGGGGTGAACTGTCTATTTAAATGGTTTTAGAAGACTTAGAATGAAGTCAAAGAGACCAGTTTTGACGCACCTCTACTTTCACTGGGATTTCATTATGGCCAAAAGCAGTTTGAAAAACTGAACGAACCTAAATGTTGAAAGAGTGACTTAATAATGACAGAATTGACATGTTTAAGCAATCCTGACAGTCTATATAAACAAACACAGAACAACGTGAGTTTAGGGCGTTGAAGCTGCATGCACAACATCACCTACACTGCTCAAGGCTGTAAAGCGCCAAACCTGCAACACTTTCATTTCCAGGTGCATAAAACGCACGGCATGCACCGGTCTTTACATTGCATCAGCGCGTGCATGTGTGTTTTCTTACCAAGCATCGAGAAGATGAAATCTTTGGCCGTGTGGATCTCCAGCGCGCGCTGGTCGTCATACTCCCGCTGCTCGTGCTTCGTGAACTCCGCGATCAGTCGGTTCAGATCCTCGATTCTGGTACCGGACCTGAAGTCCAGCTCGGGGTGGTGCGGGACGTGTTTGGTGCTGTTCGGAGTGGCGGTGGGGCTGCTGCCAGCGGAACCCGCCCGGCTGGAGAGCGCAGGCGCCGCCATGTTCGCGAGGAGACGGTGGAACCGGAGCACCGGAGCGCACGCGCCGTGTGGGGCTGGGCGGAGGGCTCGACTGCTGCACTCGCACAGGGATTTCCTGACGAAGTGCCTATTGCGCGTCAAAAGTACACGGTTGCGAACTGCAAAAAATGACGAACGAATACATGTCTTGAAAATCTACCAACAAACACAAAATGCAAATACTTGACTAAAAAGTACACGCGAGATATGAGCGAAGCGTTGAGTCAAAGCCCGGAAAACATACGAAAGAATCAACAACATAAATCAATTATAAAACTGTAAGTGTTAGGTTTGTTTACTGCGAGAGTTTTGGTTTTCTCAGCATTTTGCATATTCAAATAAAACACGGATGTCCTGTAGTTTGCCAAATCAAACCTTGACGATGTAGTGTTTTGTCTATTTTGTAACACACACTTCATATTTTGGAATAGAATCGACCCCCGTGGCGTCATTGAAAGCAAATATTATAAAAATGTGCCCCGGGACGTCACTTTTGACTTTTTTGTCCATCGCTTTGTCAGTCCTCCTCCAGCAGAGGTCCCTGTGGGCGGAGTCTGTTGCGGAAATGGAAGTAGCGGACGCACGTGATCGTCGCTGGGGTCGCAGTGATGATGGCGTTGAGGGGCGCAGTGTTCAGATTGGCATCTGAAGACGTTTTGAAAACACAAAACCTGACGAACAGGTAAATAAACATCGTGTGTTTTCTGGACATCTCTAATCTTTCTGCCCGGTCCGCTGACATGAAGATTTACGAGTTTAATCAGCTCGTGAACTGTTTGTTTTGACCTAGAAGCTTCATTTTAAGTAATACTGCGCTATTTAATGCTACTGTGTGTTATAATAAACATCTTTATTACAGCAGCTAACAACATTGCAGTTGTTGTGGATTATTTTTGTGTTTGAAATACAGGTTGCGTGTTTGTCACTCTTTTCTATGACATAACAAGAAGACTATGTGGGTGGAAGGATAGTATTATTAATATCATGACAGTCTCGAATAAATAATATTTCTCCGTTTAATTTATTGAAATATTACATTTAAATGCCTTGCTGTTGTTTTCTCTTTACATTTAAAGTCATTGTTTTATTGTAGGAAGTTTAAAGCTGTCCATGTAACCTGGTTGAAAAGCACAACGAGTAGAGTATATATTTTATTCTGTGTCGTTCTTGGGGTCCATGTAGATTCACCCTCAACACCCAGCAGAGGTGTGGCTTTCGCAAGGTAGCGAAGAAGGGTGTTGCAGAAGAAGCCGAGCAAAATGAAATCATTCTCAAGAAGACCGTTGAGCCCCTGCCGGACCCACCAGCTCCACAACGCTCCAGCAGATCATTTGGCAGGCTGGTCAAACCGTTTGTCTTCACCGTAGGGGTAGGTATACTTTCAAACACGAAAATGTTCTATAGTTATAATAAAAAGGAGGGTTGGGGAATGTTTGCTTATTCTTCAAGCACCGGTGTAAGAAGGTAATAACGCCAGCTTAGTTTACAGGTTGTTCGTTCGGAGGTGCTGCGATATGGCAGTACGAAGGTTTGAAATCTCGTGTCCATAATTACTTCAACGAGGTCAAAACGGACTGGCTGGAGAAGATACGGCCACAGAAACAGGGAGATTTACGCAAACAGGTGTGTGTTTATCATGTATAAAGGTTTAAATTAGATTCATTGCCTAGTATGCTCACACACACAGATGATTTGGCTCGGTGGCCAGTGCAGATGCTTCTTTCAAAATCTCTTCTGTTGTGCGATACTGACCCACTCTAATGCAAATTGTGTTGTTCTCTGGTGGTCTTAAGGTAAACCAGTGGTGGAACAATTTAAGTGAAGGACAGAAAACCGTCACAGGTCAGTATGAACTACACAAACATCTTGAAATTCACAAACGTAGCTGGTATACACAGACAAATCTCTCTCTGTCTGCCTCTCTCCATCTCACAGGCATTATTGCAGCTAATGCTTTGGTGTTTTGTTGTTGGAGGATTCCATCCCTGCAGCGTTCCATGCTCAAGTACTTCACATCTAACCCCTCTTCCAGTGAGTGTTTATCTTTCCTAATATGTTGATTTTGGACTTCAGTTTCATTTTAGTAGGGTTAAACTGTAGGTAATGGTTTGTGTTTTGTTGTATAGTCTGAATTGTGAATCTTCATTTTGATCTGGTTTCAGAGGCGCTGTGTTGGCCCATGCTGCTGTCCACATTCAGTCATTATTCTCTCTTTCACATGGCCACAAACATGTACGTGTTGTGGAGTTTCTCTTCAAGCATCGTCAACATGATGGGCAAAGAACAGTTCATGGCTCTTTACCTGTCTGCAGGTGTGTGTGTGTGTGTGTGTGTGTGTGTGTGTGTGTGTGTGTGTGTGTGTGTGTGCGTGCGCGTGTGTGTGTGCGCGTGTGTGTGTGAGGAAGTTAGTATCTGGCATCCTGATAACAGAAAATCTATTCCTTTTTTCAATTTCCTACTTTCTATAAACGTAATGCATTGTGTGTCAATGTTTTGTGTTCAGGTGTGATTTCAACATTTTTCAGTTATGTGTGTAAAACAGCGACGGGCCGGTTGGGTCCATCACTGGGGGCGGTGAGTGTTTCTCTAAATGATTGTTAGGTATTAAGGGGCATTTGCATAAAAGTTGTAAAAAAATGTGTGTGTGTGTCAGTCAGGGGCCATCATGGCCGTTCTAGCAGCTGTGTGCACCAAAATGCCCGAAGCCAAATTGGCCATCATCTTCCTCCCCATGTACACCTTTACTGCTGGAAACGTAAGTGTGTGTGTGCAAGAGTGTCTGTGGTTGTGAGATCATTTTTTTCAACCTGATCTTCTCTTGCCAACAGGCTCTTAAGGCCATTGTTGCCTTGGATACGGCAGGCTTGATTCTGGGATGGCGTTTTTTTGATCATGCTGCTCATTTAGGAGGGGCGTTGTTTGGCATGTGAGTCTCACACCGATGCAATATGTGAAATTTACATTAAACTTGTGTTTTAATCTCACTCTTTTTTTTTCTAGTTGGTATATAATGTATGGCCATGAGCTTATTTGGAAGAACAGAGAGCCTCTGGTGAAGATGTGGCATGACTTCAGAACAAGAGGTCCTGGCGCTGGTGGTAGCGGCACAATTTAGAGCATTGCATTATGGATAGAGACCCATAAAGGAGGAAGAGAGGATTTTTGAGAAATGGACACACACAAATGTTCATAGTCCACATGTTGTCTTGTCATATTCAGTTGAGTGTGAGGAGTTGTTTGTCGGAGCAAAGTCCTCTTTCGGTTGTCACAGTGGTTAACAGTAGTGTAACTGTGATGTCACTTTGCCCTGCCCCTGAATTTAGAATTGAATCCCAGTACTTGGCGGAAGGCAAATGTAGTGAGGGGCGGAGCTTCATCACAACATTCACTACACGGCCACAAACAAGGCGACTATTGACATCGTGTACAGACAAAGAAATGTTTAAAGTAGTCTGTAACTTTCATTTTGAAAAATAAATGCTTATTTAAACATCAGTTTTCACAGCATTGTCAGAAGTCAGTGTTTTTATTAGTGTGTTTGATCTGTTCTCCATCATCAGAAGAGTTTTGTTTATTTTCTGGAGTTTCATCGGCTAACATGAGACTTTGACCTCAGTTAGATGTGAATGATTCGCCAGGATTTTTTATAACACACATATGCGCTATACATCACCTCATTAAACACACTCGCACACACAGGGTAGAACGTGTTTCAGTGTTGTTTTCTGGGAAGGATCAAAGTTCAATAGCAGTTGTGGTGTCATAACTGAACAATGTGTTTTAACTTCCTCTTGTTTCTATGACGTAATGTTTTCCTGTTTCCCCACCTTTCTCCGATACTGTGAGTATTCTGGCCTCTCCTCCACCCCTGAATCACATGGTTTTGTGGTCCTGTGTTATCCAGGTTATACCTCAACCCAAAAGGAGTCATTTGTTAATGTTTTGGCCAAAAATATACATCATTAGGATCACTCTTTATTCATATTTTTCCACAATTTAGAATAATATTAAACCCATAAAAACCATGAAATAACACAAACATAGCTGTGTGAATTATGTTGTTACTGAAAGTATAAAAAAAATGAACTTTGTGTTAGATTTTGGCATCTTTAAAGTAGCCACAAGTGACCATAATCGTACACTTTGCATTTTATCATCCAGCTTCTTGAGGTCTCGACCTAGGAAGATTTTATATACTACTGAAGGACTTTCCATGCTGACCTCTTACTGACTGCTTTTTATTTACAAATCACAAATATATTTTTAATCAAACTAAAGTAAATGAATATGTTGGGTTTATTTTGTATTGAAGGTTTAGAGTCAGAACATGCACTAAATTGCATCGTAATCCGTTGTGTGAAGGATATTTGATATATTTAATGAGTTCATGTTGTGATGTGTGAAACTGACAAATGACCCTGAATCCAGAGAGGATCAAAGAACCGATGGAGATCCCCCCTTCCCAGGCCCTTTTTAAGGGTTATTGACCTAAAGCCAATATTAACACAGTGAATCCTGTGCCCCATCATTGCGTCCTACATATAGACAAAAACCCATTTCACATTACATTAAGACCAGATCCACACAACAAGAAAAAAGATTTGGTATTATCCGCTCACATCTTCCGTCAGGAGCCAAAGAGGTATGTGAAAAGTTTTAATGTCTGGTAAAATTTCTTTCAGGTTGCATTAAACATTTATAAGATTCTTCTTTTGACAAGTAATATAAAACCGAATAACTTAGGGAACAGTGGAACTTTGGCATGTATATATTAATAAAATAAGATCATTTATTTCTTATTTTTATTACTTATTTTTTTATCATCGAATTGGTTCTTTGAAAAAGCAGTCACATGTTGATGTCCAAAGTACGTTTCTTTCCAGAAACATTTTTGCTCATTTTTAACGTACATAAAAATACAATGAATTTTGTGACTCAAAAGACCAGAATTAGAGAGATCATCTTGTGTTGTGTATCTTGTTGTTTTGAATTTTTTGTTTATCCCAATAAAATTTTATCGCTATGCGATTATGATTTAATGTCATGCGAATCTTTTAGGAGGTAAACTCATTTATCCACCTTTAACAGAAATCTAGAACACATGTCTTTTTGACCATTTTTAATAATCGGATATTTCACAAAAAAGGAATAGGTTTGCCAAACAGCTGAAATGGGAATCCCAAGATTGTGTCACACATTTGAATCATCATCAACACTTTAAAGTTTAGAACATTTTACAATTTTAACACGGTCGTGGATGATAAAGGTTTTTGTAATGTTTTCTTCAAACATCTCTTCACGCTTAAAAAAATTGAAAGGTTTTAGCTTGACGTTATGGTTCTTTGGAAAACAGTTGTTTTCTTACAAACTAATACATTAATGCACTTAAAGGGATAGTTCACCCAAAAAAATTTGTCTTGAATTGCTCACCTACGAGTTGTTCCAATCCTGTAGAAATGTGTTTGTTTGGTTGAACACAGAGAAAGATATTTGGACGAATGCTTGTAACTAAACACTTATTCGACCCCGTTGACTATCTTTAGTAGGAAAAATGACAATGGCAGTCCATAGTGCCCCAGAACAGTTTGCTGTCCTACATTATTCAATAGAACAAAACAAACACAAAGTAATTTTTCCTATGGTTGTCAATGAGGTTTTGTTACAAGCATTCCTTCAAATATCTTTCTTTGTGTTCATCAGAACAAAGACATTTATACAGATTCGGAACAACTCGAAGGTGAGTAAATGATGACAGAATTTTCATTTTTGTGTGAACTATCCCTTTAAGAACCAACAATGTACTGAAACATCTAGGACTTATTGAATGTCCAACTCTAGAACTCTATACAACTAATGTTAGTTAGAAAGCAGAAGGTTCTTTGAACTTAGGAAACCCTGAAGAGTGTGTTCTTTTATTCAATTGGATGTATTATTTAGCTGTTGGTTTGTTTCTGTGAATGATTCAGTCTAAGGTTCTTCCTCACGGGTGATATCGTGTGTGTGGTAATGGCGTCGATGGTGGTTCAGGTGATGGGTTTGTTCCTGGGTGTCATCGGCTGGTGTTTAGAGTCCAGCAGCACAAACTCGGCTGTGTGGAGGACACGCAGTAACGCAGACGCTGTGATGACCAGCAGTTCCAGTTATGAAGGACTTTGGCTCTCGTGTGCCACCAACTCAATGGGAGCCATTCAATGCCAGAGATACAAGACTGTGCTGGGCCTTCCAGGTGAGACAAAAATGTATGTTTCATACATATCACACCGGTAAAGATTTCACAACTGACTGAAAGGAAGGACAGTAGGTTTGACAAGGCCACATTCTTTATCCCGTACGTTGGTTCATCAATTAAACCAGAGTTGCTCGATACTTAGACAAAATTAGGTTATAGTGGCCATAAAAACTCATAAAGTTCCAGAGAGATCAAACACACACACACACTCACACAGAAATATAACATAAGATGTCTCACAGATAGACTTGAACTTTAGCTAAATGGAGTCCTTTTGGCTTAAATTGGCTTAAACGTTTTAAGAACGTTTAGCAAGCCATATACAGTAATAATGATAAAATATCTTTTAATGTTACTGCAAGAACATTTGTGATAACTTTAAAGAGACCTCTGTTACCTGTTTTACACTTTATTCAGGAGATGTTTGTGTTTGATTATCTCCTGCCTGCTCTTAAAGGCAGAGGGTCTTATAGTTTTTAGGGTCAAGGACAAACAGATCTTTTATAAATCACACGATGCTTCCTATTTTTGTTTCCTTTGTTAAGACATTGCGTTGTGATGCTGTAGGAAGGACGTGGGTTTATGGTTTTATAACACTCGGTCTAAAGTTCACAGCATAAAATGAGCACACAGAACACACACCCTGGTCATTTTTCTGGGACCGTGTGTGTTGTGGATTTAATCGTCGATCATGTCGAGTGGGGCTGAGCTGGTGGGGTTTCTGATGTGTGTGGGGGGCTGGCTGCTCACAGCTGTGTCGCTGGCGAACGATTATTGGCGTTTGTCATCCGTCTCGGGCAGCGTGATCATATCTGTTCGGCAGTATCAGAACCTGTGGCAGTCGTGTGCCGAGGGCAGCACTGGGGTCTCCAACTGCAGAACGTTTCAGTCTTTACTGGCGCTGGATGGTAACACACACCATACACACTAAAAGAAATCAACAGAAAAACATGAAATCTGTTTTGCTTAAGAATATGCAGTATGGGGAAATAATGTTAAAATGCATTCCTCTTCTTTAAGAGAAATATTTAGCGTTTAGGGGATAATTTGACCTAAATAATTTGACCATATTACCATCAAAAGCATACAATAACACCATGGTATTTACGTCATATAGGGGTGTCACAATATACCGGCATTGACGATAACCACATCGTTTATTGTTAAAAAACACAATTATCAAAATTGTGTCAATTCTACACTTATCGTAATATTGTAAACTATTCCGCACGCATTAAATATTTTGCTATAACAGTTACAATGGTCACACACCCTCTTCTCTGTCTTGATACACTTTTATTTGAATTCCGATTCATTGACCAAATAACAGACAAAACCGATGGCATCCTGTATTTCTTTTAATAAACGTTTTTGATAGTTGAGTATCATTGTTAACGGGTGTTTTTTGCTGTGTGTGTGTTTTGTAGGATACATTCAGGCGTGTCGGGCTCTGATGATAGTCGCTCTCATTCTGGGTTTGTTGTCCATCATGCTCGCTTTACTGGGACTGAAGTGCACTAAACTTGGCAGCAAGTCCGAGAGCACTAAAGGCAAAATGGCTCTTACCGCAGGAGTGCTGTTTATCCTCTCCGGTCAGTGTGAAGTCACAAACACACGATGCCTTCAGTTCCCCAACCTGAGCTTTAGGTTTCCTGAAACACTTCTTGAGTGTTTGTCTAAGGGCTTTGTGTGATGCTATATATATATATATATATATATATCCCACAAACGGAGTATAGCTCATTGATATGTGTGTGTTCTCTCCCTGCTGTGTCGGTCAGGTGTGTGTGTTCTCGTGGCAGTATCGTGGTACGCAGCTCGAGTCGTTCAGGAATTTAATGATCCTTTTTATGGAGGCACAAAGTGAGTGAAAAAGGCGATATAAAGGATTTCACATTCACACAATTATAAAAACACAAGTTTGTGACACAATATGTCCAAGTCATAGAAAATCTACAATATAGAAGCGCTATATGATACGGCATATTAATTCTCTCTCTCTCTCTCAACGTGTGTTTGCAGGTTTGAGCTGGGCACTGGGCTGTATCTGGGCTGGGCGGCAGCAGCGCTGGTGATGTTGGGTGGTAGTTTTCTCTGCACCGCTTGTAAGTCGAATCCTGCGCCTGCACAAACACGGTGAGTCTCATTCTGATAGAAACAGACAAACATGTGTGAGAATCTATATACATAATAATTCAAACAATAATTCTCTGTCTCAGGGGTTACAGTTATAACTACACATCACAGCCGCAGAAGATCTACAGAACAGAAGCGCCGTCAGATTACAGCAGTTCCAAAGCTTACGTCTAACTGTGTCTTTTATTCTTTCATAATTTTGTGTTATTACAGGCCAAGCATTGAAGGGTTTTATCTGTTTGCTTATTATTTTGTGTTATCGTGGGGCTTTTACGTGGGGATGTGACCTTGTTATGATGTGCATGAGATGATCATGTGTTCTCCAAAGGTCTAGATCAGGTTGTATCTCAGAAACACATGTATCACTCATTGAACAAGAATACTACTAGTCAAACGAACAACTACTAGTCAAAAGTTGTAATGTTGATGTTAATATCAAATTCTTTCTGTCCCACTTGTGTCTGTAACCAAACAAATCTGCTCAGCTTGTAATATGTGTGTGCCGTTGGAGTGTATTTTTGGCCCAGTATTTTTTAATACTCAAATTTGTATGAATTGTCTTAGTATGTTGTATAAATGTTACATTGACACTTGTTTTTCAACCTTGAGTTTTAAAAATCTTGTCCAATTGTAGAAATTAAATGAAGCCATTTCTATTCGCTGTTTAATAGTGCCGTTTATAGGAATAAAACAATCATACGTTAAAGTCAAATCTCAGAGGTGTCTGCCAAATTATACTTAAATAAAACATATACATATATATAATGTACTTAGGCGCACAAATGTCTAATTAACTTTTTTAACCTTTTTAATAATGTCTTAAACGCTGTAATCTACTTATTTATTCAAGTAAAATGTGATACAAATAGTGTTGGTCTTACATTTTAAATCTTTAAATTGCTTTTACCTGATACATAGACATGTATAGACTTTTTAAATCTAAAACAGCTCAACTTACAAACACATAACAGTAAGACCTAAGCCTCTCTATTTTTCCTTCCTTTACCTTATAAAAATAAAATAAAGTTATAAAACAAAATATTACAGATTTACACTAAGTTTTTTAATTGGCATAGGCACAGAAGAATTTGAAAAAAACAACACAAAAAATATATAAACAAAGAAATAAACAGAGAAAAATTTAATAAATAAAAAACTAAATACTAAGAAACAATAAAAATAAATATAGATCATACAAAATTACATTGTCTCGTAAAACAACGTTTTATTTTGATACGGAGCGAAACACGTGACGTCATATACCCGCGCCGAAGCAGCAGGCAAGGCAACAGACGTCGGTTGAGCCAAAATGGTGCTCGTGGTTTTTCAGTCAGAAGTAGGTTAGCATGAAACCAGGCCGATTAAAGCTCTCTAGACCCGTTGCGGTGTTTTTTCGGTAGGATCGTTTGCAATTATCTGTCAGAAGAGTCGCCGTGAAGTCCGCGGAGACGCGTTTAGATGCGCTGAGGTAAAGTAATCGCGTCGTTTAATGAAAGTGAAAGTCAAGCGCTGCGATTAGCCGGTGCACTTGTAGTCTAAACGTCACATTAACAAATCGCAACTGAACATCGCATTCTGTATAATGCTGTTATTTATGACGCATTTTAAACATTCATCTGGTGCGCTTGTTTTTTTTCCAATGCTGCCTGTGGCATTCGTTTTTGGTCACTGCCAGTCCATCTGTCCGAATCTTGTCAATATACTTTTATTTATACCTGAATGATTGTTTACATCTAACACGTACGTCTGTTTAAACGTAATTGAATGTTTACCTTTCATGAACATTTTCAGCACGTGCGATTGAGGGTCGTGTTTTTATGGGTAGAATGACATTGCAGATCTGATGCTGTGTGTTATACATTGCTGTCATAAGTTTCAGGTTATGTTTCGTCCATTTTTCGTTGATCTTTTTAAACAAGGGTTAATGGAATTTGTAAATATTTGACTAACTTGGCAAACCATGCCTCGCATGCAATGTTTGTTGGCGTCAAATCGGATCTTTTTTACTTTAATAATGACTGTTATTATAAAGCACTAGACGCATCACTGCATGCTATTCTAAAAACAAACATTTGCCTTTGTACTTTCTTTTGTTTATATCGAATTGTCAGCACTTATGTCATGCTTGTCACATATAAATGAACCGTCTTTGCTTACATTATGTATGTTGGCCTATACATCAGTAGAATAGGAAATAAGGTCAATGGTGTGTTAGCAGTGGAAGCTGTGAAGATGCTCTGGAGGATGAACTTGAGGTTCATATTCTATGTGAGGACCGAAAAAACTCTCACAATTCACTGGACCTCCCATTCAGGTCTGACAGATGTGATGAGTGTGTCCATCGGAGGGATTTCAGTGTCCGAGTATGATGACACATTATTCTTATGACACATCCTGACACAGAGATCCTTATACAGCGCAGTGGTTTGCTTTAAGAAACTGGTTCACTGGATATGCAAATGAAGCTTCGGTGCATCTTATACGGTGTTAACTGAAGTGCGTGTGTGTGTAGGAGATGGCGGGACGCCGAGTCGAGTGCTTGTGGAAGCGACATGTCGCAGAGCAGTTGAAGCAGAGAGATAGAGTTCAGCGACAGGCCTTCGAGGAGATCATACACCAGTGTAAGAAACATCTTCACATCACTACCTTCACCAAAACACACGCACGGGAATTTCATATAATCACATAAATTACGGAGTACCGCATAAATGTTTCTTGTTTTATTGAGCACGATCATATTGTTTTCTGCAAAATATTTGAGGCGTCAGTGAAGTAATATGTATATCTGTGCTGTTGACTGTCTCTAGATAACCGTCTGTTGGAAAGGTCTGATCTTCAGGCTGTTTTCTCTGAACGTCTCCAGACGGACAAATATGAACAGCAGAACAGACACGACCTAAGGTGCTCATGGGAACACGTATAGGGTTCATTATACACATCTTTTGGAAAACCCGGTGTAAAACCGACACTAAAGAAACAACAGATAGACACATAATAACGGCACAGAAAGATTCTGTGATTGTGAAGACAAAAAGGATCATGAGTTGGCTATAGAAACATAGATGCCAATGAGACAAGTGTGTGTTTGCACGGCATTGATGTTGTTAGTTTGGGTTTGTGTAGTCCGGGCGTTGACGGCGGTCGCAGTGATTCTCTGCAGCAGGAGATGGCTCAGATGAGAATCAAACATCAGGAGGAACTGACGGATCTACACAAGAAACGAGGAGAGGTTAGAAGGATCATATGCTGTTTATTAAGTAATAGACGTTTAAAAAGACGTTGTTATCACAAAGTATAAAAACCTGGTATTACCTCATAGCAAATAACAATCGTGGCAAAATGCTTCGAGCTAAATGCTTAAAGGTTTTGTGTAGCCCTTTTGCTTTAAAAAAAGTCTGTTTGGGAAGTAAAACAAAAATCAGCTGTGTGTGTGGTTGTTTATGTTTCTTTGCAGTTAGCCCAGAATGTCATTGAACTAAATAACCAGATTCAGCACAAAGACAAAGAGATTCAGAGTAATGAAGCCAAGTAAGTGTGTTTGATATTTGTGTGTGTGTCCGGTTTAAATCAGATCTAAATGAATGTTTCATGTGTTGGTTATCAGGATGCTGGAATACCAGCAGCAAATCTCGCATTTGGAAGGCGAGTGTCGCGAGTTGCGGAACTCTCTCGCCGACCTGGAACGAGCCAATCAGACACTGCGGGACGAATACGACGCCCTGCAGATCACGTTCAACGCGCTGGACGAGAAACTACGGAAAACCACTGACGACAATCTGGAGCTGGTGACGCGCTGGATGGCGGAGAAAGCTCAGGAGGCCAACAAACTCAACGCTGAGAACGAGAAGGACTCCAGGTGACAAACACACACACACACACACACACACACACACGTTAACTGTGTTTAAATATGCAATCAATTGACACAACCTCAATTTTATTAAAATATAACACAAAAGATACTAAATCTGAGTTTGTTTTGATTTGACAAAGGAAAATTTATTTGACATGTATGTGAATACAAATCTTGACATTTTCTGAATGTACTTTTAGAAAGATTCAAGTCACATTACTAATAAGTTTAACATAAAGCCACATTGTTTATCATAAATATTTTCTTTTGCACAAATAGTTGAGTTTGTCTTTATTTTCTTTCATAAAATTCTTGACAGAAATGGATAAGAGTACTTTCAGATTAAAATGAAACCGAACTAGAAAACACTTTCTATGATCCAGGTTTTCAAATCGTGTTAGTCTGCTGTTCAGAAGGATTTGTGAATGGCCCATTTATAAACGACTGTTCTTAGACCTGCTGATGAATTGTTCGGCTGTTAAGGGTCGTTTGGAGACAGTAGGATTGGTCTGATGGGGCAACGCCCGTCAGTTTCTGAATTTCAATGCAAAAGAATGGGGCTCATTTCCTGACCCCCTCCCCCCCCCATGCAGAATTAAAGGAAAAGTTTACCTCAAAATGGTGTTATTTTTACTCGCCCACATGACGTTCAACGTGTTTTCAGATCTCCCAGCATCTTCGGAACACAAATAAAGATAGTTTAGGGACATCAGAGAGACTTCCAGTCTGGAGACATCGTGGTTATAGTTGCCGTCAAGGTCCAGAAACGTACTAAAGAAATCGCAAAATTGCCCATTCGCTCGTAGTGGCTCAATTTCAGTTCTTTTTTTGAAGCAATAAGTGCGAAAACAAACCAAAATAACGTCTTTAATCGATATATTCTCACCTATAATCTCTTTATATGTGTTCCGAAGATGCCGGGAGATCTCAAAACATGTTGACCGTCATGTGGGGTGAACTTCTCCTTTAATTCTACTTAAAAATAGCAAAACTTTGATTTCGAGGTCAATTTATCTTTTAAGCTTATTTAAAGACCTCACCCGATTGGCTGTTTGATTCTGGAGGGGTGTGTCTTTAGAGTTTAAATGTGTGTGAACTGTGGGTGTTCACTGCTGATGTCATTACAGACGCAGGCAGGCCAAACTTCAGAAGGAATTAGCGGACGCTGCCAAGGAGCCTCTTCCTATAGAGCCGTAAGTAAGAGTGTGTTTTAAACCGAGAACATAAATCCGTGTGAGATTGTAAGGATCAGGGTCTTGAAAAGCCTGGAAACATCCGAACACATACACTCCTGGGAAAGCCACAGGAATGTTTCTAGTGAAGATGAAATTTTCTAGCTTTCTACAATATTCGCTTTCCATCACCGCCGCTTGCTTAACAAGCGGCTCTATTTTTGAGCATTGTATGCATTACATAAACACGCTCAGGACGTGAAGTCGAGTATTTTTGCTTTTACGTGATGCATAGTTTTTGATAGTCGATTGAATATTTATGTGAAACAAAGGTTAAAATATGCAGCCACGCTAAAAAACACCCATCCCATGGGCCCTGTGCATGTTAATGGTTCTTTGTGGATTTATCGTCCATGAACTTATTTACAAAATCCTTTTTTATTAATCATCACAAAAGTCTGTTAGTCATTAAAATGCTTTGTTCTCCACAAGAGTCCATTTTTGTCGTGGGCATTTTCTTGCTGACCTCATAGAAATATCATCAAATGTCAAATCCTTCAATTGAATTATTTGAGAATATTGATTTCTCTTTTTTTGTGATGTGATATGTAGCTAGACTTAAGTATCATCTTGAGTTTCTGTGGCATCTGTGAATACTTGATCTTAGAAGGGCCCCTGTTTATCCATTTTGATATCTCATTGAATGTTCCAATGTTGTTTGATGTAGAGATGACGACATCGAGGTTCTCTCAGAGGATGCTGGGAAGGGAACAGGCGAAACATCACCGGGTGGACAGCCCAGTCGCACACCCAGGTAAACACAAACACAGATCAAAATCTAAAGCGTTCCATTGTTTTATATACAAATCATTAGGAATTCTACAGACTAACTCTATTTCACAACCGGATAATGTCAATTTCTAACGTCTGATGTTGTGTCTGTATGTCAGTAAACGGACGTCTCAGCCGCCGCCTCCTGCTGGACTGCTGGACTCCATCACTAATATCTTTGGGTATGTTACGGTCTGTGTGTGTGTGTGTATGTTCATGTGTGTTTCTCTCTTTCTCTTCCTCATTCTTTACACTGTATGTGTTTGTGTCTCATTCTGCGCTCTCTCTGTGTCTGCAGTCTGTCTGATTCTATCCACTCTGGTTTCATCCCGTCTGAGTCCAGGTGATGCACGCTGTAATGTGTGTGATGGCTGCTGATATCATGTTTGGCTGGCCGATAGATTGAATATTCACGTGTTTTGCTGGTGATAATTATCAAGCAAAGTTGTGAATATGGCAGCGATTTAAATGTGTGTTTTGAGTAGTTTAGTAGTGGTGCACCGTGCACCATTTTCTTTGTTGTGTTTGAAAAACTACCATGAAATGCATGAACATTGAATATAAATGAGTTTAATATCAACATTTTAGTTGCAATTTATGTGTAAATAATTACAGAAATCGTCTTTAAATGTAATTCGGCTTTGTTTTCAAAAGATCCACACAACGTCGCATATTACTTAAAATGATCACAGCTTCACATTGATTCGATGAGTGATTATAAACGCTTCACTTCATGAATGCTTCTCTTTGTAATCACACACACGCTAAAGTCATACAGTATAAGTACAGAACAACTTGTTTTGTTGTTGCTACAGAAGACGGCGTTCTGTGAATTCGTTCGGGACATCTCCCGAGCCAGCCGAAGCGGCGTCGATGTGCTCAGATGTCCGCGTGCCCTCCACCGCGGTGCACATCTTTGTGAGTGTCGCATTTGCTCTTCATCTTTCATTCTGCCGAGCTCATTTGAATGTAGGTCAAAGGTCAGTGATGAGATGTAAAAGGTCTGATGTCTGGTTCTCCTATCAGTCTCTCTTCCCCTCCCAGCAACCCCTGCTCATTTCCCAGCATGCTTTAGTCGCCCGGTGCTGGTTTGAGGTGGCAGCTGACATTTTGGACGTTTCTGCTGTGTTTAAGAGTCTCTTAGAGAATATGTTGAGATCTCAACAGCCACGTCCGACATCATCACAACACACAGGAGGGCGAGAGTGATGGAGAATATAAAACCAGCACGTGATCTCAAGTTTTCAAGCTGAGACCTTTTGTATTGACCTCTGTACAGAAATCCCCAAACGTTCAATTGTCTGAAAGCACCACAGACGATGACGATTTTGGGGATTTAAAAAGTATTTCATTATCTGAAAGTGATTTGAGTTTTTAATCAAGTATTAGTTTGTAATTCTAGTTTCTTTATGGTTTTGTGTAGGACGCTCACGATGGGGAAGTGAACGCTGTGAAGTTTAGTCCCGGATCTCGACTGCTCGCCACAGGAGGAATGGACCGCCGAGTCAAACTCTGGGAGGTCGTATCAGGTGTGTGTCTCATCATTCACAGCTTTCATCCGAGGTCAATGATGAGATGTAAAAGGTCTGAAGCCGTCATGTCCCATCAGTCTCTCCACCCCTCCCAGCAGCCACCGCTCATTTCCCAGCATGCTCAAGTCGTGTCCTGCTGGTTTAAGGTGGCCGCTGATATTCAGGACATTTCTGCTGTACTAAAGAGTCTTAGAGAATAAATCGAGATCTTGCAGCAGCGTCCGACATCATCACAACACACAGGAGGGTGAGACTGGCGTCGAACATTAAACCGGCACGTGATCTCTAGTTTTCAAGCTGAGACCTTCAGTCATTTCAAAGAGGAAATTTTGCGCTGAACGTTGTGAAACTGAAGTGGCGTAATGTTGGCACCACAGAATTTCTCTGTTTCCTCCTGAAACAAAGACGCTTGTGTGTGTGTGTTAGTGAATTTTTAAGGGATTTGTTTGTTCAGGGCACTGCGAACTCAAAGGAACTCTGACCGGAAGCAACGCGGGGATCACCAGTATAGAGTTTGACAGCGCGGTGAGTTATTCTGTCTCAGTGATGTTAAAACACCGCCTGCACAAAAAAAGCACTCACTGACAACATAACTATATCTAGCTCTATAGAAATTGATCATTTCCCTAAACATCAAGGGTAGTCTAAAATACGAATTCCCCCTCATGTACGTGATGAATTATCAGTATTTCTTGGACAATTTCTTGCACAACAGCCAGTTTCAATAATTTCAGATAGCATTGCATTGAAGGGAATGAAGAATCAATGATGGCGTTAGTTAAATAAAGTGCTGCAACACTGAATGTGTGTTTGTTCTCTGCAGGGTTCGTATCTTCTGGCCGCATCAAATGATTTTGCCAGTAGAATCTGGACTGTGGATGACTCCAGACTGCGGGTGAGAGCACACAAACGCTTTTCACACAAGAAACTTGTGTTATATAGAAATAAAACTGTATAAATAAGGATCTCTCAAAATAAAAATTGGCAGATTAATAAATGAAGAAAAACCCTCTAAAAGCCAACTAAAAAAAAATGAGATTGTTGAATGAATGCTCTCCTCCACACATAGTACACATTACTCAAATCACCCGCCAAATATCTAGATGTGCTCAAAGCAAATGTAATTGTCAAAAAAGCATTCTGACGGATTTAGAGGGTTTTGCATCTGAAGTCTTTAAATAATAAATAATAATCTGTAACAATAATTGTCTGCCGAAATATCAGAGCATCTCTAATTAGGATGTTAACAAAGGATTTAACTGCTTATTTGAAGGTTCAAAGGTCAGTGATGTGATGTAAAAGGTCTGATGTCCAGCTCTCCGTCAGTCTCTCTGCTCCTCCCAGCTGTCCCTGCTCATTTCCCAGCATGCTCTAGTCATGTATTGTTGGTTTGAGGCGGCAGCTGATACTCTGGACGTTTTTGCTAAATGAAGGGTCTCTTAGAGAATAAGGTGGGATCCGAAGTGCAGCGTCCGACATCCACATGACACACAGGAGGGCGAGACTGACGGAGACGGGTCAAGTGATCTCAAAACTCAAACTGAGACCGTATTCTGTGTGAATAATAATTCTATTGGAGTGTTAATCCAGGAGAGCTGTTTGCACAAGTTTGTGTTTGTAATGAGTTGTGTTTGCCGTTTCAAAGCACACGCTCACAGGACACAGCGGGAAGGTCCTGTCTGCTCGTTTCCTTCTCGACAACGCTCGGATCGTCTCCGGCAGCTACGACCGGACGCTGAAGCTTTGGGACTTACGCAGTAAAGTGTGTAAGTAATGACTCGGTTCTCTACTGTGCCCGAGAGTAAAGTATCAAATGTTTTTATAAATTGACATATCTCTCAGGTATGAAGACGGTGTTCGCAGGATCCAGCTGCAATGACATCGTCTGCACAGAGCAGTGTGTGATGAGCGGACATTTCGATAAGAAAGTTCGTTTCTGGGACATAAGGTGGGTGATGATGTCATCAGAGGGGCGGGCGTGTGCGTGTTCAGGCGGTCTGTGCCTCTAACATTTAGAGCTCAGTGTTTCTGTCGATCGCGTGCAGGGCGGAGAGTATCGTGCGTGAGCTGGAGCTGCTGGGCCGCGTGACGTCTTTAGACCTGAATCACGACCGCACGGAGCTTCTCGTCTGTTCTAGAGATGACCTGGTGAAAATAATCGACCTGCGCAGTAACGCAGTGCGACAGACGTTTAGGTGAGCAGCTTAGAAACATGTTTTTTTTAATCTTTTAGGTTTGTTGCACAGTGAGTGCATTTTTTGCGGTTTGTAACTTCTAAACCCATTGCCCCTCGATCCATTAAGAGCTTAAATCGAAATGTTATTTCTTTATTTAGGATGTTGGCAGTGGTCTGTAGCTATTTGTTATTTGGCTTTTACAGAATAGCTAAAGTCATTTCTCTTCGTTCTGTCTCTGCAGTGCTCAAGGTTTTAAGTGTGGATCTGACTTCACCAGAGTAACGTTCAGGTAAGAGTGGTGATGATTTCCATCTCACATCTCGCGTCTAAACTCTTTTCCGAACTCGCTCTGTGTTTTTGTCTTCAGTCCTGATGGCAGTTATGTGGCAGCCGGCTCTGCAGACGGAGTTCTGTACATTTGGAACGTTCTAACAGGAAAACTAGACAAAACTCTTGATAAAGGACACAGGTGAGCACTGTGTTTGGAATGGATCACTGGTGTTACGCTCTCGGGGGTTAGATGATGTGGCTGCAAACAAAACTATAAATCAACTGTTTATTTGATATAATATGATTTAAAATATAAATAGAGGTTCAATGTTGTAATTCGGTTTTCTAATGTTGGAGATTTTTAGATTGTGTTCAGACAAAGCATTGCGACCACCAAACATCAGAATGAAATGCTACAATACATTAAAACCATTGTAAAACCAGACAATGTATACTATGCTGCCTATAGTTTATACTGCATCATTACATTAGTCTCAATATCAGTCTTCTCACACCGCCTGTTATAAACTATTGAATATTGCAAAATGTAATATCATGGTTGATGCAAAATCTAGCACGAGTAGATGATTTTTCACACCTACAGTGACTCATTGCATTTGAGCTATAGTTTAAATTCTTGTCTTTATCTTCTGTTCACAGTTCTGCCATCAATTCAGTGTCCTGGTCTCCGTCGGGCGCGTACGTGGTCAGCGTTGAGAAAGCCAGCAAGGCTGTGCTTTGGTCTGATATGTGATTGGCTGGTCTCTTTCCTGCCTTTGCAAAGAATGAGACAAAGTGAGCCCCACCTCCCACCGGCTTCTTAAACTCGAATTCCCATACAAATGGACAGCAATGTACACAATGTATAACAATATTTATATCGGTCGGTGATCACACACATACTCAGTATGAGGCAGAGAATGTTTTTTGTTTATTATTTTAACACGGCTTTAAATGGGTGTGTGTGTGCATGTTTTCTGTATGTGTCAATTGCTAAGGCCATACAGATACAGGCAACTGAGCTGCTCCAGGCGTGTGAGTGTGTGCGTGCGTGCGTGCGCGTGTGTTTGACTCTAATGGACATTTCCAAGTGGATGCTGTTTATTCTGCAGTTCCAGAGGTATTTCATAGTGGGCGCTGTTTACCAAACAATTCTCTAAAGCTCACTGGCTGGACGTGCCGGACATCGTGCTTTTCCCTAAGAAAATCTGGAGTCAAATGAATGTAAATCAAAAGCAGTCCTGGCTTCTTCGATTGACTTCGCATTGAATCTTATGGGGGCTTCCTCTCAGCCTCATATTTTACTGTATATTGAAATTAACAGATCTTGCATATTGCATGATGAAAATAATGCCTTTTTATTACCAATAAGAAAAAAAACGATATATTGCTAATATGACGAAGAATATGATCATTTGAATGTGAAACGTTTAGTGTTTACTGTAATACAGTAATGATTCACGTTAAAAAAACTCAGATAAAATGTACCGAGATGTCACTTTTATAATAATTTGGCGGAAATGCGCTCGATTGACAATGCATGAAATGTAAATGATCTTAAAATTGGCTTTATTTACTTTAATTTAAATGCTTGACCTTCACCCATACCCTGATGGGCTACAGAATGATCAGCTTCAGTATTTTGTCCAACGAGCGTGCGACTGATGAACGGGGGATGCGTGTGTTTTAAGGAAGATAATGATGCTCTGATTTTATTTGATGATCTCTGCCTCATCTTGTACACAAGCTCATATCCATCAGAGTATGTGTCCTTTGAGCGTGACGTGTGTATCAGACGCTGCATCACTTTCAAACATTCTGCCAAATGGTTTCTGGGGGAGAAGCAAGTGCACGTTTTTCAAACTAGCGAAATTTGCACTTGGTTAAAACGTCAAAAACTGTACTGCATCTCCACGCGGCCGTCGAGAGAAGCGATCTCTTCTAACACTATACTTGATGTTCCTGTGGCAAACAAGTGCACTTGATTTCAGAGGTTGGGCGGAGGGGAGAGCACACTTTATGGATAATTAATGCTTCATGTGGACGTGGCTTGAGTTTTAGCCCCGCCCTCTCTGACCTCTTAGGTGGTGCCGAGATTGGGCACTGTATTCTATTCGCCGAACGGAATGTGGCTAATGTATATTACGGTCTCTGTAAATGTTTGCTTCAATGCTTGAACATTATAAAACATGTGAAACACGCTACTTCAGTTTGTGTTTGTCTTTTGTGGGGAATTAGCTTTTTTACTTGACTAGGATTTAAGCAAATAGTTCAATTGGTTATCTTCGGAAAGATGTGGTTGTAAAGTAGCACACATGAAGTCTGCTTTATGAATACAAATTTAAATGTACATTAATGTTATATTGACCAAAACTATTAAAACATTGATATTAATTGAAATGAAATAAAATACAAGCCCATATGTTATATGAAAAACTTGTTTAAATACACAGCCAAGTTTTAAGTTGAGGCACTAGCTGGAAATAATATCACATAAAATACAGATTAAACTGGCAATATTAAAATACTCAAATGAAATAAGCACATCAAACTTACTTAAAATGAATGTAAAAATGGAAGATCACTTAAGATATTAATACAACTGTAATACTTTACAATAAGGTGCTATTTGTTAACAATTAGTTTATGCGTTAGCTAACATGACTCATACTTCCGCAGTAAGTTTATGAATAAAATCAAACGTTTTCACTGGTAACTAATGTTAACACACCATGAGCTAACATGAATAATGTATTGACGTTAACTAACATTATCAAGGATTAGTAAATGCTGAAAAACGAAACGTCATTGTTACCTAATGCACTTACTAATGTGAACTAAAAGCACCTTATTGTGAAGTGGTACCAATACAACTTTAGCAAAGTTAAATGTGCAGCTAAAAGTATGATGTAAATGAAATGGTCAGAACATGTTTCGTGAGGATGATTTGTCCGGTCCTACAATGTCTCATCAGTTTGTCTCGAGCAATTCTGGCTTACACACTCAAGTTTATGATTTCCATGAAGTGCAACACAAGAACTGTAGCTGAAGGTGTGTGATGGGACATCATTCACGGATCACTGAGTGTGTTACAGGTTCAGGCTCTCTAAGTGAGATGGGTGGGTGTGTGCGGGTCTGCGTGCGCACGTGTTATAATCCCCTGTGCTGACATCAGCGATGAGACTGCTGACTTTGACAACACAGGCTTAAAGGGTTTAAGAAGCTCACATGATTACAGATGACTGATCTCTCCTCCACCTGTTGGGCCAAATACAGTCGTCTCTCTCTCTCTCTCTCTCTCTCTCTCTCTCTCTCTCTCTCTCTCTGTCTAGTCACCCGCATGTCATTCAAAACCTGTATATGACTCTTTCATCTGTGCAACACAAAAGAAGAACTTTTGAGAAATGTCTCGGTGGTTTTCTATCCATAGAGTGGGGACCAATGTTGTTTGGTCGTCGACATTCATTAAAACATCTTCTTTTGTGTTCTGCAGTAGAAAGAAACTCATATACGACACGTTTGAAGGTGGTGAAGTAGGCCTAATAAAAGAACTTAGATTTTATGAGTTATCTGTCGCTTTAATAAAATGTCTTAATCTTTTTCACATCGTAATGGTGCGATGTTTTTTATCTCTGGTTGAGGTAAGTTACGGTCGGCCACTCTGTGTGATTCTCAGAGAGGATTAGATCATCTTCATAACTATATCAGGCCCGCATCAGTAATCTCGCTGACGGAAAACAATGGATCCACTGAGTAACCAGTGTTTGTGCGGTGGGCGGAGTCACAGGTTACAAATACTGCCCCTGAAAACCATCATCCACTTCATCTGGACCTCCTTCATACCCGCATCTCAACACGTACAGGTGAGTGTTGAACATGCACTCAGCAAATATTCATAAAATGATAAAGTAAACCAGTGAGAAAGAGAGATTGAAAAAGCAATTGCACTCGTTCTCTTCATGTTGAAAGCGGTTTGTATTGATTCAATATTGTCGTGAATTGTTTGTACTTTCCCAGATCTGAGCATTTTGTTTATACATTAATAGGATTGAAATGAACATGGTAATGGCACGCAGACAGAAAGACAGACAGCTTTTGATAAATGTGTCTGTTGCGTACATTAAAAAAGAGCAAATTGCACACGAAAGATTGAACTCCTTTCCCGGCCTATAAGATCAGAATATGTTTTAACCAAAAGTCTCAAAAATCCCTGACCCTCCCTTTCAATGTAAATAGATTTGATAAAAGTATTGCATATTAAATTCAAAAATGAAATAAGAGAATTTGTGATGTTCTGTGTTTATGTTTGTGCTGCAGGAGACACGATGAGTCCAAAACACATTATTTACAAGAAGCTCTCTCGAGACAAATCCGTGAGTATTACACATCCATCGTCTGTCCATCACTACTGTCAAGAACTTGCATCTTCTCCTTTATTTCTGTCAACATTGTGTGTCTGCGTTGTGTCATTTGTGTTTGTGCTGTTAATGAATCTGTGTATGATGTCACAGGTCGGTGTGTACATGGGCAAGCGGGATTTTGTGGACCACTGCGACTTTGTTGATCCTGTTGGTGAGTTTAACAAATGGTGGTGGCTTAACCATCACGGTTCTCCAACGAATAGTATTATTACCCATCGTCCTTATCTTCATAGAGTAGAGAGTTTCGGCTGAATTCATCACAAGCAGAGTTTTCCTTTAGCTGAACGGCGAGAGCATGATGTCAGTGAGTGTTTTTAATAAAGATTTGACATCTCTCTCATTTCCATCAGATGGAGTGGTGTTGATCGACCCGGAGCAGGTGAAAGGAAAGAAAGGTACGATGATTCACAGACAGATGACAGAACTGAGCTGCATGATAGCTAAATATCCATTTACTCACTGTGTGAAGTGTATTTACACATGCAATAGTTTCATTAAAGCCGACGTGTGTAATACACTCACCCTGTTTTCTAGTGTACGTCATGTTGTCCTGTACGTTCCGCTATGGACGTGATGACATGGACGTGTTGGGAATGGCCTTCCGGAGGGACATCTTCCTGTGCACGCGACAGGTTTATCCTCCTCTCCAGGATAAAGAACGCTGCATCCACACCAAACTCCAGGAGAAGATCCTGCGCAAGCTCGGAGACGATGCGCACCCCTTCTTCTTTGAGGTCAGGAGGCGTCTGCGCAGGCACTCTGAGCGAATATCTGCGTGTCTTTTGATCTTGATAGATGATTGGTTTTTTTTTAGTTTCCGGATAATCTTCCGTGTTCTGTGGCTCTGCAGCCAGCTCCGACAGACGTGGGGAAGGTAAATGCAACAATGAAAACATACAACCATCGGTGTCTTGTTTGGACATTTATATTTGGTGTATGTGACATTTGGGTGTGTGTGTGTGTGTGTGTGCGCGCGCAGCATTGTGCCGTGGAGTTTGAGGTCAAAGCGTTCTGTGCAGAAAGTCAAGATGAAAAAGCCCAGAAGAGGTAATAATAATAATTCATTATATTTGATATAACGCTTTTCTGAGTACTCAAAGGGGGGAATCTCCTCAACCACCTGGTGAGAAGTTACCATACAAAACTAGACTCTCCAGACCCAGAAAACAACACCCAGTCTAATCCAAGGCCCTTTAAACGTATGGCGTTCTTCGAACAATAAAGAAGATATTTTGAAGAATGTTGATAACCAAACAACACTGAACCCCATTGTATGAACAAAAATCCACGGAGACATTTCTCAAAATATCTGCTTTTGTGTTCCACAGAATGAGTCGCATAGAGGTTAACAACCATATGAGGGGGAATAAATGTGCAAACTATCCATTTAAGATCCAAACCCAGACCAAAGACTAGATCTTTCAGTTAGAACAACAATAACTAAGCGAAGATCTGTTTTTCTCTCTCTTTTGCAGGAGTTCAGTGCGTTTGGCAATCAGAAAGATTCAGTACGCTCCAGATACAGGTGGGTCGGCTCCAACAGGCGAGACCACCTGTGAATTTGTGATGTCTGATAAGCCACTGCACATGCGTGTCAGTCTGGAGAAAGAGGTGAAGAAACAGTTACTCCTGTCTGGTTTGTTAGTTGTTTTACGAGGCAAGCATTGCTGGTTTATTTTTACTTAAACGTATGCCCAGCATTCCGAACAGATGCCAAACCCTCAAACCATTGAACGTATTGAGGTCCCACGCCGCTTGCTCTACAGATGTGAATGGTCATCTGTGGTTGTACTTTTCTGAGCGATTTTTGTAGGCAAACAATCCCATTACTGAGCACGGACAGCGGTAGTGAGATATAGTAAACCTCTGAGCCCTGTGAGACAGAAGAAATGTAATTGTTGTTCACTTCTACGCACAACAGATTTATTATCACGGAGAACCCATCAACATCAGCGTGGACATTGACAACAGTTCCAACAGGAATGTGAAGGATGTCTCAGTCGCAGGTACGCACACATGCGCACGCACGCACACACAGTCATGTGTCTGAATGAAAACAAGAATGCGTTTTCTTGTGACTTTTGTTGATTTTGCATTATCTGTCTTTAGTGGAGCAGATCACTAATGTGGTGCTTTACTCAAATGACAAATATGTCAAAACTGTGGCTCATGAAGAAACCACGTAAGTATCACTGTGAGAATGTTTATGATGTCACTGTGAGAATGAATGATGTCACACTGAGAATGTTTATGATGTCACCGAGACCATTAATGATGTCACTGTGAGAATGTTTATGATGTCACTGTGAGAATTAATGATGTCGCCGTGAAAATGTTTATGATGTCACAGAGACCATTAATGATGTCACTGAGATCATTAATTATGTCACTGTGAGAGTGTTTATGATGTCACTGTGAGAATGTTTATGATGTCCCCGAGACCATTAAAGATGTCACTGAGATCATTAATTATGTCACTGTGAGAGTGTTTATGATGTCACCGAGACCATTAATGATGTCACTGAGATCATTAATTTTTCACTGTGAGATCATTAATGATGTCACTGAGATCATTAATTATATCACTGTGAGAGTGTTTATGATGTCACTGTGAGAATGTTTATGATGTCACCGAGAGCATTAATGATGTCACTGAGAATTAATGATGTCACTGTGAGAATTAATGATGTCACCGTGAAAATGTTTTTGATGTCACCGAGACCATTAATAATGTCACTGAGATCATTAATTATTTCACCGTGAGAGTGTTTATGATGTCACCGAGAGCATTAATGATGTCACTGAGAGCATTAATGATGTCACTGAGAGCATTAATGATGTCACTGTGAGAATTAATGATGTCACCGTGAAAATGTTTTTGATGTCACCGAGACCATTAATAATGTCACTGAGATCATTAATTATTTCACCGTGAGAGTGTTTATGATGTCACCGAGAGCATTAATGATGTCACTGAGAGCATTAATGATGTCACTGAGAGCATTAATGATGTCACTGTGAGCATTAATGATGTCACTGTGAGAATGTTTATGATGTCTATGATGTCACGGAGAGCATTAATGATGTCACTGAGATCATTAATTATGTCACTGAGAGCATTAATGATGTCACCGAGAACATTAATGATGTCACCGAGAACATTAATGATGTCACTGAGAATTAATTATGTCACTGTGAGAATGTTTATGATGTCACGGAGAGCATTAATGATGTCACTGTGAGAATGTTTATGATGTCACTGAGATCATTAAAGATGTCACTGTGAGAATGTTTATGATGTCTATGATGTCACGGAAAGCATTAATGATGTCACTGAGATCATTCATTATATCACTGAGAATTAATGATGTCACTGTGAGAATTAATGATGGTACCGTGAAAATGTTTATGATGTCACAGAGACCATTAATGATGTCACTGAGATCATTAATTATGTCACTGTGAGAGTGCTTATGATGTCACTGTGAGAATGTTTATGATGTCACCGAGAGCATTAATGATTTCACTGAGATCATTAATTATGTCACTGTGAGAGTGTTTATGATGTCACCGAGAGCATTAATGATGTCACTGAGATCATTAATTATGTCATTGTGAGAGTGTTGATGATGTCACTGTGAGAATGTTTATGATGTCACCGAGAGCATCAATGATGTCACTGAGATCATTAATTATATCACTGCGAGAGTGTTTATGATGTCACTGTGAGAGTGTTTATGATGTCACTGTGAGAATGTTTATGATGTCACTGTGAGAATGTTTATGATGTCACTGTGAGAATGAATGATGTCACTGTGAGAATTAATGATGTCACTGTGAGAATTAATGATGTCACCGAGAGCATTAATGATGTCACCGAGAACATTAATGATGTCACTGAGATCATTAATTATGTCACTGTGAGAGTGTTGATGATGTCACTGTGAGAATGTTTATGATGTCACCGAGAGCATCAATGATGTCACTGAGATCATTAATTATATCACTGCGAGAGTGTTTATGATGTCACTGTGAGAGTGTTTATGATGTCACTGTGAGAATGTTTATGATGTCACTGTGAGAATGTTTATGATGTCACTGTGAGAATGAATGATGTCACTGTGAGAATTAATGATGTCACCGTGAAAATGTTTTTGATTGTCACGAGACCATTAATGATGTCACTGAGATCATTAATTATTTCACTGTGAGAGTGTTTATGATGTCACTGTGAGAATGTTTATGATGTCACCGAGAGCATTAATGATGTCACCGAGAACATTAATGATGTCACCGAGAACATTAATGATGTCACTGAGAGAATTAATGATGTCACTGTGAGAATTAATGATGTCACCGTGAAAATGTTTATGATGTCACCGAGAGCATTAATGATGTCACCGAGAACATTAATGATGTCACTGAGAATTAATTATGTCACTGTGAGAGTGTTGATGATGTCACTGTGAGAATGTTTATGATGTCACCGAGAGCATTAATGATGTCACTGAGATCATTAATTATATCACTGTGAGAGTGTTTATGATGTCACTGTGAGAGTGTTTATGATGTCACTGTGTGAGTGTTTATGATGTCACTGTGAGAATTAATGATGTCACCGTGAAAATGTTTTTAATGTCACCGAGACCATTAATGATGTCACTGAGATCATTAATTATTTCACTGTGAGAGTGTTTATGATGTCACTGTGAGAATGTTTATGATGTCACCGAGAGCATTAATGATGTCACCGTGAACATTAATGATGTCACCGAGAACAATAATGATGTCACTGTGAGAATTAATGATGTCACTGTGATAATTAATGATGGTACCGTGAAAATGTTTATGATGTCACCGAGACCATTAATGATGTCACTGAGATCATTAATAATGTCACTGTGAGAGTGTTTATGATGTCACTGTGAGAATGTTTATGATGTCACCGAGAGCATTAATGATGTCACTGAGATCATTAATGATATCACTGTGAGAGTGTTTATGATGTCACCGAGAGCATTAATGATGTCACCGAGAGCATTAATGATGTCACCGAGAACATTAATGATGTCACTGAGAATTAATTATGTCACTGTGAGAGTGTTGATGATGTAACTGTGAGAATGTTTATGATGTCACCGAGAGCATTAATGACGTCACCGAGAGCATTAATGACGTCACCGAGAGCATTAATGACGTCACTGTGAGAATTAATGATGTCACCGTGAAAATGTTTATGATGTCACCGAGAGCATTAATGATGTCACCGAGAGCATTAATGATGTCACTGAGATCATTAATTATGTCACTGTGAGAATGTTTATGATGCCACAGAGACCAGTGATGTTGTCACTGAGATCATTAATTATATCACTGAGAATTAATGATGTCACTGTGAGAATTAATGATGTCACCGTGAAAATGTTAATGATGTCACCGAGACCATTAATGATGTCACTGAGATCATTAATTATGCCACTGTGAGAATGTTTATGATGTCACTGTGAGAATGTTTATGATGTCACCGAGAGCATTAATGATGTCACTGAGATCATTAATTATGTCACTGTGAGAGTGTTTATGATGTCACTGTGAGAATGTTTATGATGTCACAGTGAGAATGTTTATGATGTCACAGAGACCATTAATGATGTCACTGAGATCATTAATGATGTCACTGTGAGAATTTATGATGTCACTGTGAGAATTTATGATGTCACCGTGAAAATGTTAATGATGTCACCGTGAAAATGTTAATGATGTCACCGAGACCATTAATGATGTCACCGAGATCATTAATTACTTCACTGTGAGAATGTTTATGATGTCACCGAGAGCATTAATGATGTCACCGAGATCATTAATTATATCACTGTGAGAGTGTTTATGATGTCACTGTGAGAATGTTTATGATGTCACCGAGAGCATTAAGGATGTCACTGAGAATTAATGATGTCACTGTGAGAATGAATGATGTCACCGTGAAAATGTTTATCATGTCACCGAGAGCATTAATGATGTCACTGTGAGAATTAATGATGTCACAAAGAGCATTGATGGTGTCACTGTGAGTGTTTATGATGTCACCGAGAGCATTAATATTGTCACTGTGAGAATGTTTATGATGTCACCGAGAGCATTAATGATGTCACTGTGAGAATGTTTATGACGTCACCGGGAGAGTGAATGATGTCACTGTGAAAATGTCACCCTCTTTCCTTGTATTTTTCTCAAATTTTCCTCTTGTGTCAACGCAGAGACTCTGTGCCGTCTGGGACCAGTCTGAAGAAAGTTTACACTCTCTCTCCTCAGCTGCCCGATAGCCGTGAGAGACGCGGTTTGGCTCTGGATGGGAAACTGAAGCACGAGGACACTAATCTGGCTTCCTCCAGCATGTGAGAGCCCTTCATTCACCTGCCACGCTAAAACACACAACACTGAACCAAATAACTCGTGCGTGTTTTATTTTAATCTTCTGCAGAGTAAAAGATGAAGTTCTGAAGGAGATTTTGGGCATGCTGGTATCTTACCGCGTGATTGTGAAGTGTAACGCATCAGGGTGAGACGTCTCATTGTACTAAACAGATTCTGAATTGACTTTGGACTCTTTGTTGGTTCATCAATTGTTCATCTGCTAATGTTTGTCTTTCTGCTTTCCTCAGCATGGTGGGGTCCAGGTTAGTTTTGGACTTTGTGAAATAGTTCATATGCTTTGTAAGCGCAGTTTTCAAAACTCAGCACTTGAGGCTATGAACCTTCATTTAAATGTCATTAAAGAGTGTTGATCAGGTAGCTGGCTATAAGTGAGTTGACCGTAAGCTGCCTGTTGTGCCTTGACAGTAGTTGACCTGAGAGAATAAACTAAGTTTATGATAATGACCCACTATAGTGTCCTAACATTGTATATGAAGTATGTATGTTCGAGTAGAACATGTTTGTGTGTGTGCGTTTCAGTGAAGTTGCCGTGGAGGTTCCATTCAAACTCATGCACCCCAAACCTGATCCAGGTGAGCTTCAGTTTCAGATCTGTGATTTATAAAGAGCTCTCTTCGTCTGAAGCACATGACACTCGCCTCAATTGATTGATCAGTTGTTTGTGACATTCGCTTGTTTTAATGCTAACCATATACGGCTCGAAATAGTACATGACACACACATATTGGGTAAAACTTTTGCAGAGTTTCATCTGTCTCAGATATTTGACAACAAGTCTGAAAACATTTCTTACAACCCATCCATCAAACAGGCTTGTCGCGGTGCATTCTGGGATTGCTTTCTCTGTGAAATTGGGCCAACAATGAGTATCTTAGAAGACGCATGCCTTTAAACAACACGTCTCTACACAGCTCTGGAACCGAGATAATGAAGTATTTGACAATAATGAAATGTCTCTTTTTTTTCTCTCTCGCTCCGTCTCTTCCATGTAAAGAGAGGTAAGCTGTTTGCGGTATATCTTCCCTATCAGGGTGTATACGGTTATGCATTCTGTAGAGATTTGATCTTGTGCTATATGTTCTGTTATGCAATACCCCATCTATAGATTCCACGTGTCTTCTGTTCCACGTGTATCTCGGTTCACTTGTGTGTCTTTAAAGTGAGAACACACACACACACACACACACTCGAGAGACGACAAACGATCCATGTTCGGCTCTGGGAAGTAAGATTCGAGAGATGAGGAACGGCGATATCCGTGTCCAATCTAAATCCGATCCCGTCTCTTGTGTCGAGCCCCAGTTTAGCATTGTCCTCTCGGTGAATGTGTTGTTGGCGTTCAATAGAAACACTGTTCTGACATCGGAGCAGGTGTGTGTGTGTGTGTGTGTGTGTTCCTGTCGCACAACACCTTTGTTCCTGTGTTTTTACCGACTGACCCCTGCGATGTTATCACCGCTTGTGTTGATTGAGTTTCTGTCTTGTGTCTTTGTGTGGTTCTTATGTGAGTCTGTGTGTGTTTAGTGAAGACCCAACTGACCTCGTGTTTGAGGAGTTTAAACGCTCCTATCTAAAAGGGATCATCGGAGAAGATGACGACTCTCCAGCCGAGCCCTGAAAACCTCGGCCATCGCCCGAGAATGACTCGCATAGGCAGACTCTTGCTTATAAAGAAGCACAACGTATATGGATGTATATTCAGGTTTTGTTATTTGTTTTAATGAAAAGGGCAGGTGAGAAATATGACAGTGCGTGATGGATAGATGAATGAAGGTTTTCATTGAAACGCTTCTAGAATATAAACATTTGAAATCCAATGTGTGCAGTTAGCTATATTATTCTAATATCTCGTATTGTCACAAATGCATGAAGTGTGTAGTTTGCAAAGTATCCTTTTTAAAGAGGCTATTTCTGTTTATTCTCTAAATGTTTTGTTTAAACTTATAAATAAAACATGAGCGACTGCAAGCAGTTTGATTTACGTCATCTCTTACATACCAAGATATTTCCTCCAGTATTTTCAATATAGCTTGGTGCGCAATATTATTTGGAGCCTATTTTTCTCTCTCTCACAAAGATCACATGATCCGTGTTTGGACAGACTGTGGACATTTAAACACTATTTAAGGTTTGGGGAATAAAAAAGTCTGGAAATATTTATACTGTAAGCATTTTAAAACAAATGATTTTATTCACTTTAGGATTCTATTTTTATTGATTTTAGGATTGTTGGTCGCAAATAATGTATTTTTATTATGAGTTACTTTGCTCAATTCATGTGTAAAATGTGCAAAATCAGATTTTTGGCATGCAGTTCCCTCATAAATATTATTTTAATTTTCCTTTCTCTTTATTCACCAAACTTTAAATAGTGTTCCTCTTTACCTACAGATATTTACATTATACATTATTGTTACGATCAGTTACGCTGTAAATCCTTTTCAACATTGCGGGCCGTAATCGAAAGCGTTTCCAAGAGTTCAGTAAAAAAAATAAAATGTGCATTTCAACAATTATTTTAATCAAATTGAAACGAAATATATAATTTAATATTTCTGTGTCTTACATTTAGTCAGTTAGCAGACGCTTTTATCCAAAGTGACTTCAAAGTAGGGGAAAACAATTGAAGCAATTTCTGCCACAAAAGAACAACAATAGGTGCAGTAAAACCGGTCTCAGTTAGCCTACCACAGTATACGAAGATAAGATTTAACATTTTATTTATCTTTTTTGGGGGGGAGGAAAGAAGAGATGAAGTAGAAGACTGTATTAATGGGTCAGATGTTGCTGGAAGAGATGTTTTATTTGTATTCACAGTGTATACAACTCCCAACAAGCTGACCTTGTTGGATCTTGTTCTTCCATGGAAATTCTGATATCATTTTTTGCGCTCAATCAAAGCCAAGGAGTCAGTGTAATAGTTTACAAATTTATTGGAATTGTCATTGAAAGCATAATCAATACACAGAACATGATCATGTTGTTGTGTTGTGCTATCACTTTACATTTAGACATGCTGTTATTTTCTGCAGTTAGATCTCCTTGTGTTGTTTTACTGCGGTACATTGTAGCGTGCAAGACAGAAGCACCCCTCTCTCTCTCTCTCTCTCACCCAGTTTGTCCTGAATCTCCATCGAATCATTTAGACGGTGATGGAACGTCTGGTGCTTGGCTACTAGTTTTTAGTTTTTCACGAGTGTGGGATTGCAAGCTGGTCTTCTCGACCACAAGAAAAAACAGAATCACATTATATGAAAAAGTGTTAATAGATGCCAAACGCATCCGGTTGGAAAACATTTTCATTTAAAACACAAGATAAAGATCTTCCTTTACATCTACAACCTACTCTTATAGCGTCAGGCAGGCTTTGAGCTTAGATAAAGGTGTGGAAAAGCAAGTAGACTATAGGAGGCAGAGTAATTCTGGATCTGGGAACCCATTTCAATTTTCAATGTCTACCAACAGCTGGCGATTTAAGTCAGAAACGGGACACAAAACATTAATTCCTATTGAAAAATGTTATTGCTCAAAGGATGCTCTTTTATAGCTGATTGATGAAGTTCTCAATTGTGCTTCATTTAAGTGTAATCTTCAAAATGCTTGTGAGAAATAGATAGAGCTGTAAATGAATGTAGATTCTAGAGGCAAAATAATCTGGATTTCAGTACATTGGATGATAAATTCTTCAATAATATTGACTTTTGATTGCAGACTTCCCAAATCTGAGCTCAGTTTGATACATCGTTGACATCTCTTCTGAATCTCTAATGGAAGATTTCTGCCTTTTTGTTTCCCAGGAGAAATATCTGAGACGCAGGAGACCTAAGCATCCATCTGCTCTTCATTTAATCATCTGTAATTTCTCTTTCTCAGGGGTTGCTGTGGATTCCCAGAAGCAGGATTAAGAACTGCAGATGGGGAATGTGGGTTTATGGTGCAGTTTTAGGCTGTAGGGTGGTGTATATTAAGAGCGTGGGGTGAGATATATCTAGGGGGTTGGTTCAGCTATATTGCCCCAGGTGAAGTTTCCGCTGATTTGTTGATCATCAATGAAATCTCTCGACGCCATGTCATCGCAGTTGTCTGGATGCAGCAGAAAGCCGCTGAACGTGCTGCTGGACTCCGACCCGGTGAACATGCCGTTACTGTTGACGTCTCGCACCTGTAACCACACCCAGTCGCCCTGGATCAGACTCAACACCACCTGCTGCGAGGCCGTGTTCATCTCAATAGGGGTGGTCGTCTTTACCATAGGCTCAAAGTTGTAGAAGAGTCCCACCTTCAGCATGCGGGTGGACACCTGCAGGTGGTAGCTAAACACGTAGGTTCCGTTCACCGGGGCCGTGTAGACACCGTTTTCAGAGTTGTAGTTTCGGTTCTGATTGTAGATGACGCGTTGGAACGCCACCGGGCGATTGGGCGCTGGGAAGGAGACTGTCAGGGCGGCTGAGAAAGCCGACTGCACGGCGGGTGAGCACGGGCCGGGTATACCCGGCATTCCCATATCGCCTTGGCTACCTCGGGCTCCAGTGGCTCCGCTTGAACCCTGCGGCCCGGTCGCTCCCGTGTTTCCCTTTTCACCATTACTTCCCTTAGGACCCTGGGTTCCTGGAGCTCCATCACTGCAGTTGCACTTGCCCTCTGGACCCTGGTCACCCTTATGACCCGGTACACCTTCGACGCCAGGAGCACCAATCACACCCGGATCTCCCTTTTGCCCCTTTGGACCAGACTCTCCGTTTAACCCAGGTAACCCCCGCACTCCCGCCGGGCCGGGGAGACCCACTTTACCTGGCTCTCCGGGAACGGGCTCGCAGGTTTCAGGGCACTGACCGTCGTCTCCTTTTGGACCCTGTTGACCCACAGGCCCGTCCAGACCAGAATCACCCTTATCGCCTGAGAAAAACGGATGCAAACCAGTGTCACCAGATCTCATGAAAGACCTTGTGTTAATGTGTAAGTGAACTCTCACTCACCTTTGAAGCCTCTGTCTCCCTTCGACCCAAAGCGTCCAATGGGACCTATTTCACCCTTGTCCCCTATTTCACCTTTCTCACCTGTGAGTATGTACATTGTGTTACTATCACATTCACAAACACTGGGAATGGTAAAAAACTGATCGAATAGAAATTTGCAATGGGAAGTTGCATTTAGTGTACATTTCTGAGAAGATGTGTCAATAACAAAACAGTTTAGTTTATTATTATATATTATATTATTATATATAAATTATTATATTTTCATATATATCACCTTTTAACATTTGTTTTACAACCTAGTGTACAAGTTTACTATGATTCTAAAATGTGTAAAACAATAATAGGTAAGTAAGTGACCCTAAACTTTAAAACGGTACTGTATGTTATTCATTACACTTTGGAAGTCCGTATTATGACAAAGTCTTTATAAAAGAAATTAATAATAATAACCAAAATAATGAGTGAAAATGAATCTGTTGAACGATAATTTTAACACGTTTGTCTGTGGTGCGCTGTTATCATATTACGTGTTGTTTAAACACATTGATTTTGTGCGAAAGGGACAACACAAGTTGTGTTAAAACATTATTGTGTAGTCCTTAACTGAACACCAAATGTGTGGTTTTTAACACAGCTGTTTCTAAAGTGTTGTATCGTTGATTCTCACCTTTAATGCCAGGACGTCCCGTGGGTCCTGGGCGCCCGGTGAACCCAGTGAGACCTCTTGGACCGGCACTACCAGGACTCCCTGTCACAAACATTCCACATAACCGCAACAATTAACAAACGCAACGTGTGTGTGTGTGTGTGCGTGCGTGTGTATGTGCAGAAAGAAAATCTGTACCTGGTAGCCCACGGTCGCCTTTCTCTCCTTTCTGGGATTTTTGTCCAGAGCAGGCGGAGCAGATGCAGTACCACGGTACCTGATCGGCTGTGGGCGGAACCGGAGCTTCCAGAATCATCTGACAGTAAGACATATCGGGCTCCACCACGGGCCCCAATGGTGACACCGAGAGGGAATTGGTGTCATTGGGCAGCAGCCCTGATGGCGAGTCACGAAACCCGGCCACGTAAACGCATTTGCCGAGGGAAAGACAGGCAAACACTGCCACGATACCTCTCAGATCCTGCGACATAAACATTTAAAGATTAATAAAATCGGTTTTGATTCGGTTGCTTCATTTTAAATACATAATGACCAACATAAAACAGAAATGGATGTTATGATGTTTATCAGAAACATTGAAAGAACGTTTCCTTGGCTTGAAATCAAATGCTTTAAAAGTAAAGTATGAAACAGACAGACCATGTTCAAGTGATGAAGCAAATTCCTCATCCTCAGGCTGATGTGAGTTTGCGAAAAATCTGCGACGACCAGATGATTCACACTTTTATACCTGCGGCCGCACCTGTGCGCTAGTGTTTATCTCTGTGTTTGTGTGTTTGCACCGCTGGGATCTGGAGGTTTTCCTCCATTCTCCGCGACCTCATTAGGCCCAGAATATCACAATTATTAATGCAGTAAAGAGAGAAAAGAAGAATGTGTTTCTCTTTGTGTGTGTGACAGTGCAGCAGGAGCCGATCCTATAACACTGTAACAGGAGAGACTTGATGCGTCTCTGGAGATGATTTATAATACAGGGAGGCCTGGGAACCGTAGCTGTCCACCGACTTCATTCAGCTCACACACACACTGAGGATACGCTTACTGCCATAACTAAAAAAACAAAAAACTATTGAGTAATTTCTCTATTATCACTGAATAGCGTCACATAATCCTCCACATGGATCTTTTATTAATCTTGGGTGACGGTAACATATTGATGCAGCACGCTTTCAAGCATCAGCCGTGTCTGAAGCACAATCGTGAGGGATGAGTTATGAGTTAAACGCTCTGGGAAACACTAACCTTAAACAAAAGACATGAGTAATTCACATTCAGACAGACAAGTGTGTGTGTGTGTGTGTGTGTGTGTGTGTGTGTGTGTGTGTGTGTGTATGCGTAAACTGTAGAACTCCTAAAAAAATCTGGAAACATGTAAAGAAAATGTAGATAAATTGTATGCATTATGGCAAGTTAAAAGTTATGTATTTTGTTCGAATTTCAACCACATATTTTTCACGGCAAAGTTCTATATGTTTTATAATTTACTTACAAACTTTGCTGTAGTTTGCAGCAGGTTTGCCAGTAACTTTCTTTAGATTTAATAACTACGTAATACTACTTTCCTATTAGTACTGTTCTCAATTTGAGTAAACGTAACTTTTAAGGGGTCATATGACACGGTTTGACCTTTATTTTAGATGTAATGCAACGTGAATGCACGATTTAAGGTTCAAATACGCTGTATTTTCCACATACCGTGCATGTTTGTATCTCCTCTTTGCCCCGACTCTCTGAAACGAATTCTTTACTAAGCTCATCGCTCTGAAAAGCGAGGTGTGCTGTGATTGGCCAGTTAAACCGTGCGTAGTGATCGGTCGAATACTGCGAGCGTATGACGGAAATGTAACGCCTCTTACCATATGTGGAACGTCAGGTTCCAAAGCAATTGTACTGATAGGTACGGCCACCTTACTTGCGTAAACATTTGGGCGGTCTTAGTCAAATCATACCACGAACTGACGTAGATTTGTGGGGGTGTGGTTACACGAGGCGTTTCAGGCAGGTCTGGGTGAGCATTCGCTTTTAGATAGAACGCATCTTTTGTTCCGACACTTTAATTATTGCAATTTTATGTGTCTAATACATGCAAGGGCAACTTATAACACACCAAAGACACGGAAAAACACGTATTTGCACCATATGACCCCTTTACTCAAAATTAAAACACTTAGGCCTGTTTTCATAGCTTAGCCTAAGAACTATGCCTTAGTCGAATTAAGATATTTCAAAGAATCCATTAAGGGTATGCATCTTGAGACAAAACAATGGCACTTATATATTTTAAGATATTTCTGTGCAAGTTATATTTAGTTAAAACAGGTCACACATTCATTTTAGTTTGGGACTAGCCTTTTTAGCCTTTTGAGATTCAATATGAGCAAGAAGAGACTGGTCCCATTACTGGCATTAGAACAGCAACACTGAAAAAAATAATATTCTTCCTAAGCATTTTTGTCTTATTTTCTAGTAAAAATATTTAAAACTTCTTAAATTACGAAACAAGAATAGTGACCTAAGATATTACGTCTTGTAAATTAAATCTACAGTAAGCTACTGACAAACCTGCTTCAAAACTAAAGCAACATTTTACGGTGTTGTAATATAAATCTACCTAACAGAAGTTTCAGATCTCAAAAAGATGGTAACACAACTGGGAACAAATATTTAGAATAAAAATGATTATTTAAATGAAATATAATTTGAAGTGTCACGTAGGAACTTCCTTTTCATGAAATGATGGATATTTTCAGAGTCTACGATTGTTTTCTTCTCTTAACTTCAGAACTTAAGTCTAAAAAGAACTATTGGTATAATTTTGGAATGAGATTCTGTACCATTAATGAGTCAAAAAAAGACATGTTGACTTCTCAAATATCAATACGGATGCTTTTATTTTGATCCCCAACAGGATAGAAAACGACAGATTAAAGATGGAAAAATGCTCAAATACGTCATTACGCAATTGTGATGAAATGTCATTTCAAAATTCAACATAGAATCTTTGTTTTATAAATAGCCAGTGCTTCAGAAGAAGAATCACGTCGTATGACGTTTGTGTGGGAAAGATCATTCCAATGCCGAGGTGTATTGTTGGAAGAAAAACATGCTTTCTGAGGAAGTGTGTGTTGGCAAGATGTGAAACACAGATGTGAAACTGGACACACACTCTGACACAAAGCAGTGGATGCTTCCAAACACCTCCACCCAGCTAGTGACCCTGTTTCGACTTCACCTCTGTTCTTCATTCCCGTATGTTTACTGTATGTACAGGCATTCCGTTACGGCATGTGCTGTGTAACCGGTAGAAAAAAACTAAACAAAAGTCTACAGTTACACACACACACACCGCTGAAGTGATGGATTTATTACATTAGGAATTTACAGGAAACACTCTCACAAACTCTGTTCTCAATATAACCTCTGATATTTACCTTTAGGCTGTTGTAATGAAGTGCTGTTGTCCTTTTATGTCTAAAGCTGATCTATGTAAACATCCATCATTTCACCATCTGTCATAAACACCCACACTTGTCATTCTTATGCCTCAATACACTGAGGTTTGATGCCCCCACTGGTTAACATCATCCACTGCCAATGTCACATCCATTATGTAAGATTTTGTTATTGATGCATTAATCAATTAATTTACAATTGCAATTATTGTGAACCATACAGATGTCTGAAATACTTGATTCTGATTGGTCAGCCGCGACATTCTGAGGTCTGTTTGCTCACGATAATAACCTCATAAAACATCAAATAGTATGTTCTAGTATTTATTATAGTAAACTGTACTATAATAAACATCATATATTAAAACATTCCTAGATACTAGTGCTTTGAACCATAGGGTAGTACGTATACAACAGATTGTCAATTCACAATACCATAGTATAAAATAACAATAATATACTACAATTTACCTCTGTTTATTCTAGTAAATAAGCTACAAATAGACTAAGGTAGACTACATTGTTTTATTTGAAAACTGATGATCATCCGATTCATCTTACTTAATAATAAAACGTTTATAAAAGTGATCACTCTGCTGCTGTATATGTTCTCATTCCAGGTTTGAATGGGTTACAAACGAGCAAATCAAATGATACTGCGTTTCGTGTCCTGTAATTCATTTGTGCGAGTCCTGATTTAGTTCAAGTGGCCGGTAGGCGGCGCTCTCGGTAGCTGCAGTGTTCGGTCCTGACCGGGCGGGGGCGCTGTGGGGGCCCGTATCCCGCTGTAACACGTCTCTGTACGCGAATCCCGCGGGCTGGAGCGAAGGATGGCGGCGGCGGTCGTCGGTACAGCGGCCGCGGAGGTAGAGTCCTCGGACAGCGAGCCGGAGCAGGAGCACGGTTCGCCGCAGAAACTCATCAGGAAGGTCTCCACGTCCGGGCAGATCCGCAGCAAGGTAACAGATCGCGCAGGCGCGTGCGCTTTTGATGCACTACGAGAACGCGCATCTGACCGAACGGCCCGTCCGAGATCCGCGACGTTTCCTGCGCGCCGAACCGGTTCCGACCGATACCGACAGCGGTCGCGGTGCCGCGTGCGTGCGGAGATAACGGAACGCGCGTATCACAGATGAGCGGAGAGTGCGCGCGCGGGCGTGCGTCTGCAGCGCAACATTGTAACTGTTTGTTTAGGGTACGCGCGGGGAGGGGGGGGGGGCTAATGCAACAATGTAGCGGTTTCTATCTGTACTTGATGTTCACGTTACATTGTAACCATTCGTCGGGAAGCGCGAGGAATGAAAATGCAACAATGTAACGTTTTTCCGCTCAATGAAAGTGCAACATTCGCGCTCGGACAGTGCTACAGGAGGGATCGTTCCTGGAGGAAAACGGCGCTAACTCTGTATTAGCCGTCACTGTCAAATAATATGATTATAAACGCCAAAGATCTGAACGGGTTTCACACGAAACTTTGAATGAAAGGAGGTCTGTCTTTCTATTTCTGTCTGTCTGTCCATCTATCTTTTCTCTGCGTTATGTCCAGCATTCTGTCTATCCACCCATTCATTGACCCAGGGGGCACGCACAAGAGGGGGGTTTAAGGTTAAGACATCTCGCAATTTGTGTTCCTCTGCTTCCTAGAAAACACGATGGAACATTCAAAATGTAGTAAAATATGAAAAGTTTGCTTCCGAAATGATAAAAGTCTGTTTTTCAGTAGTCATGTTTTTTTTGTATTGTGCATTACAATTAATATCCATCAAACTGCAGTTGGTTTGTTTGGATTTAAGCCATAGTAACTAAAAACTAACGTCATGTTTTTTATTATGTTATCTCATTACTCCTCATTTGTAGATCTACTGTACCGACCACTCACCTATTTTATGAAATAAACACATGTTCATGTTGCTTGAGGTGATGACAAGAGAATGAGAATTGTGATTTGTTGCCGTCTCGTGTATATATTTCCCCATATTCAGTCTTTTTGAGCATTATTCACTCTTGTGTCTCTTTTCACATCTTTTTGATAATGACGTGTTAGGTTTCGCCCTACTCTAGGTGTACAGGGAAATGCCCATTGGTGTCGTCTTCATATTTAACAGTGTTTCCCTTTCATCATATTCTGTAATTGTATATGTTCTATCTAAGTTGTGTTACATTTATTTCAGCACAGTTGTATTTGTCCCAGCCCTGTTACTATAACTGTAATGAGAGTACAGTAACTCTTACTGTAACTGTAAGGTGCGTACTGTATTTGTTACTGTAACTGGTCATGATTGATTAGACTATTTCAGCTCCACCGTCATCTGCGCTCAACATGTAGCATCATAATGTCACTGTTCAATTTGTCCTAAATTCATCCTCTTTCAAGCAGAGCCGTCATAACATTCACCACCTTCATTTGTACATTCTCAGCAACATTCCCATTATCAGACGTCCAGAAGTCTCTGATATTTGAGAGGACACTTATCCTATGTTTTAAATGATACAAAATGCGCTTTTAATGTTGATCGGTGTATGCATGCAGCAGGTCATCTCTTAAAGGTCCAGTGTGTCGTTTTTGGTGGATCTTTTGACACAAATGCAATATAATGTACAGTATCTCACAGAAGTGAGAACACCCCTCACATTTGAGTAAATATTTAATTACATCTTTTCATGTGACAACACTGAAGATATGACACTTTGTAAAGAAGTGAGCGTACAGCTCGTCTAACAGTGTAAATTTGATGTCCCCTCAAAATACACACCGCCATTAATGTCTAAACCGCTGGCAACAAAAGTGAATACACCCTTAAGTGAAAATGTCCAAGTCCAATGTGACGCCTGGTTGGTGGTAGCGGCTAGTTTCTGCTAGTGAGTTCAGTTCAACGTTGTTCCGTTTGACTAAGAAGACATAAACATGGTGGGTTGGTTGTGCTGTGTTATAAACTTCAACAGCAATCGCACAGTTATTTTACGACGTAGTAGTATTTTTTTTGTTTTCCGACCTCTCTAATTCTCTTCATACCACTTAAACATTTACAATCCAATTGCTAGTAAAGAACCTCCGAAGATGGCGGCGCCACCCCAGCATGCACCGACATGCTCTCTTGGGCCCAATTAGCAATTTTCCCTCCCTGGTGTCATGAGATCCGTTAGTGTTACAAGGTCTCGGGTGTGAATGGGAAGCAGGTGTGTTCAATTTGGTGTAAGCGCTCTCACTCTCTCACACTGGTCACTGGAAGTTCAACATGGCACCTCATGGCAAAGAACTCTTCGGATCTGAGGAATTGTTGCTCTACATAAAGCTAGTCAACTGGCGGCCGCCAATCATCTTTACCTGGCCCGCCTAACGTTTCAAATAAGTGGAGAGACTTCAAGATTGGTGTGCTTTAAGAAATGCAAGTCCTGACTACGCCACATCTCTGAAAGTCCAAAACGCTGATACATTCAATACAAAAGTAAATCCTGCGGCTCATAACAATGTATTGACATCTCGTGAAGCGATTTGTCGGTCAAAGATACGTAATGTTGTTTACAACGTTATATTACCCAATCCACAGCCACTGGCTGTCAGTTTGCGCTCGCATAAGGTCGCATTTCAAAACACGTCTTGTGCCCTTGAAAGTAACTGCAGGAAGGGTACCCCACGTAAACGGTTTTCTCAGATAAGGGAAAAACTGTGTTGTATTTGTTACTGCATTAATTATGTATGATTTAAACAGTTAAATTGACGAAAAACAGCGGTATATCTCCCTCCAGATCGTGCACTACAAAGGATCTACCCTTTCAAGTGGGTGGGGCACATGAATGCGATGGGATTCATCCTAAAATGCGATAATAGCGTTCAGCTTTTTGCACAGATCAATTGATTCGCTTTATAAGACGCCAGTTTAACATCACATGGGTCAGGGATTAGCCGTCTTTTGTTCTGAATGTATTAGCGTTTTTGACTCATTGATTTGATTTTAATTAATTCAACCAAATATCTTCATAAATATCTTAAAAACAATGCAACCCACATCATGGATGAACTGGGGGTGAGTAAATTAACAGCAATTTCATTTTTGGGTAAACTAACGCATTAAGGAACTTAAAATACAATTAGAAAGCCCTAGAAATACCCTTTTAATTTAATATCATGAAAAGGCACAAATGCTGGATGCAATATTTGTGTGCATGTTCTATTATGTGACCTATAAGGAACAGCAACAAAAACAGTATAAAAGGGACAAAATGCAATAAATCACAGAAATACTAAATAACAGAAGAAATTAAGATAGAAAGAGACTGGCCTGCATTCTATTTATACTTTTGAAATCTGTCCCTCAAAGAAAAGTAGTTGAAGACCCCTGGCCCAGGTTATAAGAAGATAGCCAAGACCCTGAAACTGAGCTTCAGCACAGTGGTCAAGACTATACAGTTGTTTAACAGAACAGATTCCACTCAGTACAGGCCTCGCCATGGTCGATCAAAGAAGTTGAGTGCACGTGCTCAGTGTCCAGAGGTTGACTTTGGGAAATAGACATATGAGTGCTGCCAGCACTGGGGAGCAACAGTTCATTGAGGGAAGTCAAGTCAAGTCTAGTCTACTAGTCTAGTCTAGTCTAGTAGTGCTTGTAATGAGTTTATTTTTTAGTCTTGTTTAAGTGTAATTAGTCTTAGTCCTGTCATGTTATTGTATCCATCCCTGTTTTGTTATGTTACCCCCTCGTGGGTTTTTGTTTTGTTATTTATTGTTAAATGCCTTACGTTAACCCCTCTGCACCTGGGTCCTCCTGTCCATGTTCACCACCCCGTTCATGACCCTTACATTAACATGATAACTACCCCAAACACACCTTAAGAAGCTGAGGGTAAAGGTGATGGACTGGCCAAGCATGTCTCCAGACCTAAACCTTGTTGTGCATCTGTGGGGCATGCCCTACACAAAATATTGACACTTTGGGTCCAATTTGGACATTTTCACTTAGGGGTGTACTCACTTTTTTTGCTAGCGGATTAGACATTAATGGCTGTGTGTTGAGTTGTTTTGAGGGGACAGCAAATTTACAGTGTTATACAAGCTGTACACTCAATACTTTACACTGTTGGCCATGTTTCTACAGTAGCCTAAACTGACAAACTTGTGCCAGGGTAAATGCGTTATTGCCTTTGGCAAAGAAACTAAAACGTGATGACATCTTTGACCCAAGTCAGCCGCAGTAGTTTCTAAAGGGAGGAGTGAGGGGTGGAGTGAGCCCTTCATTGCAATTCACAACCTCACCACAAGATGTCGCTAAACGTCCTACATTGGACTTTAAATGTTTGTGGTGGATTTGAGCATTTTGGCAGCCTGACTACTAGTCCTTAATGAAAACAACACTTTCACATCTCTCATTTGTAATGTAATACAGTTGAAGGGTGTATGTTTAGTGGGGGTTGAGCCGGTCAGGATGTATTTGATACCACCCCAGTGCTCCATCTTTTTAGTAGAATCCTTCAGTTTGTTCACATTGCTCGCATGTTAAGATGTAGGAAGAAACGTATTTGAAGATCATAATAAAAGCATACAGGCATCTGTAGTTAATTCTGCAGCGCGTCTGGCCCGAGGAAGCGCTGCGGCTCGGGGGTGAATTCTGAGAAGCGGAAGCCCCTGATCGATTGGTGGTCGGGGGAGAAAGGTCACGATTCAGAACGAATCGCTTTGAGCGTGATCAGACAGAGGTGAGATGAAAGGGGTCGATCTGACCACAGGAGTCTCTTAAAAGGTCACGGTGGACCAGCAGGAGCTTCATTTTGTGTGTGAAGATCTGTCTGACAGTAAACATGAATATTTTATAGACAGTAAAATATTCTCATGTGTGACAGAGACGCTCTGTACATTAAACAATCTGATGTGGCATTCAGTTGCTTTCATTTAAAGGGATAGTTCACCCGTAAAATAAAAGATTATAATGTTATTTGTTCACCCTGTATAGCAGTCATCCTTAATATGCAGACAGCGGTCCGGATCCGGACCTTTGCTTCATTTCATCCCTATCGCAAGACGTAGCCTAATACATTTTTTTAAACAGTAGGCTATTTTGGCTGTTTAAATTGGTCTCGCTTAAACAAAAATGCAGCAACTTTAAAGTATTTGTATCTGTCAGTTTGTTTACTATGTCTCCAACCTTTAAACCAGATTTGCAATATTTTATGAGCCATAACGTTTTTATATACATTTAGCATTATTGATCAGCATGTAAACATTTGTGACCCATGAAAACCCAGACTTAAGTCTCAAAATCGAACTTATTATAACAAGCATCAAATATAAATTTCACTGAGACTTCCATCTTAAAAATGGCATTATTTAGTCAATATTGAAGATATTGTTGTTATATTTTCACAGAATATTCTGTAGGATGATTTGATGTAGAAAACAGTAAAAAACCATTTGCTTTTGCTTGCTTTTCACAAGCAGGAACAGATTTTGTAATGAACAACGTTCTAACTGGAAAATGATTTAAAGATAGAAGTACTTCTGGTATGCATGGTATGGAAAGGTTTATTTAGTAAGTGATGATATTTTAATTGGTACAGTACATAAATGTTGTCAGTAGTTTTTTATTGACAAAAATTAATGATCAGATTTCTATTAAGAGGATTTCTATTATATTTTCTATTCCCCTAAAACCACAGAGCCTATACATAGATGCACATATACTTTGGATGTTAAAATATAAAATAAATGGCCTGATAAAAGATAATAGCATCTTTATATATATATCCAAGGGGGCTTAATTTATTAAATATTTATTTATTTTCTAAATACAAATTGTCCGGACCAACGTTTAGAAAAGAATATGAAGACGGGACCTCTTGGAACTTTAATTAAATACCCTTGCTGTATAAGATGCAAGGTCTTTCATCTTTGAAACACAAACTATATTTTGAGAAATGTCTCAGTGGTTCCCTTTCGAGAGCGGTCACTTCGACATTGCGGAGACCGCATATGAAACTCCTCCTCTTTTTCACTTTTCCTGAAGTCCTATAGGATAACGCCAGTTAAAAAACTGGCCAATTGTCGCAAGACATGCACAGTATGCAAATACTGACGAATCTAGACAGTATAAATAAAGTGCATGAGACGACAATACCTCAGAATCTTCTTTTTCACGCTGCCATCGTTGAAGACGCAACTGGATACTTCTTCACCGCATCCGATGGCTTCTTTCTGTCGTCTCTGCGCGGGCCCCATCGGCCCGCAGGATACTCACGAGCACTGCATTGCCTGCCTGGGCCTTGCCCATGCGGAGGATGCACTCTGCGAGTCCGATTGCGCGCACTGTGCTGACCTGCCGGCGCGTGTTTTGAGGACTCGCAGGAACATTGCTCGTGGACTCTTAGGGTCGAGGCTCACCGCCGCCAACGAGCCGCTGGTGAGTCCACCCACTCCACGAGGTGGCGGCGACGACCCGGCTCCGGGCCCCCGTCCTCTGCCGTCACCTCATTCCCCAGTCCTCTTCGTCGACGAGGTCCTTCGTCCTCCGCCTTCCATCGCGGACGCCGTTTCCTTCGGCGTCGAGGAGGACGATGACTCCATGTCCATATCAGCTTCGGACAAGGACTGGGCAGGATCGGAGCGTGATCGTCCCGATCCGGAGAGCACCCCGGACCTCCACGAGGAGTTCGTCAGGGTTCTCGAAAAAGCTGTAAGCGAGCTCGACATCACCTGGGATCCACCTGAGATGCCGGCGAAGAGTAAGCTCGACTCCTGGTACTTTCAGGCGAGTCGCCGCCAGGCCACGTCGAAAAGGAGTTCGCCGTTCTTCCCAGATGTCCACGAGCACGTGGTGAAGACGTGGTCAGCACCTCAGTCGGCGCGCGTCCACGCTGCTACGCCGGCCATGTTTGCCCACGTGGTCGGGGCCGAGGCCCACGGCTACGTGCGCATGCCACCCGTCGAGGAGACCCTCGCCGCTCATTTGTGCCCTTCCGCCACCTCACTGGGCTCGGACCCAGGCCTGCCCTCGAAGCCGTGCAGGTTTACCGCCCATCTCGCTGGTAAGGCATACGCGTCCGCTGGCGAGGCCGCCTCCGCCTTGCACACTATGGCGGTGCTGCAGGTGTTCCAGGCAAAGATCCTTCAGTCGCTGGATAGCGGCAGCCTGGAGACGGACGCTACACGGGATCTGAGGGCAGCGACCGACTTCGCGCTGATGGCTACGAAACGCACCGCCCAGGCTATCGGCAGATCTATGGGGTTTATGGTCGTCCTCCACCGTCATCTGTGGCTTACGCTGGCGGATCTAAAGGACGCCGATCGTAAGTCCCTGCTCAACGCGCCGATCACTCCCTCCGGCCTCTTTGGTGACGTCGTGGAGTCGGTAGTAGAGCGTTTTGGTGAGGCGCAAAAGCGCGCCAAGGCCATGAGTCACGTGCTGCCTCGACGCTCTTACCAACCGTCTCCGAGAGCCCGCTCTTCATCCGCGCCTCACTCCTCGCAGAGACCCGCCAAACAGCACGCGGCTCCCGCACCGGCTAGTCGAGGTCGCGAACCGGACGTCCGTCCTAAACAATGGGCGGGCCCAGCAAAGAAGAGGTACGGGCCGAAGAGGGGTCCACGCCACGACGGCGGAGCGTCATCGGCTGCCAAGCCGTCGTCCTGACGGACCTGGGAAGAGGAGGAGAGAGTCTGTGAGCGTGCCGGCGGACCCAAAGCGCCGCTGTTTGCAACAGTTTTCCCCCGCGGTTGCGGGCGATTATTGCAATGTTGTAAGTGTTGTTTGTGTGAATGCAATAAAAACACATACCTGTTCACAGAAGGAGCTTTTTCCCCCTCACACACACAATGCTGCGTCCCTTGCCCTGCCACGGTGCAGCGCGAAGCCGCAGCTAGTCACAACTATAACCAGCATTCCCTCGTCCACGGACGCTCCCGTGGACGAGGGACCGCTGGAGTCTCACGCGCGAGATATTTTCCCGCCAGTGCATTTAGCTTCGCTGGGCCAGCGCGCTACCCTAAACGGTCCGATGACGGTAACCCCCGATCAGATTCGGCCGTTATGTCTGTTTCTGGACGCGTGGAAAGCCATCCCAGGCATCTCTCTTTGGCTGCTAAACGTGATAGAACACGGGTACTCCCTGCAGTTCAGGCGCAGACCTCCCCGCTTCAGCGGTGTGGTCCCGTCGCTTACGTCAGCGCAAAACGCACCTGTGCTAAGGCAGGAAATCCGCAGCCTGCTCGCGAAGGGAGCGATCGAGCGTGTCCCCCCGAACGAACTGGAAAGCGGGTTTTACAGCCGGTATTTTGTAGTGCCCAAGAGAGATGGTGGTCTGCGTCCGATTCTGGACTTGAGACCCGTCAACCGAGCGCTTCACAAGCGAGCGTTCAGAATGACAACTCTAAAACAGATCCTGGCACAAGTGCGTCCCGGGGACTGGTTTGTTTCCGTAGATCTGAAGGATGCGTACTTCCATGTTCAGATAAACAAGCGCCACCGAAGGTTCCTGCGATTCGCATTCGAGGATTCAGCGTACCAATTTGCCGTCCTCCCATTCGGGCTGGCATTAGCTCCGCGCACATTCTCGAAGTGCGTGGACGCGGCGCTTTCCCCTCTCAGAGCGAGCGGAATGCGCATTCTCAATTATCTGGACGATTGGCTGATTTTAGCCCACTCTCGGAAGTTGCTAATCGGTCACACGCAGATGCTGCTTGGTCACTTGGCATCCCTGGGGCTGCGCGTGAACATGCAGAAGAGCAAACTCGCGCCGAGTCAGTCTATAACGTATCTGGGGGTATGTTTCGACTCAGTGGAGATGCGCGCTCGTCTCTCCCTAGAGAGGACGGAGTCCATCTCTTCAGCTCTACATTTGCTCAGGCTGGGCCGGTCTGTTCCCCTGAGGGAGTTCCAGAGGCTTTTGGGTCTCATGGCATCGGCGTCGGCGGTCTGCCACCTAGGTCTTCTGCACATGCGACCGCTTCAGTTCTGGCTGAAGGCTCGGGTTCCATGGAGAGCATGGTCCTCGGGCCAGGCGCGAGTCCCGGTTACACGCCGCTGCCTCGACGCCCTGAGTCCATGGCGCGACCCGAGCATGTTCAGTCGGGGAGTTCCCCTGGGGCTGGTGACGAGACGCACAGTCGTTACGACGGATGCATCGTCCTCGGGATGGGGCGCGGTGTGCGAGGGCATGCCGGCATCCGGCCTTTGGTCACAGTCTCTGAGGAAATGGCACATAAATCGCTTGGAACTAAAGGCGGTGTCTCTAGCTCTTCATACTTTCCAGTCGAGGCTGGAGCAGAAACATGTTCTGATTCGCACCGACAACATATCCGTGGTTTCGTACATAAATCGCCAGGGAGGAATCCGTTCCGGAGCTCTTTTCAAACAGGCGGCGGGTCTCCTACTGTGGGCGGATCGGCATATACTCTCTATCAGAGCAGCGCATATCCCCGGTCATCTGAACCGCGGAGCGGACATGCTTTCGAGGGAGGGTCTTCAGCACGGGGAATGGAGGCTTCATCCCGACACAGTCCTGTTAATTTGGGAACGCTTCGGGAAAGCGGAGGTGGATCTATTCGCGACAAGCGAGAACGCACACTGCCCGTTGTATTTCTCGCTGATCCACTCCCCTATGGGGAGCGACGCGCTGACGGGGCGTTGGCCGGCCGTTCGGCTTTACGCGTTTCCTCCGGTGAAGATTTTACCCCTAGTGCTGTGCAAAGTCAGAGAGGAGACGGCGTCGGTGATTCTCGTCGCTCCGTTCTGGCCGAATCAACCATGGTTCCCGGACCTGAGGGAGTTGTTGACGGCACCGCCGTGGCGGATTCCCCTCAGGAGAGACCTGTTGTCCCAAGTGAACGGCACGATTTGGCACCCCAGCCCGGAGTTGTGGAACCTTCATGCCTGGCCGCTTCGGGGATTCTAACTGCACTCCCTCAGCGTGTGCTGGATACTATTTCGGAGTCTCGCGCGCCGTCTACCAGACGTTTATACGCTCTAAAATGGGGGGTGTTTGCTAAATGGTGCAGCAGCAACAATATCGACCCGGCGTCTTGCCCCGTGTCTGATATTTTGTCTTTCCTGCAGCACAGGCTGGACAGCGGCGGCCTCCCGTCAACGCTGAAGGTTTACGTAGCGGCCATCGCCTCGTTTCGTTCCCCGGTTGATGGGCAATCGATTGGTAGGCACATGCTGGTGGTCAGATTCCTCAGAGGAGCGAGGAGACTTTTCCCCCTGCGAACCCCTTCGGTGCCACCTTGGGACTTAACACTGGTGTTGAAGGCTCTCTCTTCTCCCCCCTTTGAGCCTTTGGACGCGGCTTCGGTAAGAGAGCTCACTCTAAAAACCGTTCTCCTTCTCGCCCTTGCTTCGGCTAAGCGCATAGGGGATTTGCAAGCGCTCTCAGTCGGCGCTGATTTCATTCGTTTTGGGCCAGGCGACTGCAGCGTCACTCTCCGGCCAAAATCGGGTTATGTGCCAAAGTCCATGTCTACCCCTTTTAGAGCTCAGGTCATTTCCTTGCCCGCCTTGTCTTCCGAGTCGTCAGACTCACAGGATGCTGATGCTCAGAGAGCGGTATGCCCGGTAAGGGTATTGCGGGCTTACATAGATCGCACGGCCGGGTTTCGGCAGTCGGAGCAGCTCTTTATTTGTTTTGGTGGGGGTACTAAAGGCCGGGCTGTCTCAAAACAGAGGCTCTCTCACTGGGTAGTGGACGCTATTACCTTGGCGTACGAAAGCCAGGGTCAGAACTGCCCCTTCGGTATCAGAGCTCATTCGACTAGGGCTATCGCCTCTTCGTGGGCCTGGTCTAGGGGCACATCTATTCAGGACATATGCTGTGCAGCTGGCTGGTCTTCTCAGAATACTTTCGCCAGGTTCTACAGATTGGATGTGTCCTCGTTGGCTTCTCAAGTCCTCTCGGTGAGTGCTGATTAAGCTTATCTTCTACCTTGTAAATGTATTGTGCTACACAGTTGTTGCCGCATTGCTGTTTACACTGTGCTTGGTGTACTTATGTTCGTTATTATATCGCCCGGGTTTCCGTGCTGGTTCTACTGCTGTGGTGTCTGCCCTGTTCAGCGCAGCCCGCTGCATTCGTTGGGTTTGGATATGCAAATTCGACAAAAGACCAATCTAGCAGTTCATTGGCGTGCTCAGTGATCTAGCAGCTCATAGGCCGGTTTCAGCCAATCAGCGGTTAACGCTTGGGGCAACCTCGCGAATGGTTGGTTTGTCTGCTCCGCATACTGTGTACGTGTTATCCCAGTTATCGGGCTGTTTTTGCTAGCTCTCACGGCGGGATTGTACTACCGTTCCATATGCGGTCTCCGCAATGTCGAAGTGACCGCTCTCGAAAGGGAACGTCTCGGTTACTTTCGTAACCTCGGTTCCCTGAGAAGCGGGAACGAGACATTGCGGAGAACGCCGTGTTCGCTGCTTATCTCTGGTCAAGCGTTCTATCGTAGATTCTGAGGTATTGTCGTCTCATGCACTTTATTTATACTGTCTAGATTCGTCAGTATTTGCATACTGTGCATGTCTTGCGACAATTGGCCAGTTTTTTAACTGGCGTTATCCTATAGGACTTCAGGAAAAGTGAAAAAGAGGAGGAGTTTCATATGCGGTCTCCGCAATGTCTCGTTCCCGCTTCTCAGGGAACCGAGGTTACGAAAGTAACCGAGACGTTTTGTGTTCATGCAGTCTGAAGTCTCTTGGGGTTCAGTGTTATTTGTTATCAGCGTTCTTCAAAATATCTTATTTTTTGTCCTGCTAAAGAGAGAACGACAAGAGGGGGATTAAATGATGAGAGATTTCCGAATCTCTTCAACTTGACGTGCAGTCAACGGTTGTGATTTAATGAGATAGAAAGTTCATATTGTGACATCAAAGTGTCTGCATTCACCCCACCCTCACTTCAAACTTTATTTATGTTATTTATAAAAGGTTTGAAATGTCAGCGAGAGTTACGTTAAACACGAGGACAGATCATGCGTTCATGTCATTTATTACAGACCGCAGCGTGTCACTTGTCAGCGTGTGGTTAGGAAAGGCTTCAGATGAGATATTTTGGTAACGTTTCTCAAAAGACTCGCTGCACAAACAGGTCAAGCTTCCTGTGAAAGGATCTGTGTTTTCTGCCAGTGTGTGTGTGTGAGACAAGGGGTTTTTGTGTGACTGTGTGTGGAGCCACACGCAAACGGAGTTTATGTCATGAAATGTCGTTGGTGACACAGCTTTAATGCGTTTACTGACAGCGGAAACCAGCACGTGTGTGTGTGTGTGTGTGTGTGTGTGAGGGGTGTAAAGCTCACATCAGTCAGAATCTGCAGATCACATCTGTGTCTGATGGATTCCAGTAGGAAGCAGGTTAGTGTGTGAAATTGTCGTGTGTGTGTGTGTGCATGCACTTACTTTGAATGAAAAATCCTTTTTATTTTATTACAAATTTTTGTCTTAAGTTTGAAACTCATCTACAGTGATGATCCGTGTGTTTGACGCATGCTGCATTTGTGCATGTGTCTGTGTAGTGCAGATGTTTTTGTAAAAAAAGTGACTGCGTGTGCATTGTGTTTTCTTTGCGTGAGCTTACGTTTACTTTGAGTGGCATTGTGCAGGGGATGATAAAAATGATTATTTTAGTAGTAGTACGGTTTATACAGTAGTATTGTTTTATTGTTTACACACTGGTACGGTGAAATTCAGTTCATTCATTGTCTTTTAGCATTGTTGCTGCTGTCCTTCCGAAACCATGTTTTTTCCATATTTTGTCATTATTACTAACAACTCTTTCTGTGATTTTTGCAAAGATCTAATCAATTAAAAGAATATAATAGTGCCAAACAATTTGGAAAAGCGGTATTCATTTAAAACGAACAGTGTTTCCTCCATTTCCTGAAAAACTGCGAATTTGGACATACAAGGTTTCAGAAGTACAGCGACAGATTTCATTCACCTTCTTTGCTATCACGTTAAATATTACTTTGGATTTGAAATAACAGTTTTATATTTGAGGTAAATATCATTTATATATTTATTTTACGATCTGTTTGTTAATGGTTGCCAGGTGTTACAGTGTGGTTGCCCAGGTGTTGGCTGGGGATGTCGAGTCCAATCTCTGTGATAATCCCCTCTACTATAGACGAGGTCCCTGGTGTCTCCTTAGTGTTAATCCTAACCAAATAGGGCAGGAAGACTTCTCATAGTTTTTATCCCCAGATCTTAGTTTCACGCAGTATCTACAGAGATGTTTGACCTGGCTAACACCAGTAATAAAAATGGACACCCTCGTAGGGATGTGCACGAACATTCAAATATTCTAATATTCGATCCATAATAACTATTAGAATTTAAAAAGTGCTATTCAAATATTCGTATTTTTCATAAGAGTAAAACTGCGTGACCGCTACAGAAGACCTCAGAGTTGTCACGTGTAATTTAACCCTTCTTCACCTGTAATGATTATATAATATACAGAAAATATAAAGAAGTCATTTGTACGTGTTCCTAAATCTTTGTTCACTCAGATCTAGTTGAAATATTTTAAGTTTACACACCGAATGCCCGGATCGTGTTTTATGCTTGACTCACATCGCCATATTAAAATGTTTCGAAACTGGGGAGCCACAGAATTCGTTTACATTACTTACATTAGGTATAAAAATATAAGATTAATGCATAATGATAGTTATAAGCTTAATGTGAAATTGTGACTTAATAAAAACGTACGAAATTACGTCATCATTAAATTAATTGAAATAAACCAATATTCCAATATTCGTTTTAATGAGCTCAATTATTCGAATATGAAATGATTGCCCTCCCTGCTGTAGATATGGCCAAAAAGCTGTCGCTGCCCCCTTCAGGCACACCAAGAGAACTGCAGGCAGTGCTTGCACAGATGTGCGATTTTGTTTGCATTCTTTTTTATCCGTTCTTATAAACTTGTCCACGCGCAGAATTGTGCGTGACGTTTTGTTGACGTACCATCAGAACAATTTGCTAGGTACGTGACCGGAATCCTCACGGTTTGTTCTCCTTTGCTTTCCAGACGATTTTAAAAGAGGGAAAATTAATGAAGCAGACAAACTTCCAGCGCTGGAAGAGACGCTATTTTAAACTACGGGGAAGAACGCTGTACTACGCTCAGACGGCCAAGGTCTGTCCTTACACACATACACCATAAACAGTGATTAAAATGAACTGTATGTCATTTCATGTCAGTGTTTTTATAGCTTTCAGTTTTAGGAGGAATTGTTACGTTCATGTCTCTATATAAATACGAGTATACGACTGAATGTTGGTTGTTGAATCATTTGTCTCTGCAGTCAATCATATTTGATGAAGTGGATTTGACAGATGCCAGTGTTGCTGAATCCAGTACCAAGAATTTTAACAACAGCTTTACAGTGAGTACACACACAGACACACACACACACACACACACACACACACACACACACACACACACACTCAATTGTTTCAGATCTCACCTAATGTTTCAGAAATACTCCACATGTTATGTTCATTCTTACTTTCTTTTGTTTTTCCTTTAATTGAATTCTGAATCCTGCATCCTGTTTGCTCCCTCTGTTTCGAGAATCGAGTTTAAAAGGAATTCTCAGTTCAGTTCTGAATGACGCACACGCGCGCTCATGTTCGCTGGGAGGAAACGAATGCTCTGAGAAAAAGTGGCGTGTGTTTATTCTGGACCCGGTAAACAGAACATCCTGAAATAGTGTGGAGCACATGTGTTTGTGTGCGCGGCGAAGTGTATTTATAGTTGACATTCGGGCTGATTTCGTTTTAATGACAAGGAGGAGCTTTCCAGTTTATCCTCCTGTGTGCTGCGTTTTTATGCATTTTCCTCTGTTGGTTTGCGGGAGGGGTCTCTGACGGGACACGGGTCTGTCTGACTCACTCGAATGGAAAGAGGGTGGAGACTGAGAGAGAGAGAGAGAGAGAGAGAGAGAGAGAGGGGATTAGGAATGAGCTGCTGCTGAGCCGGTCTCTAGAGGTTCTATGATCTACTCAGATGGGAGGAAACAGAGAGAGAGAGAGAGAGAGAGAGAGAGAGAGGGATTAGGAATGAGCTGCTGCTGAGCCGGTCTCTAGAGGTTCTATGATCTACTCAGATGGGAGGAAACAGAAAGAGAGAGAGAGAAGAAGCGTCTGGGTTTTGCCGGCAGTAAGTAAGTAGCGGTAACAGGAAAGAATGTAAAGAATGAGAGCGAGTGAGAATGAGTCTGTTTACTTGCATCTACGTTCAGCGCTCAGAAGTTAATCGGGCGAAACCTTTGGGAATGTCCAACTTCCAAATCCAGGGAAATGATTCATTGAGTAAATCTAGAGCAGTGTACTTTAGCTTTGAATGCGTCTGCAGATATGATCAGTAGCTTTATCAAGTTTACGACACGTTCTTGTTTGGTGCGTTCAGTAAATGTGTGTGTGTGTGTGTGCTGTGAACAGTGCGTTCAGTGTCTGTGTTTTGGCCTTGGGCTCAGCATGACTGTGTGTGTTTTAAATAACGGTCTAGATTAGATCTGAACCTTTCACATGGTTTAAAACGCTCTTTAAACAGATTTTGGTCTGCAACAGCAATGTGAAAGACCGACAGCATGACAAGACTTGATCAAAATCAAGGTTATCACATAAGAAAGTACTTTTTGGACTTTTCCTAAACACATGTACAAAAATTGCTGCTGTTATGCTCAAAAGTGAATATGAAATTGTTTACTTTGCAGTATTTGAGGTAGGGGTGCTCCGATCAGGATTTTTGGGGCCGATTACTGGAAGCTGTATCACCCGATACCGATCACCGATTACAGGGTCTATTTGAAGCCTTCTATTTATCATGTAGCATTATTTATTAAACGATATGTACATTACGTATTACAAATAACAGAAGACAATTTATCATGGATTGACAACTGTGTATTTATTTACAAGAAACATGTTCAGCATATTAACTTAGCAGCCTGTGCTTGGTTATTGGGAACAGCTTAGGGCTTGACAAATACAACTTTCCTGTAGAATATAAAATAAAATAAAGACAGAACATCTAAGCATCTTTAAATTTAGCTTTAGATTTTACACTAAAAACTATTGTTTTGTGTCAGTCAGCCATAAGTTTTTTCTAATACACTTGAAGGACCACAGTTGCACAGCAATAAAAATACAAATAAGTAACAACTTCCATATCTGTATCTATAACTTTGCTTTTTTTGTGGGCATTTATAGAGGGCATTTATGTCCGCCATTTCCCAATTAGACGGGAGCCGCCTGGCAAAAGCCACTCCAATGACGCGAATTTAATGCACGAATGAAACGAATTTCACTCGCGAATGAAGCGAGTAAAATTAAAATGTTCAAACGCCCAACTACTCGCGATAGCGCGTTTTATTCCCGCAAGTCGCACTGTGAACACACAGTTACTGTCCCTGCTGTAGGGTGGCTGTCTTTGAAACGTCTCTGTTACCGACAGCTGAGTGAGTGGCGAGTGAGTTGCTGAACTGTCGCGCTGTTTTAGCGCTAGCTAATTTAGAAAACTCCTCATATTCCTTTACGTGACTAACCTTCAAATGTCTGAAGAGGTTGGTTGTGTTCAAATGTTTTGCTGTCTTTCCGCCTCGTGGAATTTGCTTGGTACACACATCGCAGATTGCTAATGTATTGTCTTTGCACACACTTTGTACAATTGCCAGACCGGTGAAGCCATTTTTAGCAGCGGGCAAAAAATTGTCTCGCGAGTTTTGCGTCATCTGATCGGCTTTTCTGGATCGGCCTTTATAGAGACCGCCGATCAAACATCCCAAAGCAATTATCGGTCGATTATGATCGGCGACCGATCAATCGGAGCACCCTTAATTTGAGGTCTGAAAAAATACAGAGCATATTTTCTTCTATTTTCACCTGTTTCTCCAGCGTAGTGTTATGGAAGCCATGTGGATACTGCTGCAGAGTGAATACTGAATAGAAAAGCAGACAGCTTTGTAGACATGACATGATTTGTTGACTTTGTATCACGTAACCAACTGGAGATCAATATTGTTTGGACGGTTAGACGTCATGGTTTCACCCGAGACTCTGCATGTTTTCAATAATGACATCAACTCGTGTTGTGTAATAGCGTCGAATCGTGATGGAGGCTTTGTGTTGCCTCTCGGCGGCGTGTTTATTGGACCGTTTTTTTATTTGACTGGTTTACCAAACAGTTTACTGATCTAAAGGTCCGGCATGAAACTCCCATACTTGAACCGTAAATTGATGTCAGATCATTTAAACAAACAAATCAGTTTTCCTAAACCATCACAGCGTTTTAGCGTTTGCAATCCTTGGAGAATGAAACCCAAATGACCTGAGGTCGGATCATAAAAAGTCAAAATATCATCCTCAAGTTGTTCCAAACGTGAATACAATTATTTGTTGTGATGAACACAGAGAAAGATACTTGGAAGAATGTCATTAACCAAACAGATCTCACCCCCCATTTTCTGCCATAGTAAGGAAAAGAAATACTATGAGAGTCAATGGCAGGTGAAATCTGTTTGGTTACTGACATTCTTACAAATATATTATTTTGTGTTTAGCAGAACAAAGAAATGTGTTCAGGCTTGGAACAACCTGAGGGCAAGTACATTTTCATTTTTGGGTGAACTATCCCTTTAAACCAGGGTTAATGGTGACCCTAACTCAGGGATTAAAAAAAAGTCATTCATCTGATGTTTATATTTAATCGTTTAACAGATGCAGATCATTCAACATTTTGTTCAAATGAACCCAACTTCAGGTTTGAACTTTAACCCAGGGTTAAAAGTGAGCCTAACTCATGGAAGTTATTAACCCGGGGTTGATAGTAGCCCTTACCCAGGGTTTAAAAAACTAGCCAACCCAGAAATATAAAAAGTATCCCTATCTCTGTGTTTTTAAGTCATTAACCCTTTGTTAAAAGGATCCTAACTTGTAGATTACAAAGGTTATTACCCAGGGCTAACGTAGCCCCAAATGAGGGTTAAAATAAGAAACTCAGAATTATGCATGGTATGAAAAGATGTTCATGTCGACATGCATGTCTATCTCTGTCTCTCTCTCTTCCGCCACGTGTCCGCTGAGATGAATGTGTGTGTATATTTCAGTTGTGTTTATGAGGCAGTCTGTGTACTCTTCTGTGAATAATACGATGAGTTTGCGTGCGTGTGTCTGTGTGTGTTTTCATGAATGTGCTGGCGGGGAAAGACGCGAGTTATTTTTATCCGTGTGGGAACAGAGGATCTTTGTCAGCAGCTGTAGGAAACGGAATGGGAAGTTTACGTACACACACACACACACGCACACACACACACAAACTTTATTTTAGGTCTTTCAATGCAGTTGTTTTTATTTGAAAGGTTTGGCTCTTAAGCGATACAGTCTCAGAGCGCTGATATAGATTATCAAAATACTTCATTGTAGAATACTTGTTTTTTTACATTTATATAAAAGCTCATAATGTTTTTTTTACTGGTCAGATCTGAGTTAACATGTTTTATTTTTGGAAGTTAAGCACTAAAACCCTTCAAATAGCCTTATACACCAGACTCACGACACTTGAAAAAGAAATAAGTATTCTGTCATCATTTACTCATCCTGATCTCACTCTAAACCTGAATGACTTTCTTTCTTCTGCACAACACAAAAGAAGATATTTTGAAGAATGTTGATAATCAAACAACATTGAACTCCATTGACTTCCATCGAATGGACACAAAACCACAGAGACATTTCTCAAAATATCTTTTGTGTTTCACAGATGATAGAGTCATATACAGGATTTGTGTGTGTGTGGACGGACAGTGTGTTCTCTGTTCTCCTGACCTCAGTTTGCGGTACAAGCACATGGTTTTTGGTGCCCTGAGCTCTTTCTCATACAAGCAGATTTAAAGTAAAGTGTGGCTAAAGCTGCTTACAAGAATCCACGAATCTGTTACCATTGTTCAGTTTCACATGACCGAGCCACAATTCTCTCTCTGTAGGTTATCACTCCGTGTCGTCGCCTGGTTCTCTGCGCTGAGAACAGAAAAGAGATGGAGGAATGGATCGCAGCGTTGAAGAGTGTTCAGAACAGAGAACACTTTGAGGTGAGTGTGTGTGTAGTCTTACAGATCCAGATATTTGAGGATAGTCTTAAAGTCTAGTCTTCATCACAGTTTATTCTGCTCGCATTGTGTGTACACCGAAAGTAATAGCCAAGTCACGTATATTTCTAAAGCGCACTTTACATTAAGTAATAAGTAGCAGCTTTGGAGAAGGTTTCGTCTCCCGGCTGCGGCGATGCAGTTCTGCTCAGAGAAATCAGCTGACTTGGAGAAACGTTCATTTTGTAAAGATTTGCTAAATAAGGCGACATGAAATATACAATATGATCATGCTCGACGTATTAAAATCTATTTAAGGAGTATTAGACAAAATACATAACCAACGTTAATGTTTCATGTTTGTTCTGAGTGAAGAAAGCATCGCTCTCTCTGTCTCGCCTAGAACGTGGTGTCACCTAACATTATGAAGTATTACAATTATTCAGTTATTATATATTTAAAAAATGTTGCTATGGTTTGCAGTCTTAGAATGGTTCTAATATCTCTCTAAATAAGATTCGCTGGCACCAACCTTGCACATATCTGACCGCTTTTGCACAAAAGCCTTTATTGTGTCAGCCCGGTATGTTCAAAAATCTGCTTCATTTCCAGACGGCCTCTGGTGACCTCTGAACTTTAATTGCGTATCTGTTTCTCTGATCTAGTCCACACAGTTCAGTATGGATCACTTCTCCGGGATGCATAACTGGTACGCCTGTTCACACGCTCGCCCCACATACTGTAACGTCTGCCGGGAGGCGCTGTCTGGGGTCACGTCTCACGGGCTGTCCTGTGAAGGTCTGACGCTCTTCACGACACACTTTGGATTGGTGTACATCATCTCACTGTGAATATTGTCCTGACCTGCTGTATATGTGTGTGTTGTACAGTGTGTAAGTTTAAAGCTCACAAGCGTTGTGCAGTCCGTGCCACTAATAACTGTAAATGGACGACACTGGCATCTATTGGGAAAGACATACTGGAGGATGAAGACGGGGTGAGTGAATATTTTGTACATTTATTTCGTCAAAGGTTTGATCATAATGTTGCTGTAGGCTTGTGGGCGGTACTCCTCTGAACACATGGTGTGTTTAAAACATTTTAAGATATGATTGCAAAAAATTACTTTTTTTACTAAGATTTTTGCATGTTTTTTAATATTTTTTTAATATTTATATTAATAATATATATTATTTTTAATATTATATTTAATAACTAAACAATACTACAAAAGAGCTGTCTTCACAAATGCAGAAGGGATTTTATATGAACAAACAAGAAAAAATAACTTCAATGTTATGTATAAGCTTTTGCTTCATCCCACTACGTTCCGGACTTGTAATTGTTAAAAATGATCGTTTACAGATTTTGCAGATATGTTTTTCTTTTACGTCTTAACATATTTACTGCATTTGTTCCTTTTTGTCATATATATACAATTTTGAGCCCCGCCCCAGAGAATCATCAGTCTTTACTGATTGACGATTGGCTTGTTTACTGGAAGGCGGAAGGACATATTGAGCGTTGCATTCCTCGCCATTCATTGTAACGGCAGCGGCGCATCCGGTTAATATTAATGTCTTTGGATAAAACCGCTATCACGTGACCTGCGTCAACATGTGTAATATGTGCGATTTGTTTTTGGTGATTTTATTGCTTTGGGAAGTTCTCTCGAAGTTCTTTTCTTCATTTTTATTTGTTAGTAAAAGAACTATTACATTTGTATTTTTTTATTTATTTACATACAGAAGGTTCAATGATCAACTTCCAATGTTGTCAATTCTTTATTCATAATTTCCAAAAATATTTGTTATTTTGTTATTCTTTCAATACTTGTTGTGTTTTTAATCTGTGTATTTTATTCTCTGAATCCTCTGTTAGATCTGGATGCCTCATCAGTGGTTGGAGGGAAATCTGCCGGTCAGCGCTAAATGTACAGCGTGTGACAAAACCTGCGGCAGTGTTCTGAGACTCCAGGACTGGCGTTGTCTGTGGTGTAAAGCCATGGTGAGCACGTTCATGACTTTTTCTTACCATCTTCTGTGTCATTTTCTTCTTTAAAGTCAATGACAGATCCAAACCGCATTTAATTCAGTGTTTGTGTTCTCCAGGTGCATGCTGGGTGTAAAGAGCAGCTGTCTCTCAAGTGCCCGCTGGGTCAGTGTAAAGTGTCCGTGATCCCACCCACAGCCCTCAACAGCATCGACTCGGACGGTGAGCGGCCAATCAGAGCGCTTGTACATTAAGTATAGCAGACGTGACTGGTTATTTTAACATGAGTGTTATTCTGACTGCAGGATTCTGGAAGGCGTCGTGTCCTCCGACTTGCACGAGCCCGCTGTTAGTTTTCGTGAACAGTAAAAGTGGAGATAATCAGGGCGTGAAGTTTCTGCGACGATTCAAACAGCTGTTGAACCCCGCACAGGTGTTTGACATCATGAACGGAGGACCACACCTGGGGTAAGGCACAGACACATGGGTTTTGACACACAAGCGCTCTTGTGATGTAATAATCGCGCGTGTGTGTTGTAGTTTGCGTTTGTTTCAGAAGTTTGATACGTTTCGCATTCTGGTGTGCGGAGGGGATGGCAGCGTCGGCTGGGTTTTATCAGAGATCGACGCTCTGACTCTACACAAACAGGTACACGCACCTACTAACAGTAACATGACAAAAAAAGAAACACAAATTGACACATTGGAGACGTTCACACTGAAACCCTTTTTTGAACATAATTTTTATACTCGTAAATATAAACTTCTCAGCAGGATTTAAAGAAACCGAAGTGTGTGTGCTCATACTGCCCTCTGCTGATGAAATCTTGCGTCTACACATTATCAGTTTTTGGAAATGTGTGTTGTGTGATGTCTGCAGTGTCAGCTTGGCGTGCTTCCTTTGGGAACAGGAAATGACCTGGCCAGAGTTTTGGGGTGGGGCTCGGCGTGTGATGATGACACCCAGTTACCCCAGATATTGGAGAAACTAGAGAGAGCCAGCACAAAGATGCTGGACAGGTGTGTGTGTGCGCGTGTTTGGGGGAGAGATGCTTGTTGTGTGTGTGTACATGCAGATGGTTCATATTTTACGAGCCTTTTACCTCTTTTATACAGATGGAGTATTATGGTATATGAAACTAAGTTTCCACGGCAACACTCCAGCTCTACAGTGACGGAGGACTGTAGTGAAGACTCAGAGGTAACAAGACGTTTTTCTCCATTTGCACTACAATACTGTAGTAAGCTGCACTCAAATTCCTATTTACTAAACACTATAGTGTTATAGTGAAACTTTCTGCAGTAAATATGAAAGTTTACTCAAATATTTACTACAGTTTATCCATTTAGTACCTACTTTAATATACTACAGTTTGCGGGGATTGGTGTGCGTCTTAAAAACGTATTATTGTGTTCTTTCTTTGGCCCAGAAAAATTTACTTGTGTGTTTTTGTTTTAAAGAAGCTGTATTTAATATATATAATTATATCATTTAATATGTAGCATCCTATTCTTTATTCATAAAATCCACCTCCCGTGCCTGTTTCGTTTTCCGCTGCTCTGATTGGCCGTCTTTGTTCCAGGTGCAGCACATTCTGACCTATGAGGATTCGGTCGCCGCCCACCTCTCCAAAATACTGACGTCTGATCAGCACTCTGTGGTCATCTCCTCTGCTAAGTGTGTACTGCATTTGCGTATCTGAGCATGTCTGTTCGTGTGCATCCTTGCATTGTGTATCTCACAGTGTAGCGTGTGTGTTTGTGTGTTTTCCAGGGTCTTGTGTGAGACCGTGAAGGATTTTGTGGCGAGAGTCGGCCGCGCGTATGAGAAAAGCTCAGAAAGCACGGAGGAATCGGAGGTTATGGCTAAAAAGGTCCGCTCTGATTGGCTGTATGATTAAACCCTGCATGATGACTGGGTGTTTGTGATTGGCTGTGGAATGACTGTGGGTGTTTTTGATTGGCTGCAGTGTGGCGTTTTGAAAGAGAAGTTGGACTCTTTACTGAAGACGCTCAATGAGGAATCCCAGGCCACGAGCGTGATGGCTACGCCTCCGCCAACCATTGCCGAGGAGCAGGATGATGGGGAGTGTGTGGTGCTGGCCACGCCCACAGTCATGGCACCCTGCTCGCCCCGCCCAACCCCTGCCATTTTTAAGCCCCGAGAACAGCTGATGTTACGCGCCAACAGTCTGAAGAAAGCCATCAGACAAATCATAGAGCACACAGAGAAAGGTACACACACACTAATCTTTAGTTTAAAATCTGAAAATAAACTTTCGTCCTGTAATGACTATCCATCCTAAAATGAAGAATGTTAGACCGCGGCGGTTATACATCCAATCAAATTCCAGATAAAGATGAAAGCCAGGCCCACAATGATCGCAGCTTCCTGTTGATGGCGAAGCGTTTGTTTTTCAACTCTGTCTCTCTTTTTCAGCTGTGGATGAACAGAACGCTCAGACGGAGGAGGTGTTTGCCTCTCTTCCTGCTGCCGAGGAAGAGGAGGATGAGGAAGTGGATAAATTATCTCTGCAATCTTCATACAGCAACAGAGCCCGACCCAGTAGAAGAGGTGAGACGACATGACATCAAAAGTGACCCGGGTTCATTTCTCAATAGTCATTGGTCTTTTAGTAGATCAGCAGAGGCGGTGCTGCTAATTTATTTAAAATATAAGAATACAATCTCATTGTATGTATATTTTGTTTGTGAATATTATGTTCTGAATTACGTCACATCTCTCTCTCTCAGCCTCCAAGACTCCGTGCGAGAAGCTCATCAGGAAAGGAAGTCTGTCGATAGGCAGCTCCGCATCACTTCCTGCGCAGACAGGAAGTAGGGACAGTATGCCCATGCTGAACACCAAGATCCTCTACCCAAGTAAGAGAAGTAGTTGTCATGGAAACGGGAGAACTTGTGGTGCATTCGTTAGCTCATTCTGTGTGTGCGCGCGTGTGTGTGTTCGTGTAGGTCTCAGGGCAGGTGTGTCAGGCTCTTTCAGCGGTTCAGTCATCAGCCGACTGTTGGTCAACGCCGACCCGTTCAGTTGTGACCCAGAGAACCTGTAAGTCTGCCCGTCTGTAAAATGTGCTGCTATCTCTGTTTATCCTACAATTTATAATGAAAGTTAAAAGAGTTAGTAAAATATCAAAAATAAGTCTGCAGACTGGCGGTTTGATATTGTTCGAGTCCCAAATGTGTGCCATTTGACTCTCTCTCTCTCTCTTGTAACTGTTTGTCTCTCTCTCTCTGCTCCAGGGATCTCTACACAGAGAAATGTGTGATGAATAATTATTTTGGAATCGGCCTGGACGCCAAAATCTCTCTGGACTTCAACAACAAACGTGATGAGCATCCAGAGAAATGCAGGTGCATAATCCCATCCATACTACTAAATACAAAAAAAAGAATATCAAATCTTAAAATAATCTCACCTAAATACAATCACATCCAAGAACTGCCACATTTCAACACAGTCACCTCCATCTGCTTTAAAGTGACAGAAAGACATTTTGGGTTTTTTAACACTGGTTCTTCTGTTTGTGAGAACCAATAGCTGTTGTTGTTGTTGTAATATTTGCTGTGTGACGGAGCAGTTTATCTGGAACCGCTTTAATGTTGAGACAGAGAGACACAGAGACACAGAGACACAGAGACACAGAGACACAGAGAGACACAGAGAGACACAGAGAGACACAGAGAGACACAGAGAGACACAGAGAGACACAGAGAGACACAGAGACACAGAGAGACACAGAGAGACACAGAGACACAGAGACACAGAGAGACAGAGAGAGAGAATTTTACTCAATGATGAATGCCCAGACAGTTACGGCCATTGCACATTGAGTCAGAAATGTCTGCACATCAAGACATAAATTCCACTTCACATTTTGTCAATCACATTTACACACTGCCACCGATATTTTTGTCCGTCATAAAAAGAATCGGACTGGGCTCCAGTTTGTTTTGCGTTTTTCGCATCCATAGAAAGCATTTTGGGAGCGACACCGTACAAACGAAGGCCAAATGCGGAAGAACGCATACGGTGTGTGCAAAGACCCTTAATCCGCGGGTCACATGCGTTCCGAACCGTAGAGCTGGATCAGTTTCACCGCTACGGCAGGGGAGAGGAAGAGGAAATACGCGTTGTAGAGTTGTTTATCCGTTTAGGGCTGTTGTACGAAACATGGCGGCCAAAATCAATGTACTGTATGTAGGCCCGCTCACACAGTATGTAGACAGGAATACCTTATTCTACAATATTTTACAAACATAGCGGTTCATTACTTAAGGTCTTTATACACCTCTGAAGAAGGTGAATTTCTGTCATTGGATCCTCATAAAAACCCTGTATTGTTCCTTTAATAATAGTTTCATGTATCCTTAAACATGTTATTTTAGATATTAACTTGTGTTTACTGAGACATTTTGTCCGAACTTGTGGGGGGCTGTGATGGTGTGATGTCATCCCCATCACCCGAATTGACAAGGGCTGCATGTGTGCGTTTATTCAGGAGTCGCACTAAGAACATGATGTGGTATGGAGTTCTGGGGACTAAAGAACTTCTGCACAGAACTTATAAGAACCTGGAGCAGAGAGTTCTGCTGGAGGTGAGAGAGAGAGAGAGTTGATTTATGAACGTGTTTGAAAACCGCTGGTGTGTTCGAGTTCAATCTGTGTGTTTGTGTGTAGTGTGACGGAAGGCCCATTCCTCTGCCAAGTCTTCAGGGAATCGCAGTATTAAACATTCCCAGTTACGCAGGAGGAACAAACTTCTGGGGCGGAACCAAAGAAGATGACGTAGGTTTTGTTGTCGCTGGTTTATATACGTATGTTTGTGAGAAATATAAAAGTGTGGATGTTTTTGTTCCACAGACGTTTACAGCGCCGTCGTTCGATGATAAGATTCTGGAGGTGGTGGCTGTATTCGGCAGTATGCAGATGGCTGTTTCTAGAGTCATTAATCTACAACATCATCGTATCGCACAGGTACACAACACACACGCTCACACACTCGAGCACACACATGGCTCTGTGACTGCTTAACTGATGTTAGTGTGTCTCTGGCAGTGCCGGACGGTGAAGATCACTATTCTGGGTGATGAAGGTGTACCTGTACAGGTGGATGGAGAGGCCTGGATTCAACCGCCTGGATACATCCGGATCCTTCACAAGAACCGCACGCAGACCCTCACCAGAGACCGGGTCTGTGCACATACATACATAACATAATCATACATAAGAGATGAGACACAGTCTCTGTACAGGCTCTGGATCATTTTAACATTTTTGTAGATGTTGTGTGGTAAATAATGTATACATGGTGCCCAATATATGCCCAGTATATTGTCAATGTAAACTAATTTGTATCTACACTCATTGTAAGTGATTTGTGTGTGTTTGTGTGTTTCAGGCGTTTGAGAATACATTGAAGTCATGGGAGGACAAACAAAGAGGTGAGATACCACGGCTGGTATCCCAGCATGCATCACAGCCAGAGATCGTTTCGGAAGAGGAAACCGCTCATATCAGCCTGTTTGGACAGGCGGCCGGAGGTCTTATACACAGGTATACTCACATCACATCACATCACACACAACACAACATCAGATGTACTCAGGACTCTGCAAATTTCCTTAACATCGTTTGAATTAGCACGGTTCTCTCTGTTTGTCCTCTCACACTTCATTTTTTCTGGACGCAGTCTCGTGTGGAGTCAGTTTGGGCTTTTGGGGAGGGGTGGAAGTGTACCGCTGTAAAGAAAAGATGAGACAATATGCATGCGTGACTTCCGCGTCAGAACCTGTGAAATTCTGAAGTCACGCATGCATCCTTGTGAAACGGAATGCTGCACAATCGTCATTTTACCTGGATTAGTTTGTTTTCATAAATGTTTGCAAGCCAAAAATAAAATGGATAATCAGTTACGATTAGTTGCACGGCGCGAGTTGAGCTCACCTGTGTGTTTGTGTGTAGTATCAGGGAAGTGGCGCAGGCTCATCCCACTATCGAGCAGGAATTGGCACATGCGGTCAACGCCAGCTCTAAAGCCATGGACCTGGTGTACGCCAACTCAAAAACCAGCGGGGTGAGTCATTGTGTCACCTGTCAATCATTTCATCTGAAACACTGCTCTTGCGTGACAGGAACAGATTTCGACTAATACTGTATGTTTGTGTGTGTTGTAGGGTTTGACATGCAATGTGGTGATGCAGATGGTCAGTGATGTGAAAGCATTACACAGTGAGACAGAGCTGTTGCTCACGGGGAAGATGTGCCTGGTGAGTAAATACTGCAAAATGTTTGTTTGTGTTCGGGCGAAAAGTTCATCATCGTCTGTCCGGTCAGAGACATTTGTATAGTAAAAGTGTCTCTATCTGCAGCAGTTGGATCCTCCTCAGCGGGAGCAGCTGATTGGTGCGTTGGCGTCTGTCACTCAACAGTTCCGCAGACTGACAGACATCAGCTGGCTCAGTCAGATCATTGACCCGGCCGATGATGAGGTCAGCAACTGCAAATATTATCAGTGAATACATCATGAACATCATTTTTTAGATCCTCTGGTAAATTGAAACCAATCTAACTCTGTGTGTGTGCAGGTACAGCTGTCTGATTTCTCCAAGAGGAGTCGCTCTGCAAAATTTCGCCTCAAATTTAAGAAAGATAAAAACATCAAGAATAAAGAGACGTGTGCCGCCTTCAACATGCCTGGTATGACATAACCTCTGACCTTTCACCTCTGTATATGAATGAAGCCGTGTGTGTGTGTGTGTGTGTGTGTGGGGGGGGGGAATTAATGGAGAAATGTGAACTTGTATTCTGTGTGTTGTGTGTGTCGTGTGTGTGCGTGCGTGCGTGTGTGTTTGTCATTTCTAAGTGTAGTAATATGTGTTAGAGTAGTGTGTGCGTTTTATGTCTTAGTGTAAAGCGTGTTATATGTGTGAGGGTTGTGTGTGTAAAATGTGTTTTAAGTTGAATGCGTTTGTGTAGTATTATGAGTGTTCCATGCTTTTGAGCATCTGTGTGTCCGTGTGTGTTTGTGTATGTGTGCATATAATGTGCAAAAGAAATGAGTGTAATACATATGAGCTTTATTTGTGTGTTTATCATTTGTGTGTGCATGCACTATGTGAAGTGTGTGTGCGTGTGTAATGTGGGTATGTGTAATATGCGTGTGTGTTCTCTGTGCAGTGTATCAGTGGGGAGTGGATGAGGTGGGCGTCTGGTTGGAGATGCTCTGTCTGTCAGAGTATAAGGAAATCTTCAACAGACACGACATCAGAGGACCAGAGTTACTTCAGCTGGAGAGGAGAGACCTCAAGGTATCACCTGTGTTAATATCACAAAACATGATTTCTCACTCCAGACGAGGCGGAGCTATGGCGAATGTGATGTTTTTAAACAAGTAAGGGAGTATTTAAAGCTGAATTTGAGAAAAATACGTTTTTAATATTGTGTGTGTGTGTGTGTTTATTTGTGTAAGGACTTGGGTGTGACTAAAGTGGGTCACATGAAGCGAATCTTGCAGGGTATCAGGGATTTGAGTCCAAACTGCACCGCCAGCGAAGCATAGACGTTCCGCAGCCAATCAGATGCCTCGTTTAGACGTGACGCAGCCTCACCCAGCCAATCAAAAGCTAAGTCACGACTGAAGCCAGCCATACGCAGCACGCCACCTCATAGGGACCAACGCCGACTTGACTCGGAGCTCAACCAATCATAGTGCCTTCTCTCCACTGCCTTTGTGACATCATCATTTTACCAGAAAACTATTTTACTACCTGGGAGGGATGGGATTTATCAAGAGCACCAATATCAGAAACCCGGAGAGACATCGTGTGAAGAAACGGCCAAACAGAAACTAGACTTTAATACGAGCTTTACTTTACTGAAATCCCAACTGGCCGTATTTACTGGATGCCGTCTCATGTTTGTTTTCGTAATCTTTCATCAAAATGTAAGAACTTTTTCCAACATCTGTTGATGTACTGTAAACAAGAGCATCTCGTGACATGATTTTAACAGCATTGCATGTTGTTTGAAAATGTTTGCAGAGGAGAGCAGAAGTGCATCGACACACTCTTGTGAACTTTCTCTGCTTTTTGACTTCTTGACAATCAATCTTATCGACTCGATCCATCACCCTCTTTTCCTCCATGTGTGTGTGAACAGCAGGTGTTCTAGAAGGCCTTAAGCGACATTCCACCAGCGTTTCTGAACGTTCACATATCAACCTGAACCCCATCCTCCCTTATAGCACATACATCTGGCACACATCTATTAGATATCTGCATTTTCATCTGCGATACGTCTCTGAGACGTCTGCTGTCAGATGACACATAGACATCTAGAAGATGTCTGTAAGATGTTTATGATTTAGAATGGATGTACTACTCTTTCTAAGATGTTTAGCAGATGTTTTTACAAGGCAGATGTTTTCCAAATCTCCAGATCTTTAGCAGACATCTTACAGACGTACCTGTGCTATCTGGGATTTGACTCTCGGAGTGTCATACAGATGCTTTCTCTTATTCCACAAAATGGGCCTGTACAAAAACCAAATAGACACCTACAATAACCTGTCTGTGGCTGTGGTTCACCCATTTTTCAACAACGTTTACCTCTGTGAAAAACATGACATGCATACATGAATACAGTGTTTTACAAGAACAACAGGAACATATTTGTAATAAAACGTACAAAATAGTTTCATGGCCAGTAAATTTTGTAAATGTCAAAAGAGAAGTGCAGAAAATGTTTATTTCGGATTCTGCAAACAAACCCAACATTACACTTGACTTGCCTTAAGGATGCTTTATCTAAACAATGACTGGTGTTTATGACAAACGCTATATTTACCCTTTAAACGTCTTATACACTCCACATGTATGTGAGAGAACGCTAATGTGGTCAGATCAGACTTGTCATGTTGTCATATTGGACGCTAAATTGTCCGAACTCTCTGACTGTTAAATATTTATTTTATTGATAAGTTATAACTGAATGCATTCATGTGATGTCCATCTCTCATTTCCGTTTTTATTTTTTTATGTACATAGACCATAATTAAGAATGTAAATACCTTCTTTGTGTACAGTGAAGCATTCTGAATTAAAATCAGGTCTGTGTTTGAAACTTTGCTTTATTTACAACTGATACATATAATAATGTTCCTTATTATGTAAATCATATATATACTATATAGTGGTTAGTATGACATAGAATCGATGAATGTGGGAACATTTAAATATGGAAATAAACACCTATGTGTGAAAATACATATTAAGTAAGTTTAAAATAACTACAGATAACATTTTGTATGAAGAATGAATATTTTCATATTAGAAATTAATTTATATTACATCTATTTATTGTAGTTCTTGCCAATTCCATTGTAGGTTTGATTCTCCGTACACATGTAAAGCAAAAATGCGCAAAAGCATTAATTTTCGGTAAAAGAAACGCCGTAAAAGGTTGTTGCGTTGGCCGGGAATCGAACCCGGGTCAACTGCTTGGAAGGCAGCTATGCTCACCACTATACCACCAACGCTTGACATATTTAAACAGTCACATATTTGTACAAGACTGTGAAAACGTGATTCAAGTTTTTTATTTTAACTTGATATTGTGCATTATCATGCAAATATAAAGCATCAAATATGTTCTTAAACAAATATCGTGATTGTATGAAATTCATCAATTGTCTTCTCAGAACTCGGTCAGTATGGTTAGCTTGCTAGCAGCTAAATTAACGTTAAACACAACAACAGGCGCGTCGCTTCGATCGGCTGCTCATTCATCAGATTTACCTTCAAGTCCGACACGTCTGATCGGATTCTCTTACTGTACGTGTATGAATGTGGTGTGTAACGTTATCTGACGCCGTTAATCAGACATTCGTTGTGAATTGTTTAACGTTACTTGATCTGTAGCCTACAATGGATCTGTTTGATGATCTTCCAGAACCTACAAACGACCCAAGTGAGTTTATTATTCATTATCATAAAATAAACGGAACAATATTCCTCCTGTGTGCGTTAAACGTGTTAATGTTAACGATTGGGTTTTCTGTATAGAAATACACACACGTGTGTAAAATGTGTAGTTTGTGATGTAATGACGTCTTCGTATCCAGCACACTACTGTAGGTTTCACGTGTGTGTTTGGCATACGGTCTTGGCTGTGTTGAAAATGATGTAGTTTTGAGGTGTGTTGTGTATTTTAGGTTCAGTTAAACCCAAAGCTGCAGAGAAGAGCCTGGAGCAAGATGAAGAACGAGGAGAGAAGAGGAAGCGAGATCAAGGGAGCTCTGAGGAGGAGACGCAGATGGAAGACAAAAATCAGGAGGCAAAGAAAGTTTGTAAAGGTTTTCAGCTTTCCACACCCATAGTGTTACTGCCCGAGGATGTGGGTGGGATGTGATGTTCATGGTCTCTGTGTCGCTGCAGATCAAGCCAGGCTGATGGGGTTTGTTGCAGCGAGACGTGGAGAGAGAGATGAGATGCAGGACGCACACGTGATGCTTCCAGACATGACCGCGAGTGTCACGAACCTCCCCTCGCAAGTGTGGGTGTCCCAAACCCTCCCTCCATCTGCATTTTCATCAGATTTCAGTAATGTGTTTTGTGTTATGATATGGTGTGTGTGTGTGTGTGTTTTTCAGGTCACGGCTTGCGTACTTCGCTGTGTTTGATGGTCATGGTGGAGCTCGGGCATCTCAGTTCGCTGCAGAGAATCTTCATCACACGCTGGCCAGCAAATTTCCTAAAGGTACAAGAAGAGCCACGTCACACTTCGGATGTGCTGGTGAGCCAGTTCCCATAATGCATTATGATTTGCAGGCGACGTCGAGAATTTGGAGAAGCTGGTGAGGAAGTGTTTGCTGGACACCTTTCGTCAAACGGATGAAGATTTTTTGAAGAAAGCCTCCAGCCAGTGAGTTCTGCTTTGATTCGGTTCTGGAAGCGTCTATGAGCAAGCTCATACTGTTTATGTGTGTTTGCAGGAAGCCTGTGTGGAAGGACGGCTCCACAGCTACATGTATGTTGGTGGTTGATGATGTTCTTTATGTAGCAAACCTGGGAGACAGTAGAGTATGTATGAATGTCTGCTCCGTAACCTTTGACCCTGTCGATGTTAAAGTCACCATGAAATCAAACAGGAAAATTCCAAGTGTTTTACACAGCGTTGCAGTGATTTATTATAAATGATTGTTTTTAATCCATTTGCACTTGTAATCTTAAATCAAAAACATTAAGCTCCTCTTAACACATAACGTGAGCAACAATAAAGAAGTAGGAATAAACGGACTGTCTGATGGCTAGGCATTTGTAGCCCTCCCCTCCAGGCCCAATTTACAACAAACCAATCAAAAAGGGACGGGCAAAATAAAGCATTTTTTCTAATTTCAGAAGCCTATCACTTGGATATACGTCACGATACAGAAAAGAAGTCAATCGCAACTTCCGTTTCATGGTGACTTCAACATCAACACAAACTCAACCCTGTTATTAAAATGTGGATCTTTATCTTTTATATTATTATCATTGTTTTCAATTCTTTAACTCCTAATGCTAATTGTAAATTGCAGCATAAATACAACTTGTGTGTGTGTTAGGCGGTGATGTGTCGTGTGGAGAAGGCTGAGGATTCTGGGAAGAGAAAGTGTGTGACTCTGGCTCTCAGTAAAGAACACAACCCCACTATTTATGAGGAGCGCATGAGGATTCAGAAAGCGGGTAGCACGGTCAGGTGTGTGTCCGTGTACACATCACTATTGTTTGTGATCATGGGGCACGATTGACCGAATCCTTGTGTGTGTTTCAGGGACGGGCGAGTGCTCGGTGTGCTGGAGGTCTCACGGTCTATAGGTGACGGCCAGTATAAAAGGTGTGGGGTGATATCCACTCCAGACATACGCCGCTGTCAGCTTAGTCGAAACGACAAGTGAGTTATTCTCAGACAAACACAGCAGGATGATCTCCGTCGTATTGTATCCATGTCCTGAACTCTCTGACTGTTATTGGGTGTAATGTTATTTAATGTTAAAGGGTGTTTAAGAATTGTTTTTGTGTTTTCATTCAGATTTGTTCTTCTGGCATGTGATGGGCTTTTTAAGGTCTTCTCTGCGGAAGAGGCCGTTCAGTTTGTGCTCAACGTTCTAGAGGTAATTATGTTTACATGCCTTTACTCTGAATTGAAAACTTACTACATGAAAAAGTCAGTGCTTTTCCAGGACTGTGAAAAAAAACTCTGTCTTTTAGAATGAGACCGTGGAGGTTATAGAGGGGCAAACTGAAGATGCAGTGCGATACGAGGCTACATGTCAGCGATTGGCATGTGAGGCTGTGAGACGGGGATCTGCAGACAACGTCACTGTTGTTCTTGTCTCCATTGAGTTTTGAAGTTGCCGTATGCACATGCAAACACACACAGACCCTCTTCTGTTATCCCAAAACACACACTGATATACATTAACGCATGGATGGATGGAAATGATTATTGACTCTTTTTTTTCAAAGCAGGACTTCTGAAAACACTGTGTCTGATTAAGTTTTTGTGCTTTTTGGCATCTAAACTGAATAAATGTTTTATACCGTCTCGCGTCATCTGTCTATACTTAGTTTCTGTGTATGTGCTGGTTTTATAAATACAATATTTTGTGCTAAACTTCATTAGCATTAAACCTGTTTTTTTACATTTATCTTACGGGACGTCCTGTTGACATCAATGCTCTCTTTTAAAAGAGCACCAGAATGTCCACATCACAACCAGAAAAGTGAATCAGGAAGACTTGGTTGATAAAGGCCAGGGCATTCTCAGAAATATATTTTGAGAAATGTCTGGTTTTGTGTTCATACAACTGATGTCAATGGGGACCATTATTGTCTGGTTATCAACATTATTACCGAATGGGTGAACTATCCATTCAAGTGTTTATTTAACTGTGATTCTATACGTTATGTATTCAAATATGTATAGGATTTCAACACTTTTTAATTCCTTCGCTTCATGCTTTTATTTTGAAATTCGCTGACCGGACACACGCCACCGACGTGACGGCGCACCCGAAGCGCGACTCGCAGCAGAATAATTAACAAACACCTACGCAGCTGTCGACACAAATAGGGCGAATTCGCACCGTTGCAGGTGCGGTATGTTTATACAATGACCGAATGACACGCGTCGTCGACGCTGCGTGTCGCAGGTGACGTGTTTTATTAACGGACTGACAGTGATGCTGATGAGGGAATATGAGATAACGGTTCACGCTGATGCCGCACTCGTGCATTATTTATCTGCAGCGCTGACAGTGTTGTAGTTCATGACGACGAGCGTGTAAACCTGAGGACGGAGTGAAAGCCCGATCATGGACACTTTGCTGGACTTTGAGGAGTGCATCAGAGACTCACCCGCCTTCAGGTATAGCATCTCTTCTTTACTAACTGTGTCTAATGTGCGGCAGCAAGTTACTGTAAAGTGAGTTGACATGTCAAGCAGTGTGGCAGCAGTGTTATGCTGTGTGTTATCTAATAAGTATTTCTGATTATTTTAAATGAACTCCATTTTTATACCTTTCAGTATCAGTGCGTGTTTGTTGTCAACTGAACGTAACGTTACACTTCACCGAAATCCTTCCGGTCCTGCACATTCTTTGCTTTTCAGCATCTTTTGCACATTTGATGCTTTTCTGTAAATATAGGTTTTGGATTTGTCTTGCATGTTATTGTAGTGTGGAACCTATGCAAGAGTTAGTAATGTTAAAAGTGTGCGTGCGTGCGTGCGTGTGCACTGCAGGCAGTCTCTGGACCGGTGTGAGAGCGACTTCACAGAACTGGAGTGTCGCGTGGAGAAAGTAAGACAGCACATAGTTTTGACATTTTTAAGTGTTTTGTTTTTTGCAGCCTGATTTGAATAAATGCTTTTTTTAGACTGAATGTGTGATTTGTCATGACCTGAGATCTTTAAATAAAGTCCTTCTTCTCATTTCTGAAGGTGATGAAGTTGTGCGGTCAGATGGTGGAGGCGGGACAGAGTTACACCACCTGTAATCAGCTCTTTCTGTCTGCGCTGTCCGAGTTTACGGCGTATCATAAGGGCGACGGCGTTATTCTGGTGAGTGAGTGTGTGTGTGTGTGTGTGGATTCATACACATTGACCAGACTTCATATATACATAAAATTATGTTGTGGGCACATTTGTCATGTTTCTGTAGAACTGTCTACGTCAGTTTAACCAGGGCCTCCAGGAAATGATCCAGTTTCAGACCGTGAGTTTGTGTCTTCTGTTTTTATTGGCTGTCAAATCTGCATGTCTGAAAAAGGTTTGAAGACATGGTGAAATATACACTTTGAATCAGCCCATTTGTAAAACGTTCTGCTTTGTTCATTTGAAATAGTGTTTGTGTGTTTTTTAATGTAGATGCTGTTTGATCAAACCCAGAGAGCCATTACACAACAACTCACAAACCTGTTGTCACGGTATGGAACAACACACACACACACACACACACACACCGACTTTCACACATGTCAAAATATTCAGATTGGTTTGTGTGTGGCAGATTTGTACCACAGATTCGAGACACTCGGCGTGAGTTCGTCCGGATCGGAGATGATCTTGAGGCCGCGGTTGTGAAAAATGCTCAGGTCAGCAGACATAAACCCGCAGACGCAGAGAGAGCGACTCACCTGCTGCTCGCCACAAGGAAGTGCTACCAACACTTTGCCCTGGATTACTGCTTGCAGGTGACTACAGATCATCGTCATCAGTTTATTAAAGACATACTGAAAACACTCATTTACATTAACTAAGCATTCAAGACCATTTTGCACCTTCTGTCAGATCAGACGGTTTTTATTTCAAAAGAGCAATAAATGTCCAGTTTACATCATATAAGCTCTGCAACATTTTACAGAAGCTGATTGGCTGATGTTTTGTTTGTTTTGACTGTGACCTGAAGGATCCTGTTTCTGTCGTGTCTTGTTTACTTTAGACTAACTTTCTAAACCCTGCACATGTAACGGAGTACTCATGCATAAACCTTCTAAACAAATACATCTGGATCATATTTCATCCCAATATCAAACAGAAAAAGAGAATAAAGTATTTTACACGAAGAATACAAAAGCCTGTTAGAAGTATTATTCATAGTTCATATTGATTCTTGATTCTTTTCCCGCAGATGAATAACTTTAAAGTCCAACAGAAGCTGGATGTTCTGAACTCGGTGAGATGTTCTTCACGTGCTTTGACGTCTCGAGCAGCTGAATGTGTTTTGCTAAATAAATTGTGGGTTTCTTTGCAGGTCTTCTCCTATTTTCACGCTCGGTACACGTTTTTCCACCAGGGATTTGACCTGCTGAAAGATCTCGAGCCCACTATGAAAACAATGGCCTCACAGGTCATACAAAACACATACATCCCACATTTACATGAAGACACACTGTATTTACTCTTAAACACATGACTTTACACACCGTCTGAGACACATACAGTTATGTTCAAAATAATAGCAGTCCAACATCACGAACCAGATGAGACACTGTTTTTGAGATTGTATTTCTATATGGTAAATATTTTACTAGTAGACCCAACAGTCATGACATGCATGCTGTTAATTCTGTGTAATTGAATCCTTATTTTAAAAGGACGTGTTCAAAATAATAGCAGTGTGGAGTTCAATAAGAGACGTAATCATTCTGTGGAAAAACTGAGTTTCACTCAAAGCCAAAAATTATATCAAATGCTTAAAAATGGCAAACAAAACAAGAAAGACGTGGTAGATAGCGGAAAACTACCATTCGAATGGATCGAAGAATAGTCAAAATGGCAAAGACTCTTTATCAGCTCCATGGTGATCAGTTACCTGTCTGATGTTACCTGTAAGTACTGTAACAATTAGAAAACGCCTCTAGGTGAAGTCAAGCTATTGGCACGAAGCCCTCTCAATGTCTCATTGTTGAAAAAAAACATGCTGAAGAGGTAACAATTTGCCAAAGTACACATTGACTGGCTTAAGACAAATGGCGTAATATTTTGTGGACCGATAAAAAAAGCAAGATACCTCTTTTTGGGTCTAGGGGTCCCACAGTTTGTCAGATGACCCCCCCAAACACTGAATTCATGCCACAGTACACTGTGAAGACAGTGAAGCATGGTGACGCAAGCATCGTGATATGGGATGTTTCTCATACTATGTTGTTGGGCCTATTTATCGGATTCCGTTGATCATAGATCAGTTTGAGTACAGTAAAATACTTAAAGACACCAGTAAGCGAGTAGCATCTTGGTTCCAGACCAACAAGATTAACGCTATGAAGTGGCCTGCCCAATCTCCAGACCTCAATCCAATAGTGTGGGGTGACATCAAAAATGCTGTTTCTGAGGCATTACCAAGAAATGCAGAGGAATTATGGTCTGTAGTGCAAACGACTTTACAAAGACTTTATAAAAATACAGACACTGCTGTTTTTTGAACAGCCTAACATTCCTTTTTCTTCACGCTCTGTAGAGTAAAACAAATTTGATACTTTTTTCTTCATGTTTTGATTTAGAATGGAATGTGCAGTGTTCCCAATGCATTTGTGTTTTGAAATAAGTTATTCTAAGGATTTTGAGCTTTACTCACTTTTCTTAAACACACTGCTATTATTTTGAACACAACTGTATATGGTTGATGAATATTAAAGTTAATGATGAATGTTGTCTGCGAACAGCTCTCTCAACTGTCGGCTGACTGCACAGTCAAGAGGAAAGATCTGGAAAACACACACCTGCTCGTTCAACAGAGGGTGAGATTTGAATACTGCATTATCATCTCTAAAGGTTTTATAGCTAATGTAAGTCGCTTTGGATAAAAGCGTCTGGCAAATGTATAAATGTAAACTATTCACAGAGGCTGATATCAAACATCAATTTGTTAGGTGATAACGGGAAATGTATTCTTTTTAGGATGCGTCTGGAGAGGCCGTTATTGTGTGTAATCCGTCCGATGGAGGAACGATTCAAGGGTACCTGTTTAAACGCTCACGCAAGAAGAACAAGACTTGGAAGAGGTGAGAGAGAGATGAAATGTCTACCTAAACAGCATTTCAAGTCTGTCTGTTTCTTATGAGATATAATTATTCAAAAAGAATAATTTTTGTCTCTTTCCATTCAGGTGTTGGTTTTCTACTGAGAATAATCAATTAATCTACTCGAAATCACACAAGGTACACAAAAGTCTGTGTAGTATTCTGTAATTGTGTTAATATTTCTCAGCAGGTTCACGTTGTTTGTTTTTGTCTCTGTGCGTGTTTTAGGAGCAACCCGTCATCCTGTTTGATGATCTGCGTCTGTGTGCTGTGAAGTCTCTGGATGCCATCGATCGGCGTTTCTGTTTTGAGCTGCTGTCAGTGCAGAAGTAAGTTGATGAAATACACACACACATAGTGAGATCACTGTCCTACTATAGTATTTACTAAACAAAGAGTACAGAATCTGCATTTGTGTTTGTACCCTCTCTCCTCTAATTGTAATGGAAAATTTCAAGTATGGGTTTGTGTAATCATGAATATAAATTATTGCAAACTCATACAGAACATACTTGTAGATCGCTTGCACGATTATACGGGTATTGAGGGAAAGGCACTACAATAGTTCAGATCTTACTTATCAGACAGACATCAATTTGTCCATTTAAATGGGGAATCATCAGATCTAACATAAGTTAATTATGGATTACCTCAGGGATCTGTTCTAGGACCCCTGCTATTCTACATATACATGCTTCCCCTCGGAAACATTATTAGAAAACATGTAATTAGCTTCCACTGTTATGCAGATGATACTCAGCTATATATCTCATCAAGATCAGATGATTCCTCCCAGATATCCCAATTGGCAGAGAGCATCAAAGATATAAAACATTGGATGACCTGTAATTTCCTTCTTTTAAATTCGAATAAAACTGAAATATTACTTATCGGACCAAAGACACGTAAACCTAATATTTTGGATTATAACATGCAAATAGAAGGATGTACTGCTACTCCTACAAATACAGTAAAATATCTAGGCGTTATATTAGAAAGCAACCTGTCATTTCGAAATCACATCTCAAATGTCACAAAAACAGCCTTTTTTCACCTTAGAAATGTTGCCAAATTACGAAATATTCTATGTTTTGCTGACGCGGAGAAGCTTATTCATGCATTTATGACCTCAAGACTTGACTACTGTAATGCTCTACTTAGTGGTTGTCTTGCATCATCAATAAACAAACTACAGTTAGTTCAGAATGCAGCTGCCAGAGTTCTTACCAGGTCCAGAAAACACCATCACATAACCCCAATGTTATCAACCTTTCAGTGGCTACCCATTAAGTATCGAATCGACTTTAAAGTTCTTTTAATCACTTATAAAGCCCTAAAGGGTTTAGCCCCTACCCTACATAACAGAGAGCGTGATGGGTTGTAGTGTGATAGAAGCTCTAAGTTCTCAATATCACTTAGAATAACTAAATCCACCAAAGGGGGTCGAGCTTTCTCATACGTAGCACCTAAACTCTGGAATAGCCTTCCTGATACTATCCGAGGATCAGACACACTCGCCCAATTTAAATCTAGATTAAAGACACATCTTTTAAGCCAAGCATTCACTTAATGCAAATATGCTAAATAAACCACCGGGAGACTGCGGACATTAGATATTATTCACTAGAATAATTTAACTTGTATAAACACCATTCATTGTGCTGTGTTTAATTTTTTGTTTTCCATTTTTTTTTCCCCTGTAAAGCTGCTTTGGAACAATGCACATTGTGATAAGCACTATATAAATAAAATTTAATTGAACACAGTTTAATTTGATGGAATAATGAGTAAATGCTATGGACGGCTGCTGAAAACCCAAATACACAGGTGTTTGTGTTTGCAGGTGTTGTGTGCTGCAGGCAGATACTGAGGAGCTGAAGCTGGCGTGGATAAACGCTGTTCAGGGTTGTATAGACATGGCATACCGTGATCAAGTACCCAATCAAAACACTCAGGTACACAAACAAACACACACTTTAGGACCAAGCACTCTGTTGTTATGATGTCATTTTTTTACCTTGCCTGCTTTGACTGAAATTTACATGTTGGTTGTGTGTTCAGGTAAAGGAGAACTCCACCCCTGTCCCCGATCTAGAACCCCCCTCTCGCCCCCCTGCTCTGGGCGTGGCTCTCCGGGGCAACGGTAACCGGCGCTGCTGTGACTGCGGAGAGGCGGAGCCTCGGTGGGCCAGTGTTAATCTGGGCATTACCATGTGTATCGAGTGCTCGGGCATCCACAGGTAATGCCTGATTTAAACAATCCCGTGTTTGAATGTCACAGTTTACAGTTCTAATTGTTACATTTGAATAATGAATGATGAAAAACGCGATTGACATAAAGACTCAACCGTAAAATACTTCGTTGATACTATAATTCTATAACATTTGATGGAAAAAATCAAAGCTTGTTTGTTTTTGTAGGAGTCTCGGGGTTCATCTGTCCAAAGTTCGCTCTCTTACACTTGATTCGTGGGAGCCAGAACAGCTCAAGGTCAGACATGGATTTTGAACTGGCTCTTTTTATAACCTTACATGCAACTGTTTTACCAAATTCACTTCTATAGCTTCTGTATTTCTTGAGATCTGTCATCTACATCTTTAAATCTACCCCACAGCTGCAGTGCATTCTGGGTAATGATGTTATAAATCGCATTTATGAGTTTAACCCAGCGGATGGACTACAGAAGCCCAGTCCAGGCAGTCCACGGTACCTATCTCTCGCAACAACTAACATAGACCTATTTCAGAGCATGTGGTGTTCAAACCGGAAGTAGGATAAACGCTTTTCCGGTCAATGTTCTAACTTGGTTCAATTCACAGAACAGTTGCTGAGATTAGAAGCAGTTAGGCATGTAGCGTCCCTTTATGGTGATTTGTCTAACATGTATCAGACCTTGATAATAAATATTTTTTTGTAATGTAATTTTTAAATTTCCCAGTAAACCACGAACAAATCAGACGTCATCTGCTACTGCCGCTTTTGGTTAAAAACATGCCTGTGAGAATGAATGAACGAACAGATGAATCAATGGCTATGGCAGCAGTGCGACGGGAAAACGTTTTCCCTACTTCCGCTCTCTGTCACCATTTTGTAAAATTAATGTCACTTTTTGCTTTTAGTTTATAAATGGTTGTTTCGTCTCTCAGGCATGATAAAGAGCAATGGATCAGATTAAAGTATGTGGAGAAGAGATTTGTCAAACGTCAGTCTGATTCTTCTGATGCTGGTAATGTTTTATAAATTTTGCATCAATTGTTTCTGCATTGATTTTTCAATCTGATGAATGTTGTGTGATTATACATATATTTGGTTGCTGTGCTGTTGCCATAGAGACAGCAAAGCTACGAGCCGGGAAGAAGCTGTACCAGGCCTCACTAAGCGGAGATCTTGTTGCCATGGCGACAGCGCTGGCTGAGGGTGCGGAAGTGAACTGGAGTAACCCGGATCAAGAAGGACGAACGGCTCTGATTGGTTCAGCCATCGGGGTGAATGACAGAGAGTGATGTTTTAAGTGTCGTATATTTTGTATGATTGATATGTATCTTATATGTGTGTCATTTGTATCGCAGGGCTCACTGTTGGCCTGTGAGTTTTTGTTGCAGAACGGCGCTAACGTGAATTTCCGAGATCAGCACGGACAGGGCGCTTTACACGCCACTGCCACCTACGGACACACGGGGTACAAAACATCCCTGACATTTACATCACATTGATCTTCCGTAACGTGAAGCAGAATATTTGTTCGATGTTGACTTTCATCGTGTTCTGTGATTGGTCGATTTAGACAGGCGTGTCTACTGCTCAAGCGAGGAGCCAATCAGTACGCAGCTGATGAAAATGGAAACGACCCGCTCAGTATCGCTGTAGAAACGGCTCAGGCTGACATTGTCACCTTGTAAGTAACAGTGAATGTGTTTTGTAGTGTTCTGAGTATGTTTTTATTGGAGGATAATTCATTTTGTGTGTTTCAGGTTAAGAATGGCACGAATGAACGAGGAAATGAGAGATTCAGAGGGATTCTTCGGTTCTGTGGGTAAGATTCCTTTTTCTAAGATGAAAAATACAACAGTTTGATACGCCGTCCGAGGTCATGAGCATCAGTGTATATAATCTAATTTTTTTGCAATATTATTTTAGAATTATTAGATGCAACAGTAAACTATTTATAGACTTTGAGGTACAGTTAACACTTAAAATGTATGAATGTCATTTTATAAAAATATTAACCTAAACAAATATTAAGATTAACAATATTTCCGTTATTTCAATATATTATGAAGCTTTTGTGAGAACTTATGTTTTCACAGGTTGTGACTGGTCTGTAAGATATTTTTAATGCTGTTCCGCAGGAGACGATGAAACATTCCAGGATATTTTCCGTGACTTCAGTAACATGGCGTCACATGACCCGGAGAAGCTCTCTCGTCGTCAGTTCACACGCAGCGCTGAGGACGGAGTGGTAAATGAGCAGAAAGATGAAGGAGAGGAGAACTAGATATCCACTGAGTTTCATGGGTCACCTGTCTGCGGAGGTCAGAGGTCACGCTGCTGCACTGTGGACCAGGTGCGAGAAAACACAGGAGTATAAAGGGAAACTTTAAAACATTTATTTGTTACAATTATTTAAAACTAAACTCTATTCAGAATCTCTTGAAAAGACACTGGATATAACCACTGAGTATGTTAACAGTACACGTGACATCACTAAGGCTCAGTATTGAAGGTTATTTTTATGTTCCGCATCATTACGTGCTAATTTTGGACTGAATTGACGTTTTGTCCTGACTGTGTATTACTGAAACTGTACTAAAATTCTTTTTACTGAATGGTTTTATATTGCACTGCAGTAAAATCTCGGTTCTTACTTATGCTACACTGAACATTTGCTGTCAGCTTAATTGTCAAAACCAATTACCGTAAACACAGTTTATCAACTTACACTACCAGCCAGAGGTTTGGACACCCTTGAGTAAATTTTAAGAACCTTTTGATCTAAAGTCTTGCGTGTGAAATTAATTTTGTAGACAATATTAATTATCTACTTACCTTCAAAAGGCTGAAGTGTTCGTATAAAATTAACGAGTCTAGTGAAGGTAAAACCATATAGTGTCTAGTCTACATGGAAATGGACAATTTCCAGCCCAAAGGCTCACTAAAACTCGGCCAATCCAACAAAAACCAGTCCAAATTTTAACTGCCAAAGTATTGTGATAGAAATGTCTTGCAACGATGATAATGACCATTTTGTCTCCTTAAAACAAAGTATGATGACAAAATATAACTAGATAGTAAAGTTAGAGAACAAACTTAAAGTTGGCTCTACAAAGTCTGGCCTAAAGAGTTTAAAATAGTTTGAAAGGTTTTAGCTTAAACATTTTTCAACATGATAGAATGAAATAATGTGACTCCAGTCTGTAAAACCTGGGCTAAAGTTTAAATAAAACCACCAACCGTGCTCTGAATTCAGTTATAGTTATATTTACAAAGTCGAGTCTTCTGTCACCACATATGTTATCCACGTTGCGAGATTTGAGTCACCCTCCCATCACCGTGAAACATATATTTGGGCCACTTTGGGATTTCGTTTGCTTCAATATACAAAATCAGGTCCTTTATCGCACCAAAACCCTGTCACTCACGAATCATCACATTTCAACCGTAGATTGATTGACAGGTCTCCCTATCCCAGACCTGATTGGTTAAACTGAACCAATAGGGGTGAGTTAAGGAAAATGTGTTTATGACTGCTCTACACCTTATTATACATTATTATACTAAGCGTTTTGAAATAACCTAACTAAAAACCCACCCAAGTCTTTTCTTTGCTTTTTATTTAATTTCATAAGCAGCCCAAATTTTGTGCACCCGCCCAATGTATTTTTCTCCTGTCAAACCCATTCAAAAGAAGCCCAATCTGGCAACACTACATGGAAACTCCTTCAATACTGTTTAAAAGCATCCCAAGATTCTGATCATGAAGTTGAAAGGGAGATGTTATCTTGACACATGCGGCTACGTTTTTACACGCTTTTCGTTTATTTTAATGTATTTGTTCAAACCTTTGTGTTTTATTTTTAACATTGGTTTTTACTATTATGCAGATAATAGCGATAACAAGGAACGATTGGGGGTCCAGACATTTCCCTGGTAGAGTACATGTGTACATACTGAATAAAATGCCCACGTTCACTATATCTAGATATCAGTCTTAATGTCTAAAAAGGTTGTGATTTATGCTACTGAATAAAATACACGCTATTTAACTATCATATGTGTCTTGTGTGTCCCAATACTTATAGGGTTTCTGAACCTTACCATAGTAGACATTGACGTATTCTATGCATTAACAATATGTAGTAATTACTCAAATATACTACAGTATACTACAATTTACTGAGTGCTAAGTAAAGTATTTTTGCGGTAAAAGTATATATGTGGCCATGACTAGTAAAATACACATTAATACAATATTAACAAGATAAAATACACATGACATATTAGACGAATAAAATCGTTTTTATCATGTTTATATAGTTTATAGCGAATGATTTATTTAATAAAAAACATGTTTTATTAAGGAATATGATCGATGCCGCGCGAGTGCGCTTGTGAGGCCCCGCCCATCCACCGTGACGCTCATTTGTCTTGCGTCATAATAGCGCGCCCAGCTTTGCACGCATGCGTGAGTGAAGCGACGCGGTGACACCATTTTAAAGAAAGAAAGAAAAACAGAAAAACAGAAACGGCGATTAACAGTAAATTATTGAAGAATATTTTAAGCACATGTGTGACCTTGCGGAACCGAGAGGACGGAAGAGTAGAGCTGCAGTCTGAACCCGCGCTCTCGGACCTGATCTGAGATCGGACTGCGTTCTGCGTTTATAGCCGTTTTGATCTGTGTCCGTGTTCGGTTCCGTCCAGAAAGCAGATGGATGGAGACGAGGACGTACGCTCAGGTATATCAAGCAGACGCAAAAATGAACAATTCTTCAGATGTAATGTTAGTTTTACCACGGAATCACTCCACGCGTGTTACATCATGCAGCATAGCACTTCGTCACATTTATCTTTCAAAAAAATAATAGAAAGCTATTTAATAATGGGAATTGTATTGGTTTGAATGGAAGCTTAAATTGTCTCGGTGGGTCTCTGAGGTTAATCTGGCATCTGTTGGGCGGATGAGAACCAATAAACCATGTGACGTTAATCCAAATGTTACTACGTTTTATGGTAAACAGCTGATTTTTGTGGTTTTCAATAGGGAATTGAAATGTTGCGAGTTTAAGCTCTGAAAGGATCTTTGTGGAGCTCCGTGACTGTTCGTGAAATGTGGAATAAAGGCATATTGTGTTTGTTTGTGCAGATGATGGAAGTGTCACTCCAGTTCAGGATGAGCAGGAGGATGTGAGACCCGAATCGCGACAGTCAGATGTGAGTCAAGTCTCGTCTCCTGTGGCGATACAAATAATGACATTTAGTATTGTGGTGTTATATTTTAGGATATATCATCCGTTTCATTATATTAGTTGAGCTGACAACACATGGCCTGCTTCACTGTGATTCTATTGCTTTAAGAAGTTCTGTCTTGGGGTTAAGCTTTCTCAACTCCTTTCATAATTATAGTGTCTAAAAAAAATTAATAGACTTTTGTTTTATATAAAAGTTTCAATTACACCTTGAGTGCTGCTTTAAAATGTTATTGAAAATCCTAAATTCTTTGGAAATAAATCTGTTATTGTCACACATCAAATGCTGTTTTCTGATTCGTCTGACCGCACAGGATGACGCCACGGACAACGAGGGCGACGCTCACGATAGGAAGTCTGAGAATAGCGGGTCGGATCACGAGGCCCGTGAAGGAGGAGACGGGAGCGATTCAGAGCCCGAGCCGCCCCGACCCGCCGACAGCGATGATGATGAGAGAAGCTCCCCCATAAAGCGAAGAGCTAGCACATCCGACAACGAGGAGGAGAAACCTCAGCCGGCCAGCGACTCCGATCACGAGAAGGAGAAAGCTCAGCCGGCCAGCGACGATGATCGGGAGAGGAGAAGCAGCCCGAAAACAGACGCAGGCAGCGATTCCGATGAGGACAAACCCAAACAGAACACACAGAGGTCATCTGATGAAGAGGAGGATGGAGAGAGTAAGAAGAATGGAAAATGGAAAGCTGTGATGAACTCAGACAGTGAGGTAGAGGAGGAGAGACCGAAGGAGGAAGTAGGGAGTGATCAGGATGAAGCGCCCAAACGAAACACACTGGACAGTGAAGATGATGAGGAAGAGGACAAGCCTGGTCAGTTTATTCTATTTTAACTTTTGTTCTTGGTGGTCTTGTGAGTTATGGCCCAGAATTAATAGGCACCTGGAAATCAATTTCTTATTTCTAACATCTAGGAGTGGAATGATGCTCAGCTTTTTGATTCCCTATATAACATTATTTTAATTCAATTAACACATTTCCCATTTGTTATTTTCTGAAAGAACTGACGTACAAGATTCAATCGAATAGATCCATCACTGAAAACTGAATTTAAGATACAATTAGATTCCTTAAAGCAGAAAGAAACCTCAAAGCATTAAATCTCAACCAAATTCCAAAGAATAAAAGTGATGTGTTGAACCGGGGTTTTATGTTATAGATGTTATATTTATTAGCATTTTTATACTACTGGAATGCTAAGTTGATGCCATGTTGCTCAGCTAAGCGATTTCATCCGTATCCGTCTATCAACAAAGAATATTATCCAATAGTATTACATTTATATATGTATCACAGCTTTCTAAAACCCCTCTGGTGACAGACTGTATATTCTCTTGTGATTTCAGTGAAGAGGAAGAAGGCCGTGCTTTCAGACAGCGATGAAGACGAAGGGAAAGGTGGAGCTTTCCGTCTACTTTTAAAGAGATACAAAAATTAAAATGTATTCATTCATTTGTTCAAAATCTGCATCCGACTTTCTTCTTTGAAACACAAAAGAAGATATTTTGAGATGTTTCTGTGGTTTTGTTGTGCATATAATGGAAGTCAATGGGGGTCAGTGTTGTCCGGTGACCAACATTCTTCAAAAGATCTTCTTTTGTGTTGTGCAGAAGAAAGAAAGTCAAACGGGTTTGGAATGACACGAGGATGAATAATTGAGGACCTTATGTAAACATTTTGATGAACTATCCTTTAAACACTTGTGTAATGTCTGGTTGTGCAGAGGTGAAGAAGAGCAGGGTGGTGTCTGATGAGGACTCCGGCAGTGATGATGGCTCCGGTGCTCCTGATAAGAGTTTAGCAGCTAAACTGAAGGAGCTGGGCTCAGACAGCGAGGAAGAAGAGGACACGGGAAAGGCTGACGGAGAGAGGAAAGACGAGAAGGCTCTGTTTGGCTCTGATAGCGAATCTGGCGGCGACGATGAGGAAGAGTTAGTGCTCGTAACGCTCAAACAGAAACACGCAGAGAAACGAGTGTGTGTGTTTATTGTACTCTCTCTCTTCCGCACAGGAAAATGATCGCAGACATCTTTGGTGAGTCTGGGGATGAGGAAGAGTTCACGGTGAGCGCTCATTATCACGAATGATTCACTGATTCATGTGCATGTGATTCACTTGATACACTGATTCAACTGTGTATGTGTGTAGGGCTTTAATCAAGAGGAGCTGGAGGGCGAGCAGAAGCAGTCTCAGGCAGGAGGACAGAAGCAAGTGGACGACTCCGATTCAGATGATGAAATCGACAGGGGAGGAAAAGAGTGAGTGATTTATTCATTCTGTTCATATGGAACCACCAGGCGCGTCGCACCCGTGGGGGATGTGGGGGTTTTAACTCCCACACTTTTTAGCAATTTTGCACAAACGCCTTACTACAGTCTCTTCCGTTTCTCTGGCTGCTCTACTGTCTGCGCTCGCTGCCTGCGGCTCTCTCCTCTCCCCCTCCCTCTCAAACATGACTCCGGCTGATGATTGGCTGTTCTGCCTTAAGTCCCGCCTCTCTTGTGTCGGTTAGCTCGCGCTGAGGAGGCGGGACCTTATGGTTATTTACATGATACATCTCCCTTTTCCAGGTACTTTTCAAGGTTTTTAAATAAGCTTGATATGTGTTTGGGAAGATGTTATTGGTTTTTTGACATTTCGAGTGTTTTCGTTATAATATTCAGTTTTTTAGACTAATACTAATTGCTATGTAGTTAAGGGATAATGTTTATTTGCGTCGGGGTCCCGATCAGCCTGTCGGGGTTGTATTTGCTATAACAACTGCCTCGCTATACATTATACGCTTATTACATGGCTACCTACCAAATAAATCAATAATTTGACACAAAATATTGATTTAAAAACTAGAACTGCGTCCATGGCAACGGTGTGTTATACTTCCCAGCTGTCATAAAAGTAATTTTAAGCCAAAATGGCCCTCTTTCTCGTGTGATCTAATCGTGTGTGTGTGTGTTTTTCAGCATGTCATTCATGTCAGACTTCGACATCATGTTGGCACGTAAGAAAGCTCAGGGTGGGAAACGCAGACGCAATCGAGACGGTGGCACCTTTATCAGCGACGCCGATGATGTCGTCAGTGCCATGATCACTAAAATGACAGAGGCTGCAGAGGTTTGTTGCGTCCGTGTATAGATATTCATACATGCAGTGAGGGAAATAATTATTTGATCCCCTACTGATTTTGTAACTTTGCCTGCTTACAAAGAAATGAAGGGTCTATACTATTTATGGTAGATTTATTTGAACTGATAGAGACGGAATATAAAAAAAAACATGGGGAAAAATATTATATACAGGTTATAAATTAATTTTCATTTCAGAAACAAGTATTTGATCCCCAAGCAAAACATAACTTTGTGCTTGCCAAAAAGGGTTTCTCCACAAAGTACAGAGGCAGGACATTTCTGATATGTCCAACTGTGTCAGGATAGATTTGAGTTCACTCCTCTGTGAATCTTTAAGGTTTCTTGGCTGTTGTTCAGCAAATTGGAGTTTTAGCTTCCTTCACAGATTTTTCTATAGGACTAGGATCTAGAGAGTAGGACATTTTATGTGCCTCCTAAAGGCACTCTTTGGTCATCTTGGAAATATGTTTTGGGTCTTTGTCATGTTAAAGGTACATCCATGACCCATCTTCAGTGATCTAGTTAAGGGGAGGAGGTTCTCGTCCAATATTTGACGGTACATTGGCCCGTCCCTCAGCCCCTCAATGCGGTGAAGTCATCCAGTACCCATAGCAGAGACAAAGCCCTAAAGCATAAGGTTTCCAACACTGACCTCAAGAACACCATCCCTACAGAGAAGCACATAGTCAGCATTACTCTCCCTCCCAGTGAAAAATCAGGTTACCAAGACGCAGACAACATTGCAGTCTCTGCTTGTAAACCTGGCTGAGAGTTGAGTTTATATATCTATTCACTTTATATTACAAGTGTTTAAACCGTAAACTTGTTCATGTTAGTGTCTACATAACAGCACCTAACAATTCATATTCATGCTTATTTAAAGAGTTGCAGACACACAGACAGCCATCTCATTCTCGAGTGTTTCTATAGGTTGCATGTACCGGATGGGTCAAAAAGCATTTATAAATCATATTGTTTTCTAGCAGATCTTTGGATGTCTGTTAATAGCAAAAAAACGTGGTTTAAAACAGGTTTCACATTTTTGTGTGCAGGAGGATAGAACTCTGAACAGTCAGAAGAAACCAGCGCTGAAGAAACTCATGCTTCTGCCCACAGTCGTCATGCATTTAAAGAAGTGAGGGTTTAATTTTTTGTTTCCATGCAGCTCTTGTATGAGAGCAATATCCCGAACACGTCTGTGTTTTTGTGTGTGTGAGCGCAGGCAGGACCTGAAAGATACGTTCATAGACAGCGGCGTCATGTTGGCCATTAAAGAATGGATCAGTCCACTGCCGGATAAAAGTCTACCAGCGCTCAAGATCAGAGAGGAGCTCCTCAGAATCCTACAGGAAGTGAGTCGAGGCAGACACAGAGACCATATCCTGGCTAACAACAGCTTATGAAACCTGACACGCTGTTTGTTTGTTTGTTTGTCTCCAGCTGCCCAGCGTAAGTCAGGAAACACTGAAGCTCAGTGGAATCGGCCGAGCTGTTATGTTTCTCTACAAACACCCAAAAGAGTCTCGAGCGAACAAAGATCTGGCGCTGAAACTCATCAGTATGTGCACACACTAAATGTCACATTGCATGGTTTTCGTTAACAATGATTTGATGAAATAATGAAGAAATGTGTGTTTGTAGATGAGTGGTCTCGGCCTATCTTCGGCCTAACGTCAAACTACAAGGGAATGACTCGAGAAGAGAGACAACAGAGAGACCTCGATCAACAGATCGCCCCCCGCAGGCGCCTCAGGTATAAGGCACACAAATGCATTCAGTTTCCCAAAGCCTTCTCACCTGTCAATCACCCATCAAACATCTTTCAATCATCTGTCATTCTGCTCTTCTCATGTGTAAGTGAGCCTCAGAAGTCTGATAGGGCAGAAGAACCAGATGTCTTTGCCCCTCCCCTCAGGTTCACCGTGTGTGAGCGCATGAGACCAGCTGCACCATATCTAAACTTTAACCCCTCGTGTCCGTGTGTGTCACATTTGATTTACTTTAACTCCATTCTACTCTTATTATTCTGCACTTTCAGATTCAAGTCATTTTAACCGGATTCTTTTTGGTTTAAAAGAAAAATGGTTTTATTCTCTTTCATTCTCTAGTCATCCTCTGTTCTACTTTACTCTGTCTTTCAACCCCATCTCACCCTCCCTCCCTATTTCCATCACCTCACCCGTGATCTGTATTTTTGTAGTATGGATTGCGGGTGTGTGCATCTAATGCGTTATAACTTTGTTTGTGTATGTGTGTACTGTTGTTCTTCTGAACGTGGCTGTTTACGTCAGGCTTGTGTGGTCAAACCTCATCTGTTAGACAGAATCGATCTGACTGTGCCACCCTAACATGCAATTTCAACACTGAGGCATGTTTGCTTGTTTACAGTCTTCGTGTTATGTATTTGCACAATCTGAACCCTGTGTGTGTTTGTGTTATAGTTCTGGGGGACAGACGCCTCGCAGAGACCTCGAGAAGGTTTTAACAGGAGAAGAAAAGTAAGAGATTGTCTCACATTCGCACTAGAGTTATTATCCTTTTATATATTTTTTATGTGGGTTTTGAGTCATTTCGGTGCACTATTAATAAATAATCATTACATTTTATTTGTACAGTTATGAAAAATATATATTTAATCCAAATGTTCCTAAACGTTTCCCTGTTTCTCTTTCTGTCTATCTCAATCCCTCTCTTTCTCTGTCTCTCCGTCTCTTACTCTCTCTTTATTTCTCTTTTTTTCCGTAATCCCTTTGTCTTCCTCTCTCTCTCAGGGCACTGCGGCCGGGTGACCCAGGCTTCTGCGCGAGGGCGCGTGTGCCCATGCCGTCCAATAAAGACTACGTTGTTCGACCCAAGTGGAATGTAGACATGGACTCAAGCAGAGTGAGTGTGGTGTGTATGTGTGGGCGAGTTTAACTGGAGGGATGAATAAGAGGCCAAAGAATGTGAGAAGTGGAAGGTTTCCGAACTTTTCCCGTTATGTGATTGTTAGAGGAGCTTTACGAAAGGCATGAACCGGATGGAGAAGCACAAACGGCGTTTTGCCGAGCAGAGGAAGCAGCGCCGCCCGCAGGGAGCTGTGAAAATCAGCATTGAGGGAAACCGTATGCCCCTGTAGTTCACACTCCTGCCTAAGGGGGCAGTAAGTGGACGCATGGTGCATGCTGCACTGTATGCAGTGTGCTGTTGAGTAAATAAGTGGGTGTAAACTCCTAAAATGTGTTTATTAGTGTTAAAACAAATGACCCACCCCCCAATCAACTGTTGCTAGCTTGACGGTTTGCGGGTCTTCTTGTCTTCTAACACAAACTTATTTTACAGTGCGTTCCGTATGAATAACAGCTTTCTGTGATTCTACCTTTGATTTATGGACATTTTGCAAGAATTACAGACCTTATGCATGACTTATTAATTTTTGCTATTTTTTCTTTAGGGTCCTTTAAAGAAAGGATTTTCACGAGTAGATAAACAAATGCGACGCTTTGCAGACATCAAGCGATTAACAAAGCCAGGACACGCGGTGAAGATCAGCGTGGAGGGGAACCGCATGCCTCTCTGATGGCCTCCCTAGTCCGCCCCAAAATGTTTAAATTGTTCTTTTTTGTATTGTTTCTGTACAATGTAGCCAGTCTTGGGTGTTCAATTCTACAGTGGTTTTACAGAAAGATGAAATGTCTGAAAGCTGCGCGTCTGTGATGATTTAGCCCTGTTTAAAATGTCTTCACAGAACTGAGCCAGAACCCCGCAGGGTTTGCTTCTGCTATATCTTTCATAATAAAGTTTCCATGTTCTGACTTTTACTCCTGGGCTTCTCGTCTGTTTATCTTTACTTGGTACAATACAAAAATACTCTCTCTTGGTTTGTAAATTCCACGTTGTTTATTTTTAGGATTTACAGTGAGGTAAACATCTACCTTTTTTTTAAATAAATGCATGATGGTATATACTGTATGTGTAATATGGCCGGGTTTCAGACCATGGTTGGGTAAAATATGGCCCAACCCAAGCGTTTAGAGAAACGGAAATGTGTATTAAATCTAGACTAAAGACGCATCTTTTTAATCTTGCATACACTACACTATCATAATATATATATATTCCAAAGATTTAGACTGCACTAGTTAGATCAACCGGAACCAGGAACACTTCCAATAACAACTGATGCATTTGTTGCATCAAAGAGTGCAGAACAGTACTCTACTCTCAGCCAGTCTTGTCTCATTGTTCCAAGGTTACTAGAGCGGGCAGGACACAGTCCAAGGTTACCGGAGCGGTCAGGGCGCCATCCATTCCCAGACCTGACAAATGCTGTGACGATAGAGCTGGACGAAGGATTTAGCGACTCTACAAAACTTCGGCCGCTATTAGATTATTAATGATAATCTTAAATCTAACTCTTTTTATTTTGCCTTGTTGTGCAAGCACTGTTGAGCTTGTGCACCGTTCGCTGTTTGTGTTCATATTTTACCTAACCATAGTTTGAAAAAACCCAACGTTGTTTTATAATGGATTTAAAAGCCATTTGGACATGCATCTTTCTATAAAGTGTCACTGCTTGTGAAATGTTAGTGGATAATGTCTAAAATTGCAGGTCTAATGTGTGTGATCTAAATTTGCTAAAAAAAAGTATAAAAGTCACTTCATTTAAAAAATATTTTACAATAGTATTTTATTTCGGTTCCACCTACTTTTTTATTGTTATAAATTACATTTTTAAAGTGTGATAAGTCTCCAAAAAGAGGCGTCACAAAATACTAGTATTGATTGAAATCCATGATAATCGATATCAATTAGGCCTATATATAGATAGACATCTCATAGCATTGCTACCATAAATGTATATGGCCACGACAATCTGATATTCTGTAACATGGTCACTTTCATCATTTCATAGCGCTATAATAATTTATGTTGCGCTCTGATTTAGTTTTTGCTCTTTCATCATTTCTTCCTGTATCCAGGGCAGATAGTTACTGAGTCTTGTATAAACACCGTATTTGCCCTCGGCGGCACAGCTCTCACCCCAGCTGATAACTCCGGTCAGAAACCAGGTGCCTCTGTAGTTGACTATAAAGGGGCCGCCGCTGTCCCCTGTACATGCGTCAATCTCTGCTGTCAGATACCCGGCGCAGAACATGTTATCTGTGATCACCTGCTCTGTGGACCGGATGCAGCTCATCTGATCCACCACCGGCAGCATAACTTTCCTCAGGAACCTCGAGGAGCGCCCCATGTAGTGTGTGGCACCCCAGCCTGACACCATACCCTTTTCCCCTGGTTTGAGCAGACGTGGCGCCAGGTTGGCGTCGGGTAAGCAGGCGGGTGTGGCATAAGGGCCCCGGGTCACCGGTTGAGACAGGTAAAGCAGAGCGATGTCACCGTCGAAGGTGTAATCGTGGAAATGAGGGTGTACGACGATTTTCTCAACCTTGATCTTCTGCTCGCCTTTGTCTGGACGCATTTTATCATAGTCACCTGTACACAGAAGATTCGCCAACAAAAAACTACTCAGTATAACCCTTCTAATGAACGGTCGAGGGTCATGTCGTGGACTCACCGATGGTCACGTGATCTGGTGTTTGCTGGAGACAGTGTGCTGCAGTTACAACCCAGCGATCATCGATCAAAGAACCACCACAGAAGCCGTATTCATCAGCACGGCGAAGCAAAACCTGCGGCGTACAAACACACACAAGAACCAGTTTATTCTCTCAACAGATCTGCTGAATGAACACATTTAATGGTATTGAAAATATATTTAAAAAAGTTTATATCTAAAGAAAATATTCTGCCCACCTGCCAGGGGCTTCCACCCTGGCCCTGCAGTTGACCTCCAACAACGCGCCTGTCTTCATTTACATCTGTGATGTCACTTCCTAAAGGATCCAGTTCGTCCCATGAACTGTTAAATGTAGCCAGTGTCGGTTTATCTGTAGGTCTGGTTTGGTTTGTTGACGGGTGAGAGGAGTTGTCCATCGAACTTGTGTTTTGATGTAATAAGTGGGATGAGTTTTTCAGGAGGTGGGTGTGGTTTGTATGATCGCTGTGGGTCATGCGATCAGTGTGGGTGTGGTTTGTATGCTCAGTGTATGGGTCGGAGGTGTTTATATCATACAAGGAGCGAGTCATGAATCCACTAGAAGTCCATTGTTTTCCACAAGGATACTGCACTAACACACACACACGTCACGCACACATACGGGGAAAACAAATATTGTTTCTCTAGCACAAAAACATTTCCTTACAACATCATTATTTGTGATTTTATATTGATTTTGTAGTGTGTAGTGTTTTTTACCTGATGGCTTACAGCTCCGCCTATCTTCATCTAGCTGGTAACCATCTGCACAGCTGCACGTGACACCTGACGTCTGATCAGAAATACTGCAATAGTGCAGACAACCTCCATTCTTATATTTGCAGTCCAACACCTCTGAAAAACAAACACATCTATGTGAATCTCTCTTTTAAGAAATTACATTTGAGCAGAATTGAACACAATAAAAATTACATTTCTCATATCTGAAAGAAATGCTGCTGCAGATTTAGCAGATATATGTATGATAATAACCATGTTTTCTCTAAAAGAAACAGTGTTTAAAGTGTGTTTGTGAACCTGTTTCGCAGTTCCTGCCGCTGAACTGTGGTGGACACAGACACTCATGCGTGCCGCGGCTCTCTGTGCATATTCCTCCATTGAGACACGGATTAAACCGGCACACTTTCAGATCTAAACATCATAAAAACACATTTAACGTCACCTATCTAAGAAACATATCCACTAAATGGGGACAGAAAAACATACCCCGATATCTGTACCAGAACTCCATCTGAAAGACAAGAACATCACGGTCAAAAGTAAGATAATGGAGTGATGTCACACTTAATATTTTAAAGGTTCCTTAGTGTCGTTCAACCGTAAGGTTGCCAATGGACATGCTTTAGAAAATACACATTGATTTTCCAGTCTATTTCTTTAGAAAATTATCACAAACTAGCGCAGAACGCAGAAACCAACACACTCATCTCTACAGTGTGAAGCATCAAGAATTACGAAAGAAATTTAGCATGAAACAAGAAATGTTTACAAAATGAAAGCTCTAAACACACATCCTGTTAGAAACAGGTTTTGTCATCTCAGACGTTTATGTGAGGGTGGCATATGTCTCTCTATGTGATGTGAGTGTACCGTTTTCTCAAGGCTCTGGAAGATCTCAGCCGCCTCCTCCTGAGAGCAGAGCTCCTCATAACATTCTCGCTCCAGATTTCCTGGTTTCATCTCCTCCAGAAAGACATTTGCCCTTCGATTCCTGAGCAGATGAGCAGCATCACGCCTGTCCACAAACACTGAACACAACAGGTGGATCAATACACATGGATTTTCAAATAAAATGTGAAACGGATGAACAACAGACAAATAGATCACCTGTTAACTGCAGGCCTGAGGTCAGATGTATCATGAGAAGAATGACCCACATCATGGATCAACGAACCGAAAATATAACAATATCTAAACATACAGGACACAATAATACAATAATAGTAACAGTCACTTGTCTCATAGAGGATCTTCAGAAAGTCGCAGTAGATGCTGGAGGAAAGTTTACAATAATACAAAGACTATAATATAGTTGACATCTGTCCTTGTTTATTCCTCCGCAAACAGAAAATATAAGACATTTGCCTACCTTTCTTCTTTACTCTTTTGATGCGGTTTTGCTGTGGCTTTATTACCGTTTTAAAAAAAATACTTTATATGAACTCTCATAATCCTAATGATGACAGCAGCAGTAGCAATGTCTTCAAAATGATACATGACAGTATTTGTAGATTGCGTTACTAAAACGACCTTTAGACACACACTGTTTATAAGCACACACAGACTTACAATTACAGGTCAGCGGTTATCTGGTTTGTACTCTGGTTTGGTTCTTAAAATTTTACAAATAAAGACCTATTTTTAAAAAGTCAAATAAAATAGTTCAATTACTCTTAAAGAGAAGCTTTGGGTGTATACCCTGCGTGTTTATTGACATTTAAAAGAGGTTGTTAATGCTATTGCTATTACTTCAATTTATTGCAGAAACGCTTTTTTAATTTGATAAATATTAACAAAGTAGTGCTTTGGCTTTAATCCTTTCTCTTGATAGGCTGGCCTTAGTTTAATTTGCTTAATTCAATATTATAATTTCACACTATTTTCAAAAAATCTGCTTTGATTCTGACCAACAAAGAAAGCCACAGCAGGAACATTTTCTGGGTGAACTTTTACTTTAACCGTTTTTTTAGCTCAGAAGATACACGGAGCCAGCCATTGCAGTCCATAGGGGGCACTACAGTGGTGAAAAACGCTTCATTGCTAATAACTCCTAAACCCTTTTACCCCCAAGTGTTTGGTATCTTTGGAATCCTCGGCTCAAGACGAACAAGACCTATAGCTTCATTTAATTTTACGAATGGCAAAGTATTGCCGCAAATTAGCATTTTATGCGAAACCTACTTTTGCAAACTAGTCCTAGGTTTTTCCCGATCGGAACCAACGCAGACGAATTCTTTGGAGTGTGAATGCAAATAATTATAAAAAAGTATAACATAAATTTACTCGAAAAGGACTATAACTACGCAAACCTTTGCCTGATCGATTTATAATTTGGTATGCTGTGTCTTTGTATCATGTACCATGACTTTCTAAAAGGACATTGGCGCATCTCAAAAAACATGGCCGCCATCGGCCAATGAACTTTGAGCACTCATTAACGGAGGCCGATCGAAACGACACTCGCTGGGCTTGTTCGACTCATGGTGCTGAAGGTCTGTAAGAAATATGAACCCACTCGGCCACCGGGGGATATAACGCTTTTGGAGTGCATAAACAATTGTGTATCACGTGACATTTGACTTATATCCAAACTATTGATATCATATGATAGCGCTCCTCAAAAAGTTACAATTTCCTTTCACGGTCCCTTAGGGTCGCCAAAATGTAAAATAGCCGGAGCCTTTTACATTTAAAATGGCCATAACTCGAGAAGGGCTTAACATATTATCTTGGGGCTCAAAACATATGTAGACCATTACTCGGAGGTTACTTACGAAATACGCCGTCGTTTGGACACTATGTGACGATAAAAATGGCAAAATTGATGCGTCTTTGGTTGCCTAAACAATTGTACATGGCATTTGACATTTACACAAGCTGTTGATATTATATGAAAGCTCTCATAATTCCAATCAACTTTGCCTCTTGAATCATTGATGTCGATCGAACGGTTCGTGAGTTATCGGTGATGATGTTAAAAACCTACTTTTGTCAAGTCCTAGTTTTTTCAAGCAATGACAACATTTCTCTGGACTCTCTAGATCAATAATTACTAAAAACATTTTCAACTTTTTCATTTCTGTGACCATAACAGGGTCCTTTATTATATTAACTTGAAAAGTTTACCTGAAATCTCGCTACTCAGATCTCGCTAACAGATAATCCAAGTCATGCCATTAAGTCTGTTTATACATCTTATTACACTTAACAAGCCTACAAAATGAAGAGGCATGCCTTCATAACAGTCAAAAAGGTGAAATATCATTCCTTTAAATGACTTTTTTCTTACATGTCTATTATAACCACTAAAAGCAATACTAACCATCTCTGTCATTTTTCTGGGTGTGGGAGAGTATCATCCATTGTGGGTGTGTTAGGGTGCGATTCCTGAGCCTAGTCGACGATGCTCAAACCCGCTAAATGCTGCTTGCAGCTTTAATCATAATATTTTTTGTTTATTACTAAACTGCCCCTCTCAAAATGATTTGCAGCATCCGGGTTACAGGGTGTTATTAGTTTTGAGCAGTTGTAAACACAGTAAAGCTGCTTCATCATGGAAGATCAAGGTCCTGATTTTATTAAAAAGTGATAACCACAACATGTACTGTATATCATCCATTTTATCACAGCAATGCATTCAGACATATTATAAAAACGTACCAATGTTTCAATTTTTTGCTGGGCCGGATTCTTCATTATAAGACACATCGCATTAACCCCCAATCCACTGGATCAAAATGGACTTGATTTTCTAAATAAGGAAAAAATTATAATTCATAGGCATGATCATAATATTATACGATTAGATATATTTGATCAAAATACTATTAATAATGACTTATTTTGCAGTTTCTTGTACCGGTCAGTGGTTCTCATGTGTTAGCCACGTCCAAAAACACATGGGATAGCGATGATAAATGAGAAATGGACTGGCCAGTGGTTTAACAGTGTTTGGTAGCTAAAATAAAAATGACAAACATTGTAAAAGCAAAGACAATACATTTATTATTTGCTGTGCCTAATTAAACTGCATTTTCCTTCACCAATTCTTATGATGGGATTTAGTTTGAAGACACCATTCCCTGCCCCAAACATGTCACACTGCACAGCCTGGACAAAAAATGTGATTTGAAATGACATTTTGGCATCTGATAAGAAGGATTTAAATGTATAAAAAGGGATGAACCCGACAGGGCCTGTTACTGTTGCATGTGCTACACTACACACATCATCAGAAAAGAGAAGATCTCCAGCCACAACACACAAACCACTTTCTTTATTATTCTTAAACAACAAAAAACACAAACACGCTTAGGCCCACATGCATTTTCTTTTTATTATTAATGAATAATAGGCAGGTATTATTGTATAATTTCTGGGTTGTTTTGAGATGATTTGATGCTGATTTCACATGCTTTCACATGCAATGTGCACTATTATTTGTTTCAGTATTAAGAAGTATTTGTTTTCAATATGTTTAGATGTTTTCAATATATCACATATTCACATATATACTTGCCTTTAATGATTTTACAAAACCACATATATATTTTAATAGTATTAAGAATTATAATCTGAAACTAGTATAATTATGTATTAGTGTTATGGTCTGAGGGAGTTGAAACTATATTTAACCAAAGGTGGTTGTCTATGATTTAATACTATAATCTGATCGTTTATTTACAATTATTAATCATGTTTTGTCACTTATGTTTTAAGAGCACAGCTAAATAAACTCCAGCAATGTCTGTAGGATCTGCAGCTTGAAACTTGACCAATGCATAAATCTATTGGTGGAATGACAAGACAAGTAAAAGGAGGTAACAGAAACAGGTCCTCCTTTCAGGGATTTCACAATGGACTGAAAAACATTGTATGTTAAGATGCTTTGGGAAGATCTCACTTTGTTTGGCATGCGCAAATAAAGTTAACTTTTTGACACCTGGACCTTCTTTGTCTGAGCAATTTTTTGAAACTACAAGAACAACTTTCCACTACATGTTCTGAAGATGTCTTCAGGAGGTACCGTTTTTGGTGGGAAAAAAACACCACTATGTATGAAGATATAGTGATATTTTTGCCCTTTCTTGCCCTGTTTTTAACATGTTGTGCATTTATTATTGTGTAATTTCTGGGTTGTTTTGAGATGATTTGATGATGCTTTCACATGCTTTCATATGCAAAGTGCATTATATACCACAGTTATAATCTACCTGTTTAAGTATTAAGAAGTATTCATAGGAACATTAGAATATGTGGGAGTATTAGTAATATAATCAGAAACCACATTTATTCAAAGATGATTGTGTAAGAAAGACTTATAAAGATGATTTAATGACTTAATGTTACAATCAGTTCACCTGTTTAATGATTATTTACATAAAAATACTTATGAACACTTGAACACCTGCACGTACACCACACACACTTTTGTGGACAAATTTAATTAACTTTAACTTGCAGCATGACGCCAAGGACGCTAGGCTGCTCATTATTACGCTTAAAACATTACTATCTTAAACCATGACATGTTTAAGTACATGTTTTAATAAAGCCTTATCGCATCGAGCCAAGGATGCCAGCTAAACATGAGTTCACTAGGCTGCTCAAACATGAGCTCATTTTTAATAAAAGCCCATGATAAATCATGTTTAGTTGGAAGACCCCGGAAAAGTATCCGAATAAGGGCACATGATATATTTGTCTATGAAATGCTCATTCTTTATTTGTTGACTTGTGATAATAATGCGCCTGTTGCCTGAGATCTTTTGGTGGCAGAAGCAGGGTTTATTGGTTATTAAAAATAAGAGATAACAGGAATTAAGCTGATTGGTGTAACGGAAGACATCAGTTGCATCAGTTTCACTACAACTATGGGCTGAAGAACACTGTATTTTCAGATGCTCTGGAAAGATCTCACTTTGTTTGGCATGCGCAAATAAAGTTAACTTTTTGACACCTGGACCCTCCTGTCTGAGGAATTTTTTGAAGCTACAAGAACAACTTTCCACGATATTACACATGTCAAATCCTGTCCATTATTCAAAAGGAACTTTATTCCTTTTATGACCATTATTCACAACACAAGCACAAAGATTATAATTGTTGTATTTTTCGTTTTTGCAACTAGAGCAACCAAAGGGAACCACATATTAATGTTAAACATTCTGTGCTTGCTGGGCGTTCACTTTGTCGAATGAAATTAAAATGTCAAAGTTTTTCTAATGACCTTCAATCTTAAACCAAGTAAACATTTAAAGGGTGTTGAGCTCGATCAGCCATCTGTTGTAGTGAGTGTCTTGTGTCTCCAGTCCAGCAGGAGGCGCTCTGCACCTCTTTGTCCGCCGCTAATCCCCGCTAAAGAAAGGAAGTCGGAAATCGATCTCAGCGTGTTTACGTTACTTTTAAGTTTCTCTTTTGAGTGTTTTCGTGAGTGTTGTTTGTGTTTAATTGATAGTAATGACATCACACGTGGATGAGATGTGCTCCAGACACACACAGGATTCCGTGTGTGGCAGTAATCGCACATTGAATAAGGATGAATCTACTGATCAAACTTCCACAGAGTCTCTGGATTCGGTCTGTAGCGCCGGAGAACAGCAGATCATGCACAACATACCACTGAAGATGTGTTCTGTCAAACTGAATGACTGCAGGAAACTGATGGAGAGAAAAATAGAAGTCACGTCTGAGGAAGAACAGATTGAAGAAGAAGAAGAGAATCAGGGTGATGATGGAGGTTTGATTCTTTCAGGTGTGTTTGTAATTCTCAAATGGCTTTGGATAGAAGTGTGTACTAAATGACTCGATGTACATCTAAACTTGTCTCGAAAAAGTTGCTACGGGGCAACTAAAGACTGGACAAGTCAGTGCTAATACAAAGAAACAACTGGAGGAACATTTGATTGCGTATTTTAGGTATTTTTTGTGGTTTTAAGATGTCACTCTTTTTCTAACTCCATATGAATATGATCACATTTAACACTTTAAAAAGCACTGACAGGTGTATTCTTCTTCAGTGTAAATATTGAAAATGAAACTAAATTCACTCATATTTTTTCAGATAAGAGAAGTGATTCGTGTTGTGGTGGTGAAACGGCCAATACAACAAAACAGCGAGTGACGGCACAAACACGGCAGTGTGTAAGAGTTCGAGTCTCCTCTTCTAAGCTGAAAGATGACATGAGGACACACAGCGATGAAAAGCCTTTCTGCTGCAATGAATGCGGAAACTATTACAGATCCAAACATGTTTTTGAGGCTCATCAGAGAATTCACACGGGGGAAAAAGTGCACAAGTGTCCTCACTGTGAGCAAAGATTCAACCAAAGATCTCATCTGACAGGACACGTGCACAGTCTACACACAGCTGAGAGACCGTATCAGTGCAATGAATGTGGAAAAGCCTTTAAGAGGTTAGATACTTTAAAATCGCACCAAAAAACACACTCTGAGGAGAAACTCTATCGATGTTCACACTGTGATAAACGCTTTATTAAACAATCTTATTTGGTTTGCCATGAGAGAATCCACACTGGAGTGAAACCTTACTACTGCTTTCACTGTGGTAAGAGCTTTACGGATCGTAGTACTTACAGATATCACGTAAGATCTCACACTGGAGAAAAACCTTACGGGTGCACACTTTGTGGGCATAGTTTTAGCCGACAAAGCATTTTAGCAAAACACCAGAGAATTCATACAGGAGAAAGACTTTTCAAATGCTCTCAGTGTGACAAGACGTTTGCTCGACGTGATGCCCTGAGAGTCCACGAGAGAGTTCATACAGGAGAGAAACCTTTCCACTGCGCCGTCTGCGGTGAGAGATTCGCTTTTTCAAAACTTTTTCAGACTCATCAGAAGAAACATGCTGAAGAACAAATCGCACAAGGATCATCGCAGTAGCGTCTTTTATCATTTTGTTAAAAATTATTCATGGAGTGACTATCTAAAAGTCATTATTTTTGTCATTACAATGAAAATTGTAAAAAGCGCTATTTAAATAAAGCTGCCTTGACTTGTAACTTGTTCATGTGAGCGCCACATGAATTACATGTGCAGCAGATAGTTTGTGATGTCATTATTATTCATGAGCAGTTTTTAGACTATAATAAACCCTCAAGTGTGAGAGAGAAACGCTTTCACAAAATCTCAAAGCTCATGCCAGAGTTTCACCACACATCTACACACACTGTATTTTTTTCTCCCTTTCACATGCTGCTGTTCCAAATGAAAGTTTTACATCCATTGGTTTATTTGTAGGGGACTTACTTCACTTAAATGCCAGAAATGTACACAGATTTGTTTTTTCCAAACGTAAAGTAAATGCTGGGGATGTAACAATATTATCGATATCGTGTTATCGCGATAGCAAAATTGTCTCAATATTATCGTGGTCACATAAGTATGACTCGATTGGACTTCTGCGCCTTACATAGAGATTGTTTAAAAAATAATAGATGTTACCTCTGGCAAGGTCCATCTGGTGCAATTTATTTCATTTTATAAAAGGTTTTAGGTCATTAGACCCATTGAAGGATTTTTATTGTGGTTTAAGCTTGCCTTTACATTTAATATGCTTTATGATTTCATTATTGATTACTAACCGTGCATAATATGTTGAAAATATAACCAGTGTGTGAGTTGGGTTAACCAAGAGTTAGGGGGATGTAATTGAGTGTATTTTCCACAGGAAATGGTATGTGTGTATGTAAAGATCTGATTACACACGGAGCCCCATGGAATTTGGTGAGGTGTGGGGTGTTTCCATATAATGTGTTGCAGATGGTCCGAAAGCAAAGGAGTGTGAGCTGGTTGGCTGAGGCAGAACAAAGGAGAGAAAGCGGATTGAACGTGTTCCCAGGCTTCCCCAAGCCCCCAGCAAAGAAAAGACACCAGTGAAATATTATAAATACCATGTAAAATTGTTTTTCTGGGTCGGTTCTTTGTGTAAGACTTTGCGTCTGAGAACCCACCCAGCAGCTGTTGTATGTTTGAATCTTCTGATCAATAAACTTCAACATTTTCTTAACTGGCCTCCCTCCAATTTTTGAACACGCCGAACATAGCGCGAATGTTCGACACCATCTCATAGGATAACGCGTACCTCTAAAGAACAGAGAGTAAAAGACATGCATCAGCTGCTGCACACCCTCAAAGCAACTACTTCTACCTTCATCTGTGTACAACACACATCCACACACTTTTTCTCTCTTTCACATGCTGCTGTTGTTTAAAATGTATAACTTTCATACATTCTTTGAATTTTTGTACATTACAAAAATGACATAAACATTACATAAACGGCAGAAATGTACCCGGACGCATTTATTTTCATCTGGATGTAAAGTAAACGCAGAACGTTACTCTTCATTCAGGATCATATTAGGTACTTCAATATTAATGTTTAAATTTATCGTCCATCATTAATATAATTGCCATAAATCAAACACATCATCACTCAAAATGTGGTGTTGAATATAGGAAATGATTTACTTTACCTATTAAGTTTTCCATTCCTAATAACCATTGTCAATCAGTAAACATTTCAGTTGTGGATTTGGCTGAGATTCACTGGGTGGACTCTTGATAAAACTGTACTGTACATTAGCATCAGACATTTTGCTGTAAACACTAAAGTGACTAAACTTTTGTGGGGGAAAATCCTCTTTGTTTTTTATTCTTTTTTCACAGGTCCAGGTAGAGTAATGTTACACACTTTAACTTTGGTGATGTCTACAAATAGGCTCTAATTTTTGTTTTAATTTAGTATGTTTAAAGCGGCAGTAAGTGCAGGTATGTCAGTCATGTTTGAAGATGCGTATTCTCTTTATGCTTTATAGATTTAACGATGGAGATTGTTAAAGACAAGAGTGATCCAGAACCCGACAGCACGGAACATGAAATGCTGAAGAGGTACCAAAGAGCTTAAAGTCCCAGTGAAATAAAAAAACTACAGTGCCTATTTTTTCATGAAATATTGCAGCGTTTCTTGTAAATAATTTATTGTGGGTCATTTTCTTTTTAAAAATTCGTGTGCCCTTTAGTTAAAATCTGAAAATGCACTTCCGTCCTGTAATGCGTATCCATCTTAGATGACGTTTGATGGCTTGGGTGGAGCATCCGTTAACTCCTCCCCTTTAACTGTCAGTCTGCTTCCACTTAAATTTTTTAAACATCCAATCAAAACGCAGAGAAAGATGAATTCCATTTCACTCGGAAAAGCGTCAAAATACGGAAGTAAAAACGATCGCAACTTCTGGCTCACGGGGACTTTAAAGGCCAGGTGATGCCCGGTTTTCTTTTATTAAAAATAAACTAGACTTAACAATGTACAGAAGTTTTGTGGCTGTAAGTCTTTCCCTTTAAATGCTTTTGAGCTTTAAAATTTTTATTTTTGTGTATAAGTCGATAGAGTAGTGAAACACAACAATATTTGCATTTGATTTGATGGTTTATTATAGCCTAATAAATATAAAAAACACACAGTCCTTCCGCGCCATACACACACAGCGAGAGGTACAGAGAGGCTTGACCAGACTCTTAAAGGGGCACACTGCGCAATAATGTCTCGTATGAAAATACACAGTTTTGGTCGTTACAACTTCACGAGATAAAAAATTATAACCACGTGACCATCTGGTATGGTTATATCGCACAAAATCTTGGGTCATGTCTCAGTAGATAATATGCATATCAATTTTGATTATATTAAAACAAACAAGAATTTATTCAAGAATATAAATAATTATTCTTTCTTATCAATGTTCTTAGCTCTGAGCTGATGGCGGTATTGGGCAGGTGAACGGTTTCTCTCCAGCATGAATTCTTAGGTGAATATTAAGTATTGGAGTATGGGCAAGAAAAATAGTAATTTGCTTCTGGGGGCAGTTGCCTAAAATAGATCCTGTAGATTCATCCTCTACAACATTAGGAGAATTAGACCTTTCTTATCGGAGCACTCTACGCAAGTCCTAGTCCAGGCTCTTGTCCTGTCCAAACTGGATTATTGCAGTGCGCTTCTGGCTGGACTTCCTGCTTGCACAATCAAACCTCTCCAGATGATCCAGAATGCGGCGGCAAGAGTGGTCTTCAATGAACTGAAGAGAGCGCATGTAACTCCGCTCTTCATCAGGTTACACTGGCTCCCTGTTGCCGTCCGCATAAAGTTCAAAGCTCTGCTCCTGGCCTACAAGACCAACACCGGATCTGCACCATCGTATCTCCACTCGCTAATGCAGATCTATGTTCCTGCCAGATCACTGCGGTCTGCAAAGGAACAACGACTAGTGGACTCCCGTACCTTCTCTGGATCTGTTCCACATTGGTGGAATGATCTACCAGCTGCTACAAGATCAGCAGACTCGGTTGCCATCTTTAAAAACTCCTAAAAACGTTTAAAAAAATAAAAGAATAAAAAATTAAAGAAAACGTACTAACCTCACTATTCTTAGCTTTTTATACTGTGCTAGGCTTTAATGGACTAGTTTGATGCACTTATGTATTTTGTTGCCTATGTTGTTATAATTGCTTCCAATGTTTCCTCATCTGTAAGTCGCTTTGGATAAAAGCGTCTGCTAAATGACTAAATGTAAATGTAAAATGCTTAGACTAGTCTTACAAGTTAGTCGTCTAATTTTTTTCTTCAACTACAAATTTGTTACACAAAAAGGTAGAACAGTCTCATTGAAATCTGAAAAGTAAGACTTATAAGTAATAACTAATTGATAGTATTGAGTATTTTCTTTTACATATATCGTATTTCCTTTTACATATATCTACTATTGAGTATTTTCTTTTACATATATCGTATTTCCTTTTCCATATATCTACATTTATGCAATTGCATTTTATTATCACACTTTTTATCAGTCATGAAGCATTGAGAAGTATTCATAGGAATAATAGAATAGAATATTGGTTATTAGTGATATAATCAGAAACCATATTTAACCACATTTAATTCAAGATGATTGTGAGCAAATGACCAAGATGTTTTAATGACTTAATGTTACAATCAGTATACCTGTTTAATGATTATTTACATAAAAATACTTATATAGCATGTTTAAGAATACTTTTCAACATTTACAGCAATATAAAATCCAGTGATGTCTGTGAGGCCTGAGGCCTAAAGTTCAAATAAAGTTTAGAGGATGACATACAGAAAACACTTTTTACATAGAACACCTGCACGTACCCCACACACATTTTGGTAAACAAATCCAGTTTATTGCATATGGCCAAGGACGCCTCATGAGTTATTGCATATGGCCAAGGATGCATTATGAGTTCACTAAGTTGTTTCACCGGAAGAGAACCGGAAAAGTGTCCGAATATGGGCACATTAATTATTTGTTTATGCGCCAACCAAGATTCCGCGATTAAAAACGTATCCTGTTGCCTGGGATCTATTGGTGGCAGAAACAGGGTTATTGGTCATTAAAAATAAGAGATAACGGGAATTTACCTGATTGGTGTAACAGACAAACCCCTGCATCAGTTTTACTATAACTATGGGCTGAAGAACACTGTATTTTCAGATGCTTTGGGAAGATCTCACTTTGTTTGGCATGCGCAAATAAAGTTTACTCTTTGACACCTGGACCTTCTTTGTTTGAGCAATTTTTTGAAACTACAAGATCAATTTTCCACAACAATAGTTAGTGAGGTTAGTTTTTAAGACACAGTCTTAACTTGACGGCCATGGTCTCATCGAAAGCTCACAAAGCACACATGAAAAGTCATGATGTTTATATATAAGATGAGTTTATTTATAAACTCTTTCAACAAACGGAACACAAGCAGGGCTGCTTGTGTTCCGTTTGTTGAAAGAGTTTATATATAAATAAAATTCAACAGAAAATTGGTGCAAGAGACCACGTGTGTGGTGTGTGAAAAAGACCTTTCCTACAGCCGCGCTGAGGCAGCAGGGAACAGCCCCACAAGTGCGCACATTGTCCTTGTTGGATGTCTAACTAATTGGATTTCTTCATCCGTCCATCCCATTCATGTGTCTCGTGTCAACCAATAAAGCCTAAGCTTAGAATAAGACAGTGGTTCTCAAACTTTTTTGGTCATTCCCCACTTTAGACAAGGGGAATTTTCAAGCCCCACCTGCCCCCATCGCCCCAACACAACAGAAAGTTCTAAAATAAAGAAAATAAAAGTGCAGCTGTGTCATAATAACTTTCATGAAATAAAAAAAATAGAGAAAATAAAAGTGCAGCTGTGCACTACTAATTTCAAAAATAGAAAAGATATAAAAGTGCCATTTTGAAATCTGTAAAAAAGAAATTTAAATATGGCCGCGAAAGTTTGTTCCGTTACAATTAATATGCTGATGTCATGTTATTTTGGCACTTCGGTTCCAGGTTATATTTTTCTCGGGGTCTCATATCTAATGTTCTTTTAATATAGACTGCATGTAGACTAGTAATGATTTCCCCTTAATGTTTCCATGACGACGCGTCATATTTGTCACGTGACACACCTTATGACAGATCGCCTTAATTTCCTTTTTATTTCAAAATATTCACAAACTTGCTTACCACGTCATCAACTATCTGATATTCCGATTCTCAAAAATGTGTAAGTGAGTGTGTTTGGTCATTTATAAATAATCTTGATCTATACGTGAGACGGGTGCCACCATGTTTCTTTGCGACGCAGTTCAGAGAGTTTATTTGTCTGCAGTTTCTCCCGAAATACGTGCAAGAAAGTGGCCGGTGAACTCCGAGAAGTTTAACTCTTGTAAACTTTATAGTTACTTCCACTATGTTTGTCTGATGTGAATAACACGTCGTCAAATTATATTTGAATAGATTGTTATTGCTGCTTCCACAGACACGAGTGTGTATTTTACAAACTCCAAATGTATTGTTTTACTTGTGCTTATGTGTATTTAAATGGCTGAAACCTAAAATAAACATTATTAGGTTGAAAACACTGTATAGTTGTGATCTATGACAGCGCTGAGCTCGTCCGTCTCTGGCTCAGCGCAAACCAACGCGCTAAAGCACAATTTGAATCTGGCAGTCACTGAACATTCTTAATCTCATATCTGGGACCGTATTCTCAGGGGCACAGAAATAATATCCCATATATGGGACCAAACCGGATACCGCTCAAAAGGTTATAAATTTCTGTAGCGAGGTAGGCGGACGAGAGCCGGGATTCGAGGCCGTTGCGTGAATGATAACGAGCGTCATCTGTACGCGCACCGTACTATTGGGTTTCGGCATCAGTGTAACAAAGTTCCATGAAGGAAGGAGGCGGGAACCGGCGAACATTTAACATCTTAAATCAAATAAACAAGGACGTAAAACACAAACACAATTTCTCACTGACGGTCCGGTCGCTCGTCCAATATGCTTCACAATCTCCTCCGTGATACCAGACCGGTGCGCGTACAGATGACGCTCGTTATCATTCACGCACCGGCCTCGAATCCCAGCTCTCGCCCGCCTACCTCACTACAATTTCATTTGTAACAATGAACACAAAATTCCGGAAGATTTGATCTCACGTTTCCATATAAGGCATAAAAATGAACGTTTCCTCACGTTTGGCGCGCCCCACCTGTTACGTCTCTATTCCCCACCAGTGGGGCGCGCCCCACAGTTTGAGAAACGCTGGAATAAGAGGACCTGTTTTGTATTGCCTTTGTTGTGCATGATGAGAAATAGTGTAGCAAGATCAGCAACTTCGGAGTGGAAAAGTTTGTATAAAGTCGTGTTTTTTCAGTTATAGTAGACCCGATATGATGTATATTGCATGATATTTTAATACCTATAATTTGATAAATATCCGAAACGTTATAAAGAAACACAATCTGCCTGCCAATCATTTGTCACTTCTTTGGATTGCTGACATCGGGTTGGCTGATACGGCTTCGGAGGGCGGGGTTTCGAAAAAAGCGCTTGCGTGATCAAAGAAAATTACTTATTGATTTAATTAATTGATTTACGTGTAATTGTACGTGTCGTTTCCAAATCGAAAACGAACATACGCATTTCCTCACTCTCACATCGGCGTCTGCGAGCAACGGGCGGAAATGACGGACTAGGGACTTGCGAAGGGACGGAAGTCACGTGACGTCATGGGAGCGCTGTCATGTGACTGTTCCTGCGCTTGCAACGAAGGCTTTTAACAGCTAAACAAAACCCAAACCTTGTCCAAAAAGACAGAAAAGCCGCACGAAGTGGAGGTTTGACCCGCCGAGCGGAGATCATGGGGTGCTGTTACAGCAGCGAGAGCGAAACGACGGAACAGGTGAAGAGACTATCAAAATCCACCAGAAACAGGCATAAATACAGCTCGCACAGAGAATTATTATCTGTGCTTGAAACGGTCCGAGTTTAGCTGGGAAGTCTTTGTAGAATCAGAATCTATTTACTGCTGACGTCAAGATCAGAAAACATTCGATTATGAAGGCGTCATGGTTTTGCACAAACTCTGTATGTGAGTAAGATTGTTGTTTTCCTCTGGATCAGATGCCTGAATCTGACATGTGATCTCTTCTGTGTGAGGAAATAACATACAGGGTTCCCACAGTCACGTAAAACCTTCAACATTCACAAACATTTCCGAAAGACACCACAATCTGAATCTCTGGAAATGTACATTTTGGATTTAGGTTAAAATATGTAAAGCAAAGAAAAAAATGATAATAATTTAAGAGAAAATGCTTCAAGCTGCTCCCAGACTTTACAAACTTTTCTATGATTTAATCCCTAATATTGCATCACTTAGTAATTGTTTTTGTTTATGCATTTTATGTTATGGAGTTTTTTCCTGATGCATGTGATTGTTTGAGTAAGGTTTTTCCTGATTTGAAATGTACCGCCATATAACTGTGTCATTTCATAGTCATCTGTCTAGTAAATGGGGATGACGGACATACATTTGGGATTAGGTTACATGGTGAGACTTGCTGTTCTTTAGCATTTAGCTGAACATCGATATTCGTCTGTGACGGTGTATTTTCTCCTGCGCGTGACACGTGAGTGATGCTGTCTTGGCACACACTGATCCAGTTCTGCTGGGTCTATCGTGCATGAGTCATGGAAAAATATGATTTTGTCATAGATTGCTGTTAACCAAATATAAAGCTACTTTGACAAGTATTGCAACGTGTACCTTGAATTGGTTCTCAGGGAACACACAAACTGATCAAATGTACATTGACTTCACTTTGGATACGCCTTTACATCAGTATGAGCAAATAGTTGTAGATTTGATAAAGAGGCTCTACATAACCTTGCAAAATGCACTGCAAATTCACATTCATTCACTTCATTGAATATTCTGTTTAGCTGAAATATCTCACCGTTAAAGGGATATTTCATAGGCAAATTTGATTTGATTCAATTTATCAGTAGTTCCCCATGTTTTACTCACCCTCAAGTATCATGACTTGATATGACTTTCTTCTTGAAGAAGATGCCTTGAGCGTGCGTAAAAAACATGGGGACATTTTGATTTGGCTGTGAAATAATGCGCTTAAAAAATTAGTTGTTCTAGAATTTATTGGACTACATTGTGCGAGGCTCGTATCACCAACCTTCTGGTTACCAGCCAGGTGTTTTCACTTCTAAACCACGGCACTCCACACTGTTCTAACATTGTTCTGTCTGACCTGTCTGTGCAGGATGTAAATGAGCGGAAGCCTTTGATTGACCCAAATCAAGACCGCAAACCAACCAATGGCATGGAGCGAAACACAGACAGCCTGCCGTCCAACCGCACAGACGAGCAGGCTCTACTAACTGTCATTCTGCAGCGGACAGCCCTGTATGACACATATGTGCCCTTTTTAAAATCGAGACACCATCTGTTTGCCCTCATTCGATTAAAACTTTCTTGTATCTCTGCTTAGAAACATCATCGACGTGTCGGCTGTCGATTCTCAAGGCATGGAACAGCATGAATACATGGACCGAGCCAGACAGTACAGGTTTGTTTTTAATCAGTTACCAGTTCATTTTGAATAGTCATGCGACGATATACGGTAAGTACAACTATTCAGTGTTAAGACTTGAATAAACTAATAATAAAAGTGTTGTTTAAAATGAGGCTTAATGATATCATTTCACACCAGATTGCGCAGCCACATTTATATGTCAGCGGCTCATAGTGCAGTGCGGTGTGCATGTCCACAGTGTGTCGTACATCACAAGTTGAACCGATAAAATAATGTGTTTGTTTCAGCACAAAGCTGGAAGTATTGAGCAGAACACTGTCTCAGAAGAATCCCGTTCCTCTCCCATCGCTCACCAGCCAGCCACATCAGGTGCTTGCTGCCGACCTGGTGCCCTTCACAGATGTACAACAGGTCAGACACGGTATCATCTGTCAGCTTTCATCTTTGCTGTGTTTTTTTTATTAATGGTTTGTTAAATTGTTATTTACCTCCGCAGGTTTCGAAGATTGCTGCGTATGCCTACAGCGCCATCTCACAAATCAAAGTAGATGCAAAAGAAGAGCTGGTTGTGCAGTTTGCTATACCATAATTCAAAAGACGGAAACCCACCTCCTCCTCGCATTTTCTTTCTGTCTGGACCCTTTTGTACTTCATTTTCTCCTCCAAACATCTTCGGTCCACATGAGATGCAGACACCAATGGCAGATAAATGTTATTAATTCAGACCAGAGCTCTCGAGTTCATGTTTTATGGCACTACCCAGCATCCCTCAGGGCAGAGCAGACGTAACTTATGATCTATTATTTCAGCTCTGGTGAGTTGTGTTCGATCATGAATGTGCATTAAACATCTGTAACTCAGAGTCAAGCTGATGTATTCGCTTTAGTGAAGTTTGTATCCACAGTTTAAGGGTGCGGCCGAACAGGTTTTTTATTCCACTGTGCATTAAACACATGCAGGCTATATTCCCATCTCTAGCTTCTTTCTCTAAAAACTGTACTAGAGTTATATCTAGATTTGCACAGTTTTGCTGTTTAGTCCTTAAGTGTCTTAACACAGAGGTGTTTGGGGGAGTTTTAGTTCAGCATCGTCCCGCATGTCATTTGGTTGTTCGACTGTAGATTTCTGGAATCACTGTGGTTAAGAGTTCAATTTAAATCCCACAAATATATGCACTGTGGTTCTACGTTCTGGATCGAAATAGGCAGGATACACAAGTAAAATGCACATAATGTCATATTTACCCTTTGCTTTCCCATCCCACCAGTATTTTAGAGTCAAACCAAGTGAACTGGTTTGTTTTCAGTGTGCGGTTTGCTCAAAGCTCTATTAAAATCAGAGCATCGAAGCTTTAAGCAGAGTCTGAAATCAGACATCATTTCTTGTTTTGCCTATCCAGCATTTCTTTTTTAGCCAAAGTGTAAAAAACGTTGAGCGGGTGACGAATAATGAGCTTATGTGCATGAGGCATGTGTCTGGCCATAGCAGTCATTTTGATTCTGTGCTCTCTTTCTGCACACCTTTTCTACTTCACATCTGTTCAAATCAAACATGCAGTCAATTAGACATGATGGACATCGGTTAAGCAGAGTCTACAGGGGCCTGTCTTACATATAAACATACTGTATAGTGGATGAGGTGTTGAGGTGGATGAGATGTAAGTTTGTAAATGCCTTTCATGTACAGATTGTAAATGATTTGAAATATGAAGAATGATTAGGACGACATGTAGCAGGAAGTAAGTTCTCCCGGGCTGCATTACGCCTAGTCATGCTTTGCGTACAGTAGATTGTTTTTAGTTAAGGAAACAGGGACACTTTCTCCGGCCTGTTCCACTTTTAAAACAAATAAAACTATTAAAAGAGCGAGATAATATCAGGCTTCTAAACTTCCAATATTTTTGTTTAGTTTTGCTTTTGTGCCGTGGAAAATGCCAGAAAAATCAAATGACTGGTGTTATTGGCTAAACGCCACTGACAATGTTTGTGTAATTATTTATTTTTTGTGTATTTATGCAAGCTCACAGACTGTGTGGTAAAACTTTGCAAATCACCGCAAGCCACTTTTCTCCTTCGTTGAGGGTTTTTAAAGGGATTCAAGCTCAAATTCTTTCGGTTTCTGTTGCAGTGTGCTAATAGTATTGTTAAAGTTTGTTTGTTATCTGAATACTACCTGATTTACAGAGGTAATTTTCTTAGGCTAGTACCAAAAAATATTAATCTCAATATTCTGTTAACACTGTTTTGTTGAATGAAATTATGCATTAAAGACTTTAATTTAAATTACCAGGTGTTTTTATTTTAGTTTGCTTGGTCTTGTGAGAATGTTTTAGGATATTGTTTTTTAATTCTTCACTGCTCATTTGTTTCACTGTAAAATGTGTCAAGTCGTTTGGACATGCTTCTCTGTTGCTTAAGAAGTTTCACCACTCATCCATGTAGTTTCAGCGACAACTAAGCCACTTCTTAAGCAACAGAGAAGTGGTGTTTAGAATAACTATTTGCTGTGCTTGGGGTTTCGTGATTCTTTTTACTTTAGATTGTGGAAGTGTCTGTGGCCGCATGCGTAGTGGAACTATAAGCGATTTCTGTTGCTATGCAAAGGACAGCAAGGTCTGTAACAGGATCTCAAGTGAAGTTTCAGCACCTGTTGTGTCAGGAACGTAACAAGAACAGATAGACAGCTCGGAAAAACACAGAGTTCTGATACAGCATTTTACACTAAGCATTATCACAGTACCATTCAGCCATCAACATTAAAAATTCAATTAAATTTGGCCCATTCTTTAAAAACCTTTTTGTGATCTGCGGCAGATCCCAGTTTAAAATGTCTTTGATTTGGTTAATTCAGAACGAGTACAAAAAGTACAAACAAAAAACAGCAAACACAAATACTTGACTGGTTTGCAGTTGCAATCAACCCTTAAAAACAGTGTACTGTACTGGAATCACAGTGTTTCTTCATAACAAACCATTCCATGCCAGCATGGGCATTGGGCCCATCCCAAGAAGTTATTATGGAGACGTAAACAAGAAGTACGCAGAAAATGGGCATAGAAATGTGCGTACGCTGTTTTCGATGCACTTAATCGTATTTATTTAAAAATATCTTGCCGGAAATATGTGCGCACCGTACGGATGCTCTAGACCGTGGGTACGCACTGGTTTAGAAGAGTATGTGATTTGCCGACGTCAAATGGCCAAGCAATAAACTATCAATGAATAAATCCTATTTTATTTAGCCTATCACATCACCCAATTGATTAGGCTACATCAATCAGACAAGTAGATTATTAATCAAATTATATTTCCTATTTGTCCAGGTGCAAATACTTTGAAATCATTTATTTACTTAAGTAAATGGGCTATAAAAAGTGTGCGTGCGTGCAGTATACTGTTCAATCTGTTTGAAGACCTTGCCAATGAGAGCGTGTTTTTAAGGACCGTGAAGATTACCTGGATCATCAGCCGATTTCGATTCCTTAGAGCTTTCCTCTTGGATTGAGTTCTGTATTACGGCCAGTTTTGGAACAAACCTCAAGGAGAAACCATGCTCTGTCTGTTCCTTTACAAGTGCTGACACTTGGCCACTGGTACTTTTCAGCGAGAGTTGGCAGACCGATCTGGTATGTCACAGTCATCCCTGAGCCGTGTCATGCCACATTTATGGGATGCCATTGTAGGTATGGCTTCCCGATATATCCGTTTTCCTTAAATGCAAGCTGATCAGGCAAACATCAAATTGCTATTTGCAGCAATCTCCAGTTTTTCCAATGTAATCAGTGCTATTGACTGCCCTCATGATGCAAATAAAGGCACCATCTGAGAATGAATTTGCTTTCGTTAACCAAAAAAAACATTTTCACTCATTGAACGTGCAGAGTAATGAGATGCTCATGCGTCTCTGACAAATGTAGTTGCGAGATGGCCTGGGTCAACTCATGATTCCTACATTTGATTTTATTCAACAGTAGTGAAGGTAACATACTGCAAACAGGAGCTGTTTGTGATCGATGGCAACTTGGTAAGTCGGCAGCGGGGGCATGTCATTTTGAGAAATCTTTTTTTTTTTAATCAAGCGACTTTTTTCTGTCGTGAATTCCATGCTGTAATGGTGACCATTCTGGACTTTGAATCCAGCGGTCTGAGTTCAAATCTTGGTGGAAACTCTTTGCGGGTCCGGATGTTTGTCAAATAGTTGATTGCAGGTTGTAGTCCAGAGTGCTCATGATGGAACTCATGACAGAAGAAAGTCGTTTGATTAAAAAAGATTTCTGTTTACCGACTTGTACAGGGAGGAAGCGGTTTGGCAACTGTGTTGATGAACTAGTCCGAAACCAAACTTATTGTCTCCTGAGTAACCTGAGCTCATCGTTTTCTCCCAAGGCCGCAGAGCGCCTGAAGTCGGCAACTGTGTTGACGAACTAGTCCAAAACCAAACTTATTGTCTGCTGAGTAATCTGAAAAAGATTGCAACATATCATTCTGAGTTATGGAAAGGTAGTCCCATTCAAAGTTTCCCTTCTCTGTGCACTTTGCAATTCACAACAACCTGTTTTACACACTCAATGAACATGGACAGAAAGCATACAAAACTGCAAAGAGCACAGAAGGCAGGGCTCGTCCGGGATTTGAACCCGGGACCTCTCGCACACAAGGGAGAATCATACCCCTAGACCAACGAGCCTCAACTTCAGGAGCTTTGCGGCCTTGGGGAAAAACAATGAGGTCAGGATACTCAGGAGACAAAAAGTTTGGTTTCGGACTAGTTCATCAACACAGTTGCCAAACCGCTTACTCCCGTACAAGTCGGTATACAGAAATCTTTTTTTTATCAAACGACTTTCTTCTGTCGTGAGTTCCATCATGAGCACTCTGGACTTTAAATCCAGCCATCAGAGTTCAAATCTCAGTGGAACCTCTTTGCGGGTCCTGATGTTTGTCAAATAACTATTTGATTGCAGGTTATATGGGAAGATCGGAGTCAGCAATGCGACGAAACCTGTGGCTTCGAAGATTTAGTGGAAAGCGGTTTGAATTCAATCATCTGTATAACCAGTGCACCGAAAAGCACAGATAATAGGACGTACATATAAGCTTTTTAAAATGGCTAGAAACAGACCCCTAGACCAACGGCTCTAGAAAAAAATGCAGGGTATTGGGCAAAGACAAGCAGGTCAGGGTACTCACGAGACAATATGTTTGGTTTTGGACAAGATCATCAATGCATTTGCCAAACCACAGACTGCTTGCCTATTGTTAAAGGTGGTATACAGAAACATACCACTACACCAACAAGCCAAAATTACCAGCGGACTTTGACGTGTGAGGCACTTCACAAACAAAAGAAGGAAGGCCAATCACTCAGTATAAAATACATTTCGTTTCTTCAAGATATGTTCTAACCACAAACTGCTGACCTCTTACACAAGTCGGTAGAAAGAAAACCTTAGCACTTTCCCGGTTCAAATCCGGGTCCCGCTTCTAAATTAGATGTTACTTCGGCAGCCGTGATAAAAACGGCAAAGTAAAAACATGTACGCCGAAACGTTTCTTTTGGTGTTGTAATATTAAACTGCTATGTTTGATGGTGGATTACAGGCGACTGGACGAGGGGGGGCGCAACTCGTGATGCCACAGGGGAATTAGCTCAAATGGTAGAGCGCTCGCTTAGCATGCGAGGTAGCGGGATTGATGCCCGCATTCTCCAGCGACGTGCCTTCTTCTTTGCCTCCAACTGAGGCTGACAGGTAACTTCGCAAGCTGACTAGTTCCTACATTTAGGAACTGCACAAAAGGATTTGTTGTAAATTGCAAAGAGAAGGGAAAGCATGAATGTGTCACCCTTTCCATAACTCAGAATGATATGGTGCAATGTTTTGCACACTCAATGAACATGGACAGAAAGCACCCGAAACTGCAAAGAGCTATATCATCAGAAGGCAGGGCTCGTCCGGGATTTGAACCCAGGACCTCTCGCACCCAAAGCGAGAACCATACCCCTAGACCAACGAGCCTCGACTTCAGGAGCTCTGCAGCCTTGGGCAAAAACAATGAGGTCAGGTTACTTAGGAGACAATAAGTTTGATTTCGAACTAGTTCATCAACACAGTTGCTGACTTCAGGCGCTATGCAGCCTTGGGAAAAAACGATGAGCTCAGGTTACTCAGGAGACAATAAGTTTGGTTTCGGAGTAGTTCATAACACAGTTGCCAAACCGTTTACTCCCTGTACAAGTCAGTATACAGAAATCTTTCTTTTATCAAACGACTTTCTTCTGTTGTGAGTTCCATCATGAGCACTCTGGACTTTAAATCCAGCCATCAGAGTTCAAATCTCGGTGGAACCTCTTTGCGGGTCCTGATGTTTGTCAAATAACTATTTGATTGCAGGTTATATGGGAAGATCGGAGTCAGCAATGCGACGAAACCTGTGGCTTCGAAGATTTAGTGGAAAGCGGTTTGAATTCAATCATCTGTATAACCAGTGCACCGAAAAGCACAGATAATAGGACCTACATATACGCTTATTAAAATGGCTAGAAACAGACCCCTAGACCAACGGCTCTAGACCAAACTGCAGGGTATTGGACAAAGACAAGCAGGTCAGGGTACTCACGAGACAATATGTTTGGTTTTGGACAAGATTATCAATGCATTTGCCAAACCACAGACTGCTTGCCCATTGTTAAAGGTGGTATACAGAAACATACCACTACACCAACAAGCCAAAATTACCAGCGGACTTTGACTTGTGAGGCACTTCAGAATCAGAATCAGAATCAGAATCAGAACAAGCTTTATTGCCAGGTGTGCTTACACACACGAGGAATTTGTCTTGTTTACAGAAGCTTCCAGTACACAAGTAAGGTAACAAGACAAGTAACAATCAACAAAGGCAACGAAAGTACAGAATAAAAATAAAAGTTAAGCACACAAAGGTGAAAGTGCAGTGTGACAGAAGAGCTCCAGAATTTTTGTTTAGAATATACAAGTTATAAGTTTATATACATGAGTTTATATATGTGAAATGTCAGAGGGAAAGTATTGCACACATTTATTGCACTGTAGGGTGTATGATATGTATATACAGATTCTATGAGATATCTACAGGTGTTTAAAATATACACATTTTAAGGTGCTATATACGAAAAATCTGGCACAAAAAATATTGCACACATTTATTGCAAAAGGTGAACATTTAACTGTTCATGATGTAGATGGCCTGAGGAAAGAAGCTCTTCCTGTGTCTGGATGTTTTAGTGCTCGGTGCTCTGTAGCGTCGACCAGATGGTAAGAGTTCAAACAGAGAGTGTGCTGGGTGTGAGGGGTCCAGGGTAATTTTGTGAGCCCTTTTACCCACTCTGGATGAGTACAGTTCTTTAAGTGTGGGAAGAGTAGTGCAGATGATTCGCTCTGCAGTCCGGACTATCCGCTGTAGTCTTCCGAGGTCAGTTTTTTCGAGGCTGAGCCGAACCAGACGGTGATGGAGGTGCAGATGATGGATTCAATGACAGCTGAGTAGAACTGTACGAGCAGCTCCTGTGGCAGGTTGAACTTCCTCAGCTGCCGGAGGAAGTAAAGTCTCTGCTGGGCTTTTTTTACAATAGAGTCGATGTGAGCGTCCCACTTCAGATCCTGAGAGATGGTGGTGCCCAGGAACCTGAATGACTCTACTGCAATCACAGTGCTGTTCATGATGGTGAGTGGGGGAAGTGCAGGGGGGTTTCTCCTAAAGTCCACTATCATCTCCACTATTTTGAGCGTGTTCAGCTCCAGGTTGTTGTACCTGCACCATAGAGCCAGCTGCTCCACCTCCTGTCTGTATGCAGACTCGTCACCGTTCCGGATGAGACCGATAATAGTAGTGTCATCTGCAAACTTCAGGAGCTTGACGGAGGGGTGTACAGGGAGAAGAGCAGTGGGGAGAGAACACATCCCTGTGGGGCACCAGTGCTGATGGCGCGGCTGTCTGACATGATTTTGCCCATTCTGACTAACTGTTGTCTGGCTGTCAGAAAGCTGGTGATCCATTGACAGACAGAGCTAGGGACAGAGAGCTGGGTCAGTTTGGTCTGGAGCAGTGATGGGATGATTGTATTGAAGGCAGAACTGAAGTCCACGAACAAGATCCTCGCATAAGTCCCTGGTTTGTCCAGATGTTGTAGGGTGTAATGCAGTCCCATGTTAACTGCATCATCCACAGACCGGTTTGCTCTGTAGGCAAACTGCAGGGGGTCCAGCAAAGGGTCAGTGATGACCTTCAAATAAGCCAACACCAGTCTTTCAAATGACTTCATGGCAACAGATGTTAAAGCCACAGGTCTGTAGTCATTGAGTCCAGTGATCTTTGGTTTCTTTGGGATTGGGATGATGATGGAGCGTTTAAAGCACGAAGGGACTTTGCACAGCTCCAGTGATCTGTTGAAGATCAGTGAGAAGATGGAGGCCAGCTGGTCAGCGCAGGTCTTCAGACAGGCTGGTGAAACACCGTCTGGGCCTGGTGCTTTCCTTCTCTTTTGTTTTCTAAAGATCTGGCGTACGTTATCCTCACTGATCTGAAGTGCAGGGTGGGAGGAGAGGGGGATGGCTGGAGGTGTTGATGGCTGTGTATAGAGATGGTCAGGGTGGGTGTAAATTGTCTGGTCTAGGGTCTCAAATCTACAATAGACGTGATTTAAATCTTCAACAAGCTGTTTATAGCTCTCGATGCTAGGGGATGGTGTCTTGTAGTTGGTAATGTCTTTCAGGCCTTTCCACACTGATGCAGGGTCGTTGGCAGAAAACTGGTTTTCCAGCTTTTTGGCGTAACTCTTTTTAGCCACCCCAATCTCCTTTGTCAGAGTGTTTCTGGCCTGATTATACCAGATCCTGTCCCCGCTCCTGTAGGCATCCTCTTTGGCCTGACGCAGCTGTCTGAGTTTTGGTGTGAACCATGGTTTATCATTGTTGAATGATAAATAAGTCTTTGTAGGGATGCATAAACCCTCACAGAAACTGATGTATGATGTAACAGTTTCTGTGAGCTCGTCCAAATCGGTGGCAGCAGCTTCAAAAACACTCCAGTCAGTGCATTCAAAACAGGCTTGTAAGACCTGCTCTGAGTCGTTGGTCCATCTCTTTACAGTCCTTATTTCTGGCTTAGCAGTTTTAAGTTTTTGTCTGTAAGTTGGTAGCAGATGAACCAGGCAGTGATCAGAGAGTCCTAGAGCTGCTCGGGCGACAGAGCGATATGCACCTTTTATAGTAGTGTAGCAATGGTCTAAAATATTATTGTCTCTTGTGGGGCATGTGATATGTTGTTTAAATTTAGGCAGCTCACGTGTGAGTTTTGCCTGATTAAAGTCTCCTAGAATGATAAAGACAGTGTTGTTGTTCTGTGTCTGTGATCAGATCAGCCAGCTGTTGCAGCGCAGTCCGCACGTGTGCTTGTGGTGGAATGTAAACACTTACGAGGATGACTGATGAAAACTCCCGCGGCGAGTAGAACGGTTTACAGTTCATGAAAAGCGCTTCCACATCAGGACAGCACATCTTCTTTAACACAGTTACATCCGTACACCACCTTCTGTTGATGTAAAAGCATGTCCCACCACCGCGCGTTTTCCCCGTTGTCTCCGTATCGCGATCCGCTCTGAACAGCTGAAAGTCCGGCAGATGTAACGCGCTGTCCGGAATGGTTTCGTTCAGCCAGGTTTCCGTAAAACACAGAGCAGCAGAGTTTGTAAAAACCTCGTTTTTGCTTGAAAGCAGGCGAAGTTCGTCCATTTTGTTAGGTAGAGAGCGGAGATTCGCAAGATGAATGCTTGGCAACGGCGTTCTTAGGCCGCGCTGTCTGAGCTTGACGAGCGCGCCGGCTCGCTTCCCACGCTTGCGTTTCTTCCGGCGTCCTCTCCACGCGACTGCACTGACTAAAATATCCAGCAAAACGTCAGAAAAATCGAAAACTGGTTGCAGATTAGTTGGTATCCACTGCCGAATGTTCAGCAGTTCGTTCCTTGTAAAACTGATAGTGTTTGAAATGACATAAAACAGGACAAACTAACAAAAACAGCAAGACTACTGGAGAGCTCCACACCGAGGCAGCCATTCGCGGCGCCATCTTGGATTTAACCCCCTTAACCCCCTTCACAAACAAAAGAAGGAAGGCCACTCACTCAGTATAAAATACATTTCGTTTCTTCAAGATATGTTCTAACCACAAACTGCTGACCTCTTATACAAGTCGGTAGAAAGAAAACCTTAGCACTTTCCCAGTTCAAATCCGGGTCCCCCTTCTAAATTAGATGTTACTTCGGCAGCCGTGATAAAAACGGGAAAGTAAAAAACATGTAAGCCGAGACGTTTCTTTTGGTGTTGTAATATTAAACTTCCATGTTTGATGTTGGATTACAGGCGACTGGATGAGGGGGGGCGCAACTCGACATGCCACAGGGGAATAAGCTCAAATGGTAGAGCGCTCGCTTATCATGCGAGAGGTAGAGGCATCGATGCCAGCATTCTCCAGCTACGTGCCTTCTTCTTTGCCTCCAATTGAGGCTGACAGGTAATTTCGCAAGCTGACTAGTTCCTACATTTAGGAACTGGACAAAATGAATTGCAAAGTGCACAGAGAAGGGAAACCATGAATGTGACAGCCTTTCCATAACTCAGAATGATATGGTGCAATGTTTTGCACAATCAATGAACATGGACAGAAAGCATACGACACTGCAAAGAGCACAGAAGGCAGGGCTCGTCCAGGATTTGAACCCGGGACCTCTCGCACCCAAAGCGAGAATCATACCCCTAGACCAACGAGCCTCAACTTCAAGAGCTTTGCGGCAAAACAATGAGGTCAGGATACTCAGGAGACAATAAGTTTGGTTTCGGACTAGTTCATCAACACAGTTGCCAAACCGCTTACTCCCCGTACAAGTCGGTATTCAGAAATCTTTTTTTTATCAAACGACTTTCTTCTGTCGTGAGTTCCATCATGAGCACTCTGGACTTTAAATCCAGCCATCAGAGTTCAAATCTCACTGGAACCTCTTTGCGGGTCCTGATGTTTGTCAAATAACTATTTGATTGCAGGTTATATGGGAAGATCGAAGTCAGCAATGCGACGAAACCTGTGGCTTCGAAGATTTAGTGGAAAGCGGTTTGAATTCAATCATCTGTATAACCAGTGCATCGAAAAGCACAGATAATAGGACGTACATATAAGCTTATTAAAATGGCTAGAAACAGACCCCTAGACCAACAGCTCTAGAAAAAAATGCAGGGTATTGGGCAAAAACAAGCAGGTCAGGGTACTCACGAGACAATACGTTTGGTTTTGGACAAGATCATCAATGCATTTTCCAAACCACAGACTGCTTGCCTATTGTTAAAGGTGGTATACAGAAACATACCACTACACCAACAAGCCAAAATTACCAGCGGACTTTGACGTGTGAGGCACTTCACAAACAAAAGAAGGAAGGCCACTCACTCAGTATAAAATACATTTCGTTTCTTCAAGATATGTTCTAACCACAAACTGCTGACCTCTTACACAAGTCGGTAGAAAGAAAACCTTAGCACTCTCCCTGTTCAAATCCGGGTCCTCCTTCTAAATTAGATGTTACTTCGGCAGCCGTGATAAAAACGGGAAAGTAAAAAACATGTACGCCGAAACGTTTCTTTTGGTGTTGCAATATTAAACTTCTATGTTTGATGGTGGATTACAGCCGACTGGATGAGGGGGGGCGCAACTCGACATGCCACAGGGGAATAAGCTCAAATGGTAGAGCGCTCGCTTATCATGCGAGAGGTAGAGGCATCGATGCCAGCATTCTCCAGCTACGTGCCTTCTTCTTTGCCTCCAATTGAGGCTGACAGGTAACGTCGCAAGCTGACTAGTTCCTACATTTAGGAACTGGACAAAATGAATTGCAAAGTGCACAGAGAAGGGAAACCATGAATGTGACAGCCTTTCCATAACTCAGAATGATATGGTGCAATGTTTTGCACAATCAATGAACATGGACAGAAAGCATACGACACTGCAAAGAGCACAGAAGGCAGGGCTCGTCCGGGATTTGAACCCGGGACCTCTCACGCCCAAAGCGAGAATCATACCCCTAGACCAACGAGCCTCAACTTCAAGAGCTTTGCGGCAAAACAATGAGGTCAGGATACTCAGGAGACAATAAGTTTGGTTTCGGACTAGTTCATCAACACAGTTGCCAAACCGCTTACTCCCCGTACAAGTCGGTATTCAGAAATCTTTTTTTTATCAAACGACTTTCTTCTGTCGTGAGTTCCATCATGAGCACTCTGGACTTTAAATCCAGCCATCAGAGTTCAAATCTCACTGGAACCTCTTTGCGGGTCCTGATGTTTGTCAAATAACTATTTGATTGCAGGTTATATGGGAAGATCGAAGTCAGCAATGCGACCAAACCTGTGGCTTCGAAGATTTAGTGGAAAGCGGTTTGAATTCAATCATCTGTATAACCAGTGCACTGAAAAGCACAGATAATAGGACGTACATATAAGCTTATTAAAATGGCTAAAAACAGACCCCTAGACCAACGGCTCTAGAAAAAACTGCAGGGTATTGGGCAAAGACAAGCAGGTCAGGGTACTCATGAGACAATATGTTTGGTTTTGGACAAGATCATCAATGCATTTGCCAAACCACAGACTGCTTGCCTATTGTTAAAGGTGGTATACAGAAACATACCACTACACCAACAAGCCAAAATTACCAGCGGACTTTGACGTGTGAGGCACTTCACAAACAAAAGAAGGAAGGCCACTCACTCAGTATAAAATACATTTCGTTTCTTCAAGATATGTTCTAACCACAAACTGCTGACCTCTTACACAAGTCGGTAGAAAGAAAACCTTAGCACTCTCCCTGTTCAAATCCGGGTCCCCCTTCTAAATTAGATGTTACTTCGGCAGCCGTGATAAAAACGGGAAAGTAAAAAACATGTACGCCGAAACGTTTCTTTTGGTGTTGCAATATTAAACTTCTATGTTTGATGTTGGATTACAGGCGACTGGACGAGGGGGGGCGCAACTTGTGATGCCACAGGGGAATAAGCTCAAATGGTAGAGCGCTCGCTTATCATGCGAGAGGTAGAGGCATCGATGCCAGCATTCTCCAGCTACGTGCCTTCTTCTTTGCCTCCAATTGAGGCTGACAGGTAACTTCGCAAGCTGACTAGTTCCTACATTTAGGAACTGGACAAAATGAATTGCAAAGTGCACAGAGAAGGGAAACCATGAATGTGACAGCCTTTCCATAACTGAGAATGATATGGTGCAATGTTTTGCACAATCAATGAACATGGACAGAAAGCATACGAAACTGCAAAGAGCACAGAAGGCAGGGCTCGTCCGGGATTTGAACCCGGGACCTCTCGCACCCGAAGCGAGAATCATACCCCTAGACCAACGAGCCTCAACTTCAGGAGCTTTGCGGCCTTGGGAAAAAACAATGAGGTCAGGATACTCAGGAGACAATAAGTTTGGTTTCGGACTAGTTCATCAACACAGTTGCCAAACCGCTTACTCCCTGTACAAAGTCGGTATACAGAAATCTTTTTTTTATCAAACGACTTTCTTCTGTCGTGAGTTCCATCATGAGCACTCTGGACTTTAAATCCAGCCATCAGAGTTCAAATCTCATTGGAACCTCTTTGCGGGTCCTGATGTTTGTCAAATAACTATTTGATTGCAGGTTATATGGGAAGATCGAAGTCAGCAATGCGACGAAACCTGTGGCTTCGAAGAGTTAGTGGAAAGCGGTTTGAATTCAATCATCTGTATAACCAGTGCACCGAAAAGCACAGATAATAGGACGTACATATACGCTTATTAAAATGGCTAGAAACAGACCCCTAGACCAACGGCTCTAGACCAAACTGCAGGGTATTGGACAAAGACAAGCAGGTCAGGGTACTCACGAGACAATACGTTTGGTTTTGGACAAGATTATCAATGCATTTGCCAAACCACAGACTGCTTGCCCATTGTTAAAGGTGGTATACAGAAACATACCACTACACCAACAAGCCAAAATTACCAGCGGACTTTGACTTGTGAGGCACTTCACAAACAAAAGAAGGAAGGCCACTCACTCAGTATAAAATACATTTCGTTTCTTCAAGATATGTTCTAACCACAAACTGCTGACCTCTTATACAAGTCGGTAGAAAGAAAACCTTAGCACTTTCCCAGTTCAAATCCGGGTCCCCCTTCTAAATTAGATGTTACTTTGGCAGCCGTGATAAAAACGTGAAAGTAAAAAACATGTAAGCCGAAACGTTTCTTTTGGTGTTGTAATATTAAACTTCTATGTTTGATGGTGGATTACAGCCGACTGTACGAGGGGGGGCGCAACTTAACATGCCACAGGGGAATAAGCTCAAATGATAGAGCGCTCGCTTAGCATGCGAGAGGTAGAGGCATCGATGCCAGCATTCTCCAGCTACGTGCCTTCTTCTTTGCCTCCAACTGAGGCTGACAGGTAACTTCGCAAGCTGACTAGTTCCTACATTTAGGAACTGCACAAAAGGATTTGTTGTAAATTGCAAAGAGAAGGGAAAGCATGAATGTGTCACCCTTTCTATAACTCAGAATGATATGGTGCAATGTTTTGCACACTCAATGAACATGGACAGAAAGCACCCGAAACTGCAAAGAGCTACATTCAGAAGGCAGGGCTCGTCCGGGATTTGAACCCGGGACCTCTCGCACCCAAAGCGAGAATCATACCCCTAGACCAACGAGCCTCGACTTCAGGAGCTCTGCAGCCTTGGGGAAAAACAATGAGGTCAGGTTACTTAGGAGACAATAAGTTTGATTTCGAACTAGTTCATCAACACAGTTGCTGACTTCAGGCGCTATGCGGCCTTGGGAAAAAACGATGAGCTCAGGATACTCAGGAGACAATAAGTTTGGTTTCGGACTAGTTCATCAACACAGTTGCCAAACCGCTTACTCCCCGTACAAGTCGGTATTCAGAAATCTTTTTTCTATCAAACGACTTTCTTCTGTCGTGAGTTCCATCATGAGCACTCTGGACTTTAAATCCAGCCATCAGAGTTGAAATCTCACTGGAACCTCTTTGCGGGTCCTGATGTTTGTCAAATAACTATTTGATTGCAGGTTATATGGGAAGATCGAAGTCAGCAATGCGACGAAACCTGTGGCTTCGAAGATTTAGTGGAAAGCGGTTTGAATTCAATCATGTCAAGTCAAGTCAAGTCAGCTTTATTTATATAGCGCTTTTTACAATTTTCATTGTTACAAAGCAGCTGTACAAGAAAAAAATGACTATAAGTAAAACATAAAAGGTTATGGAATTCAAAACACAGGTCAAATATCAGACACACAATAAATTCCTATATGCAGTGTTAATTAAATAAGACAACCAAATTCTAGCAGCCCCCCCCGGCCAGGCAAAACAGTGCAAAACAGTATGCAAACGGTGGCGAGGAACCCAAAACTCCATTGGAGGAGAAAAAAAACCTCGGAGGGAAACCAGGCCTAACCAGGGGATTCCAGTTCCCCTCTGGCAAAAACTGCAGCCTCTGCACAAGCTCAACAGTGCTTGCACAACAAGGCGAAAATAAAAAAAATTAGATTTAAAATTATCATTAATAATCTAATAGTGGCTGAAGTTTTGTAGGGACGTCACTTCCTTCGTCCAGCATTTGTCAGGTCTAGGAATGGATTGCGCCCTGCCCGCTCCGCTCTTGTAACCTTGGAACAATGAGACAAGACTGGCTGAGAGTAGAGTACTGTTCTGCACTCTTTGATGCAACAAATGCATCAGTTGTTATTGGAAGTGTCCCTGGTTCCGGTTGATCTAACTAGTGCAGCCTAGATCTTTGAAATACATGTATTATGATAATCTAGTGTATGCAAGATTAAAAAGATGCGTCTTTAGTCTAGATTTAAACTGACAGAGTGTGTCCGCCTCCCGGACATTGCAGGGAAGACTGTTCCAAAGTTTAGGCGCTAGATAAGAAAAGGATCTGCCGCCTGCACTTGATTTTGAAATTCTAGGTATTACCAACTGACCTGACGCCTGAGAGCGTAGTGCACGTGATGGACTATAATACGTAAGAAGTTCTCTCAAGTAGTGAGGAGCTAAACCATGCAAGGCTTTATAGGTAATAAGCAAGATTTTAAAATTTATGCGATGCTTTATAGGTAACCAGTGCAAGGTTGACAGAACCGGGCTAATATGCTCATACTTTTTTGTACGTGTAAGAACTCGAGCTGCCGCATTTTGGACCAGTTGGAGTTTTTGTAATAGGCCTGCAGGGCAACCACCTAATAGTGCATTACAGTAATCTAGTCTTGATGTCATAAAGGCATGTATAAGCTTCTCCGCATCTGATGATGACAGCATATGACGTAATTTAGATATATTTTTAAGATGGAAAAACGCAATCTTACAGGTGTTGGCGACCTGGTTCTCAAATGACAGAGTACTATCGAATATAAAGCCAAGATTCTTAGCTGAAGATGAGGGTTTTATGGAACATCCATCAATAGTTAAGCAGTATTCTTGGTTGTTACGTAGGGCGGTTTTCGGTCCGATAAGTAACACTTCAGTTTTGTCCGAGTTCAGTAATAAAAAATTGCTACTCATCCACTTTTTTATATCGACAATGCATTCCACTATTCGATGGAATTGCTGTGTTTAGTGAGGCTTCGAGGAAATATAAAGTTGCGTATCATCAGCATAGCAGTGAAAGCTTATTCCGTGTCGCTTTATTATATCTCCTAGGGGTAACATGTATAATGCGAAGAGCATAGGCCCTAGTACTAAGCCCTGTGGTACACCGTACTGGACTTGCGATTTGCGTGATACCTCATTGTTTATTTTTACATATTGGAAACGGTCGCATAAATAAGATCTAAGCCATTTCAAAGCTATTTCCTTAATACCGACATCATTTTCGAGTCTATGTAGGAGCATGCTGTGGTCAATGGTGTCGAATGCAGCACTAAGATCTAGCAGCACCAATAAGGAGATACAACCTCGGTCGGACGCCATAAACAGATCATTCGTAACTCTAATCAGAGCAGTCTTTGTACTGTGATGTGCTCTAAATCCAGACTGGAAATCTTCATTAATCTCATTCCTTTGGAGGAAGGAACATATTTGAGTTGAGACTACTTTTTCCAGAACCTTAGATAAGAAAGGTAGATTCGAAATAGGTCTATAGTTAACTAGTTCTCCAGGGTCCAGATGGGGTTTTTTGACAAGGGGCCTTATAACAGCCACTTTATATGCTTTAGGCACATGTCCTAATGTCAGAGATGAGTTAATAATGCTAAGTAGAGGATCTATAATTTCTGGGAGCATCTCTTTCAGAAGATTTGTAGGTATAGGGTCTAGCATGCATGTAGTCGATTTAGATGATCTAATGATTTTCGATAGTTCATCGTGATCTATAGTAGAAAATAAACATAATTTCTCCTTAGGGGTGCTGTAGTAAGTCGTTTGTTTAGCGGGTTTCGCATCTGGTTGCATAGTTATAATTTTCTCTCGAATATCTTGGATTTTATTTGTGAAATAGTTCATAAAATCATCACTGCTATGCTGGTATACAGCATCAGAAGTCGCTGACGATTTATTTTTGGTTAATTTAGCCACTGTATCAAATAAAAACCTAGGGTTATTTTGGTTTTCTTCTATTAATGATGAAATGTAGGCGGATCGAGACGTTTTTAGGGCTTTCCTGTATTTTTTTGTACTATCCTTCCAGGCAGTACGAAATACCTCTAATTTAGTCTTTTTAAAGTTGCGCTCCATTTTTCGTGCCGCTTTCTTTAGAGCCTGAGTGTGTTCATTTTTCCACGGTGTCGGTCTGTCATTTTTAATCTTCTTTAAGCGCAAGGGAGCAACTATGTCTAGCTTTTCCGAGAAGGTGGCATTAATATTTTCAATAGTAAAAGTCAAGATCTTCAACGTTATTACTCATGCTAGAGATTTGAGACAATTCAGGCAAATTATCAAGAAACGCACCTTTTGTAGTCGAAGTTATTGTTCTACAATATTTGTAACTTGGAGTTTGATTTGCCACCATTGGGTATTGAAGCAAGCATGATACCAGATAATGATCTGAGATGTCTTCGCTCTGCTGAAGGATTTTAACATCGACCACGTTTATACCGTAAGACAAAATTAAATCTAAAGTATGATTACGAAGGTGAGTAGGTCCTGACACATGTTGACTAACGCCCATGGAGTTAAGAGTGTCTTTAAAAGCCATTCCTAAAGCATCTGTATCATTATCTACATGAATGTTAAAGTCCCCGGCAACAAGGACTCTGTCTGCAGCCAGCACTAGTTCTGATAAGAACCCACCAAATTCTTTAATAAAATCTGTGTGGTGCCCTGGAGGCCTATATACAATAGCCAGAATAAATTTTAAAGATGTTTTGTCCTTAGTATTAGGTATTGATGCATCAAGTACCATGACTTCAAAAGAATTGTATTTAGGATTAGACTTCTGGGAAATGCTAAAAGAGTTACGGTAAAGTGCAGCAACACCTCCCCCTCTGCCTTTAGGCGAGGCTCGTGTTTATAATAATAATCTTGGGGGACAGACTCATTTAACGCAATATAATCATCTGGCTTTAGCCATGTTTCTGTGAGACAGAGCATGTCTATTTTATGATCTGTTATCATATCATTAACAAAAAGTGCTTTATTAGAGAGAGATCTAATATTAAGCAATCCGAGTCGTAACAGTTGATTATCTGTATTATGTTCATGTTTAGTTAGTTTAACGTTAACTAAATTACCTTTGAGAGGTTTACGCTTTATTTTATGTTTACTAATCCGGGGGACAGACACAGTCTCTATTTTATGATGTTTGGGAGAAAGTATTATCACATGTTGTGTATTTAGTGTGTTCTGCAACGTGAGACAGCAAGCAGACCGTTGGTTAAGCCATTCAGTCTGCTCCCTGACCTGGGCCCCAGTGAGTCAAGTTTTAGCATTAAGACTATGTGCCATATTTCTAGAGAGTAGAGAAGCTCCAGCCCAGGAGGGGTGGAGACCATCTCTTTTCAACAGGTCAGGTCTGCCCTCAAAACTCTTCCAGTTATTTATAAAAACAATATCATTCTGCAGGCACCACTCAGACAACCAGCCATTTAGTGATGATAATCTGCTATGTATCTCATCACACCGATAAACGGGGAGGGGGCCAGAGAATATTACAGTGTCTGACATCGTGCTTGCGAGCTCTCACACCTCTTTAATATTATCTTTTGTGATCTCCGATTGACGGAGTCGAACATCATTTGTGCCGACGTGAATAACAATCTTACTGAATTTACGATTAGCCTTAGCCAGCACATTTAAATTTGACTTGATGTCAGGCGCTCTGGCTCCCGGTAAACATTTGACTATGGTGGCTGGTGCCTCTATGTTAACGTTCCGAACAATAGAATCACCGATAACTAGGGCACTTTCAGCAGGTTTCTCAGTCGGTGCGTCGCTGAGCGGGGCAAACCTGTTCGAGACTGTAGTCGGAACGTTTGAGTGATGTTTTGACCTGCGACTACACCGTCTCACAGTCACAAAGTTTCCCAGCTGCGGGGGTTGTTCAACCGGAACCGAACTGTGCACGCTAATATTGCTCGCATCCAAAGTGTTTTCTAAGCTCCTTACATTCTTACTATCCTCAGATAAAGATTGGATGCGAGACTCTAATACTGTGATCTTCTCTGCCAGCCTAGCTATTTCCCTGCATTTATCGCATGTAAAACCCTCGCCGCTGACAGAGAAGGCTAAGCTAAACATATGACATGAGGTGCAAGTGACAATAATAAGAGAAGAAGCCATAACTCACCGGGTTTGACGAGTAATTCCAACTTACCAAGGCTGCTCGGTGATTCTTAGTATATACGCTTTAAAGAGAAACCGTTAGCACACAAGACAGCTAGAAGGCGAGATGATATTTAGCAGTGTAAACAGAAAGCCCGCTAGCACGCTTGTGCTATGCTAACGGCGCTGAGTGTTTTGGTTTAAGATTTTCAAGTAAATAACCAGGAGAGGTTATTGAGATATCAGGATAAGTTAGCAACGACAGTGATAATTAACAATGTATGCTATGAATAAAATACACTAATATGAAAGAAGTGCAAGTTAAGTGATACAACAACCACAACAATCATCTGTATAACCAGTGCATCGAAAAGCACAGATAATAGGACGTACATATAAGCTTATTAAAATGGCTAGAAACAGACCCCTAGACCAACGGCTCTAGAAAAAAATGCAGGGTATTGGGCAAAAACAAACAGGTCAGGGTACTCACGAGACAATATGTTTGGTTTTGGACAAGATCATCAATGCATTTGCCAAACCACAGACTGCTTGCCTATTGTTAAAGGTGGTATACAGAAACATACCACTACACCAACAAGCCAAAATTACCAGCGGACTTTGACGTGTGAGGCACTTCACAAACAAATGAAGGAAGGCCACTCACTCAGTATAAAATACATTTCGTTTCTTTAAGATATGTTCTAACCACAAACTGCTGACCTCTTACACAAGTCGGTAGAAAGAAAACCTTAGCACTATCCCTGTTCAAATCCGGGTCCCCCTTCTAAATTAGATGTTACTTCGGCAGCCGTGATAAAAACGGGAAAGTAAAAAACATGTACGCCGAAACGTTTCTTTTGGTGTTGCAATATTAAACTTCTATGTTTGATGGTGGATTACAGCCGACTGTACGAGGGGGGGGCGCAACTTAACATGCCACAGGGGAATTAGCTCAAATGGTAGAGCGCTCGCTTAGCATGCGAGAGGTAGCGGGATCGATGCCCGCATTCTCCAGCGACGTGCTTTCTTCTTTGCCTCCAACTGAGGCTGACAGGTAACTTCGCAAGCTGACTAGTTCCTACATTTAGGAACTGCACAAAAGGATTTGTTGTAAATTGCAAAGAGAAGGGAAAGCATGAATGTGTCACCCTTTCCATAACTCAGAATGATATGGTGCAATGTTTTGCACACTCAATGAACATGTACAGAAAGCACCCGAAACTGCAAAGAGCTATATCATCAGAAGCCGGGACCTCTCGCACCCAAAGCGAGAATCATACCCCTAGACCAACGAGCCTCGACTTCAGGAGCTCTGCAGCCTTGGGGAAAAACAATGAGGTCAGGTTACTTAGGAGACAATAAGTTTGATTTCGAACTAGTTCATCAACACAGTTGCTGACTTCAGGCGCTATGCGGCCTTGGGAAAAAACGATGAGCTCAGGTTACTCAGGAGACAATAAGTTTGGTTTCGGAGTAGTTCATAACACAGTTGCCAAACCGTTTACTCCCTGTACAAGTCGGTATACAGAAATCTTTTTTTTATCAAACGACTTTCTTCTGTTGTGAGTTCCATCATGAGCACTCTGGACTTTAAATCCAGCCATCAGAGTTCAAATCTCGGTGGAACCTCTTTGCGGGTCCTGATGTTTGTCAAATAACTTTTTGATTGCAGGTTATATGGGAAGATCGGAGTCAGCAATGCGACGAAACCTGTGGCTTCGAAGATTTAGTGGAAAGCGGTTTGAATTCAATCATCTGAATAACCAGTGCATCGAAAAGCACAGATAATAGGACGTACATATAAGCTTATTAAAATGGCTAGAAACAGACCCCTAGACCAACGGCTCTAGAAAAAAATGCAGGGTATTGGGCAAAGACAAGCAGGTCAGGGTACTCACGAGACAATATGTTTGGTTTTGGACAAGATCATCAATGCATTTTCCAAACCACAGACTGCTTGCCTATTGTTAAAGGTGGTATACAGAGACATACCACTACACCAATAAGCCAAAATTACCAGCGGACTTTGACGTGTGAGGCACTTCACAAACAAAAGAAGGAAGGCCACTCACTCAGTATAAAATACATTTCGTTTCTTCAAGATACATTCTAACCACAAACTGCTGACCTCTTACACAAGTCGGTAGAAAGAAAACCTTAGCACTATCCCTGTTCAAATCCGGGTCCCCCTTCTAAATTAGATGTTACTTCGGCAGCCGTGATAAAAACGGGAAAGTAAAAAACATGTACGCCGAAACGTTTCTTTTGGTGTTGCAATATTAAACTTCTATGTTTGATGGTGGATTACAGGCGACTGGACGAGGGGGGGCGCAACTCCTGATGCCACAGGGGAATTAGCTCAAATGGTAGAGCGCTCGCTTAGCATGCGAGGTAGCGGCATCGATGCCCGCATTCTCCAGCGACGTGCTTTCTTCTTTGCCTCCAACTGAGGCTGACAGGTAACTTCGCAAGCTGACTAGTTCCTACATTTAGGAACTGCACAAAAGGATTTGTTGTAAATTGCAAAGAGAAGGGAAAGCATGAATGTGTCACCCTTTCCATAACTCAGAATGATATGGTGCAATGTTTTGCACACTCAATGAACATGTACAGAAAGCACCCGAAACTGCAAAGAGCTATATCATCAGAAGGCAGGGCTCGTCCGGGATTGGAACCCGGGACCTCTCGCACCCAAAGCGAGAATCATACCCCTAGACCAACGAGCCTCGACTTCAGGAGCTCTGCAGCCTTGGGGAAAAACAATGAGGTCAGGTTACTTAGGAGACAATAAGTTTGGTTTCGGAGTAGTTCATAACACAGTTGCCAAACCGTTTACTCCCTGTACAAGTCGGTATACAGAAATCTTTTTTTTATCAAACGTCTTTCTTCTGTTGTGAGTTCCATCATGAGCACTCTGGACTTTAAATCCAGCCATCAGAGTTCAAATCTCGGTGGAACCTCTTTGCAGGTCCTGATGTTTGTCAAATAACTTTTTGATTGCAGGTTATATGGGAAGATCGGAGTCAGCAATGCGACGAAACCTGTGGCTTCGAAGATTTAGTGGAAAGCGGTTTGAATTCAATCATCTGAATAACCAGTGCATCGAAAAGCACAGATAATAGGACGTACATATAAGCTTATTAAAATGGCTAGAAACAGACCCATAGACCAACGGCTCTAGAAAAAAATGCAGGGTATTGGGCAAAGACAAGCAGGTCAGGGTACTCACGAGACAATATGTTTTGTTTTGGACAAGATCATCAATGCATTTGCCAAACCACAGACTGCTTGCCTATTGTTAAAGGTGGTATACAGAGACATACCACTACACCAACAAGCCAAAATTACCAGCGGACTTTGACGTGTGAGGCCATTCACAAACAAAAGAAGGAAGGCCATTCACTCAGTATAAAATACATTTCGTTTCTTCAAGATACATTCTAACCACAAACTGCTGACCTCTTACACAAGTCGGTAGAAAGAAAACCTTAGAACTTTCTCGGTTCAAATCCGGGTCCCGCTTCTAAATTAGATGTTACTTCGGCAGCCGTGATAAAAACGGCAAAGTAAAAACATGTAGGCCGAAACGTTTCTTTTGGTGTTGTAATATTAAACTGCTATGTTTGATGGTGGATTACAGGCGACTGGACGAGGGGGGGCGCAACTCGTGATGCCACAGGGGAATTAGCTCAAATGGTAGAGCGCTCGCTTAGCATGCGGGAAAGCGGCAACGATGCCCGCATTCTCCAGCGACGTGCCTTCTACTTTGCCTCCAACTGAGGCTGACAGGTAACTTCGCAAGCTGACTAGTTCCTACATTTAGGAACTGCACAAAAGGATTTGTTGTAAATTGCAAAGAGAAGGGAAAGCATGAATGTGTCACCCTTTCCATAACTCAGAATGATATGGTGCAATGTTTTGCACACTCAATTAACATGGACAGAAAGCACCCGAAACTGCAAAGAGCTATATCATCAGAAGGCAGGGCTCGTCCGGGATTTGAACCCGGGACCTCTCGCACCCAAAGCGAGAATCATACCCCTAGACCAACGAGCCTCGACTTAAGGAGCTCTGCAGCCTGGCGTAAAAACAATGAGGTCAGGTTACTTAGGAGACAATAAGTTTGATTTCGAACTAGTTCATCAACTCAGTTAGTGACTTCATGCGCTACGCGGCCTTGAGAAAAAACGATGAGCTCAGGTTACTCAGGAGACAATAAGTTTGGTTTCGGAGTAGTTCATAACACAGTTGCCAAACCGTTTACTCCCTGTACAAGTCGGTATACAGAAATCTTTTTTTATCAAACGACTTTCTTCTGTTGTGAGTTCCATCATGAGCACTCTGGACTTTAAATCCAGCCATCAGAGTTCAAATCTCGGTAGAACCTCTTTGCGGGTCCTGATGTTTGTCAAATAACTATTTGATTGCAGGTTATATGGGAAGATCGGAGTCAGCAATGCGACGAAACCTGTGGCTTCGAAGATTTAGTGGAAAGCGGTTTGAATTTAATCATCTGTATAACCAGTGCACCGAAAAGCACAGATAATAGGACGTACATATACGCTTATTAAAATGGCTAGAAACAGACCCCTAGACCAACTGCTCTAGACCAAACTGCAGGGTATTGGACAAAGACAAGCAGGTCAGGGTACTCACGAGACAATACGTTTGGTTTTGGACAAGATTATCAATGCATTTGCCAAACCACAGACTGCTTGCCCATTGTTAAAGGTGGTCTACAGAAACATACCACTACACCAACAAGCCAAAATTACCAGCGGACTTCGACTTGTGAGGCACTTCACAAACAAAAGAAGGAAGGCCACTCACTCAGTATAAAATACATTTCGTTTCTTCAAGATATGTTCTAACCACAAACTGCTGACCTCTTATACAAGTCGGTAGAAAGAAAACCTTAGCACTTTCCCAGTTCAAATCCGGGTCCCCCTTCTAAATTAGATGTTACTTCGGCAGCCGTGATAAAAACGGGAAAGTAAAAAACATGTAAGCCGAGAAGTTTCTTTTGGTGTTGTAATATTAAACTTCTATGTTTGATGTTGGATTACAGGCGACTGGACGAGGGGGGGGCGCAACTTGACATGCCACAGGGGAATAAGCTCAAATGGTAGAGCGCTTGCTTATCATGCGAGAGGTAGAGGCATCGATGCCAGCATTCTCCAGCTACGTGCCTTCTTCTTTGCCTCCAATTGAGGCTGACAGGTAACTTCGCAAGCTGACTAGTTCCTACATTTAGGAACTGGACAAAATTAATTGCAAAGTGCACAGAGAAGGGAAACCATGAATGTGACATTCTTTCCATAACTCAGAATGATATGGTGCAATGTTTTGCACAATCAATGAACATGGTGTTGTGGAATTTTCTTATTCCTTAATCAAGGTGAGTTTTTTAAACACTTTAGACAAATGCAACACACAGAGAGGATGAGTTACCTTGCAAGGTATTTTATATTTATTGACATTCAGTCTGCATCAAAAGACATATGCAGAGTGAAGGCCCCTTCCTGTTCATTTACAGGGGCTTTTATATGATCCCAGCATGACACCCCTTCTTCTCCCCTCCCTTGAGCAAGAACGTATCTTTGGTAACACAAATGTGTCGCCATCCCTTATCTTTACCAGAACCTCTTGGTCTTTGCTCAAGGGCAAAGGAGCTGAGTGGTCTGCCACGTAGCAAAACATTTCTCAGGAATTTAAGAACAACAAGATAGACAGTCTTGAATCAATTTTTACAGAGATTAGCATGAAGAAACCCACGTCATGAAAATTTCCATCACATTCCCATCTTTTATCATATATGATAACCAAACTCATGATGCCTCAACCTGTAAGATGAGCACTGCCCTTTCTCCTACAGATTTCATAGGCCATTGTCATCGTACTCCCTAAATTCCCCTTCCGTGAGATCGATGGTCTGCATCATGAACCCTTGTGCAATTGCAGCCATGCTCCCTAATAGTATTTTATTTAAACACTTTTGAAAACAGTAAATTAAAATATGGTAACAGAATTATAAGAAATAATAATCCCACTAGAATGGGTAATGCCACCTGCATCAGCCACGCCCCTCAACCTTGGCTATTCCACCATTTCAACAGACTGTTAGTCATATCATCCGGCTCCCTTATAGCATTCTTCCTGTGCGTTATGATGTCTATTACATTATCAGCATAATCCAGAATGTAGAAAACAACAACTGACCCTGAGCTTTTTACACACACTGCTTTTATCTGCGGTGATCACATCTAAAACTAACCTACCCTGCAATCCTAATTCCCTACTTCCAAACGGTTCAATTCTGTACTTTACTTACCACCTGGTTCTCTGCACTCTGTCTTTTCTTCGGCCTTGTTGGTGCTGTTTGCAACTGTCAACAGGGTTGTGACTTTGCAGGGTGACCCTTCAGCCTTTTCCGGTCCTCTAATCTCAGAGGACTGACTTTCCATGCCTGCTCGAGTCGCATACACCACCAACAACTGTCATTCACTCCAACCTCTTTCTTTTCTATCAGTGCCAATGCACATGCCTTATTGCCTTTGCATTGGTATATTGCCATTCTCTTGTCTACCTTCTAGCTCTGCTTCTCCTGCCTCTTTTTCTGCCTGCTCTGCGGCCTGAAAATTCCTTGGCTGAAATTATATCTGAACCTTCTGACCTGTGTCTTTCCTTCTGTCCTCGACCACATACACCAATACTGACCTGCTTAAACCTTGATCACCTTCATAAACATTCGTCACTTTCCATATTTCCACTCTTATTTGGGAAGTTGCTCCCGTTCCCTCATAATTCAAATTTTCTGAGTTAGAGCTAGTCTAAAACTTTCTCTTTTGCCTTTTTATTTGGCCGTCCCAGGGGACATAATGGCCCACATTTTCAAATTTTGTTGCCTTATCCAGAACATCAACTGAGGTACACGTACCTCTACACAAATACATATTTGTTCCCCAGTACCTAGCAGAATTAGGGTAACACTGTCACTCCCCATACCATTTTATTAAACTTGGAATATAGTGTTGCACAGAAACAAAATTCTATAATCTCTAATTTCTCGGGGTTCGATGTGTCCTGACTCGAACTGTGGATTCCCTTTGCGATCACCAGCAGTGTCGCTCCTCCTGTCGCTTGCACAACCATTGGGAAGAGCCATTGTGGATGCCATTTTGATGGCCTACGGTTGGGGTTGCCACTCCTTAGACACCTTTTTGCAGTGGGAGGCATGTCTTTCCTACGACTTCCTCCTGAAATCTTTGACTACTTTGAAGTCTCCTGGCTGGAAGCTGTGTAATGATTTGTCAGCTCCATTTGCTACTGCTCCTTTGACCTGCACAAACATTTTGAGAGCAATAACACAAAAACACATTGCCTTGTAACATCCCCCCTTTTGACGCGTGGTCTAGGCCATGCGTCAAAATCGCAAAAGCAGGGAAAAAATGTTTTGGCAAACAGGTGAAGCACATTGTCTGTGTATTTACATGAGCACTCCTTCCAGAGTGCACGCTTATCCGGTTCTGCAAAATGTTTGCATCTCTGCAAGAGAAAGAGTTTTGTTAGTGATTTCTGGAGAAAATCTGTCTGTCTCTGATGTTGCTTGCTTTGCTGCAAGGTCAGCTCGTTGGCTTCCTGCAAAAATTGTTTCAGATACAAAAGTGTGTGTGGCATAGTCACACACAACAATGGCTGCTGGTAGAAGAATGGCAGATAGCATATCAGCAACCTGTGTGTAAGAATCTTTTTACCATCAGCTTTCAAAAAGTTCCTGTGTTTCCAAAGTGTGCCAAAATCATGAGTTACACCAAATGCATATCTACTATCTGTGTGAATGTCTACATTTTATTCTTTGTTAATTCGCATGCGTGTGTGAGTGCAATGAGCTCTGCTGTCTGAGCAGAGAAATGGTCCCTAAAAATGATATCAATTGCTTCTTTGCTTTTGGACTTGCGATGTCTGTAATTGCAGACACGCTTTGCGGACAGCTGTCTGCCGCGGTCAGTAATTTCGTGACCCAAAAACGAACAAATTGTTTTGCCAGCTGGACTTTGGAGATATTCACTTTGTGTCCTTCGTGTGCCAAATGAGTGAGCAGTCGTACCGTGTTCTTCACATTGCGCTTTGGTGGGTGCACATAAAAGAATGTCATCCACATACTGAAGCAATGCCACCCCCTTCGGGAGATGGAATGGCTCCAGTGATTGTCACAGTGCCTCGTTGTAAATGGTCGGTGATTCGCAGTACCCTTGGCATAGACGTGTGAATGTATATGGCCTGCCATCAAATAAAAAGGCGAACCAGTATTGTGAGTCTGGGTTTACCGGCACACTGAAAAACGCGTTTGACAAATCAATCACCGTATACCATTTCGTCTCAGGCGGAATTTGGCTGAGAATGGTATACGGGTTGGGTACGTTTGGTGCTCGTGGCTGTACTGCGGCATTAACTGCTTGCAAATCTTGTACGAACCGCCATTCAACGGGTGCTCCCTTTTCTCTGATCTTTTTAACTGGAAACAAAGGTGTGCGCACAGGTGAATTTGGGCATGGCACAACTATGCCTTTATTTTTTTAATCTTTTTAAACTCATTAAATATTGGCCTTATGCCATTGAGGGCTTCTGGTTTGAGGCTTCTGTTTTGAGGGGGAATTGCTGTTTGCGTGGACGAAAATTACCCTTGGGCGTTATCACAACAGGCTCACAGTTCCTAATCACCCCAAATAATATTTTCCTGTTACCAACAGTTGAACGGGCACCTTTCCCAAAATTTCTGGTATGTAAATACTCTTCATTAATCTTTTTGTGTGTGAAAACACTTCAAGTCCCCTTGTTGCTGACAGACAGGCATGATTCTCACGATGGGCGTGCAACAAATTTGAATATTGCACGTCGTCCCTTTTAACCCATTCTATGGCGCGCGCACATTTGTCAGCAAAACACCCACATCTCCCCACACCATTGTAATCAACGTCATGAGGCTCTGTGAGGCAATACTTTCGACATCATACTTACGTAATTCAAAACTACATCGTACAGCTGTACGAGCGCTGCACTCGGGTCGTGTTGGTATCATGCTCAATCTGTCATTATGACTCTGCCCAGCAAATGAATCGGGCAGCAGTCAGACATGAGAAACCTGTGTTGAAATTTGACACTCCCCAACTCACATTGCACCCTTTTGACATAAATTATTTTACATTAGAGCCACTAGCATTTAGGGAATAAACAGCTAGTTTAGACTCTGGTAAATTTAAACACTTCTTGTGAATCAAAGTAGGCTATTTGTTGCCCCTGAATCTATCAAAAATTCAAGCAGTTTGTTGCACACGAGCATTGTGCATTTTAGCAAAGTTCAGAAAGCGTTTTCATTCATCATGGAATGTGAGCTAAGCAGATCTTCATTGCATACAGTAGGAAAAAGCATTTCTTCGTTGCATATGCTAAGTGAAATCATACTCACCACCCTCGGAATGATGCCTCACCTCCTCACTTCCATCTACCTTTTCTTTGACCTCCGTGCTCCTGGAGGCTCAGGACAATCATTTCGCCAGTGCCCCGTTTTTCCACAATTGAAACACTTCTCTGGATCATAATTAATAGAGGGTTCAAAACCTCCTCGCCATCTTCCTATTCTTCCGTGTTCTCCTCCGATATTCATTAGAGCCATGTGGAGTTCTTTATCTTGTGTGTTTTTCTTCTGAAGCTCTTTCTTGCCTGTTTGTCTTTCGGCGTGTACAGCATGACGGACAATCTCACTCATTCTTGCGCGATCTGGCTCGATGCACGATTTTTCCACTTCTCGTCTCAGCTCTTCTCTGAGGTTCCGCAGAAAAGCGGATCTGAGATGTCCTTCGAACGGACCAATGTCCGGTCCGTCTGAATCAGGTTGAAGTCCAGAATGTTCTTTAAATACTTCCTCCAGTCTGGCCAAGAAATCCTCCACTCTTTCATCAGTCTTTTGCACACAAGCAGCGATCTTATCCAGATTCAGAGCTTTGGGAAAAGTAGATTTTAGTCCTTCTAAGAATTCTTCCAGAATCCTCCTGTACTCAGCATTGCTTGCGTGCGACCAATCGACATGTTCCCTTCTCTTATCCTCCACAGGCCATTTACCCTGTAGCTTTCTTAAGTCAGATGGTTTTAGTTTGACTTTCAGCAGTCTCTCTAATTCTCTCGTTGAGGGGGAGAATTCCTTGCAAAATGTCAAAAGTTCTTCAGCCATCAAAACTCCCCCTTTCTCTGCTGAACTTAGATGTTCCGCTGCCTCTTTCATTTCGGCTTTGGTCCAGGGTCTAAAAACCAGTTCGGGTCCTTCTGGACCTGCCACCTTGACCATAGGGAACTGCTGTTCATCTTCATCAAAAGATTCTTTGCGATAAAGGTCGTTTGACGTATTCTGCCATGCGGGTGAAGTATCCGTCTGTGTCTGTCTTTTTACCGCTCCTCTCGTCACGGGAACTCTGGCGACTGGCGGGGCTGGATGGTCTTTACCCTGCTTTGGGGTTACCACGGGCTGTGGCATGTGCGGCATTGGTGCTGGTGGGGGCACTGGCGCTGCCTCGATCGGGTTCAGATGTCGGTGAGGAGGGACACAATCATCCTCCGGTTGGTGTTTGTAGCAAGTCATAGGTGGGGGTAGAGAAGACAGAGGGGTTAAATCAATATACTCAGGTAAAACAGGGTACAATGGAGCATGCGGCGGTGGGGGTGTATGACACGGCGGTGGAAGTTCTTCCAAAGCCTTTTCTTTAAAAACATGGTCACGTCTATTTGCTTCCTTTTCCCATAATTCTAAACATTTACACGCTTCGTCATATTTTTCCCTTTCTTTTGTAGACATTTTAAATATGTCTTTTTTCCCCATGTGTTCTCTTATTTTCCCTAATTTTGTGGTACTAAATGTACCGTTTTCTGGAAAGTTTGCTTTTTCTATTAAATAGGGTACACCTTGTAAACTTCCCGTTCCCCACCTTTTCCTCATTTCTCTGTATGTTGGTTTATCCATATCCATATGGGATCTTCCTTGTCCCATTTTTAATTTCTGAGTAGTCACTTCTCTTTTCAGACTCTTTAAAATCTATCTCGATTTAGAGTAGTCACTTCTCTTTTCAGACTCTTTAAAATCTATCTCGATTTAGAGTAGTCACTTCTCTTTTCAGACTCTTTAAAATCTATCTCGATTTAGAGTAGTCACTTCTCTTTTCAGACTCTTTAAAATCTATCTCGATTTAGAGTAGTCACTTCTCTTTTCAGACTCTTTAAAATCTATCTCGATTTAGAGTAGTCACTTCTCTTTTCAGACTCTTTAAAATCTATCTCGATTTAGAGTAGTCACTTCTCTTTTCAGACTCTTTAAAATCTATCTCGATTTAGAGTAGTCACTTCTCTTTTACCAGACTGTTTAGCATATTTTCAACTCACCGGTTTTCACTTTTGTGCCTTGCACTGAGTTCTTTTGGGATCACGTCAGCTTGGAGTCCGGAGGAGAGTTCTCTCATCCCTGTATGGGGTTAGAGCTGGATTTGCTATGTCCAGGATGATCAGTCAACTCTAGTCCGTTCTCCGTCAGCCTTGTGATCCCATACCTCGTCGCCAAATTGTTGTGGAATTTTCTTATTCCTTAATCAAGGTAACACTTTAGACAAATGCAACACACAGAGAGGATGAGTTACCTTGCAAGGTATTTTATATTTATTGACATTCAGTCTGCATCAAAAGACATATGCAGAGTGAAGGCCCCTTCCTGTTCATTTACAGGGGCTTTTATATGATCCCAGCATGACACCCCTTCTTCTCCCCTCCCTTGAGCAAGAACGTATCTTTGGTAACACAAATGTGTCGCCATCCCTTATCTTTACCAGAACCTCTTGGTCTTTGCTCAAGGGCAAAGGAGCTGAGTGGTCTGCCACGTAGCAAAACATTTCTCAGGAATTTAAGAACAACAAGATAGACAGTCTTGAATCAATTTTTACAGAGATTAGCATGAAGAAACCCACGTCATGAACATTTCCATCACAATGGACAGAAAGCATACGAAACTGCAAAGAGCACAGAAGGCAGGGCTCGTCCGGGATTTGAACCCGGGACCTCTCGCACCCGAAGCGAGAATCATACCCCTAGACCTACGAGCCTCAACCTCAGGAGCTTTGCGGCCTTGGGGAAAAACAATGAGGTCAGGATACTCAGGAGACAATAAGTTTGGTTTCGGACTAGTTCATCAACACAGTTGCCAAACCGCTTACTCCCTGTACAAGTCGGTATACAGAAATCTTTTTTTTATCAAACGACTTTCTTCTGTCGTGAGTTCCATCATGAGCACTCTGGACTTTAAATCCAGCCATCAGAGTTCAAATCTCAGTGGAACCTCTTTGCGGGTCCTGATGTTTGTCAAATAACTATTTGATTGCAGGTTATATGGGAAGATCGAAGTCAGCAATGCGACGAAACCTGTGGCTTCGAAGATTTAGTGGAAAGCGGTTTGAATTCAATCATCTGTATAACCAGTGCACCGAAAAGCACAGATAATAGGACGTACATATACGCTTATTAAAATGGCTAGAAACAGACCCCTAGACCAACGGCTCTAGACCAAACTGCAGGGTATTGGACAAAGACAAGCAGGTCAGGGTACTCACGAGACAATACGTTTGGTTTTGGACAAGATTATCAATGCATTTGCCAAACCACAGACTGCTTGCCCATTGTTAAAGGTGGTATACAGAAACATACCACTACACCAACAAGCCAAAATTACCAGCGGACTTTGACTTGTGAGGCACTTCACAAACAAAAGAAGGAAGGCCACTCACTCAGTATAAAATACATTTCGTTTCTTCAAGATATGTTCTAACCACAATCTGCTGACCTCTTATACAAGTCGGTAGAAAGAAAACCTTAGCACTTTCCCAGTTCAAATCCGGGTCCCCCTTCTAAATTAGATGTTACTTCGGCAGCCGTGATAAAAACGGGAAAGTAAAAAACATGTAAGCCGAGACGTTTCTTTTGGTGTTGTAATATTAAACTTCTATGTTTGATGTTGGATTACAGGCGACTGGACGAGGGGGGGCGCAACTCGACATGCCACAGGGGAATAAGCTCAAATGTTAGAGCGCTCGCTTATCATGCGAGAGGTAGAGGCATCGATGCCAGCATTCTCCAGCTACGTGCCTTCTTCTTTGCCTCCAACTGAGGCTGACAGGTAACTTCGCAAGCTGACTAGTTCCTACATTTAGGAACTGCACAAAAGGATTTGTTGTAAATTGCAAAGAGAAGGGAAAGCATGAATGTGTCACCCTTTCCATAACTCAGAATGATATGGTGCAATGTTTTGCACACTCAATGAACATGGACAGAAAGCACCCGAAACTGCAAAGAGCTATATCATCAGAAGGCAGGGCTCGTCCGGGATTTGAACCCGGGACCTCTCGCACCCAAAGCGAGAATCATACCCCTAGACCAACGAGCCTCGACTTCAGGAACTCTGCAGCCTTGGCGAAAAACAATGAGGTCAGGTTACTTAGGAGACAATAAGTTTGATTTCGAACTAGTTCATCAACACAGTTGCTGACTTCAGGCGCTATGCGGCTTTGGGAAAAAACGATGAGCTCAGGTTACTCAGGAGACAATAAGTTTGGTTTCGGAGTTGTTCATAACACAGTTGCCAAACCGTTTACTCCCTGTACAAGTCGGTATACAGAAATCTTTTTTTTATCAAACGACTTTCTTCTGTTGTGAGTTCCATCATGAGCACTCTGGACTTTAAATCCAGCCATCAGAGTTCAAATCTCGGTGGAACCTCTTTGCGGGTCCTGATGTTTGTCAAATAACTATTTGATTGCAGGTTATATGGGAAGATCGGAGTCAGCAATGCGACGAAACCTGTGGCTTCGAAGATTTAGTGGAAAGCGGTTTGAATTCAATCATCTGTATAACCAGTGCACCGAAAAGCACAGATAATAGGACGTACATATACGCTTATTAAAATGGCTAGAAACAGACCCCTAGACCAACGGCTCTAGACCAAACTGCAGGGTATTGGACAAAGACAAGCAGGTCAGGGTACTCACGAGACAATACGTTTGGTTTTGGACAAGATTATCAATGCATTTGCCAAACCAAAGACTGCTTGCCCATTGTTAAAGGTGGTCTACAGAAACATACCACTACACCAACAAGCCAAAATTACCAGCGGACTTTGACTAGTGAGGCACTTCACAAACAAAAGAAGGAAGGCCACTCACTCAGTATATAATACATTTCGTTTCTTCAAGATATGTTCTAACCACAAACTGCTGACCTCTTATACAAGTCGGTAGAAAGAAAACCTTAGCACTTTCCCAGTTCAAATCCGGATCCCCCTTCTAAATTAGATGTTACTTCGGCAGCCGTGATAAAAACGGGAAAGTAAAAAACATGTAAGCCGAGACGTTTCTTTTGGTGTTGTAATATTAAACTTCTATGTTTGATGTTGGATTACAGGCGACTGGACGAGGGGGTGGCGCAACTTGACATGCCACAGGGGAATAAGCTCAAATGGTAGAGCGCTCGCTTATCATGCGAGAGGTAGAGGCATCGATGCCAGCATTCTCCAGCTACGTGCCTTCTTCTTTGCCTCCAATTGAGGCTGACAGGTAACTTCGCAAGCTGACTAGTTCCTACATTTAGGAACTGGACAAAATGAATTGCAAAGTGCACAGAGAAGGGAAACCATGAATGTGACAGCCTTTCCATAACTCAGAATGATATGGTGCAATGTTTTGCACAATCAATGAACATGGACAGAAAGCATACGAAACTGCAAAGAGCACAGAAGGCAGGGCTCGTCCGGGATTTAAACCCGGGACGTCTCGCACCCGAAGCGAGAATCATACCCCTAGACCAACGAGCCTCAACTTCAGGAGCTTTGCGGCCTTGGGAAAAAACGATGAGCTCAGGTTACTCAGGAGACAATAAGTTTGGTTTCGGAGTAGTTCATAACACAGTTGCCAAACCGTTTACTCCCTGTACAAGTCAGTATACAGAAATCTTTTTTTTATCAAACGACTTTCTTCTGTTGTGAGTTCCATCATGAGCACTCTGGACTTTAAATCCAGCCATCAGAGTTCAAATCTCGGTGGAACCTCTTTGCGGGTCCTGATGTTTGTCAAATAACTATTTGATTGCAGGTTATATGGGAAGATCGGAGTCAGCAATGCGACGAAACCTGTGGCTTCGAAGATTTAGTGGAAAGCGGTTTGAATTCAATCATCTGTATAACCAGTGCACTGAAAAGCACAGATAATAGGACGTACATATACGCTTATTAAAATGGCTAGAAACAGACCCCTAGACCAACGGCTCTAGACCAAACTGCAGGGTATTGGACAAAGACAAGCAGGTCAGGGTCCTCACGAGACAATATGTTTGGTTTTGGACAAGATTATCAATGCATTTGCCAAACCACAGACTGCTTGCCCATTGTTAAAGGTGGTATACAGAAACATACCACTACACCAACAAGCCAAAATTACCAGCGGACTTTGACTTGTGAGGCACTTCAGAATCAGAATCAGAATCAGAACAAGCTTTATTGCCAGGTGTGCTTACACACACGAGGAATTTGTCTTGTTTACAGAAGCTTCCAGTACACAAGTAAGGTAACAAGACAAGTAACAATCAACAAAGGCAACGAAAGTACAGAATATAAATAAAAGTTAAGCACACAAAGGTGAAAGTGCAGTGTGACAGAAGAGCTCCAGAATTTTTGTTTAGAATATACAAGTTATAAGTTTATATACATGAGTTTATATATGTGAAATGTCAGAGGGAAAGTATTGCACACATTTATTGCACTGTAGGGTGTATGATATGTATATACAGATTCTATGAGATATCTACAGGTGTTTAAAATATACACATTTTAAGGTGCTATATACGAAAAATCTGGCACAAAAAATATTGCACACATTTATTGCAAAAGGTGAACATTTAACTGTTCATGATGTAGATGGCCTGAGGAAAGAAGCTCTTCCTGTGTCTGGATGTTTTAGTGCTCGGTGCTCTGTAGCGTCGACCAGATGGTAAGAGTTCAAACAGAGAGTGTGCTGGGTGTGAGGGGTCCAGGGTAATTTTGTGAGCCCTTTTACCCACTCTGGATGAGTACAGTTCTTTAAGTGTGGGAAGAGTAGTGCAGATGATTCGCTCTGCAGTCCGGACTATCCGCTGTAGTCTTCCGAGGTCAGTTTTGGAGGCTGAGCCGAACCAGACGGTGATGGAGGTGCAGATGATGGATTCAATGACAGCTGAGTAGAACTGTACGAGCAGCTCCTGTGGCAGGTTGAACTTCCTCAGCTGCCGGAGGAAGTAAAGTCTCTGCTGGGCTTTTTTTACAATAGAGTCGATGTGAGCGTCCCACTTCAGATCCTGAGAGATGGTGGTGCCCAGGAACCTGAATGACTCTACTGCAATCACAGTGCTGTTCATGATGGTGAGTGGGGGAAGTGCAGGGGGGTTTCTCCTAAAGTCCACTATCATCTCCACTGTTTTGAGCATGTTCAGCTCCAGGTTGTTGTACCTGCACCATAGAGCCAGCTGCTCCACCTCCTGTCTGTATGCAGACTCGTCACCGTTCCGGATGAGACCGATAATAGTAGTGTCATCTGCAAACTTCAGGAGCTTGACGGAGGGGTCTTTAGAGGTGCAGTCGTTGGTGTACAGGGAGAAGAGCAGTGGGGAGAGAACACATCCCTGTGGGGCACCAGTGCTGATGGCTCGGCTGTCTGACATGATTTTGCCCATTCTGACTAACTGTTGTCTGGCTGTCAGAAAGCTGGTGATCCATTGACAGACAGAGCTAGGGACAGAGAGCTGGGTCAGTTTGGTCTGGAGCAGTGATGGGATGATTGTATTGAAGGCAGAACTGAAGTCCACGAACAAGATCCTCGCATAAGTCCCTGGTTTGTCCAGATGTTGTAGGGTGTAATGCAGTCCCATGTTAACTGCATCATCCACAGACCGGTTTGCTCTGTAGGCAAACTGCAGGGGGTCCAGCAAAGGGTCAGTGATGACCTTCAAATAAGCCAACACCAGTCTTTCAAATGACTTCATGGCAACAGATGTTAAAGCCACAGGTCTGTAGTCATTGAGTCCAGTGATCTTTGGTTTCTTTGGGATTGGGATGATGATGGAGCGTTTAAAGCACGAAGGGACTTTGCACAGCTCCAGTGATCTGTTGAAGATCAGTGAGAAGATGGAGGCCAGCTGGTCAGCGCAGGTCTTCAGACAGGCTGGTGAAACACCGTCTGGGCCTGGTGCTTTCCTTCTCTTTTGTTTTCTAAAGATCTGGCGTACGTTATCCTCACTGATCTGAAGTGCAGGGTGGGAGGAGAGGGGGATGGCTGGAGGTGTTGATGGCTGTGTATAGAGATGGTCAGGGTGGGTGTAAAGTGTCTGGTCTAGGGTCTCAAATCTACAATAGACGTGATTTAAATCTTCAACAAGCTGTTTATTGCTCTCGATGCTAGGGGATGGTGTCTTGTAGTTGGTAATGTCTTTCAGGCCTTTCCACACTGATGCAGGGTCGTTGGCAGAAAACTGGTTTTCCAGCTTTTTGGCGTAACTCTTTTTAGCCACCCCAATCTCCTTTGTCAGAGTGTTTCTGGCCTGATTATACCAGATCCTGTCCCCGCTCCTGTAGGCATCCTCTTTGGCCTGACGCAGCTGTCTGAGTTTTGGTGTGAACCATGGTTTATCATTGTTGAATGATAATTAAGTCTTTGTAGGGATGCATAAACCCTCACAGAAACTGATGTATGATGTAACAGTTTCTGTGAGCTCGTCCAAATCGGTGGCAGCAGCTTCAAAAACACTCCAGTCAGTGCACTCAAAACAGGCTTGTAAGACCTGCTCTGAGTCGTTGGTCCATCTCTTTACAGTCCTTATTTCTGGCTTAGCAGTTTTAAGTTTTTGTCTGTAAGTTGGTAGCAGATGAACCAGGCAGTGATCAGAGAGTCCTAGAGCTGCTCGGGCGACAGAGCGATATGCACCTTTTATAGTAGTTTAGCAATGGTCTAAAATATTATTGTCTCTTGTGGGGCATGTGATATGTTGTTTAAATTTAGGCAGCTCACGTGTGAGTTTTGCCTGATTAAAGTCTCCTAGAATGATAAAGACAATGTTGTTGTTCTGTGTCTGTGATCAGATCAGCCAGCTGTTGCAGCGCAGTCCGCACGTGTGCTTGTGGTGGAATGTAAACACTTACGAGGATGACTGATGAAAACTCCCGCGGCGAGTAGAACGGTTTACAGTTCATGAAAAGCGCTTCCACATCAGGACAGCACATCTTCTTTAACACAGTTACATCCGTACACCACCTTCTGTTGATGTAAAAGCATGTCCCACCACCGCGCGTTTTCCCCGTTGTCTCCGTATCGCGATCCGCTCTGAACAGCTGAAAGTCCGGCAGATGTAACGCGCTGTCCGGAATGGTTTCGTTCAGCCAGGTTTCCGTAAAACACAGAGCAGCAGAGTTTGTAAAAACCTCGTTTTTGCTTGAAAGCAGGCGAAGTTCGTCCATTTTGTTAGGTAGAGAGCGGAGATTCGCAAGATGAATGCTTGGCAACGGCGTTCTTAGGCCGCGCTGTGTGAGCTTGACGAGCACGCCGGCTCGCTTCCCACGCTTGCGTTTCTTCCGGCGTCCTCTCCACGCGACAGCACTGACTAAAATATCCAGCAAAACGTCAGAAAAATCGAAAACTGGTTGCAGATTAGTTGGTATCCACTGCCGAATGTTCAGCAGTTCGTTCCTTGTAAAACTGATAGTGTTTGAAATGACATAAAACAGGACAAACTAACAAAAACAGCAAGACTACTGGAGAGCTCCACACCGAGGCAGCCTTTCGCGCCATCTTGGAAATAAGCTCAAATGGTAGAGCGCTCGCTTATCATGCGAGAGGTAGAGGCATCGATGCCAGCATTCTCCAGCTACGTGCCTTCTTCTTTGCCTCCAATTGAGGCTGACAGGTAACTTCACAAGCTGACTAGTTCCTACATTTAGGAACTGGACAAAATGAATTGCAAAGTGCACAGAGAAGGGAAACCATGAATGTGACAGCCTTTCCATAACTCAGAATGATATGGTGCAATGTTTTGCACAATCAATGAACATGGACAGAAAGCATACGAAACTGCAAAGAGCACAGAAGGCAGGGCTCGTCCGGGATTTGAACCCGGGACCTCTAGCACCCGAAGCGAGAATCATAACCCTAGACCAACGAGCCTCAACTTCAGGAGCTTTGCGGCCTTGGGGAAAAACAATGAGGTCAGGATACTCAGGAGACAATAAGTTTGGTTTCGGAGTAGTTCATAACACAGTTGCTGACTTCAGGCGCTATGCGGCCTTGGGAAAAAACGATGAGCTCAGGTTACTCAGGAGACAATAAGTTTGGTTTCGGAGTAGTTCATAACACAGTTGCCAAACCGTTTACTCCCTGTACAAGTCGGTATACAGAAATCGTTTTTTTATCAAACGACTTTCTTCTGTTGTGAGTTCTATCATGAGCACTCTGGACTTTAAATCCAGCCATCAGAGTTCAAATCTCGGTGGAACCTCTTTGCGGGTCCTGATGTTTGTCAAATAACTATTTGATTGCAGGTTATATGGGAAGATCGGAGTCAGCAATGCGACGAAACCTGTGGCTTCGAAGATTTAGTGGAAAGCGGTTTGATTTCAATCATCTGTATAACCAGTGCACCGAAAAGCACAGATAATAGGACGTACATATACGCTTATTAAAATGGCTAGAAACAGACCCCTAGACCAACGGCTCTAGACCAAACTGCAGGGTATTGGACAAAGACAAGCAGGTCAGGGTACTCACGAGACAATACGTTTGGTTTTGGACAAGATTATCAATGCATTTGCCAAACCACAGACTGCTTGCCCATTGTTAAAGGTGGTATACAGAAACATACCACTACACCAACAAGCCAAAATTACCAGCGGACTTTGACTTGTGAGGCACTTCACAAACAAAAGAAGGAAGGCCACTCACTCAGTATAAAATACATTTCGTTTCTTCAAGATATGTTCTAACCACAAACTGCTGACCTCTTATACAAGTCGGTAGAAAGAAAACCTTAGCACTTTCCCAGTTCAAATCTGGGTCCCCCTTCTAAATTAGATGTTACTTCGGCAGCCGTGATAAAAACGGGAAAGTAAAAAACATGTAAGCCGAGACGTTTCTTTTGGTGTTGTAATATTAAACTTCTTTGTTTGATGTTGGATTACAGGCGACTGGACGAGGGGGGGCGCAACTCGACATGCCACAGGGGAATAAGCTCAAATGGTAGAGCGCTCGCTTATCATGCGAGAGGTAGAGGCATCGATGCCAGCATTCTCCAGCGACGTGCCTTCTTCTTTGCCTCCAATTGAGGCTGACAGGTAACTTCGCAAGCTGACTAGTTCCTACATTTAGGAACTGGACAAAATGAATTGCAAAGTGCACAGAGAAGGGAAACCATGAATGTGACAGCCTTTCCATAACTCAGAATGATATGGTGCAATGTTTTGCACAATCAATGAACATGGACAGAAAGCATACGAAACTGCAAAGAGCACAGAAGGCAGGGCTCGTCCGGGATTTGAACCCGGGACCTCTCGCACCCGAAGCGAGAATCATACCCCTAGACCAACGAGCCTCAACCTCAGGAGCTTTGCGGCCTTGGGGAAAAACAATGAGGTCAGGATACTCAGGAGACAATAAGTTTGGTTTCGGACTAGTTCATCAACACAGTTGCCAAACCGCTTACTCCCTGTACAAGTCGGTATACAGAAATCTTTTTTTTATCAAACGAATTTCTTCTGTCGTGAGTTCCATCATGAGCACTCTGGACTTTAAATCCAGCCATCAGAGTTCAAATCTCAGTGGAACCTCTTTGCGGGTCCTGATGTTTGTCAAATAACTATTTGAATGCAGGTTATATGGGAAGATTGAAGTCAGCAATGCGACGAAACCTGTGGCTTCGAAGATTTAGTGGAAAGCGGTTTGAATTCAATCATCTGTATAACCAGTGCACCGAAAAGCACAGATAATAGGACGTACATATAAGCTTATTAAAATGGCTAGAAACAGACCCCTAGACCAACGGCTCTAGAAAAAAATGCAGGGTATTGGGCAAAGACAAGCAGGTCAGGGTACTCACGAGACAATATGTTTGGTTTTGGACAAGATCATCAATGCATTTGCCAAACCACAGACTGCTTGCCTATTGTTAAAGGTGGTATACAGAAACATACCACTACACCAACAAGCCAAAATTACCAGCGGACTTTGACGTGTGAGGCACTTCACAAACAAAAGAAGGAAGGCCACTCACTCAGTATAAAATACATTTCGTTTCTTCAAGATATGTTCTAACCACAAACTGCTGACCTCTTACACAAGTCGGTAGAAAGAAAACCTTAGCACTTTCCCGGTTCAAATCCGGGTCCCGCTTCTAAATTAGATGTTACTTCGGCAGCCGTGATAAAAACGGCAAAGTAAAAACATGTACGCCGAAACGTTTCTTTTGGTGTTGCAATATTAAACTTCTATGTTTGATGGTGGATTACAGGCGACTGGACGAGGGGGGGCGCAACTTAACATGCCACAGGGGAATTAGCTCACATGGTAGAGCGCTCGCTGAGAGGTAGCGGGATCGATGCCCGCATTCTCCAGCGACGTGCCTTCTTCTTTGCCTCCAACTGAGGCTGACAGGTAACTTCGCAAGCTGACTAGTTCCTACATTTAGGAACTGCACAAAAGGATTTGTTGTAAATTGCAAAGAGAAGGGAAAGCATGAATGTGTCACCCTTTCCATAACTCAGAATGATATGGTGCAATGTTTTGCACACTCAATGAACATGGACAGAAAGCACCCGAAACTGCAAAGAGCTATATCATCAGAAGGCAGGGCTCGTCCGGGATTTGAACCCTGGACCTCTCGCACCCAAAGCGAGAATCATACCCCTAGACCAACGAGCCTCGACTTCAGGAGCTCTGCAGCCTTGGGAAAAAACGATGAGCTCAGGTTACTTAGGAGACAATAAGTTTGATTTCGAACTAGTTCATCAACACAGTTGCTGACTTCAGGCGCTATGCGGCTTTGGGAAAAAACGATGAGCTCAGGTTACTCAGGAGACAATAAGTTTGGTTTCGGAGTTGTTCATAACACAGTTGCCAAACCGTTTACTCCCTGTACAAGTCGGTATACAGAAATCTTTTTTTTATCAAACGACTTTCTTCTGTTGTGAGTTCCATCATGAGCACTCTGGACTTTAAATCCAGCCATCAGAGTTCAAATCTCGGTGGAACCTCTTTGCGGGTCCTGATGTTTGTCAAATAACTATTTGATTGCAGGTTATATGGGAAGATCGGAGTCAGCAATGCGACGAAACCTGTGGCTTCGAAGATTTAGTGGAAAGCGGTTTGAATTCAATCATCTGTATAACCAGTGCACCGAAAAGCACAGATAATAGGACGTACATATATGCTTATTAAAATGGCTAGAAACAGACCCCTAGACCAACGGCTCTAGACCAAACTGCAGGGTATTGGACAAAGACAAGCAGGTCAGGGTACTCACGAGACAATACGTTTGGTTTTGGACAAGATTATCAATGCATTTGCCAAACCAAAGACTGCTTGCCCATTGTTAAAGGTGGTCTACAGAAACATACCACTACACCAACAAGCCAAAATTACCAGCGGACTTTGACTAGTGAGGCACTTCACAAACAAAAGAAGGAAGGCCACTCACTCAGTATATAATACATTTCGTTTCTTCAAGATATGTTCTAACCACAAACTGCTGACCTCTTATACAAGTCGGTAGAAAGAAAACCTTAGCACTTTCCCAGTTCAAATCCGGATCCCCCTTCTAAATTAGATGTTACTTCGGCAGCCGTGATAAAAACGGGAAAGTAAAAAACATGTAAGCCGAGACGTTTCTTTTGGTGTTGTAATATTAAACTTCTATGTTTGATGTTGGATTACAGGCGACTGGACGAGGGGGTGGCGCAACTTGACATGCCACAGGGGAATAAGCTCAAATGGTAGAGCGCTCGCTTATCATGCGAGAGGTAGAGGCATCGATGCCAGCATTCTCCAGCTACGTGCCTTCTTCATTGCCTCCAATTGAGGCTGACAGGTAACTTCGCAAGCTGACTAGTTCCTACATTTAGGAACTGGACAAAATGAATTGCAAAGTGCACAGAGAAGGGAAACCATGAATGTGACAGCCTTTCCATAACTCAGAATGATATGGTGCAATGTTTTGCACAATCAATGAACATGGACAGAAAGCATACAAAACTGCAAAGAGCACAGAAGGCAGGGCTCGTCCGGGATTTAAACCCGGGACGTCTCGCACCCGAAGCGAGAATCATACCCCTAGACCAACGAGCCTCAACTTCAGGAGCTTTGCGGCCTTGGGGAAAAACAATGAGGTCAGGATACTCAGGAGACAATAAGTTTGGTTTCGGACTAGTTCATCAACACAGTTGCCAAACCGCTTACTCCCTGTACAAGTCGGTGTACAGAAATCTTTTTTTTATCAAACGACTTTCTTCTGTCGTGAGTTCCATCATGAGCACTCTGGACTTTAAATCCAGCCATCAGAGTTCAAATCTCAGTGGAACCTCTTTGCGGGTCCTGATGTTTGTCAAATAACTATTTGATTGCAGGTTATATGGGAAGATCGAAGTCAGCAATGCGACGAAACCTGTGGCTTCGAAGATTTAGTGGAAAGCGGTTTGAATTCAATCATCTGTATAACCAGTGCACCGAAAAGCACAGATAATAGGACGTACATATACGCTTATTAAAATGGCTAGAAACAGACCCCTAGACCAACGGCTCTAGACCAAACTGCAGGGTATTGGACAAAGACAAGCAGGTCAGGGTCCTCACGAGACAATATGTTTGGTTTTGGACAAGATTATCAATGCATTTGCCAAACCACAGACTGCTTGCCCATTGTTAAAGGTGGTATACAGAAACATACCACTACACCAACAAGCCAAAATTACCAGCGGACTTTGACTTGTGAGGCACTTCAGAATCAGAATCAGAATCAGAACAAGCTTTATTGCCAGGTGTGCTTACACACACGAGGAATTTGTCTTGTTTACAGAAGCTTCCAGTACACAAGTAAGGTAACAAGACAAGTAACAATCAACAAAGGCAACGAAAGTACAGAATATAAATAAAAGTTAAGCACACAAAGGTGAAAGTGCAGTGTGACAGAAGAGCTCCAGAATTTTTGTTTAGAATATACAAGTTATAAGTTTATATACATGAGTTTATATATGTGAAATGTCAGAGGGAAAGTATTGCACACATTTATTGCACTGTAGGGTGTATGATATGTATATACAGATTCTATGAGATATCTACAGGTGTTTAAAATATACACATTTTAAGGTGCTATATACGAAAAATCTGGCACAAAAAATATTGCACACATTTATTGCAAAAGGTGAACATTTAACTGTTCATGATGTAGATGGCCTGAGGAAAGAAGCTCTTCCTGTGTCTGGATGTTTTAGTGCTCGGTGCTCTGTAGCGTCGACCAGATGGTAAGAGTTCAAACAGAGAGTGTGCTGGGTGTGAGGGGTCCAGGGTAATTTTGTGAGCCCTTTTACCCACTCTGGATGAGTACAGTTCTTTAAGTGTGGGAAGAGTAGTGCAGATGATTCGCTCTGCAGTCCGGACTATCCGCTGTAGTCTTCCGAGGTCAGTTTTGGAGGCTGAGCCGAACCAGACGGTGATGGAGGTGCAGATGATGGATTCAATGACAGCTGAGTAGAACTGTACGAGCAGCTCCTGTGGCAGGTTGAACTTCCTCAGCTGCCGGAGGAAGTAAAGTCTCTGCTGGGCTTTTTTTACAATAGAGTCGATGTGAGCGTCCCACTTCAGATCCTGAGAGATGGTGGTGCCCAGGAACCTGAATGACTCTACTGCAATCACAGTGCTGTTCATGATGGTGAGTGGGGGAAGTGCAGGGGGGTTTCTCCTAAAGTCCACTATCATCTCCACTGTTTTGAGCGTGTTCAGCTCCAGGTTGTTGTACCTGCACCATAGAGCCAGCTGCTCCACCTCCTGTCTGTATGCAGACTCGTCACCGTTCCGGATGAGACCGATAATAGTAGTGTCATCTGCAAACTTCAGGAGCTTGACGGAGGGGTCTTTAGAGGTGCAGTCGTTGGTGTACAGGGAGAAGAGCAGTGGGGAGAGAACACATCCCTGTGGGGCACCAGTGCTGATGGCTCGGCTGTCTGACATGATTTTGCCCATTCTGACTAACTGTTGTCTGGCTGTCAGAAAGCTGGTGATCCATTGACAGACAGAGCTAGGGACAGAGAGCTGGGTCAGTTTGGTCTGGAGCAGTGATGGGATGATTGTATTGAAGGCAGAACTGAAGTCCACGAACAAGATCCTCGCATAAGTCCCTGGTTTGTCCAGATGTTGTAGGGTGTAATGCAGTCCCATGTTAACTGCATCATCCACAGACCGGTTTGCTCTGTAGGCAAACTGCAGGGGGTCCAGCAAAGGGTCAGTGATGACCTTCAAATAAGCCAACACCAGTCTTTCAAATGACTTCATGGCAACAGATGTTAAAGCCACAGGTCTGTAGTCATTGAGTCCAGTGATCTTTGGTTTCTTTGGGATTGGGATGATGATGGAGCGTTTAAAGCACGAAGGGACTTTGCACAGCTCCAGTGATCTGTTGAAGATCAGTGAGAAGATGGAGGCCAGCTGGTCAGCGCAGGTCTTCAGACAGGCTGGTGAAACACCGTCTGGGCCTGGTGCTTTCCTTCTCTTTTGTTTTCTAAAGATCTGGCGTACGTTATCCTCACTGATCTGAAGTGCAGGGTGGGAGGAGAGGGGGATGGCTGGAGGTGTTGATGGCTGTGTATAGAGATGGTCAGGGTGGGTGTAAAGTGTCTGGTCTAGGGTCTCAAATCTACAATAGACGTGATTTAAATCTTCAACAAGCTGTTTATTGCTCTCGATGCTAGGGGATGGTGTCTTGTAGTTGGTAATGTCTTTCAGGCCTTTCCACACTGATGCAGGGTCGTTGGCAGAAAACTGGTTTTCCAGCTTTTTGGCGTAACTCTTTTTAGCCACCCCAATCTCCTTTGTCAGAGTGTTTCTGGCCTGATTATACCAGATCCTGTCCCCGCTCCTGTAGGCATCCTCTTTGGCCTGACGCAGCTGTCTGAGTTTTGGTGTGAACCATGGTTTATCATTGTTGAATGATAATTAAGTCTTTGTAGGGATGCATAAACCCTCACAGAAACTGATGTATGATGTAACAGTTTCTGTGAGCTCGTCCAAATCGGTGGCAGCAGCTTCAAAAACACTCCAGTCAGTGCACTCAAAACAGGCTTGTAAGACCTGCTCTGAGTCGTTGGTCCATCTCTTTACAGTCCTTATTTCTGGCTTAGCAGTTTTAAGTTTTTGTCTGTAAGTTGGTAGCAGATGAACCAGGCAGTGATCAGAGAGTCCTAGAGCTGCTCGGGCGACAGAGCGATATGCACCTTTTATAGTAGTTTAGCAATGGTCTAAAATATTATTGTCTCTTGTGGGGCATGTGATATGTTGTTTAAATTTAGGCAGCTCACGTGTGAGTTTTGCCTGATTAAAGTCTCCTAGAATGATAAAGACAATGTTGTTGTTCTGTGTCTGTGATCAGATCAGCCAGCTGTTGCAGCGCAGTCCGCACGTGTGCTTGTGGTGGAATGTAAACACTTACGAGGATGACTGATGAAAACTCCCGCGGCGAGTAGAACGGTTTACAGTTCATGAAAAGCGCTTCCACATCAGGACAGCACATCTTCTTTAACACAGTTACATCCGTACACCACCTTCTGTTGATGTAAAAGCATGTCCCACCACCGCGCGTTTTCCCCGTTGTCTCCGTATCGCGATCCGCTCTGAACAGCTGAAAGTCCGGCAGATGTAACGCGCTGTCCGGAATGGTTTCGTTCAGCCAGGTTTCCGTAAAACACAGAGCAGCAGAGTTTGTAAAAACCTCGTTTTTGCTTGAAAGCAGGCGAAGTTCGTCCATTTTGTTAGGTAGAGAGCGGAGATTCGCAAGATGAATGCTTGGCAACGGCGTTCTTAGGCCGCGCTGTGTGAGCTTGACGAGCACGCCGGCTCGCTTCCCACGCTTGCGTTTCTTCCGGCGTCCTCTCCACGCGACAGCACTGACTAAAATATCCAGCAAAACGTCAGAAAAATCGAAAACTGGTTGCAGATTAGTTGGTATCCACTGCCGAATGTTCAGCAGTTCGTTCCTTGTAAAACTGATAGTGTTTGAAATGACATAAAACAGGACAAACTAACAAAAACAGCAAGACTACTGGAGAGCTCCACACCGAGGCAGCCTTTCGCGCCATCTTGGAAATAAGCTCAAATGGTAGAGCGCTCGCTTATCATGCGAGAGGTAGAGGCATCGATGCCAGCATTCTCCAGCTACGTGCCTTCTTCTTTGCCTCCAATTGAGGCTGACAGGTAACTTCACAAGCTGACTAGTTCCTACATTTAGGAACTGGACAAAATGAATTGCAAAGTGCACAGAGAAGGGAAACCATGAATGTGACAGCCTTTCCATAACTCAGAATGATATGGTGCAATGTTTTGCACAATCAATGAACATGGACAGAAAGCATACGAAACTGCAAAGAGCACAGAAGGCAGGGCTCGTCCGGGATTTGAACCCGGGACCTCTAGCACCCGAAGCGAGAATCATAACCCTAGACCAACGAGCCTCAACTTCAGGAGCTTTGCGGCCTTGGGGAAAAACAATGAGGTCAGGATACTCAGGAGACAATAAGTTTGGTTTCGGAGTAGTTCATAACACAGTTGCTGACTTCAGGCGCTATGCGGCCTTGGGAAAAAACGATGAGCTCAGGTTACTCAGGAGACAATAAGTTTGGTTTCGGAGTAGTTCATAACACAGTTGCCAAACCGTTTACTCCCTGTACAAGTCGGTATACAGAAATCGTTTTTTTATCAAACGACTTTCTTCTGTTGTGAGTTCTATCATGAGCACTCTGGACTTTAAATCCAGCCATCAGAGTTCAAATCTCGGTGGAACCTCTTTGCGGGTCCTGATGTTTGTCAAATAACTATTTGATTGCAGGTTATATGGGAAGATCGGAGTCAGCAATGCGACGAAACCTGTGGCTTCGAAGATTTAGTGGAAAGCGGTTTGATTTCAATCATCTGTATAACCAGTGCACCGAAAAGCACAGATAATAGGACGTACATATACGCTTATTAAAATGGCTAGAAACAGACCCCTAGACCAACGGCTCTAGACCAAACTGCAGGGTATTGGACAAAGACAAGCAGGTCAGGGTACTCACGAGACAATACGTTTGGTTTTGGACAAGATTATCAATGCATTTGCCAAACCACAGACTGCTTGCCCATTGTTAAAGGTGGTATACAGAAACATACCACTACACCAACAAGCCAAAATTACCAGCGGACTTTGACTTGTGAGGCACTTCACAAACAAAAGAAGGAAGGCCACTCACTCAGTATAAAATACATTTCGTTTCTTCAAGATATGTTCTAACCACAAACTGCTGACCTCTTATACAAGTCGGTAGAAAGAAAACCTTAGCACTTTCCCAGTTCAAATCTGGGTCCCCCTTCTAAATTAGATGTTACTTCGGCAGCCGTGATAAAAACGGGAAAGTAAAAAACATGTAAGCCGAGACGTTTCTTTTGGTGTTGTAATATTAAACTTCTTTGTTTGATGTTGGATTACAGGCGACTGGACGAGGGGGGGCGCAACTCGACATGCCACAGGGGAATAAGCTCAAATGGTAGAGCGCTCGCTTATCATGCGAGAGGTAGAGGCATCGATGCCAGCATTCTCCAGCGACGTGCCTTCTTCTTTGCCTCCAATTGAGGCTGACAGGTAACTTCGCAAGCTGACTAGTTCCTACATTTAGGAACTGGACAAAATGAATTGCAAAGTGCACAGAGAAGGGAAACCATGAATGTGACAGCCTTTCCATAACTCAGAATGATATGGTGCAATGTTTTGCACAATCAATGAACATGGACAGAAAGCATACGAAACTGCAAAGAGCACAGAAGGCAGGGCTCGTCCGGGATTTGAACCCGGGACCTCTCGCACCCGAAGCGAGAATCATACCCCTAGACCAACGAGCCTCAACCTCAGGAGCTTTGCGGCCTTGGGGAAAAACAATGAGGTCAGGATACTCAGGAGACAATAAGTTTGGTTTCGGACTAGTTCATCAACACAGTTGCCAAACCGCTTACTCCCTGTACAAGTCGGTATACAGAAATCTTTTTTTTATCAAACGAATTTCTTCTGTCGTGAGTTCCATCATGAGCACTCTGGACTTTAAATCCAGCCATCAGAGTTCAAATCTCAGTGGAACCTCTTTGCGGGTCCTGATGTTTGTCAAATAACTATTTGAATGCAGGTTATATGGGAAGATTGAAGTCAGCAATGCGACGAAACCTGTGGCTTCGAAGATTTAGTGGAAAGCGGTTTGAATTCAATCATCTGTATAACCAGTGCACCGAAAAGCACAGATAATAGGACGTACATATAAGCTTATTAAAATGGCTAGAAACAGACCCCTAGACCAACGGCTCTAGAAAAAAATGCAGGGTATTGGGCAAAGACAAGCAGGTCAGGGTACTCACGAGACAATATGTTTGGTTTTGGACAAGATCATCAATGCATTTGCCAAACCACAGACTGCTTGCCTATTGTTAAAGGTGGTATACAGAAACATACCACTACACCAACAAGCCAAAATTACCAGCGGACTTTGACGTGTGAGGCACTTCACAAACAAAAGAAGGAAGGCCACTCACTCAGTATAAAATACATTTCGTTTCTTCAAGATATGTTCTAACCACAAACTGCTGACCTCTTACACAAGTCGGTAGAAAGAAAACCTTAGCACTTTCCCGGTTCAAATCCGGGTCCCGCTTCTAAATTAGATGTTACTTCGGCAGCCGTGATAAAAACGGCAAAGTAAAAACATGTACGCCGAAACGTTTCTTTTGGTGTTGCAATATTAAACTTCTATGTTTGATGGTGGATTACAGGCGACTGGACGAGGGGGGGCGCAACTTAACATGCCACAGGGGAATTAGCTCACATGGTAGAGCGCTCGCTGAGAGGTAGCGGGATCGATGCCCGCATTCTCCAGCGACGTGCCTTCTTCTTTGCCTCCAACTGAGGCTGACAGGTAACTTCGCAAGCTGACTAGTTCCTACATTTAGGAACTGCACAAAAGGATTTGTTGTAAATTGCAAAGAGAAGGGAAAGCATGAATGTGTCACCCTTTCCATAACTCAGAATGATATGGTGCAATGTTTTGCACACTCAATGAACATGGACAGAAAGCACCCGAAACTGCAAAGAGCTATATCATCAGAAGGCAGGGCTCGTCCGGGATTTGAACCCTGGACCTCTCGCACCCAAAGCGAGAATCATACCCCTAGACCAACGAGCCTCGACTTCAGGAGCTCTGCAGCCTTGGGAAAAAACGATGAGCTCAGGTTACTTAGGAGACAATAAGTTTGATTTCGAACTAGTTCATCAACACAGTTGCTGACTTCAGGCGCTATGCGGCTTTGGGAAAAAACGATGAGCTCAGGTTACTCAGGAGACAATAAGTTTGGTTTCGGAGTTGTTCATAACACAGTTGCCAAACCGTTTACTCCCTGTACAAGTCGGTATACAGAAATCTTTTTTTTATCAAACGACTTTCTTCTGTTGTGAGTTCCATCATGAGCACTCTGGACTTTAAATCCAGCCATCAGAGTTCAAATCTCGGTGGAACCTCTTTGCGGGTCCTGATGTTTGTCAAATAACTATTTGATTGCAGGTTATATGGGAAGATCGGAGTCAGCAATGCGACGAAACCTGTGGCTTCGAAGATTTAGTGGAAAGCGGTTTGAATTCAATCATCTGTATAACCAGTGCACCGAAAAGCACAGATAATAGGACGTACATATATGCTTATTAAAATGGCTAGAAACAGACCCCTAGACCAACGGCTCTAGACCAAACTGCAGGGTATTGGACAAAGACAAGCAGGTCAGGGTACTCACGAGACAATACGTTTGGTTTTGGACAAGATTATCAATGCATTTGCCAAACCAAAGACTGCTTGCCCATTGTTAAAGGTGGTCTACAGAAACATACCACTACACCAACAAGCCAAAATTACCAGCGGACTTTGACTAGTGAGGCACTTCACAAACAAAAGAAGGAAGGCCACTCACTCAGTATATAATACATTTCGTTTCTTCAAGATATGTTCTAACCACAAACTGCTGACCTCTTATACAAGTCGGTAGAAAGAAAACCTTAGCACTTTCCCAGTTCAAATCCGGATCCCCCTTCTAAATTAGATGTTACTTCGGCAGCCGTGATAAAAACGGGAAAGTAAAAAACATGTAAGCCGAGACGTTTCTTTTGGTGTTGTAATATTAAACTTCTATGTTTGATGTTGGATTACAGGCGACTGGACGAGGGGGTGGCGCAACTTGACATGCCACAGGGGAATAAGCTCAAATGGTAGAGCGCTCGCTTATCATGCGAGAGGTAGAGGCATCGATGCCAGCATTCTCCAGCTACGTGCCTTCTTCATTGCCTCCAATTGAGGCTGACAGGTAACTTCGCAAGCTGACTAGTTCCTACATTTAGGAACTGGACAAAATGAATTGCAAAGTGCACAGAGAAGGGAAACCATGAATGTGACAGCCTTTCCATAACTCAGAATGATATGGTGCAATGTTTTGCACAATCAATGAACATGGACAGAAAGCATACAAAACTGCAAAGAGCACAGAAGGCAGGGCTCGTCCGGGATTTAAACCCGGGACGTCTCGCACCCGAAGCGAGAATCATACCCCTAGACCAACGAGCCTCAACTTCAGGAGCTTTGCGGCCTTGGGGAAAAACAATGAGGTCAGGATACTCAGGAGACAATAAGTTTGGTTTCGGACTAGTTCATCAACACAGTTGCCAAACCGCTTACTCCCTGTACAAGTCGGTGTACAGAAATCTTTTTTTTATCAAACGACTTTCTTCTGTCGTGAGTTCCATCATGAGCACTCTGGACTTTAAATCCAGCCATCAGAGTTCAAATCTCAGTGGAACCTCTTTGCGGGTCCTGATGTTTGTCAAATAACTATTTGATTGCAGGTTATATGGGAAGATCGAAGTCAGCAATGCGACGAAACCTGTGGCTTCGAAGATTTAGTGGAAAGCGGTTTGAATTCAATCATCTGTATAACCAGTGCACCGAAAAGCACAGATAATAGGACGTACATATACGCTTATTAAAATGGCTAGAAACAGACCCCTAGACCAACGGCTCTAGACCAAACTGCAGGGTATTGGACAAAGACAAGCAGGTCAGGGTCCTCACGAGACAATATGTTTGGTTTTGGACAAGATTATCAATGCATTTGCCAAACCACAGACTGCTTGCCCATTGTTAAAGGTGGTATACAGAAACATACCACTACACCAACAAGCCAAAATTACCAGCGGACTTTGACTTGTGAGGCACTTCAGAATCAGAATCAGAATCAGAACAAGCTTTATTGCCAGGTGTGCTTACACACACGAGGAATTTGTCTTGTTTACAGAAGCTTCCAGTACACAAGTAAGGTAACAAGACAAGTAACAATCAACAAAGGCAACGAAAGTACAGAATATAAATAAAAGTTAAGCACACAAAGGTGAAAGTGCAGTGTGACAGAAGAGCTCCAGAATTTTTGTTTAGAATATACAAGTTATAAGTTTATATACATGAGTTTATATATGTGAAATGTCAGAGGGAAAGTATTGCACACATTTATTGCACTGTAGGGTGTATGATATGTATATACAGATTCTATGAGATATCTACAGGTGTTTAAAATATACACATTTTAAGGTGCTATATACGAAAAATCTGGCACAAAAAATATTGCACACATTTATTGCAAAAGGTGAACATTTAACTGTTCATGATGTAGATGGCCTGAGGAAAGAAGCTCTTCCTGTGTCTGGATGTTTTAGTGCTCGGTGCTCTGTAGCGTCGACCAGATGGTAAGAGTTCAAACAGAGAGTGTGCTGGGTGTGAGGGGTCCAGGGTAATTTTGTGAGCCCTTTTACCCACTCTGGATGAGTACAGTTCTTTAAGTGTGGGAAGAGTAGTGCAGATGATTCGCTCTGCAGTCCGGACTATCCGCTGTAGTCTTCCGAGGTCAGTTTTGGAGGCTGAGCCGAACCAGACGGTGATGGAGGTGCAGATGATGGATTCAATGACAGCTGAGTAGAACTGTACGAGCAGCTCCTGTGGCAGGTTGAACTTCCTCAGCTGCCGGAGGAAGTAAAGTCTCTGCTGGGCTTTTTTTACAATAGAGTCGATGTGAGCGTCCCACTTCAGATCCTGAGAGATGGTGGTGCCCAGGAACCTGAATGACTCTACTGCAATCACAGTGCTGTTCATGATGGTGAGTGGGGGAAGTGCAGGGGGGTTTCTCCTAAAGTCCACTATCATCTCCACTGTTTTGAGCGTGTTCAGCTCCAGGTTGTTGTACCTGCACCATAGAGCCAGCTGCTCCACCTCCTGTCTGTATGCAGACTCGTCACCGTTCCGGATGAGACCGATAATAGTAGTGTCATCTGCAAACTTCAGGAGCTTGACGGAGGGGTCTTTAGAGGTGCAGTCGTTGGTGTACAGGGAGAAGAGCAGTGGGGAGAGAACACATCCCTGTGGGGCACCAGTGCTGATGGCTCGGCTGTCTGACATGATTTTGCCCATTCTGACTAACTGTTGTCTGGCTGTCAGAAAGCTGGTGATCCATTGACAGACAGAGCTAGGGACAGAGAGCTGGGTCAGTTTGGTCTGGAGCAGTGATGGGATGATTGTATTGAAGGCAGAACTGAAGTCCACGAACAAGATCCTCGCATAAGTCCCTGGTTTGTCCAGATGTTGTAGGGTGTAATGCAGTCCCATGTTAACTGCATCATCCACAGACCGGTTTGCTCTGTAGGCAAACTGCAGGGGGTCCAGCAAAGGGTCAGTGATGACCTTCAAATAAGCCAACACCAGTCTTTCAAATGACTTCATGGCAACAGATGTTAAAGCCACAGGTCTGTAGTCATTGAGTCCAGTGATCTTTGGTTTCTTTGGGATTGGGATGATGATGGAGCGTTTAAAGCACGAAGGGACTTTGCACAGCTCCAGTGATCTGTTGAAGATCAGTGAGAAGATGGAGGCCAGCTGGTCAGCGCAGGTCTTCAGACAGGCTGGTGAAACACCGTCTGGGCCTGGTGCTTTCCTTCTCTTTTGTTTTCTAAAGATCTGGCGTACGTTATCCTCACTGATCTGAAGTGCAGGGTGGGAGGAGAGGGGGATGGCTGGAGGTGTTGATGGCTGTGTATAGAGATGGTCAGGGTGGGTGTAAAGTGTCTGGTCTAGGGTCTCAAATCTACAATAGACGTGATTTAAATCTTCAACAAGCTGTTTATTGCTCTCGATGCTAGGGGATGGTGTCTTGTAGTTGGTAATGTCTTTCAGGCCTTTCCACACTGATGCAGGGTCGTTGGCAGAAAACTGGTTTTCCAGCTTTTTGGCGTAACTCTTTTTAGCCACCCCAATCTCCTTTGTCAGAGTGTTTCTGGCCTGATTATACCAGATCCTGTCCCCGCTCCTGTAGGCATCCTCTTTGGCCTGACGCAGCTGTCTGAGTTTTGGTGTGAACCATGGTTTATCATTGTTGAATGATAATTAAGTCTTTGTAGGGATGCATAAACCCTCACAGAAACTGATGTATGATGTAACAGTTTCTGTGAGCTCGTCCAAATCGGTGGCAGCAGCTTCAAAAACACTCCAGTCAGTGCACTCAAAACAGGCTTGTAAGACCTGCTCTGAGTCGTTGGTCCATCTCTTTACAGTCCTTATTTCTGGCTTAGCAGTTTTAAGTTTTTGTCTGTAAGTTGGTAGCAGATGAACCAGGCAGTGATCAGAGAGTCCTAGAGCTGCTCGGGCGACAGAGCGATATGCACCTTTTATAGTAGTTTAGCAATGGTCTAAAATATTATTGTCTCTTGTGGGGCATGTGATATGTTGTTTAAATTTAGGCAGCTCACGTGTGAGTTTTGCCTGATTAAAGTCTCCTAGAATGATAAAGACAATGTTGTTGTTCTGTGTCTGTGATCAGATCAGCCAGCTGTTGCAGCGCAGTCCGCACGTGTGCTTGTGGTGGAATGTAAACACTTACGAGGATGACTGATGAAAACTCCCGCGGCGAGTAGAACGGTTTACAGTTCATGAAAAGCGCTTCCACATCAGGACAGCACATCTTCTTTAACACAGTTACATCCGTACACCACCTTCTGTTGATGTAAAAGCATGTCCCACCACCGCGCGTTTTCCCCGTTGTCTCCGTATCGCGATCCGCTCTGAACAGCTGAAAGTCCGGCAGATGTAACGCGCTGTCCGGAATGGTTTCGTTCAGCCAGGTTTCCGTAAAACACAGAGCAGCAGAGTTTGTAAAAACCTCGTTTTTGCTTGAAAGCAGGCGAAGTTCGTCCATTTTGTTAGGTAGAGAGCGGAGATTCGCAAGATGAATGCTTGGCAACGGCGTTCTTAGGCCGCGCTGTGTGAGCTTGACGAGCACGCCGGCTCGCTTCCCACGCTTGCGTTTCTTCCGGCGTCCTCTCCACGCGACAGCACTGACTAAAATATCCAGCAAAACGTCAGAAAAATCGAAAACTGGTTGCAGATTAGTTGGTATCCACTGCCGAATGTTCAGCAGTTCGTTCCTTGTAAAACTGATAGTGTTTGAAATGACATAAAACAGGACAAACTAACAAAAACAGCAAGACTACTGGAGAGCTCCACACCGAGGCAGCCTTTCGCGCCATCTTGGAAATAAGCTCAAATGGTAGAGCGCTCGCTTATCATGCGAGAGGTAGAGGCATCGATGCCAGCATTCTCCAGCTACGTGCCTTCTTCTTTGCCTCCAATTGAGGCTGACAGGTAACTTCACAAGCTGACTAGTTCCTACATTTAGGAACTGGACAAAATGAATTGCAAAGTGCACAGAGAAGGGAAACCATGAATGTGACAGCCTTTCCATAACTCAGAATGATATGGTGCAATGTTTTGCACAATCAATGAACATGGACAGAAAGCATACGAAACTGCAAAGAGCACAGAAGGCAGGGCTCGTCCGGGATTTGAACCCGGGACCTCTAGCACCCGAAGCGAGAATCATAACCCTAGACCAACGAGCCTCAACTTCAGGAGCTTTGCGGCCTTGGGGAAAAACAATGAGGTCAGGATACTCAGGAGACAATAAGTTTGGTTTCGGAGTAGTTCATAACACAGTTGCTGACTTCAGGCGCTATGCGGCCTTGGGAAAAAACGATGAGCTCAGGTTACTCAGGAGACAATAAGTTTGGTTTCGGAGTAGTTCATAACACAGTTGCCAAACCGTTTACTCCCTGTACAAGTCGGTATACAGAAATCGTTTTTTTATCAAACGACTTTCTTCTGTTGTGAGTTCTATCATGAGCACTCTGGACTTTAAATCCAGCCATCAGAGTTCAAATCTCGGTGGAACCTCTTTGCGGGTCCTGATGTTTGTCAAATAACTATTTGATTGCAGGTTATATGGGAAGATCGGAGTCAGCAATGCGACGAAACCTGTGGCTTCGAAGATTTAGTGGAAAGCGGTTTGATTTCAATCATCTGTATAACCAGTGCACCGAAAAGCACAGATAATAGGACGTACATATACGCTTATTAAAATGGCTAGAAACAGACCCCTAGACCAACGGCTCTAGACCAAACTGCAGGGTATTGGACAAAGACAAGCAGGTCAGGGTACTCACGAGACAATACGTTTGGTTTTGGACAAGATTATCAATGCATTTGCCAAACCACAGACTGCTTGCCCATTGTTAAAGGTGGTATACAGAAACATACCACTACACCAACAAGCCAAAATTACCAGCGGACTTTGACTTGTGAGGCACTTCACAAACAAAAGAAGGAAGGCCACTCACTCAGTATAAAATACATTTCGTTTCTTCAAGATACATTCTAACCACAAACTGCTGACCTCTTACACAAGTCGGTAGAAAGAAAACCTTAGAACTTTCTCGGTTCAAATCCGGGTCCCGCTTCTAAATTAGATGTTACTTCGGCAGCCGTGATAAAAACGGCAAAGTAAAAACATGTAGGCCGAAACGTTTCTTTTGGTGTTGTAATATTAAACTGCTATGTTTGATGGTGGATTACAGGCGACTGGACGAGGGGGGGCGCAACTCGTGATGCCACAGGGGAATTAGCTCAAATGGTAGAGCGCTCGCTTAGCATGCGAGGTAGCGGGATTGATGCCCGCATTCTCCAGCGACGTGCCTTCTTCTTTGCCTCCAACTGAGGCTGACAGGTAACTTCGCAAGCTGACTAGTTCCTACATTTAGGAACTGCACAAAAGGATTTGTTGTAAATTGCAAAGAGAAGGGAAAGCATGAATGTGTCACCCTTTCCATAACTCAGAATGATATGGTGCAATGTTTTGCACACTCAATGAACATGGACAGAAAGCACCCGAAACTGCAAAGAGCTATATCATCAGAAGGCAGGGCTCGTCCGGGATTTGAACCCGGGACCTCTCGCACCCAAAGCGAGAATCATACCCCTAGACCAACGAGCCTCGACTTCAGGAGCTCTGCAGCCTTGGGCAAAAACAATGAGGTCAGGTTACTTAGGAGACAATAAGTTTGATTTCGAACTAGTTCATCAACACAGTTGCTGACTTCAGGCGCTATGCGGCCTTGGGAAAAAACGATGAGCTCAGGTTACTCAGGAGACAATAAGTTTGGTTTCGGAGTAGTTCATAACACAGTTGCCAAACCGTTTACTCCCTGTTCAAGTCAGTATACAGAAATCTTTTTTTTATCAAACGACTTTCTTCTGTTGTGAGTTCCATCATGAGCACTCTGGACTTTAAATCCAGCCATCAGAGTTCAAATCTCGGTGGAACCTCTTTGCGGGTCCTGATGTTTGTCAAATAACTATTTGATTGCAGGTTATATGGGAAGATCGGAGTCAGCAATGCGACGAAACCTGTGGCTTCGAAGATTTAGTGGAAAGCGGTTTGAATTCAATCATCTGTATAACCAGTGCACTGAAAAGCACAGATAATAGGACGTACATATACGCTTATTAAAATGGCTAGAAACAGACCCCTAGACCAACGGCTCTAGACCAAACTGCAGGGTATTGGACAAAGACAAGCAGGTCAGGGTCCTCACGAGACAATATGTTTGGTTTTGGACAAGATTATCAATGCATTTGCCAAACCACAGACTGCTTGCCCATTGTTAAAGGTGGTATACAGAAACATACCACTACACCAACAAGCCAAAATTACCAGCGGACTTTGACTTGTGAGGCACTTCAGAATCAGAATCAGAATCAGAATCAGAACAAGCTTTATTGCCAGGTGTGCTTACACACACGAGGAATTTGTCTTGTTTACAGAAGCTTCCAGTACACAAGTAAGGTAACAAGACAAGTAACAATCAACAAAGGCAACGAAAGTACAGAATATAAATAAAAGTTAAGCACACAAAGGTGAAAGTGCAGTGTGACAGAAGAGCTCCAGAATTTTTGTTTAGAATATACAAGTTATAAGTTTATATACATGAGTTTATATATGTGAAATGTCAGAGGGAAAGTATTGCACACATTTATTGCACTGTAGGGTGTATGATATGTATATACAGATTCTATGAGATATCTACAGGTGTTTAAAATATACACATTTTAAGGTGCTATATACGAAAAATCTGGCACAAAAAATATTGCACACATTTATTGCAAAAGGTGAACATTTAACTGTTCATGATGTAGATGGCCTGAGGAAAGAAGCTCTTCCTGTGTCTGGATGTTTTAGTGCTCGGTGCTCTGTAGCGTCGACCAGATGGTAAGAGTTCAAACAGAGAGTGTGCTGGGTGTGAGGGGTCCAGGGTAATTTTGTGAGCCCTTTTACCCACTCTGGATGAGTACAGTTCTTTAAGTGTGGGAAGAGTAGTGCAGATGATTCGCTCTGCAGTCCGGACTATCCGCTGTAGTCTTCCGAGGTCAGTTTTGGAGGCTGAGCCGAACCAGACGGTGATGGAGGTGCAGATGATGGATTCAATGACAGCTGAGTAGAACTGTACGAGCAGCTCCTGTGGCAGGTTGAACTTCCTCAGCTGCCGGAGGAAGTAAAGTCTCTGCTGGGCTTTTTTTACAATAGAGTCGATGTGAGCGTCCCACTTCAGATCCTGAGAGATGGTGGTGCCCAGGAACCTGAATGACTCTACTGCAATCACAGTGCTGTTCATGATGGTGAGTGGGGGAAGTGCAGGGGGGTTTCTCCTAAAGTCCACTATCATCTCCACTGTTTTGAGCGTGTTCAGCTCCAGGTTGTTGTACCTGCACCATAGAGCCAGCTGCTCCACCTCCTGTCTTTATGCAGACTCGTCACCGTTCCGGATGAGACCGATAATAGTAGTGTCATCTGCAAACTTCAGGAGCTTGACGGAGGGGTCTTTAGAGGTGCAGTTGTTGGTGTACAGGGAGAAGAGCAGTGGGGAGAGAACACATCCCTGTGGGGCACCAGTGCTGATGGCTCGGCTGTCTGACATGATTTTGCCCATTCTGACTAACTGTTGTCTGGCTGTCAGAAAGCTGGTGATCCATTGACAGACAGAGCTAGGGACAGAGAGCTGGGTCAGTTTGGTCTGGAGCAGTGATGGGATGATTGTATTGAAGGCAGAACTGAAGTCCACGAACAAGATCCTCGCATAAGTCCCTGGTTTGTCCAGATGTTGTAGGGTGTAATGCAGTCCCATGTTAACTGCATCATCCACAGACCGGTTTGCTCTGTAGGCAAACTGCAGGGGGTCCAGCAAAGGGTCAGTGATGACCTTCAAATAAGCCAACACCAGTCTTTCAAATGACTTCATGGCAACAGATGTTAAAGCCACAGGTCTGTAGTCATTGAGTCCAGTGATCTTTGGTTTCTTTGGGATTGGGATGATGATGGAGCGTTTAAAGCACGAAGGGACTTTGCACAGCTCCAGTGATCTGTTGAAGATCAGTGAGAAGATGGAGGCCAGCTGGTCAGCGCAGGTCTTCAGACAGGCTGGTGAAACACCGTCTGGGCCTGGTGCTTTCCTTCTCTTTTGTTTTCTAAAGACCTGGCGTACGTTATCCTCACTGATCTGAAGTGCAGGGTGGGAGGAGAGGGGGATGGCTGGAGGTGTTGATGGCTGTCTATAGAGATGGTCAGGGTGGGTGTAAAGTGTCTGGTCTAGGGTCTCAAATCTACAATAGACGTGATTTAAATCTTCAACAAGCTGTTTATTGCTCTCGATGCTAGGGGATGGTGTCTTGTAGTTGGTAATGTCTTTCAGGCCTTTCCACACTGATGCAGGGTCGTTGGCAGAAAACTGGTTTTCCAGCTTTTTGGCGTAACTCTTTTTAGCCACCCCAATCTCCTTTGTCAGAGTGTTTCTGGCCTGATTATACCAGATCCTGTCCCCGCTCCTGTAGGCATCCTCTTTGGCCTGACGCAGCTGTCTGAGTTTTGGTGTGAACCATGGTTTATCATTGTTGAATGATAAATAAGTCTTTGTAGGGATGCATAAACCCTCACAGAAACTGATGTATGATGTAACAGTTTCTGTGAGCTCGTCCAAATCGGTGGCAGCAGCTTCAAAAACACTCCAGTCAGTGCACTCAAAACAGGCTTGTAAGACCTGCTCTGAGTCGTTGGTCCATCTCTTTACAGTCCTTATTTCTGGCTTAGCAGTTTTAAGTTTTTGTCTGTAAGTTGGTAGCAGATGAACCAGGCAGTGATCAGAGAGTCCTAGAGCTGCTCGGGCGACAGAGCGATATGCACCTTTTATAGTAGTGTAGCAATGGTCTAAAATATTATTGTCTCTTGTGGGGCATGTGATATGTTGTTTAAATTTAGGCAGCTCACGTGTGAGTTTTGCCTGATTAAAGTCTCCTAGAATGATAAAGACAATGTTGTTGTTCTGTGTCTGTGATCAGATCAGCCAGCTGTTGCAGCGCAGTCCGCACGTGTGCTTGTGGTGGAATGTAAACACTTACGAGGATGACTGATGAAAACTCCCGCAGCGAGTAGAACGGTTTACAGTTCATGAAAAGCGCTTCCACATCAGGACAGCACATCTTCTTTAACACAGTTACATCCGTACACCACCTTCTGTTGATGTAAAAGCATGTCCCACCACCGCGCGTTTTCCCCGTTGTCTCCGTATCGCGATCCGCTCTGAACAGCTGAAAGTCCGGCAGATGTAACGCGCTGTCCGGAATGGTTTCGTTCAGCCAGGTTTCTGTAAAACACAGAGCAGCAGAGTTTGTAAAAACCTCGTTTTTGCTTGAAAGCAGGCGAAGTTCGTCCATTTTGTTAGGTAGAGAGCGGAGATTCGCAAGATGAATGCTTGGCAACGGCGTTCTTAGGCCGCGCTGTGTGAGCTTGACGAGCACGCCGGCTCGCTTCCCACGCTTGCGTTTCTTCCGGCGTCCTCTCCACGCGACTGCACTGACTAAAATATCCAGCAAAACGTCAGAAAAATCGAAAACTGGTTGCAGATTAGTTGGTATCCACTGCCGAATGTTCAGCAGTTCGTTCCTTGTAAAACTGATAGTGTTTGAAATGACATAAAACAGGACAAACTAACAAAAACAGCAAGACTACTGGAGAGCTCCACACCGAGGCAGCCTGGATTTAACCCCCTTAACCCCCTTCACAAACAAAAGAAGGAAGGCCACTCACTCAGTATAAAATACATTTCGTTTCTTCAAGATATGTTCTAACCACAAACTGCTGACCTCTTATACAAGTCGGTAGAAAGAAAACCTTAGCACTTTCCCAGTTCAAATCCGGGTCCCCCTTCTAAATTAGATGTTACTTCGGCAGCCGTGATAAAAACGGGAAAGTAAAAAACATGTAAGCCGAGACGTTTCTTTTGGTGTTGTAATATTAAACTTCTATGTTTGATGTTGGATTACAGGCGACTGGACGAGGGGGGGCGCAACTCGACATGCCACAGGGGAATAAGCTCAAATGGTAGAGCGCTCGCTTATCATGCGAGAGGTAGAGGCATCGATGCCAGCATTCTCCAGCTACGTGCCTTCTTCTTTGCCTCCAATTGAGGCTGACAGGTAACTTCACAAGCTGACTAGTTCCTACATTTAGGAACTGGACAAAATGAATTGCAAAGTGCACAGAGAAGGGAAACCATGAATGTGACAGCCTTTCCATAACTCAGAATGATATGGTGCAATGTTTTGCACAATCTGTGAACATGGACAGAAAGCACCCGAAACTGCAAAGAGCTATATCATCAGAAGGCAGGGCTCGTCCGTGATTTGAACCCGGGACCTCTCGCACCCGAAGCGAGAATCATACCCCTAGACCAACGAGCCTCAACTCCAGGAGCTTAGCGGCCTTGGTGAAAAACAATGAGGTCAGGATACTCAGGAGACAATAAGTTTGGTTTCGGACTAGTTCATCAACACAGTTGCCAAACCGCTTACTCCCTGTACAAGTTGGTATACAGAAATCTTTTTTTTATCAAACGAATTTCTTCTGTCGTGAGTTCCATCATGAGCACTCTGGACTTTAAATCCATTCATCAGAGTTCAAATCTCAGTGGAACCTCTTTGCGGGTCCTGATGTTTGTCAAATAACTATTTGAATGCAGGTTATATGGGAAGATCGAAGTCAGCAATGCGACGAAACCTGTGGCTTCGAAGATTTAGTGGAAAGCGGTTTGAATTCAATCATCTGTATAACCAGTGCATCGAAAAGCACAGATAATAGGACGTACATATAAGCTTATTAAAATGGCTAGAAACAGACCCCTAGACCAACGGCTCTAGAAAAAAATGCAGGGTATTGGGCAAAGACAAGCAGGTCAGGGTACTCACGAGACAATATGTTTGGTTTTGGACAAGATCATCAATGCATTTTCCAAACCACAGACTGCTTGCCTATTGTTAAAGGTGGTATACAGAGACATACCACTACACCAACAAGCCAAAATTACCAGCGGACTTTGACGTGTGAGGCACTTCACAAACAAAAGAAGGAAGGCCACTCACTCAGTATAAAATACATTTCGTTTCTTCAAGATATGTTCTAACCACAAACTGCTGACCTCTTACACAAGTCGGTAGAAAGAAAACCTTAGCACTCTCCCTGTTCAAATCCGGGTCCCCCTTCTAAATTAGATGTTACTTCGGCAGCCGTGATAAAAACGGGAAAGTAAAAAACATGTACGCCGAAACGTTTCTTTTGGTGTTGCAATATTAAACTTCTATGTTTGATGGTGGATTACAGCCGACTGGACGAGGGGGGGGCGCAACTTAACATGCCACAGGGGAGTTAGCTCAAATGGTAGAGCGCTTGCTTAGCATGCGAGAGGTATGCCCGCATCGATGCCCGCATTCTCCAGCGACGTGCCTTCTTCTTTGCCTCCAACTGAGGCTGACAGGTAACTTCGCAAGCTTACTAGTTCCTACATTTAGGAACTGCACAAAAGGATTTGTTGTAAATTGCAAAGAGAAGGGAAAGCATGAATGTGTCACCCTTACCATAACTCATAATGATATGGTGCAATGTTTTGCACACTCAATGAACATGGACAGAAAGCACCCGAAACTGCAAAGAGCTATATCATCAGAAGGCAGGGCTCGTCCGGGATTTGAACCAAGACCTCTCGCACCCAAAGCGAGAATCATACCCCTAGACCAACGAGCCTCGACTTCAGGAGTTCTGCAGCCTTGGGGAAAAACAATGAGGTCAGGTTACTTAGGAGACAATAAGTTTGATTTCGAACTAGTTCATCAACACAGTTGCTGACTTCAGGCGCTATGCGGCCTTGGGAAAAAACGATGAGCTCAGGTTACTCAGGAGACAATAAGTTTGGTTTCGGAGTAGTTCATAACACAGTTGCCAAACCGTTTACTCCCTGTACAAGTCGGTATACAGAAATCTTTTTTTTATCAAACGACTTTCTTCTGTGGTGAGTTCCATCATGAGCACTCTGGACTTTAAATCCAGCCATCAGAGTTCAAATCTCACTGGAACCTCTTTGCGGGTCCTGATGTTTGTCAAATAACTATTTGATTGCAGGTTATATGGGAAGATCGAAGTCAGCAATGCGACGAAACCTGTGGCTTCGAAGATTTAGTGGAAAGCGGTTTGAATTCAATCATCTGTATTACCAGTGCATCGAAAAGCACAGATAATAGGATGTACATATAAGCTTATTAAAATGGCTAGAAACAGACCCCTAGACCAACGGCTCTAGAAAAAAATGCAGGGTATTGGGCAAAAACAAGCAGGTCAGGGTACTCACGAGACAATATGTTTGGTTTTGGACAAGATCATCAATGCATTTGCCAAACCACAGACTGCTTGCCTATTGTTAAAGGTGGTATACAGAAACATACCACTACACCAACAAGCCAAAATTACCAGCGGACTTTGACGTGTGAGGCACTTCACAAACAAAAGAAGGAAGGCCACTCACTCAGTATAAAATACATTTCGTTTCTTTAAGATATGTTCTAACCACAAACTGCTGACCTCTTACACAAGTCGGTAGAAAGAAAACCTTAGCACTATCCCTGTTCAAATCCGGGTCCCCCTTCTAAATTAGATGTTACTTCGGCAGCCGTGATAAAAACGGGAAAGTAAAAAACATGTACGCCGAAACGTTTCTTTTGGTGTTGCAATATTAAACTTCTATGTTTGATGGTGGATTACAGGCGACTGGACGAGGGGGGGCGCAACTCGTGATGCCACAGGGGAATTAGCTCAAATGGTAGAGCGCTCGCTTAGCATGCGAGAGGTAGCGGGATCGATGCCCGCATTCTCCAGCGACGTGCCTTCTTCTTTGCCTCCAACTGAGGCTGACATGTAACTTCGCAAGCTGACTAGTTCCTACATTTAGGAACTGCACAAAAGGATTTGTTGTAAATTGCAAAGAGAAGGGAAAGCATGAATGTGTCACCCTTTCCATAACTCAGAATGATATGGTGCAATGTTTTGCACACTCAATGAACATGTACAGAAAGCACCAGAAACTGCAAAGAGCTATATCATCAGAAGGCAGGGCTCGTCCGGGATTTGAACCCGGGACCTCTCGCACCCAAAGCGAGAATCATACCCCTAGACCAACGAGCCTCGACTTCAGGAGCTCTGCAGCCTTGGGGAAAAACAATGAGGTCAGGTTACTTAGGAGCCAATAAGTTTGATTTCGAACTAGTTCATCAACACAGTTGCTGACTTCAGGCGCTATGCGGCCTTGGGAAAAAACGATGAGCTCAGGTTACTCAGGAGACAATAAGTTTGGTTTCGGACTAGTTCATCAACACAGTTGCCAAACCGCTTACTCCCCGTACAAGTCGGTATTCAGAAATCTTTTTTTTATCAAACGACTTTCTTCTGTCGTGAGTTCCATCATGAGCACTCTGGACTTTAAATCCAGCCATCATGTCTTTCAGGCCTTTCCACACTGATGCAGGGTCGTTGGCAGAAAACTGGTTTTCCAGCTTTTTGGCGTAACTCTTTTTAGCCACCCCAATCTCCTTTGTCAGAGTGTTTCTGGCCTGATTATACCAGATCCTGTCCCCGCTCCTGTAGGCATCCTCTTTGGCCTGACGCAGCTGTCTGAGTTTTGGTGTGAACCATGGTTTATCATTGTTGAATGATAAATAAGTCTTTGTAGGGATGCATAAACCCTCACAGAAACTGATGTATGATGTAACAGTTTCTGTGAGCTCGTCCAAATCGGTGGCAGCAGCTTCAAAAACACTCCAGTCAGTGCACTCAAAACAGGCTTGTAAGACCTGCTCTGAGTCGTTGGTCCATCTCTTTACAGTCCTTATTTCTGGCTTAGCAGTTTTAAGTTTTTGTCTGTAAGTTGGTAGCAGATGAACCAGGCAGTGATCAGAGAGTCCTAGAGCTGCTCGGGCGACAGAGCGATATGCACCTTTTATAGTAGTGTAGCAATGGTCTAAAATATTATTGTCTCTTGTGGGGCATGTGATATGTTGTTTAAATTTAGGCAGCTCACGTGTGAGTTTTGCCTGATTAAAGTCTCCTAGAATGATAAAGACAATGTTGTTGTTCTGTGTCTGTGATCAGATCAGCCAGCTGTTGCAGCGCAGTCCGCACGTGTGCTTGTGGTGGAATGTAAACACTTACGAGGATGACTGATGAAAACTCCCGCAGCGAGTAGAACGGTTTACAGTTCATGAAAAGCGCTTCCACATCAGGACAGCACATCTTCTTTAACACAGTTACATCCGTACACCACCTTCTGTTGATGTAAAAGCATGTCCCACCACCGCGCGTTTTCCCCGTTGTCTCCGTATCGCGATCCGCTCTGAACAGCTGAAAGTCCGGCAGATGTAACGCGCTGTCCGGAATGGTTTCGTTCAGCCGATGAAAAAACGATGAGCTCAGGTTACTCAGGAGACAATAAGTTTGGTTTCGGACTAGTTCATCAACACAGTTGCCAAACCGCTTACTCACCGTACAAGTCGGTATTCAGAAATCTTTTTTTTATCAAACGACTTTCTTCTGTCGTGAGTTCCATCATGAGCACTCTGGACTTTAAATCCAGCCATCAGAGTTCAAATCTCACTGGAACCTCTTTGCGGGTCCTGATGTTTGTCAAATAACTATTTGATTGCAGGTTATATGGGAAGATCGAAGTCAGCAATGCGACGAAACCTGTGGCTTCGAAGATTTAGTGGAAAGCGGTTTGAATTCAATCATCTGTATAACCAGTGCATCGAAAAGCACAGATAATAGGATGTACATATAAGCTTATTAAAATGGCTAGAAACAGACCCCTAGACCAACGGCTCTAGAAAAAAATGCAGGGTATTGGGCAAAAACAAGCAGGTCAGGGTACTCACGAGACAATATGTTTGGTTTTGGACAAGATCATCAATGCATTTGCCAAACCACAGACTGCTTGCCTATTGTTAAAGGTGGTATACAGAAACATACCACTACACCAACAAGCCAAAATTACCAGCGGACTTTGACGTGTGAGGCACTTCACAAACAAAAGAAGGAAGGCCACTCACTCAGTATAAAATACATTTCGTTTCTTTAAGATATGTTCTAACCACAAACTGCTGACCTCTTACACAAGTCGGTAGAAAGAAAACCTTAGCACTATCCCTGTTCAAATCCGGGTCCCCCTTCTAAATTAGATGTTACTTCGGCAGCCGTGATAAAAACGGGAAAGTAAAAAACATGTACGCCGAAACGTTTCTTTTGGTGTTGCAATATTAAACTTCTATGTTTGATGGTGGATTACAGGCGACTGGACGAGGGGAGGCGCAACTCGTGATGCCACAGGGGAATTAGCTCAAATGGTAGAGCGCTCGCTTAGCATGCGAGAGGTAGCGGGATCGATGCCCTCATTCTCCTGCGACGTGCCTTCTTCTTTGCCTCCAACTGAGGCTGACATGTAACTTCGCAAGCTGACTAGTTCCTACATTTAGGAACTGGACAAAAGGATTTGTTGTAAATTGCAAAGAGAAGGGAAAGCATGAATGTGTCACCCTTTCCATAACTCAGAATGATATGGTGCAATGTTTTGCACACTCAATGAACATGTACAGAAAGCACCAGAAACTGCAAAGAGCTATATCATCAGAAGGCAGGGCTCGTCCGGGATTTGAACCCGGGACCTCTCGCACCCAAAGCGAGAATCATACCCCTAGACCAACGAGCCTCGACTTCAGGAGCTCTGCAGCCTTGGGGAAAAACAATGAGGTCAGGTTACTTAGGAGACAATAAGTTTGATTTCGAACTAGTTCATCAACACAGTTGCTGACTTCAGGCGCTATGCGGCCTTGGGAAAAAACGATGAGCTCAGGTTACTCAGGAGACAATAAGTTTGGTTTCGGACTAGTTCATCAACACAGTTGCCAAACCGCTTACTCCCCGTACAAGTCGGTATTCAGAAATCTTTTTTTTATCAAACGACTTTCTTCTGTCGTGAGTTCCATCATGAGCACTCTGGACTTTAAATCCAGCCATCAGAGTTCAAATCTCACTGGAACCTCTTTGCGGGTCCTGATGTTTGTCAAATAACTATTTGATTGCAGGTTATATGGGAAGATCGAAGTCAGCAATGCGACGAAACCTGTGGCTTCGAAGATTTAGTGGAAAGCGGTTTGAATTCAATCATCTGTATAACCAGTGCATCGAAAAGCACAGATAATAGGATGTACATATAAGCTTATTAAAATGGCTAGAAACAGACCCCTAGACCAACGGCTCTAGAAAAAAATGCAGGGTATTGGGCAAAAACAAGCAGGTCAGGGTACTCACGAGACAATATGTTTGGTTTTGGACAAGATCATCAATGCATTTGCCAAACCACAGACTGCTTGCCTATTGTTAAAGGTGGTATACAGAAACATACCACTACACCAACAAGCCAAAATTACCAGCGGACTTTGACGTGTGAGGCACTTCACAAACAAAAGAAGGAAGGCCACTCACTCAGTATAAAATACATTTCGTTTCTTTAAGATATGTTCTAACCACAAACTGCTGACCTCTTACACAAGTCGGTAGAAAGAAAACCTTAGCACTATCCCTGTTCAAATCCGGGTCCCCCTTCTAAATTAGATGTTACTTCGGCAGCCGTGATAAAAACGGGAAAGTAAAAAACATGTACGCCGAAACGTTTCTTTTGGTGTTGCAATATTAAACTTCTATGTTTGATGGTGGATTACAGGCGACTGGACGAGGGGAGGCGCAACTCGTGATGCCACAGGGGAATTAGCTCAAATGGTAGAGCGCTCGCTTAGCATGCGAGAGGTAGCGGGATCGATGCCCTCATTCTCCTGCGACGTGCCTTCTTCTTTGCCTCCAACTGAGGCTGACATGTAACTTCGCAAGCTGACTAGTTCCTACATTTAGGAACTGGACAAAAGGATTTGTTGTAAATTGCAAAGAGAAGGGAAAGCATGAATGTGTCACCCTTTCCATAACTCAGAATGATATGGTGCAATGTTTTGCACACTCAATGAACATGTACAGAAAGCACCAGAAACTGCAAAGAGCTATATCATCAGAAGGCAGGGCTCGTCCGGGATTTGAACCCGGGACCTCTCGCACCCAAAGCGAGAATCATACCCCTAGACCAACGAGCCTCGACTTCAGGAGCTCTGCAGCCTTGGGGAAAAACAATGAGGTCAGGTTACTTAGGAGACAATAAGTTTGATTTCGAACTAGTTCATCAACACAGTTGCTGACTTCAGGCGCTATGCGGCCTTGGGAAAAAACGATGAGCTCAGGTTACTCAGGAGACAATAAGTTTGGTTTCGGACTAGTTCATCAACACAGTTGCCAAACCGCTTACTCCCCGTACAAGTCGGTATTCAGAAATCTTTTTTTTATCAAACGACTTTCTTCTGTCGTGAGTTCCATCATGAGCACTCTGGACTTTAAATCCAGCCATCAGAGTTCAAATCTCACTGGAACCTCTTTGCGGGTCCTGATGTTTGTCAAATAACTATTTGATTGCAGGTTATATGGGAAGATCGAAGTCAGCAATGCGACGAAACCTGTGGCTTCGAAGATTTAGTGGAAAGCGGTTTGAATTCAATCATCTGTATAACCAGTGCATCGAAAAGCACAGATAATAGGATGTACATATAAGCTTATTAAAATGGCTAGAAACAGACCCCTAGACCAACGGCTCTAGAAAAAAATGCAGGGTATTGGGCAAAAACAAGCAGGTCAGGGTACTCACGAGACAATATGTTTGGTTTTGGACAAGATCATCAATGCATTTGCCAAACCACAGACTGCTTGCCTATTGTTAAAGGTGGTATACAGAAACATACCACTACACCAACAAGCCAAAATTACCAGCGGACTTTGACGTGTGAGGCACTTCACAAACAAAAGAAGGAAGGCCACTCACTCAGTATAAAATACATTTCGTTTCTTTAAGATATGTTCTAACCACAAACTGCTGACCTCTTACACAAGTCGGTAGAAAGAAAACCTTAGCACTATCCCTGTTCAAATCCGGGTCCCCCTTCTAAATTAGATGTTACTTCGGCAGCCGTGATAAAAACGGGAAAGTAAAAAACATGTACGCCGAAACGTTTCTTTTGGTGTTGCAATATTAAACTTCTATGTTTGATGGTGGATTACAGGCGACTGGACGAGGGGGGGCGCAACTCGTGATGCCACAGGGGAATTAGCTCAAATGGTAGAGCGCTCGCTTAGCATGCGAGAGGTAGCGGGATCGATGCCCGCATTCTCCAGCGACGTGCCTTCTTCTTTGCCTCCAACTGAGGCTGACATGTAACTTCGCAAGCTGACTAGTTCCTACATTTAGGAACTGCACAAAAGGATTTGTTGTAAATTGCAAAGAGAAGGGAAAGCATGAATGTGTCACCCTTTCCATAACTCAGAATGATATGGTGCAATGTTTTGCACACTCAATGAACATGTACAGAAAGCACCCGAAACTGCAAAGAGCTATATCATCAGAAGCCGGGACCTCTCGCACCCAAAGCGAGAATCATACCCCTAGACCAACGAGCCTCGACTTCAGGAGCTCTGCAGCCTTGGGGAAAAACAATGAGGTCAGGTTACTTAGGAGACAATAAGTTTGATTTCGAACTAGTTCATCAACACAGTTGCTGACTTCAGGCGCTATGCGGCCTTGGGAAAAAACGATGAGCTCAGGTTACTCAGGAGACAATAAGTTTGGTTTCGGAGTAGTTCATAACACAGTTGCCAAACCGTTTACTCCCTGTACAAGTCGGTATACAGAAATCTTTTTTTTATCAAACGACTTTCTTCTGTTGTGAGTTCCATCATGAGCACTCTGGACTTTAAATCCAGCCATCAGAGTTCAAATCTCGGTGGAACCTCTTTGCGGGTCCTGATGTTTGTCAAATAACTTTTTGATTGCAGGTTATATGGGAAGATCGGAGTCAGCAATGCGACGAAACCTGTGGCTTCGAAGATTTAGTGGAAAGCGGTTTGAATTCAATCATCTGAATAACCAGTGCATCGAAAAGCACAGATAATAGGACGTACATATAAGCTTATTAAAATGGCTAGAAACAGACCCCTAGACCAACGGCTCTAGAAAAAAATGCAGGGTATTGGGCAAAGACAAGCAGGTCAGGGTACTCACGAGACAATATGTTTGGTTTTGGACAAGATCATCAATGCATTTTCCAAACCACAGACTGCTTGCCTATTGTTAAAGGTGGTATACAGAGACATACCACTACACCAATAAGCCAAAATTACCAGCGGACTTTGACGTGTGAGGCACTTCACAAACAAAAGAAGGAAGGCCACTCACTCAGTATAAAATACATTTCGTTTCTTCAAGATACATTCTAACCACAAACTGCTGACCTCTTACACAAGTCGGTAGAAAGAAAACCTTAGCACTATCCCTGTTCAAATCCGGGTCCCCCTTCTAAATTAGATGTTACTTCGGCAGCCGTGATAAAAACGGGAAAGTAAAAAACATGTACGCCGAAACGTTTCTTTTGGTGTTGCAATATTAAACTTCTATGTTTGATGGTGGATTACAGGCGACTGGACGAGGGGGGGCGCAACTCCTGATGCCACAGGGGAATTAGCTCAAATGGTAGAGCGCTCGCTTAGCATGCGAGGTAGCGGCATCGATGCCCGCATTCTCCAGCGACGTGCCTTCTTCTTTGCCTCCAACTGAGGCTGACAGGTAACTTCGCAAGCTGACTAGTTCCTACATTTAGGAACTGCACAAAAGGATTTGTTGTAAATTGCAAAGAGAAGGGAAAGCATGAATGTGTCACCCTTTCCATAACTCAGAATGATATGGTGCAATGTTTTGCACACTCAATGAACATGTACAGAAAGCACCCGAAACTGCAAAGAGCTATATCATCAGAAGGCAGGGCTCGTCCGGGATTGGAACCCGGGACCTCTCGCACCCAAAGCGAGAATCATACCCCTAGACCAACGAGCCTCGACTTCAGGAGCTCTGCAGCCTTGGGGAAAAACAATGAGGTCAGGTTACTTAGGAGACAATAAGTTTGGTTTCGGAGTAGTTCATAACACAGTTGCCAAACCGTTTACTCCCTGTACAAGTCGGTATACAGAAATCTTTTTTTATCAAACGTCTTTCTTCTGTTGTGAGTTCCATCATGAGCACTCTGGACTTTAAATCCAGCCATCAGAGTTCAAATCTCGGTGGAACCTCTTTGCAGGTCCTGATGTTTGTCAAATAACTTTTTGATTGCAGGTTATATGGGAAGATCGGAGTCAGCAATGCAACGAAACCTGTGGCTTCGAAGATTTAGTGGAAAGCGGTTTGAATTCAATCATCTGAATAACCAGTGCATCGAAAAGCACAGATAATAGGACGTACATATAAGCTTATTAAAATGGCTAGAAACAGACCCATAGACCAACGGCTCTAGAAAAAAATGCAGGGTATTGGGCAAAGACAAGCAGGTCAGGGTACTCACGAGACAATATGTTTTGTTTTGGACAAGATCATCAATGCATTTGCCAAACCACAGACTGCTTGCCTATTGTTAAAGGTGGTATACAGAGACATACCACTACACCAACAAGCCAAAATTACCAGCGGACTTTGACGTGTGAGGCCATTCACAAACAAAAGAAGGAAGGCCATTCACTCAGTATAAAATACATTTCGTTTCTTCAAGATACATTCTAACCACAAACTGCTGACCTCTTACACAAGTCGGTAGAAAGAAAACCTTAGAACTTTCTCGGTTCAAATCCGGGTCCCGCTTTTAAATTAGATGTTACTTCGGCAGCCGTGATAAAAACGGCAAAGTAAAAACATGTAGGCCGAAACGTTTCTTTTGGTGTTGTAATATTAAACTGCTATGTTTGATGGTGGATTACAGGTCGACTGGACGAGGGGGGGCGCAACTCGTGATGCCACAGGGGAATTAGCTCAAATGGTAGAGCGCTCGCTTAGCATGCGAGGTAGCGGCAACGATGCCCGCATTCTCCAGCGACGTGCCTTCTTCTTTGCCTCCAACTGAGGCTGACAGGTAACTTCGCAAGCTGACTAGTTCCTACATTTAGGAACTGCACAAAATGATTTGTTGTAAATTGCAAAGAGAAGGGAAAGCATGAATGTGTCACCCTTTCCATAACTCAGAATGATATGGTGCAATGTTTTGCACACTCAATTAACATGGACAGAAAGCACCCGAAACTGCAAAGAGCTATATCATCAGAAGGCAGGGCTCGTCCGGGATTTGAACCCGGGACCTCTCGCACCCAAAGCGAGAATCATACCCCTAGACCAACGAGCCTCGACTTCAGGAGCTCTGCAGCCTGGTGGAAAAACAATGAGGTCAGGTTACTTAGGAGACAATAAGTTTGATTTCGAACTAGTTCATCAACTCAGTTGCTGACTTCAGGCGCTACGCGGCCTTGAGAAAAAACGATGAGCTCAGGTTACTCAGGAGACAATAAGTTTGGTTTCGGAGTAGTTCATAACACAGTTGCCAAACCGTTTACTCCCTGTACAAGTCGGTATACAGAAATCTTTTTTTTATCAAACGACTTTCTTCTGTTGTGAGTTCCATCATGAGCACTCTGGACTTTAAATCCAGCCATCAGAGTTCAAATCTCGGTAGAACCTCTTTGCGGGTCCTGATGTTTGTCAAATAACTATTTGATTGCAGGTTATATGGGAAGATCGGAGTCAGCAATGCGACGAAACCTGTGGCTTCGAAGATTTAGTGGAAAGCGGTTTGAATTCAATCATCTGTATAACCAGTGCACCGAATAGCACAGATAATAGGACGTACATATACGCTTATTAAAATGGCTAGAAACAGACCCCTAGACCAACGGCTCTAGACCAAACTGCAGGGTATTGGACAAAGACAAGCAGGTCAGGGTACTCACGAGACAATACGTTTGGTTTTGGACAAGATTATCAATGCATTTGCCAAACCACAGACTGCTTGCCCATTGTTAAAGGTGGTCTACAGAAACATACCACTACACCAACAAGCCAAAATTACCAGCGGACTTCGACTTGTGAGGCACTTCACAAACAAAAGAAGGAAGGCCACTCACTCAGTATAAAATACATTTCGTTTCTTCAAGATATGTTCTAACCACAAACTGCTGACCTCTTATACAAGTCGGTAGAAAGAAAACCTTAGCACTTTCCCAGTTCAAATCCGGGTCCCCCTTCTAAATTAGATGTTACTTCGGCAGCCGTGATAAAAACGGGAAAGTAAAAAACATGTAAGCCGAGAAGTTTCTTTTGGTGTTGTAATATTAAACTTCTATGTTTGATGTTGGATTACAGGCGACTGGACGAGGGGGGGGCGCAACTTGACATGCCACAGGGGAATAAGCTCAAATGGTAGAGCGCTCGCTTATCATGCGAGAGGTAGAGGCATCGATGCCAGCATTCTCCAGCTACGTGCCTTCTTCTTTGCCTCCAATTGAGGCTGACAGGTAACTTCGCAAGCTGACTAGTTCCTACATTTAGGAACTGGACAAAATTAATTGCAAAGTGCACAGAGAAGGGAAACCATGAATGTGACATTCTTTCCATAACTCAGAATGATATGGTGCAATGTTTTGCACAATCAATGAACATGGTGTTGTGGAATTTTCTTATTCCTTAATCAAGGTGAGTTTTTTAAACACTTTAGACATATGCAACACACAGAGAGGATGAGTTACCTTGCAAGGTATTTTATATTTATTGACATTCAGTCTGCATCAAAAGACATATGCAGAGTGAAGGCCCCTTCCTGTTCATTTACAGGGGCTTTTATATGATCCCAGCATGACACCCCTTCTTCTCCCCTCCCTTGAGCAAGAACGTATCTTTGGTAACACAAATGTGTCGCCATCCCTTATCTTTACCAGAACCTCTTGGTCTTTGGTCAAGGGCAAAGGAGCTGAGTGGTCTGCCACGTAGCAAAACATTTCTCAGGAATTTAAGAACAACAAGATAGACAGTCTTGAATCAATTTTTACAGAGATTAGCATGAAGAAACCCACGTCATGAAAATTTCCATCACATTCCCATCTTTTATCATATATGATAACCAAACTCATGATGCCTCAACCTGTAAGATGAGCACTGCCCTTTCTCCTACAGATTTCATAGGCCATTGTCATCGTACTCCCTAAATTCCCCTTCCGTGAGATCGATGGTCTGCATCATGAACCCTTGTGCAATTGCAGCCATGCTCCCTAATAGTATTTTATTTAAACACTTTTGAAAACAGTAAATTAAAATATGGTAACAGAATTATAAGAAATAATAATCCCACTAGAATGGGTAATGCCACCTGCATCAGCCACGCCCCTCAACCTTGGCTATTCCACCATTTCAACAGACTGTTAGTCATATCATCCGGCTCCCTTATAGCATTCTTCCTGTGCGTTATGATGTCTATTACATTATCAGCATAATCCAGAATGTAGAAAACAACAACTGACCCTGAGTTTTTTACACACACTGCTTTTATCTGCGGTGATCACATCTAAAACTAACCTACCCTGCAATCCTAATTCCCTACTTCCAAACGGTTCAATTCTGTACTTTACTTACCACCTGGTTCTCTGTTTGCAACTGTCAACAGGGTTGTGACTTTGCAGGGTGACCCTTCAGCCTTTTCCGGTCCTCTAATCTCAGAGGACTGACTTTCCATGCCTGCTCGAGTCGCATACACCACCAACAACTGTCATTCACTCCAACCTCTTTCTTTTCTATCAGTGCCAATGCACATGCCTTATTGCCTTTGCATTGGTATATTGCCATTCTCTTGTCTACCTTCTAGCTCTGCTTCTCCTGCCTCTTTTTCTGCCTGCTCTGCGGCCTGAAAATTCCTTGGCTGAAATTATATCTGAACCTTCTGACCTGTGTCTTTCCTTCTGTCCTCGACCACATACACCAATACTGACCTGCTTAAACCTTGATCACCTTCATAAACCTTCGTCACTTTCCATATTTCCATTCTTATTTGGGAAGTTGCTCCCGTTCCCTCATAATTCAAATTTTCTGAGTTAGAGCTAGTCTAAAACTTTCTCTTTTGCCTTTTTATTTGGCCGTCCCAGGGGACATAATGGCCCACATTTTCAAATTTTGTTGCCTTATCCAGAACATCAACTGAGGTACACGTACCTCTACACAAATACATATTTGTTCCCCAGTACCTAGCAGAATTAGGGTAACACTGTCACTCCCCATACCATTTTATTAAACTTGGAATATAGTGTTGCACAGAAACAAAATTCTATAATCTCTAATTTCTCGGGGTTCGATGTGTCCTGACTCGAACTGTGGATTCCCTTTGCGATCACCAGCAGTGTCGCTCCTCCTGTCGCTTGCACAACCATTGGGAAGAGCCATTGTGGATGCCATTTTGATGGCCTACGGTTGGGGTTGCCACTCCTTAGACACCTTTTTGCAGTGGGAGGCATGTCTTTCCTACGACTTCCTCCTGAAATCTTTGACTACTTTGAAGTCTCCTGGCTGGAAGCTGTGTAATGATTTGTCAGCTCCGTTTGCTACTGCTCCTTTGACCTGCACAAACATTTTGAGAGCAAAAACACAAAAACACATTGCCTTGTAACATCCCCCCTTTTGACGCGTGGTCTAGGCCATGCGTCAAAATCGCAAAAGCAGGGAAAAAATGTTTTGGAAAACAGGTGAAGCACATTGTCTGTGTATTTACATGAGCACTCCTTCCAGAGTGCACGCTTATCCGGTTCTGCAAAATGTTTGCATCTCTGCAAGAGAAAGAGTTTTGTTAGTGATTTCTGGAGAAAATCTGTCTGTCTCTGATGTTGCTTGCTTTGCTGCAAGGTCAGCTCGTCGGCTTCCTGCAAAAATTGTTTCAGATACAAAAGTGTGTGTGGCATAGTCACACACAACAATGGCTGCTGGTAGAAGAATGGCAGATAGCATATCAGCAACCTGTGTGTAAGAATCTTTTTACCATCAGCTTTCAAAAAGTTCCTGTGTTTCCAAAGTGTGCCAAAATCATGAGTTACACCAAATGCATATCTACTATCTGTGTGAATGTCTACATTTTATTCTTTGTTAATTCGCATGCGTGTGTGAGTGCAATGAGCTCTGCTGTCTGAGCAGAGAAATGGTCCCTAAAAATGATATCAATTGCTTCTTTGCTTTTGGACTTGCGATGTCTGTAATTGCAGACACGCTTTGCGGACAGCTGTCTGCCGCGGTCAGTAATTTCGTGACCCAAAAACGAACAAATTGTTTTGCCAGCTGGACTTTGGAGATATTCACTTTGTGTCCTTCGTGTGCCAAATGAGTGAGCAGTCGTACCGTGTTCTTCACATTGCGCTTTGGTGGGTGCACATAAAAGAATGTCATCCACATACTGAAGCAATGCCACCCCCTTCGGGAGATGGAATGGCTCCAGTGATTGTCACAGTGCCTCGTTGTAAATGGTCGGTGATTCGCAGTACCCTTGGCATAGACGTGTGAATGTATATGGCCTGCCATCAAATAAAAAGGCGAACCAGTATTGTGAGTCTGGGTTTACCGGCACACTGAAAAACGCGTTTGACAAATCAATCACCGTATACCATTTCGTCTCAGGCGGAATTTGGCTGAGAATGGTATACGGGTTGGGTACGTTTGGTGCTCGTGGCTGTACTGCGGCATTAACTGCTTGCAAATCTTGTACGAACCGCCATTCAACGGGTGCTCCCTTTTCTCTGATCTTTTTAACTGGAAACAAAGGTGTGCGCACAGGTGAATTTGGGCATGGCACAACTATGCCTTTATTTTTTTAATCTTTTTAAACTCATTAAATATTGGCCTTATGCCAAATATTGGCCTTATGTCTGGTTTGAGGCTTCTGTTTTGAGGGGGAATTGCTGTTTGCGTGGACGAAAATTACCCTTGGGCGTTATCACAACAGGCTCACAGTTCCTAATCACCCCAAATAATATTTTCCTGTTACCAACAGTTGAACGGGCACCTTTCCCAAAATTTCTGGTATGTAAATACTCTTCATTAATCTTTTTGTGTGTGAAAACACTTCAAGTCCCCTTGTTGCTGACAGACAGGCATGATTCTCACGATGGGCGTGCAACAAATTTGAATATTGCACGTCGTCCCTTTTAACCCATTCTATGGCGCGCGCACATTTGTCAGCAAAACACCCACATCTCCCCACACCATTGTAATCAACGTCATGAGGCTCTGTGAGGCAATACTTTCGACATCATACTTACGTAATTCAAAACTACATCGTACAGCTGTACGAGCGCTGCACTCGGGTCGTGTTGGTATCATGCTCAATCTGTCATTATGACTCTGCCCAGCAAATGAATCGGGCAGCAGTCAGACATGAGAAACCTGTGTTGAAATTTGACACTCCCCAACTCACATTGCACCCTTTTGACATAAATTATTTTACATTAGAGCCACTAGCATTTAGGGAATAAACAGCTAGTTTAGACTCTGGTAAATTTAAACACTTCTTGTGAATCACAGTAGGCTATTTGTTGCCCCTGAATCTATCAAAAATTCAAGCAGTTTGTTGCACACGAGCATTGTGCATTTTAGCAAAGTTCAGAAAGCGTTTTCATTCATCATGGAATGTGAGCTAAGCAGATCTTCATTGCATACAGTAGGAAAAAGCATTTCTTCGTTGCATATGCTAAGTGAAATCATACTCACCACCCTCGGAATGATGCCTCACCTCCTCACTTCCATCTACCTTTTCTTTGACCTCCGTGCTCCTGGAGGCTCAGGACAATCATTTCGCCAGTGCCCCGTTTTTCCACAATTGAAACACTTCTCTGGATCATAATTAATAGAGGGTTCAAAACCTCCTCGCCATCTTCCTATTCTTCCGTGTTCTCCTCCGATATTCATTAGAGCCATGTGGAGTTCTTTATCTTGTGTGTTTTTCTTCTGAAGCTCTTTCTTGCCTGTTTGTCTTTCGGCGTGTACAGCATGACGGACAATCTCACTCATTCTTGCGCGATCTGGCTCGATGCACGATTTTTCCACTTCTCGTCTCAGCTCTTCTCTGAGGTTCCGCAGAAAAGCGGATCTGAGATGTCCTTCGAACGGACCAATGTCCGGTCCGTCTGAATCAGGTTGAAGTCCAGAATGTTCTTTAAATACTTCCTCCAGTCTGGCCAAGAAATCCTCCACTCTTTCATCAGTCTTTTGCACACAAGCAGCGATCTTATCCAGATTCAGAGCTTTGGGAAAAGTAGATTTTAGTCCTTCTAAGAATTCTTCCAGAATCCTCCTGTACTCAGCATTGCTTGCGTGCGACCAATCGACATGTTCCCTTCTCTTATCCTCCACAGGCCATTTACCCTGTAGCTTTCTTAAGTCAGATGGTTTTAGTTTGACTTTCAGCAGTCTCTCTAATTCTCTCGTTGAGGGGGAGAATTCCTTGCAAAATGTCAAAAGTTCTTCAGCCATCAAAACTCCCCCTTTCTCTGCTGAACTTAGATGTTCCGCTGCCTCTTTCATTTCGGCTTTGGTCCAGGGTCTAAAAACCAGTTCGGGTCCTTCTGGACCTGCCACCTCGACCATAGGGAACTGCTGTTCATCTTCATCAAAAGATTCTTTGCGATAAAGGTCGTTTGACGTATTCTGCCATGCGGGTGAAGTATCCGTCTGTGTCTGTCTTTTTACCGCTCCTCTCATCACGGGAACTCTGGCGACTGGCAGGGCTGGATGGTCTTTACCCTGCTTTGGGGTTACCACGGGCTGTGGCATGTGCGGCATTGGTGCTGGTGGGGGCACTGGCGCTGCCTCGATCGGGTTCAGATGTCGGTGAGGAGGGACACAATCATCCTCCGGTTGGTGTTTGTAGCAAGTCATAGGTGGGGGTAGAGAAGACAGAGGGGTTAAATCAATATACTCAGGTAAAACAGGGTACAATGGAGCATGCGGCGGTGGGGGTGTATGACACGGCGGTGGAAGTTCTTCCAAAGCCTTTTCTTTAAAAACATGGTCACGTCTATTTGCTTCCTTTTCCCATAATTCTAAACATTTACACGCTTCGTCATATTTTTCCCTTTCTTTTGTAGACATTTTAAATATGTCTTTTTTCCCCATGTGTTCTCTTATTTTCCCTAATTTTGTGGTACTAAATGTACCGTTTTCTGGAAAGTTAGCTTTTTCTATTAAATAGGGTACACCTTGTAAACTTCCCGTTCCCCACCTTTTCCTCATTTCTCTGTATGTTGGTTTATCCATATCCATATGGGATCTTCCTTGTCCCATTTTTAATTTCTGAGTAGTCACTTCTCTTTTCAGACTCTTTAAAATCTAACTCGATTTAGAGTAGTCACTTCTCTTTTCAGACTCTTTAAAATCTATCTCGATTTAGAGTAGTCACTTCTCTTTTCAGACTCTTTAAAATCTATCTCGATTTAGAGTAGTCACTTCTCTTTTCAGACTCTTTAAAATCTATCTCGATTTAGAGTAGTCACTTCTCTTTTCAGACTCTTTAAAATCTATCTCGATTTAGAGTAGTCACTTCTCTTTTCAGACTCTTTAAAATCTATCTCGATTTAGAGTAGTCACTTCTCTTTTACCAGACTGTTTAGCATATTTTCAACTCACCGGTTTTCACTTTTGTGCCTTGCACTGAGTTCTTTTGGGATCACGTCAGCTTGGAGTCCGGAGTAGAGTTCTCTCATCCCTGTATGGGGTTAGAGCTGGATTTGCTATGTCCAGGATGATCAGTCAACTCTAGTCCGTTCTCCGTCAGCCTTGTGATCCCATACCTCGTCGCCAAATTGTTGTGGAATTTTCTTATTCCTTAATCAAGGTGAGTTTTTTAAACACTTTAGACAAATGCAACACACAGAGAGGATGAGTTACCTTGCAAGGTATTTTATATTTATTGACATTCAGTCTGCATCAAAAGACATATGCAGAGTGAAGGCCCCTTCCTGTTCATTTACAGGGGCTTTTATATGATCCCAGCATGACACCCCTTCTTCTCCCCTCCCTTGAGCAAGAACGTATCTTTGGTAACACAAATGTGTCGCCATCCCTTATCTTTACCAGAACCTCTTGGTCTTTGCTCAAGGGCAAAGGAGCTGAGTGGTCTGCCACGTAGCAAAACATTTCTCAGGAATTTAAGAACAACAAGATAGACAGTCTTGAATCAATTTTTACAGAGATTAGCATGAAGAAACCCACGTCATGAACATTTCCATCACAATGGACAGAAAGCATACGAAACTGCAAAGAGCACAGAAGGCAGGGCTCGTCCGGGATTTGAACCCAGGACCTCTCGCACCCGAAGCGAGAATCATACCCCTAGACCTACGAGCCTCAACCTCAGGAGCTTTGCGGCCTTGGGGAAAAACAATGAGGTCAGGATACTCAGGAGACAATAAGTTTGGTTTCGGACTAGTTCATCAACACAGTTGCCAAACCGCTTACTCCCTGTACAAGTCGGTATACAGAAATCTTTTTTTTATCAAACGAATTTCTTCTGTCGTGAGTTCCATCATGAGCACTCTGGACTTTAAATCCAGCCATCAGAGTTCAAATCTCAGTGGAACCTCTTTGCGGGTCCTGATGTTTGTCAAATAACTATTTGATTGCAGGTTATATGGGAAGATCGAAGTCAGCAATGCGACGAAACCTGTGGCTTCGAAGATTTAGTGGAAAGCGGTTTGAATTCAATCATCTGTATAACCAGTGCACCGTAAAGCACAGATAATAGGACGTACATATACGCTTATTAAAATGGCTAGAAACAGACCCCTAGACCAACGGCTCTAGACCAAACTGCAGGGTATTGGACAAAGACAAGCAGGTCAGGGTACTCACGAGACAATACGTTTGGTTTTGGACAAGATTATCAATGCATTTGCCAAACCACAGACTGCTTGCCCATTGTTAAAGGTGGTATACAGAAACATACCACTACACCAACAAGCCAAAATTACCAGCGGACTTTGACTTGTGAGGCACTTCACAAACAAAAGAAGGAAGGCCACTCACTCAGTATAAAATACATTTCGTTTCTTCAAGATATGTTCTAACCACAAACTGCTGACCTCTTATACAAGTCGGTAGAAAGAAAACCTTAGCACTTTCCCAGTTCAAATCCGGGTCCCCCTTCTAAATTAGATGTTACTTCGGCAGCCGTGATAAAAACGGGAAAGTAAAAAACATGTAAGCCGAGACGTTTCTTTTGGTGTTGTAATATTAAACTTCTATGTTTGATGTTGGATTACAGGCGACTGGACGAGGGGGGGCGCAACTCGACATGCCACAGGGGAATAAGCTCAAATGTTAGAGCGCTCGCTTATCATGCGAGAGGTAGAGGCATCGATGCCAGCATTCTCCAGCTACGTGCCTTCTTCTTTGCCTCCAACTGAGGCTGACAGGTAACTTCGCAAGCTGACTAGTTCCTACATTTAGGAACTGCACAAAAGGATTTGTTGTAAATTGCAAAGAGAAGGGAAAGCATGAATGTGTCACCCTTTCCATAACTCAGAATGATATGGTGCAATGTTTTGCACACTCAATGAACATGGACAGAAAGCACCCGAAACTGCAAAGAGCTATATCATCAGAAGGCAGGGCTCGTCCGGGATTTGAACCCGGGACCTCTCGCACCCTAAGCGAGAATCATACCCCTAGACCAACGAGCCTCGACTTCAGGAGCTCTGCAGCCTTGGGCAAAAACAATGAGGTCAGGTTACTTAGGAGACAATAAGTTTGATTTCGAACTAGTTCATCAACACAGTTGCTGACTTCAGGCGCTATGCGGCCTTGGGAAAAAACGATGAGCTCAGGTTACTCAGGAGACAATAAGTTTGGTTTCGGAGTAGTTCATAACACAGTTGCCAAACCGTTTACTCCCTGTTCAAGTCAGTATACAGAAATCTTTTTTTTATCAAACGACTTTCTTCTGTTGTGAGTTCCATCATGAGCACTCTGGACTTTAAATCCAGCCATCAGAGTTCAAATCTCGGTGGAACCTCTTTGCGGGTCCTGATGTTTGTCAAATAACTATTTGATTGCAGGTTATATGGGAAGATCGGAGTCAGCAATGCGACGAAACCTGTGGCTTCGAAGATTTAGTGGAAAGCGGTTTGAATTCAATCATCTGTATAACCAGTGCACTGAAAAGCACAGATAATAGGACGTACATATACGCTTATTAAAATGGCTAGAAACAGACCCCTAGACCAACGGCTCTAGACCAAACTGCAGGGTATTGGACAAAGACAAGCAGGTCAGGGTCCTCACGAGACAATATGTTTGGTTTTGGACAAGATTATCAATGCATTTGCCAAACCACAGACTGCTTGCCCATTGTTAAAGGTGGTATACAGAAACATACCACTACACCAACAAGCCAAAATTACCAGCGGACTTTGACTTGTGAGGCACTTCAGAATCAGAATCAGAATCAGAATCAGAATCAGAATCAGAATCAGAATCAGAACAAGCTTTATTGCCAGGTGTGCTTACACACACGAGGAATTTGTCTTGTTTACAGAAGCTTCCAGTACACAAGTAAGGTAACAAGACAAGTAACAATCAACAAAGGCAACGAAAGTACAGAATATAAATAAAAGTTAAGCACACAAAGGTGAAAGTGCAGTGTGACAGAAGAGCTCCAGAATTTTTGTTTAGAATATACAAGTTATAAGTTTATATACATGAGTTTATATATGTGAAATGTCAGAGGGAAAGTATTGCACACATTTATTGCACTGTAGGGTGTATGATATGTATATACAGATTCTATGAGATATCTACAGGTGTTTAAAATATACACATTTTAAGGTGCTATATACGAAAAATCTGGCACAAAAAATATTGCACACATTTATTGCAAAAGGTGAACATTTAACTGTTCATGATGTAGATGGCCTGAGGAAAGAAGCTCTTCCTGTGTCTGGATGTTTTAGTGCTCGGTGCTCTGTAGCGTCGACCAGATGGTAAGAGTTCAAACAGAGAGTGTGCTGGGTGTGAGGGGTCCAGGGTAATTTTGTGAGCCCTTTTACCCACTCTGGATGAGTACAGTTCTTTAAGTGTGGGAAGAGTAGTGCAGATGATTCGCTCTGCAGTCCGGACTATCCGCTGTAGTCTTCCGAGGTCAGTTTTGGAGGCTGAGCCGAACCAGACGGTGATGGAGGTGCAGATGATGGATTCAATGACAGCTGAGTAGAACTGTACGAGCAGCTCCTGTGGCAGGTTGAACTTCCTCAGCTGCCGGAGGAAGTAAAGTCTCTGCTGGGCTTTTTTTACAATAGAGTCGATGTGAGCGTCCCACTTCAGATCCTGAGAGATGGTGGTGCCCAGGAACCTGAATGACTCTACTGCAATCACAGTGCTGTTCATGATGGTGAGTGGGGGAAGTGCAGGGGGGTTTCTCCTAAAGTCCACTATCATCTCCACTGTTTTGAGCGTGTTCAGCTCCAGGTTGTTGTACCTGCACCATAGAGCCAGCTGCTCCACCTCCTGTCTGTATGCAGACTCGTCACCGTTCCGGATGAGACCGATAATAGTAGTGTCATCTGCAAACTTCAGGAGCTTGACGGAGGGGTCTTTAGAGGTGCAGTCGTTGGTGTACAGGGAGAAGAGCAGTGGGGAGAGAACACATCCCTGTGGGGCACCAGTGCTGATGGCTCGGCTGTCTGACATGATTTTGCCCATTCTGACTAACTGTTGTCTGGCTGTCAGAAAGCTGGTGATCCATTGACAGACAGAGCTAGGGACAGAGAGCTGGGTCAGTTTGGTCTGGAGCAGTGATGGGATGATTGTATTGAAGGCAGAACTGAAGTCCACGAACAAGATCCTCGCATAAGTCCCTGGTTTGTCCAGATGTTGTAGGGTGTAATGCAGTCCCATGTTAACTGCATCATCCACAGACCGGTTTGCTCTGTAGGCAAACTGCAGGGGGTCCAGCAAAGGGTCAGTGATGACCTTCAAATAAGCCAACACCAGTCTTTCAAATGACTTCATGGCAACAGATGTTAAAGCCACAGGTCTGTAGTCATTGAGTCCAGTGATCTTTGGTTTCTTTGGGATTGGGATGATGATGGAGCGTTTAAAGCACGAAGGGACTTTGCACAGCTCCAGTGATCTGTTGAAGATCAGTGAGAAGATGGAGGCCAGCTGGTCAGCGCAGGTCTTCAGACAGGCTGGTGAAACACCGTCTGGGCCTGGTGCTTTCCTTCTCTTTTGTTTTCTAAAGATCTGGCGTACGTTATCCTCACTGATCTGAAGTGCAGGGTGGGAGGAGAGGGGAATGGCTGGAGGTGTTGATGGCTGTGTATAGAGATGGTCAGGGTGGGTGTAAAGTGTCTGGTCTAGGGTCTCAAATCTACAATAGACGTGATTTAAATCTTCAACAAGCTGTTTATTGCTCTCGATGCTAGGGGATGGTGTCTTGTAGTTGGTAATGTCTTTCAGGCCTTTCCACACTGATGCAGGGTCGTTGGCAGAAAACTGGTTTTCCAGCTTTTTGGCGTAACTCTTTTTAGCCACCCCAATCTCCTTTGTCAGAGTGTTTCTGGCCTGATTATACCAGATCCTGTCCCCGCTCCTGTAGGCATCCTCTTTGGCCTGACGCAGCTGTCTGAGTTTTGGTGTGAACCATGGTTTATCATTGTTGAATGATAAATAAGTCTTTGTAGGGATGCATAAACCCTCACAGAAACTGATGTATGATGTAACAGTTTCTGTGAGCTCGTCCAAATCGGTGGCAGCAGCTTCAAAAACACTCCAGTCAGTGCACTCAAAACAGGCTTGTAAGACCTGCTCTGAGTCGTTGGTCCATCTCTTTACAGTCCTTATTTCTGGCTTAGCAGTTTTAAGTTTTTGTCTGTAAGTTGGTAGCAGATGAACCAGGCAGTGATCAGAGAGTCCTAGAGCTGCTCGGGCGACAGAGCGATATGCACCTTTTATAGTAGTGTAGCAATGGTCTAAAATATTATTGTCTCTTGTGGGGCATGTGATATGTTGTTTAAATTTAGGCAGCTCACGTGTGAGTTTTGCCTGATTAAAGTCTCCTAGAATGATAAAGACAATGTTGTTGTTCTGTGTCTGTGATCAGATCAGCCAGCTGTTGCAGCGCAGTCCGCACGTGTGCTTGTGGTGGAATGTAAACACTTACGAGGATGACTGATGAAAACTCCCGCGGCGAGTAGAACGGTTTACAGTTCATGAAAAGCGCTTCCACATCAGGACAGCACATCTTCTTTAACACAGTTACATCCGTACACCACCTTCTGTTGATGTAAAAGCATGTCCCACCACCGCGCGTTTTCCCCGTTGTCTCCGTATCGCGATCCGCTCTGAACAGCTGAAAGTACGGCAGATGTAACGCGCTGTCCGGAATGGTTTCGTTCAGCCAGGTTTCCGTAAAACACAGAGCAGCAGAGTTTGTAAAAACCTTGTTTTTGCTTGAAAGCAGGCGAAGTTCGTCCATTTTGTTAGGTAGAGAGCGGAGATTCGCAAGATGAATGCTTGGCAACGGCGTTCTTAGGCCGCGCTGTGTGAGCTTGACGAGCACGCCGGCTCGCTTCCCACGCTTGCGTTTCTTCCGGCGTCCTCTCCACGCGACTGCACTGACTAAAATATCCAGCAAAACGTCAGAAAAATCGAAAACTGGTTGCAGATTAGTTGGTATCCACTGCCGAATGTTCAGCAGTTCGTTCCTTGTAAAACTGATAGTGTTTGAAATGACATAAAACAGGACAAACTAACAAAAACAGCAAGACTACTGGAGAGCTCCACACCGAGGCAGCCATTCGCGGCGCCATCTTGGATTTAACCCCCTTAACCCCCTTCACAAACAAAAGAAGGAAGGCCACTCACTCAGTATAAAATACATTTCGTTTCTTCAAGATATGTTCTAACCACAAACTGCTGACCTCTTATACAAGTCGGTAGAAAGAAAACCTTAGCACTTTCCCAGTTCAAATCCGGGTCCCCCTTCTAAATTAGATGTTACTTCGGCAGCCGTGATAAAAACGGGAAAGTAAAAAACATGTAAGCCGAGACGTTTCTTTTGGTGTTGTAATATTAAACTTCTATGTTTGATGTTGGATTACAGGCGACTGGACGAGGGGGGGCGCAACTCGACATGCCACAGGGGAATAAGCTCAAATGGTAGAGCGCTCGCTTATCATGCGAGAGGTAGAGGCATCGATGCCAGCATTCTCCAGCTACGTGCCTTCTTCTTTGCCTCCAATTGAGGCTGACAGGTAACTTCACAAGCTGACTAGTTCCTACATTTAGGAACTGGACAAAATGAATTGCAAAGTGCACAGAGAAGGGAAACCATGAATGTGACAGCCTTTCCATAACTCAGAATGATATGGTGCAATGTTTTGCACAATCAATGAACATGGACAGAAAGCATACGAAACTGCAAAGAGCACAGAAGGCAGGGCTCGTCCGGGATTTGAACCCGGGACCTCTAGCACCCGAAGCGAGAATCATACCCCTAGACCAACGAGCCTCAACTTCAGGAGCTTTGCGGCCTTGGGGAAAAACAATGAGGTCAGGATACTCAGGAGACAATAAGTTTGGTTTCGGAGTAGTTCATAACACAGTTGCTGACTTCAGGCGCTATGCGGCCTTGGGAAAAAACGATGAGCTCAGGTTACTCAGGAGACAATAAGTTTGGTTTCGGAGTAGTTCATAACACAGTTGCCAAACCGTTTACTCCCTGTACAAGTCGGTATACAGAAATCGTTTTTTTATCAAACGACTTTCTTCTGTTGTGAGTTCCATCATGAGCACTCTGGACTTTAAATCCAGCCATCAGAGTTCAAATCTCAGTGGAACCTCTTTGCGGGTCCTGATGTTTGTCAAATAACTATTTGATTGCAGGTTATATGGGAAGATCGGAGTCAGCAATGCGACGAAACCTGTGGCTTCGAAGATTTAGTGGAAAGCGGTTTGATTTCAATCATCTGTATAACCAGTGCACCGAAAAGCACAGATAATAGGACGTACATATACGCTTATTAAAATGGCTAGAAACAGACCCCTAGACCAACGGCTCTAGACCAAACTGCAGGGTATTGGACAAAGACAAGCAGGTCAGGGTACTCACGAGACAATACGTTTGGTTTTGGACAAGATTATCAATGCATTTGCCAAACCACAGACTGCTTGCCCATTGTTAAAGGTGGTATACAGAAACATACCACTACACCAACAAGCCAAAATTACCAGCGGACTTTGACTTGTAAGGCACTTCACAAACAAAAGAAGGAAGGCCACTCACTCAGTATAAAATACATTTCGTTTCTTCAAGATATGTTCTAACCACAAACTGCTGACCTCTTATACAAGTCGGTAGAAAGAAAACCTTAGCACTTTCCCAGTTCAAATCTGGGTCCCCCTTCTAAATTAGATGTTACTTCGGCAGCCGTGATAAAAACGGGAAAGTAAAAAACATGTAAGCCGAGATGTTTCTTTTGGTGTTGTAATATTAAACTTCTATGTTTGATGTTGGATTACAGGCGACTGGACGAGGGGGGGCGCAACTCGACATGCCACAGGGGAATAAGCTCAAATGGTAGAGCGCTCGCTTATAATGCCAGAGGTAGAGGCATCGATGCCAGCATTCTCCAGCTACGTGCCTTCTTCTTTGCCTCCAATTGAGGCTGACAGGTAACTTCGCAAGCTGACTAGTTCCTACATTTTGGAACTGGACAAAATGAATTGCAAAGTGCACAGAGAAGGGAAACCATGAATGTGACAGCCTTTCCATAACTCAGAATGATATGGTGCAATGTTTTGCACAGTCAATGAACATGGACAGAAAGCATACGAAACTGCAAAGAGCACAGAAGGCAGGGCTCATCCGGGATTTGAACCCGGGATCTCTCGCACCCGAAGCGAGAATCATACCCCTAGACCAACAAGCCTCAACTTCAGGAGCTTTGCGGCCTTGGGGAAAAACAATTAGGTCAGGATACTCAGGAGACAATAAGTTTGGTTTCGGACTAGTTCATCAACACAGGTGCCAAACCGCTTACTCCCTGTACAAGTCGGTATACAGAAATCTTTTTTTTATCAAACGACTTTCTTCTGTCGTGAGTTCCATCATGAGCACTCTGGACTTTAAATCCAGCCATCTGAGTTCAAATCTCTTTGCGGGTCCTGATGTTTGTCAAATAACTATTTGATTGCAGGTTATATGGGAAGATCGAAGTCAGCAATGCGACGAAACCTGTGGCTTCGAAGATTCAGTGGAAAGCGGTTTGAATTCAATCATCTGTATAACCAGTGCACCGAAAAGCACAGATAATAGGACGTACATATAAGCTTATTAAAATGGCTAGAAACAGACCACCTAGACAAACGGCTCTAGAAAAAAATGCAGGGTATTGGGCAAAGACAAGCAGGTCAGGGTACTCACAAGACAATATGTTTGGTTTTGGACAAGATCATCAATGCATTTGCCAAACCACAGACTGCTTGCCTATTGTTAAAGGTGGTATACAGAAACATACCACTACACCAACAAGCCAAAATTACCAGCGGACTTTGACGTGTGAGGCACTTCACAAACAAAAGAAGGAAGGCCACTCACTCAGTATAAAATACATTTCGTTTCTTCAAGATATGTTCTAACCACAAACTGCTGACCTCTTAAACAAGTCGGTAGAAAGAAAACCTTAGCACTTTCCCGGTTCAAATCCATTGACAGACAGAGCTAGGGACAGAGAGCTGGGTCAGTTTGGTCTGGAGCAGTGATGGGATGATTGTATTGAAGGCAGAACTGAAGTCCACGAACAAGATCCTCGCATAAGTCCCTGGTTTGTCCAGATGTTGTAGGGTGTAATGCAGTCCCATGTTAACTGCATCATCCACAGACTGGTTTGCTCTGTAGGCAAACTGCAGGGGGTCCAGCAAAGGGTCAGTGATGACCTTCAAATAAGCCAACACCAGTCTTTCAAATGACTTCATGGCAACAGATGTTAAAGCCACAGGTCTGTAGTCATTGAGTCCAGTGATCTTTGGTTTCTTTGGGATTGGGATGATGATGGAGCGTTTAAAAGCACGAAGGTCTTTGCACAGCTCCAGTGATCTGTTGAAGATCAGTGAGAAGATGGAGGCCAGCTGGTCAGCGCAGGTCTTCAGACAGGCTGGTGAAACACCGTCTGGGCCTGGTGCTTTCCTTCTCTTTTGTTTTCTAAAGATCTGGCGTACGTTATCCTCACTGATCTGAAGTGCAGGGTGGGAGGAGAGGGGGATGGCTGGAGGTGTTGATGCCTGTGTATAGAGATGGTCAGGGTGGGTGTAAAGTGTCTGGTCTAGGGTCTCAAATCTACAATAGAAGTGATTTAAATCTTCAACAAGCTGTTTATTGCTCTCGATGCTAGGGGATGGTGTCTTGTAGTTGGTAATGTCTTTCAGGCCTTTCCACACTGATGCAGGGTCGTTGGCAGAAAACTGGTTTTCCAGCTTTTTGGCGTAACTCTTTTTAGCCACCCCAATCTCCTTTGTCAGAGTGTTTCTGGCCTGATTATACCAGATCCTGTCCCCGCTCCTGTAGGCATCCTCTTTGGCCTGACGCAGCTGTCTGAGTTTTGGTGTGAACCATGGTTTATCATTGTTGAATGATAAATAAGTCTTTGTAGGGATGCATAAATCCTCACAGAAACTGATGTATGATGTAACAGTTTCTGTGAGCTCGTCCAAATCGGTGGCAGCAGCTTCAAAAACACTCCAGTCAGTGCATTCAAAACAGGCTTGTAAGACCTGCTCTGAGTCGTTGGTCCATCTCTTTACAGTCCTTATTTCTGGCTTAGCAGTTTTAAGTTTTTGTCTGTAAGTTGGTAGCAGATGAACCAGGCAGTGATCAGAGAGTCCTAGAGCTGCTCGGGCGACAGAGCGATATGCACCTTTTATAGTAGTGTAGCAATGGTCTAAAATATTATTGTCTCTTGTGGGGCATGTGATATGTTGTTTAAATTTAGGCAGCTCACGTGTGAGTTTTGCCTGATTAAAGTCTCCTAGAATGATAAAGACAATGTTGTTGTTCTGTGTCTGTGATCAGATCAGCCAGCTGTTGCAGCGCAGTCCGCACGTGTGCTTGTGGTGGAATGTAAACACTTACGAGGATGACTGATGAAAACTCCCGCGGCGAGTAGAACGGTTTACAGTTCATGAAAAGCGCTTCCACATCAGGACAGCACATCTTCTTTAACACAGTTACATCCGTACACCACCTTCTGTTGATGTAAAAGCATGTCCCACCACCGTGCGTTTTCCCCGTTGTCTCCGTATCGCGATCCGCTCTGAACAGCTGAAAGTCCGGCAGATGTAACGCGCTGTCCGGAATGGTTTTGTTCAGCCAGGTTTCCGTAAAACACAGAGCAGCAGAGTTTGTAAAAACCTTGTTTTTGCTTGAAAGCAGGCGAAGTTCGTCCATTTTTTTTAGGTAGAGTGCGGAGATTCGCAAGATGAATGCTTGGCAACGGCGTTGTTGGGCCGCGCTGTCTGAGCTTGACGAGCGCGCCGGCTCGCTTCCCACGCTTGCGTTTCTTCCGGCGTCCTCTCCACGCGACTGCACTGACTAAAATATCCAGCAAAACGTCAGAAAAATCGAAAACTGTTTGCAGATTAGTTGGTATCGACTGCCGAATGTTCAGCAGTTCGTTCCTTGTAAAACTGATAGTGTTTGAAATGACATAAAACAGGACAAATTAACAAAAACAGCAAGACTACTGGAGAGCTCCACACCGAGGCAGCCATTCGCGGCGCCATCTTGGATTTAACCCCCTTAACCCCCTTCACAAACAAAAGAAGGAAGGCCACTCACTCAGTATAAAATACATTACGTTTCTTCAAGATATGTTCTAACCACAAACGGCTGACCTCTTATACAAGTCGGTAGAAAGAAAACCTTAGCACTTTCCCAGTTCAAATCCGGGTCCCCCTTCTAAATTAGATGTTACTTCGGCAGCCGTGATAAAAACGGGAAAGTAAAAAACATGTAAGCCGAGACGTTTCTTTTGGTGTTGTAATATTAAACTTCTATGTTTGATGTTGGATTACAGGCAACTGGACGAGGGGGGGCGCAACTCGACATGCCACAGGGGAATAAGCTCAAATGGTAGAGCGCTCGCTTATAATGCGAGAGGTAGAGGCATCGATGCCAGCATTCTCCAGCTACGTGCCTTCTTCTTTGCCTCCAATTGAGGCTGACAGGTAACTTCGCAAGCTGACTAGTTCCTACATTTAGGAACTGGACAAAATGAATTGCAAAGTGCACAGAGAAGGGAAACCATGAATGTGACAGCCTTTCCATAACTCAGAATGATATGGTGCAATGTTTTGCACAATCAATGAACATGGACAGAAAGCATACGAAACTGCAAAGAGCACAGAAGGCAGGGCTCGTCCGGGATTTGAACCCAGGACCTCTCGCACCCGAAGCGAGAATCATACCCCTAGACCAACGAGCCTCAACTTCAGGAGCTTAGCGGCCTTGGTGAAAAACAATGAGGTCAGGATACTCAGGAGACAATAAGTTTGGTTTCGGACTAGTTCATCAACACAGTTGCCAAACCGCTTACTCCCTGTACAAGTCGGTATACAGAAATCTTTTTTTTATCAAACGAATTTCTTCTGTCGTGAGTTCCATCATGAGCACTCTGGACTTTAAATCCAGCCATCAGAGTTCAAATCTCAGTGGAACCTCTTTGCGGGTCCTGATGTTTGTCAAATAACTATTTGAATGCAGGTTATATGGGAAGATCGAAGTCAGCAATGCGACGAAACCTGTGGCTTCGAAGATTTAGTGGAAAGCGGTTTGAATTCAATCATCTGTATAACCAGTGCACCGAAAAGCACAGATAATAGGACGTACATATAAGCTTATTAAAATGGCTAGAAACAGACCCCTAGACCAACGGCTCTAGAAAAAAATGCAGGTTATTGGGCAAAGACAAGCAGGTCAGGGTACTCACGAGACAATATGTTTGGTTTTGGACAAGATCATCAATGCATTTGCCAAACCACAGACTGCTTGCCTATTGTTAAAGGTGATATACAGAAACATACCACTACACCAACAAGCCAAAATTGCCAGCGGACTTTGACGTGTGAGGCACTTCACAAACTAAAGAAGGAAGGCCACTCACTCAGTATAAAATACATTTCGTTTCTTCAAGATATGTTCTAACCACAAACTGCTGACCTCTTACACAAGTCGGTAGAAAGAAAACCTTAGCACTTTCCCGGTTCAAATCCGGGTCCCGCTTCTAAATTAGATGTTACTTCGGCAGCCGTGATAAAAACGGCAAAGTAAAAACATGTACGCCGAAACGTTTCTTTTGGTGTTGCAATATTAAACTTCTATGTTTGATGGTGGATTACAGGCGACTGGACGAGGGGGGGCGCAACTTAACATGCCACAGGGGAATTAGCTCAAATGGTAGAGCGCTCGCTTAGCATGCGAGAGGTAGCGGGATCGATGCCCGCATTCTCCAGCGACGTGCCTTCTTCTTTGCCTCCAACTGAGGCTGACAGGTAACTTCGCAAGCTGACTAGTTCCTACATTTAGGAACTGCACAAAAGGATTTGTTGTAAATTGCAAAGAGAAGGGAAAGCATGAATGTGTCACCCTTTCCATAACTCAGAATGATATGGTGCAATGTTTTGCACACTCAATGAACATGGACAGAAAGCACCCGAAACTGCAAAGAGCTATATCATCAGAAGGCAGGGCTCATCCGGGATTTGAACCCGGGACCTCTCGCACCCAAAGCGAGAATCATACCCCTAGACCAACGAGCCTCGACTTCAGGAGCTCTGCAGCCTTGGGGAAAAACAATGATGTCAGGTTACTTAGGAGACAATAAGTTTGATTTCGAACTAGTTCATCAACACAGTTGCTTACTTCAGGCGCTATGCGGCCTTGGGAAAAAACGATGAGCTCAGGTTACTCAGGAGACAATAAGTTTGGTTTCGGAGTAGTTCATAACACAGTTGCCGAACCGTTTACTCCCTGTACAAGTCGGTATACAGAAATCTTTTTTTTATCAAACGACTTTCTTCTGTTGTGAGTTCCATCATGAGCACTCTGGACTTTAAATCCAGCCATCAGAGTTCAAATCTCGGTGGAACCTCTTTGCGGGTCCTGATGTTTGTCAAATAACTATTTGATTGCAGGTTATATGGGAAGATCGGAGTCAGCAATGCGACGAAACCTGTGGCTTCGAAGATTTAGTGGAAAGCGGTTTGAATTCAGTCATCTGTATAACCAGTGCACCGAAAAGCACAGATAATAGGACGTACATATACGCTTATTAAAATGGCTAGAAACAGACCCCTAGACCAACGGCTCTAGACCAAATTGCAGGGTATTGGACAAAGACAAGCAGGTCAGGGTACTCACAAGACAATACGTTTGGTTTTGGACAAGATTATCAATGCATTTGCCAAACCACAGACTGCTTGCCCATTGTTAAAGGTGGTATACAGAAACATACCACTACACCAACAAGCCAAAATTACCAGCGGACTTTGAATTGTGAGGCACTTCACAAACAAAAGAAGGAAGGCCACTCACTCAGTATAAAATACATTTCGTTTCTTCAAGATATGTTCTAACCACAAACTGCTGACCTCTTATACAAGTCGGTAGAAAGAAAACCTTAGCACTTTCCCAGTTCAAATCCGGGTCCCCCTTCTAAATTAGATGTTACTTCGGCAGCCGTGATAAAAACGGGAAAGTAAAAAACATGTAAGCCGAGACGTTTCTTTTGGTGTTGTAATATTAAACTTCTATGTTTGATGTTGGATTACAGGCGACTGGACGAGGGGGGGCGCAACTCGACATGCCACAGGGGAATAAGCTCAAATGGTAGAGCGCTCGCTTATCATGCGAGAGGTAGAGGCATCGATGCCAGCATTCTCCAGCTACGTGCCTTCTTCTTTGCCTCCAATTGAGGCTGACAGGTAACTTCACAAGCTGACTAGTTCCTACATTTAGGAACTGGACAAAATGAATTGCAAAGTGCACAGAGAAGGGAAACCATGAATGTGACAGCCTTTCCATAACTCAGAATGATATGGTGCAATGTTTTGCACAATCAATGAACATGGACAGAAAGCATACGAAACTGCAAAGAGCACAGAAGGCAGGGCTCGTCCGGGATTTGAACCCGGGACCTCTCGCACCCGAAGCGAGAATCATACCCCTAGACCAACGAGCCTCAACTCCAGGAGCTTAGCGGCCTTGGTGACAAACAATGAGGTCAGGATACTCAGGAGACAATAAGTTTGGTTTCGGACTAGTTCATCAACACAGTTGCCAAACCGCTGACTCCCTGTACAAGTCGGTATACAGAAATCTTTTTTTTATCAAACGAATTTCTTCTGTCGTGAGTTCCATCATGAGCACTCTGGACTTTAAATCCAGCCATCAGAGTTCAAATCTCAGTGGAACCTCTTTGCGGGTCCTGATGTTTGTCAAATAACTATTTGATTGCAGGTTATATGGGAAGATCGAAGTCAGCAATGCGACGAAACCTGTGGCTTCGAAGATTTAGTGGAAAGCGGTTTGAATTCAATCATCTGTATAACCAGTGCACCGAAAAGCCCAGATAATAGGACGTACATATAAGCTTATTAAAATGGCTAGAAACAGACCCCTAGACCAACGGGTCTAGAAAAAAATGCAGGGTATTGGGCAAAGACAAGCAGGTCAGGGTACTCATGAGACAATTTGTTTGGTTTTGGACAAGATCATCAATGCATTTGCCAAACCACAGACTGCTTGCCTATTGTTAAAGGTGGTATACAGAAACATACCACTACACCAACAAGCCAAAATTACCAGCGGACTTTGACGTGTGAGGCACTTCACAAACAAAAGAAGGAAGGCCACTCACTCAGTATAAAATACATTTCGTTTCTTCAAGATATGTTCTAACCACAAACTGCTGACCTCTTACACAAGTCGGTAGAAAGAAAACCTTAGCACTTTCCCGGTTCAAATCCGGGTCCCGCTTCTAAATTAGATGTTACTTCCGCAGCCGTGATAAAAACGGCAAAGTAAAAACATGTACGCCGAAACGTTTCTTTTGGTGATGTAATATTAAACTGCTATGTTTGATGGTGGATTACAGGCGACTGGACGAGGGGGGGCGCAACTCGTGATGCCACAGGGGAATTAGCTCAAAAGGTAGAGCGCTCGCTTAGCATGCGAGGTAGCGGGATTGATGCCCGCATTCTCCAGCGACGTGCCTTCTTCTTTGCCTCCAACTGAGGCTGACAGGTAACTTCGCAAGCTGACTAGTTCCTACATTTAGGAACTGCACAAAAGGATTTGTTGTAAATTGCAAAGAGAAGGGAAAGCATGAATGTGTCACCCTTTCCATAACTCAGAATGATATGGTGCAATGTTTTGCACACTCAATGAACATGGACAGAAAGCACCCGAAACTGCAAAGAGCTATATCATCAGAAGGCAGGGCTCGTCCGGGATTTGAACCCGGGACCTCTCGCACCCAAAGCGAGAATCATACCCCTAGACCAACGAGCCTCGACTTCAGGAGCTCTGCAGCCTTGGGCAAAAACAATGAGGTCAGGTTACTTAGGAGACAATAAGTTTGATTTCGAACTAGTTCATCAACACAGTTGCTGACTTCAGGCGCTATGCGGCCTTGGGAAAAAACGATGAGCTCAGGTTACTCAGGAGACAATAAGTTTGGTTTCGGAGTAGTTCATAACACAGTTGCCAAACCGTTTACTCCCTGTACAAGTCAGTATACAGAAATCTTTTTTTTATCAAACGACTTTCTTCTGTTGTGAGTTCCATCATGAGCACTCTGGACTTTAAATCCAGCCATCAGAGTTCAAATCTCGGTGGAACCTCTTTGCGGGTCCTGATGTTTGTCAAATAACTATTTGATTGCAGGTTATATGGGAAGATCGGAGTCAGCAATGCGACGAAACCTGTGGCTTCGAAGATTTAGTGGAAAGCGGTTTGAATTCAATCATCTGTATAACCAGTGCACCGAAAAGCACAGATAATAGGACGTACATATACGCTTATTAAAATGGCTAGAAACAGACCCCTAGACCAACGGCTCTAGACCAAACTGCAGGGTATTGGACAAAGACAAGCAGGTCAGGGTCCTCACGAGACAATATGTTTGGATTTGGACAAGATTATCAATGCATTTGCCAAACCACAGACTGCTTGCCCATTGTTAAAGGTGGTATACAGAAACATACCACTACACCAACAAGCCAAAATTACCAGCGGACTTTGACTTGTGAGGCACTTCAGAATCAGAATCAGAATCAGAACAAGCTTTATTGATATGTGTGCTTACACACACGAGGAATTTGTCTTGTTTACAGAAGCTTCCAGTACACAAGTAAGGTAACAAGACAAGTAACAATCAACAAAGGCAACGAAAGTACAGAATATAAATAAAAGTTAAGCACACAAAGGTGAAAGTGCAGTGTGAAAGAAGAGCTCCAGAATTTTTGTTTAGAATATACAAGTTATAAGTTTATATACATGAGTTTATATATGTGAAATGTCAGAGGGAAAGTATTGCACACATTTATTGCACTGTAGGGTGTATGATATGTATATACAGATTCTATGAGATATCTACAGGTGTTTAAAATATACACATTTTAAGGTGCTATATACGAAAAATCTGGCACAAAAAATATTGCACACATTTATTGCAAAAGGTGAACATTTAACTGTTCATGATGTAGATGGCCTGAGGAAAGAAGCTCTTCCTGTGTCTGGATGTTTTAGTGCTCGGTGCTCTGTAGCGTCGACCAGATGGTAAGAGTTCAAACAGAGAGTGTGCTGGGTGTGAGGGGTCCAGGGTAATTTTGTGAGCCCTTTTACCCACTCTGGATGAGTACAGTTCTTTAAGTGTGGGAAGAGTAGTGCAGATGATTCGCTCTGCAGTCCGGACTATCCGCTGTAGTCTTCCGAGGTCAGTTTTGGAGGCTGAGCCGAACCAGACGGTGATGGAGGTGCAGATGATGGATTCAATGACAGCTGAGTAGAACTGTACGAGCAGCTCCTGTGGCAGGTTGAACTTCCTCAGCTGCCGGAGGAAGTAAAGTCTCTGCTGGGCTTTTTTTACAATAGAGTCGATGTGAGCGTCCCACTTCAGATCCTGAGAGATGGTGGTGCCCAGGAACCTGAATGACTCTACTGCAATCACAGTGCTGTTCATGATAGTGAGTGGGGGAAGTGCAGGGGGGTTTCTCCTAAAGTCCACTATCATCTCCACTGTTTTGAGCGTGTTCAGCTCCAGGTTGTTGTACCTGCACCATAGAGCCAGCTGCTCCACCTCCTGTCTGTATGCAGACTCGTCACCGTTCCGGATGAGACCGATAATAGTAGTGTCATCTGCAAACTTCAGGAGCTTGACGGAGGGGTCTTTAGAGGTGCAGTCGTTGGTGTACAGGGAGAAGAGCAGTGGGGAGAGAACACATCCCTGTGGGGCACCAGTGCTGATGGCTCGGCTGTCTGACATGATTTTGCCCATTCTGACTAACTGTTGTCTGGCTGTCAGAAAGCTGGTGATCCATTGACAGACAGAGCTAGGGACAGAGAGCTGGGTCAGTTTGGTCTGGAGCAGTGATGGGATGATTGTATTGAAGGCAGAACTGAAGTCCACGAACAAGATCCTCGCATAAGTCCCTGGTTTGTCCAGATGTTGTAGGGTGTAATGCAGTCCCATGTTAACTGCATCATCCACAGACCGGTTTGCTCTGTAGGCAAACTGCAGGGGGTCCAGCAAAGGGTCAGTGATGACCTTCAAATAAGCCAACACCAGTTTTTCAAATGACTTCATGGCAACAGATGTTAAAGCCACAGGTCTGTAGTCATTGAGTCCAGTGATCTTTGGTTTCTTTGGGATTGGGATGATGATGGAGCGTTTAAAGCACGAAGGGACTTTGCACAGCTCCAGTGATCTGTTGAAGATCAGTGAGAAGATGGAGGCCAGCTGGTCAGCGCAGGTCTTCAGACAGGCTGGTGAAACACCGTCTGGGCCTGGTGCTTTCCTTCTCTTTTGTTTTCTAAAGATCTGGCGTACGTTATCCTCACTGATCTGAAGTGCAGGGTGGGAGGAGAGGGGGATGGCTGGAGGTGTTGATGGCTGTCTATAGAGATGGTCAGGGTGGGTGTAAAGTGTCTGGTCTAGGGTCTCAAATCTACAATAGACGTGATTTAAATCTTCAACAAGCTGTTTATTGCTCTCGATGCTAGGGGATGGTGTCTTGTAGTTGGTAATGTCTTTCAGGCCTTTCCACACTGATGCAGGGTCGTTGGCAGAAAACTGGTTTTCCAGCTTTTTGGCGTAACTCTTTTTAGCCACCCCAATCTCCTTTGTCAGAGTGTTTCTGGCCTGATTATACCAGATCCTGTCCCCGCTCCTGTAGGCATCCTCTTTGGCATGACGCAGCTGTCTGAGTTTTGGTGTGAACCATGGTTTATCATTGTTGAATGATAAATAAGTCTTTGTAGGGATGCATAAACCCTCACAGAAACTGATGTATGATGTAACAGTTTCTGTGAGCTCGTCCAAATCGGTGGCAGCAGCTTCAAAAACACTCCAGTCAGTGCACTCAAAACAGGCTTGTAAGACCTGCTCTGAGTCGTTGGTCCATCTCTTTACAGTCCTTATTTCTGGCTTAGCAGTTTTAAGTTTTTGTCTGTAAGTTGGTAGCAGATGAACCAGGCAGTGATCAGAGAGTCCTAGAGCTGCTCGGGCGACAGAGCGATATGCACCTTTTATAGTAGTGTAGCAATGGTCTAAAATATTATTGTCTCTTGTGGGGCATGTGATATGTTGTTTAAATTTAGGCAGCTCACGTGTGAGTTTTGCCTGATTAAAGTCTCCTAGAATGATAAAGACAATGTTGTTGTTCTGTGTCTGTGATCAGATCAGCCAGCTGTTGCAGCGCAGTCCGCACGTGTGCTTGTGGTGGAATGTAAACACTTACGAGGATGACTGATGAAAACTCCCGCAGCGAGTAGAACGGTTTACAGTTCATGAAAAGCGCTTCCACATCAGGACAGCACATCTTCTTTAACACAGTTACATCCGTACACCACCTTCTGTTGATGTAAAAGCATGTCCCACCACCGTGCGTTTTCCCCGTTGTCTCCGTATCGCGATCCGCTCTGAACAGCTGAAAGTCCGGCAGATGTAACGCGCTGTCCGGAATGGTTTCGTTCAGCCAGGTTTCTGTAAAACACAGAGCAGCAGAGTTTGTAAAAACCTCGTTTTTGCTTGAAAGCAGGCGAAGTTCGTCCATTTTGTTAGGTAGAGAGCGGAGATTCGCAAGATGAATGCTTGGCAACGGCGTTCTTAGGCCGCGCTGTGTGAGCTTGACGAGCACGCCGGCTCGCTTCCCACGCTTGCGTTTCTTCCGGCGTCCTCTCCACGCGACTGCACTGACTAAAATATCCAGCAAAACGTCAGAAAAATCGAAAACTGGTTGCAGATTAGTTGGTATCCACTGCCGAATGTTCAGCAGTTCGTTCCTTGTAAAACTGATAGTGTTTGAAATGACATAAAACAGGACAAACTAACAAAAACAGCAAGACTACTGGAGAGCTCCACACCGAGGCAGCCATTCGCGGCGCCATCTTGGATTTAACCCCCTTAACCCCCTTCACAAACAAAAGAAGGAAGGCCACTCACTCAGTATAAAATACATTTCGTTTCTTCAAGATATGTTCTAACCACAAACTGCTGACCTCTTATACAAGTCGGTAGAAAGAAAACCTTAGCACTTTCCCAGTTCAAATCCGGGTCCCCCTTCTAAATTAGATGTTACTTCGGCAGCCGTGATAAAAACGGGAAAGTAAAAAACATGTAAGCCGAGACGTTTCTTTTGGTGTTGTAATATTAAACTTCTATGTTTGATGTTGGATTACAGGCGACTGGACGAGGGGGGGCGCAACTCGACATGCCACAGGGGAATAAGCTCAAATGGTAGAGCGCTCGCTTATCATGCGAGAGGTAGAGGCATCGATGCCAGCATTCTCCAGCTACGTGCCTTCTTCTTTGCCTCCAATTGAGGCTGACAGGTAACTTCACAAGCTGACTAGTTCCTACATTTAGGAACTGCACAAAAGGATTTGTTGTAAATTGCAAAGAGAAGGGAAAGCATGAATGTGTCACCCTTTCCATAACTCAGAATGATATGGTGCAATGTTTTGCACACTCAATTAACATGGACAGAAAGCACCCGAAACTGCAAAGAGCTATATCACCAGAAGGCAGGGCTCGTCCAGGATTTGAACCCGGGACCTCTCACACCCAAAGCGAGAATCATACCCCTAGACCAACGAGCCTCGACCTAGGGGCTCTGCAGCCTTGGGGAAAAACAATGAGGTCAGGTTACTTAGGAGACAATAAGTTTGATTTCGAACTAGTTCATCAACACAGTTGCTGACTTCAGGCGCTATGCGGCCTTGGGAAAAAACGATGAGCTCAGGTTACTCGGGAGACAATAAGTTTGGTTTCAGAGTAGTTCATAACACAGTTGCCAAACCTTTTACTCCCTGTACAAGTCGGTATAGAGAAATCTTTTTTTTATCAAACGACTTTCTTCTGTTGTGAGTTCCATCATGAGCACTCTGGACTTTAAATCCAGCCATCAGAGTTCAAATCCCGGTGGAACCTCTTTGCGGGTCCTGATGTTTGTCAAATAACTTTTTGATTTGCACTTCACAAACAAAAGAAGGAAGGCCACTCACTCAGTATTAAATACATTTCGTTTCTTCAAGATATGTTCTAACCACAAACTGCTGACCTCTTATACAAGTCGGTAGAAAGAAAACCTTATCACTATCCCTGTTCAAATCCGGGTCCCCCTTCTAAATTAGATGTTACTTCGGCAGCCGTGATAAAAATGGCAAAGTAAAAACATGTAGGCCGAAACGTTTCTTTTGGTGTTGTAATATTAAACTGCTACGTTTGATGGTGGATTACAGGCGACTGGACGAGGGGGGGCGCAACTCGTGATGCCACAGGGGAATTAGCTCAAATGGTAGAGCGCTCGCTTAGCATGCGAGGTAGCGGCATCGATGCCAGCATTCTCCAGCTACGTGCCTTCTTCTTTGCCTCCAACTGAGGCTGACAGGTAACTTCGCAAGCTGACTAGTTTCTACATTTAGGAACTGCACAAAAGGATTTGTTGTAAATTGCAAAGAGAAGGGAAAGCATGAATGTGTCACCCTTTCCATAACTCAGAATGATATGGTGCAATGTTTTGCACACTCAATTAACATGGACAGAAAGCACCCGAAACAGCAAAGAGCTATATCACCAGAAGGCAGGGCTCGTCCGGGATTTGAGCCCGGGACCTCTCGCACCCAAAGCAAGAATCATACACCTAGACCAACGAGCCTCGACTTCATGAGCTCTGCAGCCTTGGGGAAAAACAATGAGGTCAGGTTACTTAGGAGACAATAAGTTTGATTTCGAACTAGTTCATCAACACAGTTGCTGACTTCAGGCGCTATGCGGCCTTGGGAAAAAACAATGAGGTCAGGATACTCAGGAGACAATAAGTTTGGTTTCGGACTAGTTTATCAACACAGTTGCCAAACCGCTTACTCCCTGTACAAGTCGGTATACAGAAATCTTTTTTTTATCAAACGACTTTCTTCTGTTGTGAGTTCCATCATGAGCACTCTGGACTTTAAATCCAGCCATCAGAGTTCAAATCTCGGTGGAACCTCTTTGCGGGTCCTGATGTTTGTCAAATAACTATTTGATTGCAGGTTATATGGGAAGATCGGAGTCAGCAATGCGACGAAACCTGTGGCTTCGAAGATTTAGTGGAAAGCGGTTTGAATTCAATCATCTGTATAACCAGTGCACCGAGAAGCACAGATAATAGGACGTATATATACGCTTATTAAAATGGCTAGAAACAGACCCCTAGACCAACGGCTCTAGACCAAACTGCAGGGTATTGGACAAAGACAAGCAGGTCAGAGTACTCACGAGACAATACGTTTGGTTTTGGATAAGTTCATCGATGCATTTGCCAAACCACAGACTGCTCGCCCATTGTTAAAGGTTGTATACAGAAACATACCACTACACCAACAAGCCAAAATTACCAGCGGACTTTGACGTGTGAGGCACTTCACAAACAAAAGAAGGAAGGCCACTCACTCAGTATTAAATACATTTCGTTTCTTCAAGATATGTTCTAACCACAAACTGCTGACCTCTTATACAAGTCGGTAGAAAGAAAACCTTATCACTATCCCTGTTCAAATCCGGGTCCCCCTTCTAAATTAGATGTTACTTCGGCAGCCGTGATAAAAACGGGAAAGTAAAAAACATGTAAGCCGAGACGTTTCTTTTGGTGTTGTAATATTAAACTTCTATGTTTGATGTTGGATTACAGGCGACTGGACGAGGGGGGGCGCAACTCGACATGCCACAGGGGAATAAGCTCAAATGGTAGAGCGCTCGCTTATCATGCGAGAGGTAGAGGCATCGATGCCAGCATTCTCCAGCTACGTGCCTTCTTCTTTGCCTCCAACTGAGGCTGACAGGTAACTTCGCAAGCTGACTAGTTTCTACATTTAGGAACTGCACAAAAGGATTTGTTGTAAATTGCAAAGAGAAGGGAAAGCATGAATGTGTCACCCTTTCCATAACTCAGAATGATATGGTGCAATGTTTTGCACACTCAATTAACATGGACAGAAAGCACCCGAAACAGCAAAGAGCTATATCACCAGAAGGCAGGGCTCGTCCGGGATTTGAGCCCGGGACCTCTCGCACCCAAAGCAAGAATCATACACCTAGACCAACGAGCCTCGACTTCATGAGCTCTGCAGCCTTGGGGAAAAACAATGAGGTCAGGTTACTTAGGAGACAATAAGTTTGATTTCGAACTAGTTCATCAACACAGTTGCTGACTTCAGGCGCTATGCGGCCTTGGGAAAAAACAATGAGGTCAGGATACTCAGGAGACAATAAGTTTGGTTTCGGACTAGTTTATCAACACAGTTGCCAAACCGCTTACTCCCTGTACAAGTCGGTATACAGAAATCTTTTTTTTATCAAACGACTTTCTTCTGTTGTGAGTTCCATCATGAGCACTCTGGACTTTAAATCCAGCCATCAGAGTTCAAATCTCGGTGGAACCTCTTTGCGGGTCCTGATGTTTGTCAAATAACTATTTGATTGCAGGTTATATGGGAAGATCGGAGTCAGCAATGCGACGAAACCTGTGGCTTCGAAGATTTAGTGGAAAGCGGTTTGAATTCAATCATCTGTATAACCAGTGCACCGAGAAGCACAGATAATAGGACGTATATATACGCTTATTAAAATGGCTAGAAACAGACCCCTAGACCAACGGCTCTAGACCAAACTGCAGGGTATTGGACAAAGACAAGCAGGTCAGAGTACTCACGAGACAATACGTTTGGTTTTGGATAAGTTCATCGATGCATTTGCCAAACCACAGACTGCTCGCCCATTGTTAAAGGTTGTATACAGAAACATACCACTACACCAACAAGCCAAAATTACCAGCGGACTTTGACGTGTGAGGCACTTCACAAACAAAAGAAGGAAGGCCACTCACTCAGTATTAAATACATTTCGTTTCTTCAAGATATGTTCTAACCACAAACTGCTGACCTCTTATACAAGTCGGTAGAAAGAAAACCTTATCACTATCCCTGTTCAAATCCGGGTCCCCCTTCTAAATTAGATGTTACTTCGGCAGCCGTGATAAAAACGGGAAAGTAAAAAACATGTAAGCCGAGACGTTTCTTTTGGTGTTGTAATATTAAACTTCTATGTTTGATGTTGGATTACAGGCGACTGGACGAGGGGGGGCGCAACTCGACATGCCACAGGGGAATAAGCTCAAATGGTAGAGCGCTCGCTTATCATGCGAGAGGTAGAGGCATCGATGCCAGCATTCTCCAGCTACGTGCCTTCTTCTTTGCCTCCAATTGAGGCTGACAGGTAACTTCACAAGCTGACTAGTTCCTACATTTAGGAACTGCACAAAAGGATTTGTTGTAAATTGCAAAGAGAAGGGAAAGCATGAATGTGTCACCCTTTCCATAACTCAGAACGATATGGTGCAATGTTTTGCACACTCAATTAACATGGACAGAAAGCACCCGAAACTGCAAAGAGCTATATCACCAGAAGGCAGGGCTCGTCCGGGATTTGAACCCGGGACCTCTCGCACCCAAAGCGAGAATCATACCCCTAGACCAACAAGCCTCGACTTCAGGAGCCCTGCAGCCTTGGCGAAAAACAATGAGGTCAGGTTACTTAGGAGACAATAAGTTTGATTTCGAACTAGTTCATCAACACAGTTGCTGACTTCAGGCGCTATGCGGCCTTGGGAAAAAACGATGAGCTCAGGTCAATCGGGAGACAATAAGTTTGGTTTCGGAGTAGTTCATAACACAGTTGCCAAACCGTTTACTCCCTGTACAAGTCGGTATACAGAAATCTTTTTTTTATCAAACGACTTTCTTCTGTTGTGAGTTCCATCATGAGCACTCTGGACTTTAAATACAGCCATCAGAGTTCAAATCTCGGTGGAACCTCTTTGCGGGTCCTGATGTTTGTCAAATAACTATTTGATTGCAGGTTATATGGGAAGATCGAAGTCAGCAATGCGACGAAACCTGTGGCTTCGAAGATTTAGTGGAAAGCGGTTTGAATTCAATCAACTGTATAACCAGTGCACCGAAAAGCACAGATAATAGGACGTATATATACGCTTATTAAAATGGCTAGAAACAGACCCCTAGACCAACGGCTCTAGACCAAACTGCAGGGTATTGGACAAAGACAAGCAGGTCATAGTACTCACGAGACAATACGTTTGGTTTTGGATGAGTTCATCGATGCATTTGCCAAACCACAGACTGCTTGCCCATTGTTAAAGGTTGTATACAGAAACATACCACTACACCAACAAGCCAAAATTACCAGCGGACTTTGACGTGTGAGGCACTTCACAAACAAAAGAAGGAAGGCCACTCACTCAGTATTAAATACATTTCGTTTCTTCAAGATATGTTCTAACCACAAACTGCTGACCTCTTATACAAGTTGGTAGAAAGAAAACCTTATCACTATCCCTGTTCAAATCCGGGTCCCCCTTCTAAATTAGATGTTACTTCGGCAGCCGTGATAAAAACGGGAAAGTAAAAAACATGTAAGCCGAGACGTTTCTTTTGGTGTTGTAATATTAAACTTCTATGTTTGATGTTGGATTACAGGCGACTGGACGAGGGGGGGCGCAACTCGACATGCCACAGGGGAATAAGCTCAAATGGTAGAGCGCTCGCTTATCATGCGAGAGGTAGAGGCATCGATGCCAGCATTCTCCAGCTACGTGCCTTCTTCTTTGCCTCCAATTGAGGCTGACAGGTAACTTCACAAGCTGACTAGTTCCTACATTTAGGAACTGCACAAAAGGATTTGTTGTAAATTGCAAAGAGAAGGGAAAGCATGAATGTGTCACCCTTTCCATAACTCAGAATGATATGGTGCAATGTTTTGCACACTCAATTAACATGGACAGAAAGCACCCGAAACTGCAAAGAGCTATATCATCAGAAGGCAGGGCTCGTCCGGGATTTGAACCCGGGACCTCTTGCACCCAAAGCGAGAATCATACCCCTAGACCAACGAGACTCGACCTAGGGGCTCTGCAGCCTTGGGGAAAAACAATGAGGTCATGTTACTTAGGAGACAATAAGTTTGATTTCGAACTAGTTCATCAACACAGTTGCTGACTTCAGGCGCTATGCGGCCTTGGGAAAAAACGATGAGCTCAGGTTACTCGGGAGACAATAAGTTTGGTTTCGGAGTAGTTCATAACACAGTTGCCAAACCGTTTACTCCCTGTACAAGTCGGTATACAGAAATCTTTTTTTTATCAAACGACTTTCTTCTGTTGTGAGTTCCATCATGAGCACTCTGGACTTTAAATCCAGCCATCAGAGTTCAAATCTCGGTGGAACCTCTTTGCGGGTCCTGATGTTTGTCAAATAACTATTTGATTGCAGGTTATATGGGAAGATCGGAGTCAGCAATGCGACGAAACCTGTGGCTTCGAAGATTTAGTGGAAAGCGGTTTGAATTCAATCATCTGTATAACCAGTGCACCGAAAAGCACAGATAATACGACGTACATATACGCTTATTAAAATGGCTAGAAACAGACCCCTAGACCAACGGCTCTAGACCAAACTGCAGGGTATTGGACAAAGACAAGCAGGTCAGGGTACTCACGAGACAATACGTTTGGTTTTGGACAAGATTATCAATGCATTTGCCAAACCACAGACTGCTTGCCCAGTGTTAAAGGTGGTCTACAGAAACATACCACTACACCAACAAGCCAAAATTACCAGCGGACTTCGACTTGTGAGGCACTTCACAAACAAAAGAAGGAAGGCCACTCACTCAGTATAAAATACATTTCGTTTCTTCAAGATATGTTCTAACCACAAACTGCTGACCTCTTATACAAGTCGGTAGAAAGAAAACATTAGCACTTTCCCAGTTCAAATCCGGGTCCCCCTTCTAAATTAGATGTTACTTCGGCAGCCGTGATAAAAACGGGAAAGTAAAAAACATGTAAGCCGAGACGTTTCTTTTGGTGTTGTAATATTAAACTTCTATGTTTGATGTTGGATTACAGGCGACTGGACGAGGGGGGGGCGCAACTTGACATGCCGCAGGGGAAAAAGCTCAAATGGTAGAGCGCTCGCTTATCATGCGAGAGGTAGAGGCATCGATGCCAGCATTCTCCAGCTACGTGCCTTCTTCTTTGCCTCCAATTGAGGCTGACAGGTAACTTCGCAAGCTGACTAGTTCCTACATTTAGGAACTGGACAAAATGAATTGCAAAGTGCACAGAGAAGGGAAACCATGAATGTGACAGCCTTTCCATAACTCAGAATGATATGGTGCAATGTTTTGCACACTCAATGAACATGGACAGAAAGCACCCGAGACTGCAAAACGCTATATCATCAGAAGGCAGGGCTCGTCCGGGATTTGAACCCGGGACCTCTCGCACCCAAAGCGAGAATCATACCCCTAGACCAACGAGCCTCGACTTCAGGAGCTCTGCAGCCTTGGGGAAAAACAATGAGGTCAGGTTACTTAGGAGACAATAAGTTTGATTTCGAACTAGTTCATCAACACAGTTGCTGACTTCAGGCGCTATGCGGCCTTGGGAAAAAACGATGAGCTCAGGTTACTCGGGAGACAATAAGTTTGGTTTCGGAGAAGTTCATAACACAGTTGCCAAACCGTTTACTCCCTGTACAAGTCGGTATACAGAAATCTTTTTTTTATCAAACGACTTTCTTCTGTTGTGAGTTCCATCATGAGCACTCTGGACTTTAAATACAGCCATCAGAGTTCAAATCTCGGTGGAACCTCTTTGCGGGTCCTGATGTTTGTCAAATAACTATTTGATTGCAGGTTATATGGGAAGATCGAAGTCAGCAATGCGACGAAACCTGTGGCTTCGAAGATTTAGTGGAAAGCGGTTTGAATTCAATCATCTGTATAACCAGTGCACCGAAAAGCACAGATAATAGGACGTGTATATACGCTTATTAAAATGGCTAGAAACAGACCCCTAGACCAACGGCTCTCGACCAAACTGCAGGGTATTGGACAAAGACAAGCAGGTCAGAGTACTCACGAGACAATACGTTTGGTTTTGGATAAGTTCATCGATGCATTTGCCAAACCACAGACTGCTTGCCCATTGTTAAAGGTTGTATACAGAAACATACCACTACACCAACAAGCCAAAATTACCAGCGGACTTTGACGTGTGAGGCACTTCACAAACAAAAGAAGGAAGGCCACTCACTCAGTATTAAATACATTTCGTTTCTTCAAGATATGTTCTAACCACAAACTGCTGACCTCTTATACAAGTCGGTAGAAAGAAAACCTTATCACTATCCCTGTTCAAATCCGGGTCCCCCTTCTAAATTAGATGTTACTTCGGCAGCCGTGATAAAAACGGGACGTTTCTTTTGGTGTTGTAATATTAAACTTCTATGTTTGATGTTGGATTACAGGCGACTGGACGAGGGGGGGCGCAACTCGACATGCCACAGGGGAATAAGCTCAAATGGTAGAGCGCTCGCTTATCATGCGAGAGGTAGAGGCATCGATGCCAGCATTCTCCAGCTACGTGCCTTCTTCTTTGCCTCCAATTGAGGCTGACAGGTAACTTCACAAGCTGACTAGTTCCTACATTTAGGAACTGCACAAAAGGATTTGTTGTAAATTGCAAAGAGAAGGGAAAGCATGAATGTGTCACCCTTTCCATAACTCAGAATGATATGGTGCAATGTTTTGCACACTCAATTAACATGGACAGAAAGCACCCGAAACTGCAAAGAGCTATATCACCAGAAGGCAGGGCTCGTCCAGGATTTGAACCCGGGACCTCTCACACCCAAAGCGAGAATCATACCCCTAGACCAACGAGCCTCGACCTAGGGGCTCTGCAGCCTTGGGGAAAAACAATGAGGTCAGGTTACTTAGGAGACAATAAGTTTGATTTCGAACTAGTTCATCAACACAGTTGCTGACTTCAGGCGCTATGCGGCCTTGGGAAAAAACGATGAGCTCAGGTTACTCGGGAGACAATAAGTTTGGTTTCAGAGTAGTTCATAACACAGTTGCCAAACCTTTTACTCCCTGTACAAGTCGGTATAGAGAAATCTTTTTTTTATCAAACGACTTTCTTCTGTTGTGAGTTCCATCATGAGCACTCTGGACTTTAAATCCAGCCATCAGAGTTCAAATCTCGGTGGAACCTCTTTGCGGGTCCTGATGTTTGTCAAATAACTTTTTGATTTGCACTTCACAAACAAAAGAAGGAAGGCCACTCACTCAGTATTAAATACATTTCGTTTCTTCAAGATATGTTCTAACCACAAACTGCTGACCTCTTATACAAGTCGGTAGAAAGAAAACCTTATCACTATCCCTGTTCAAATCCGGGTCCCCCTTCTAAATTAGATGTTACTTCGGCAGCCGTGATAAAAACGGGAAAGTAAAAAACATGTAAGCCGAGACGTTTCTTTTGGTGTTGTAATATTAAACTTCTATGTTTGATGTTGGATTACAGGCGACTGGACGAGGGGGGGCGCAACTCGACATGCCACAGGGGAATAAGCTCAAATGGTAGAGCGCTCGCTTATCATGCGAGAGGTAGAGGCATCGATGCCAGCATTCTCCACCTACGTGCCTTCTTCTTTGCCTCCAATTGAGGCTGACAGGTAACTTCACAAGCTGACTAGTTCCTACATTTAGGAACTGCACAAAAGGATTTGTTGTAAATTGCAAAGAGAAGGGAAAGCATGAATGTGTCACCCTTTCCATAACTCAGAACGATATGGTGCAATGTTTTGCACACTCAATTAACATGGACAGAAAGCACCCGAAACTGCAAAGAGCTATATCACCAGAAGGCAGGGCTCGTCCGGGATTTGAACCCGGGACCTCTCGCACCCAAAGCTAGAATCATACCCCTAGACCAACGAGCCTCGACTTCAGGAGCTCTGCAGCCTTGGCGAAAAACAATGAGGTCAGGTTACTTAGGAGACAATAAGTTTGATTTCGAACTAGTTCATCAACACAGTTGCTGACTTCAGGCGCTATGCGGCCTTGGGAAAAAACGATGAGCTCAGGTCAATCGGGAGACAATAAGTTTGGTTTCGGAGTAGTTCATAACACAGTTGCCAAACCGTTTACTCCCTGTACAAGTCGGTATACAGAAATCTTTTTTTTATCAAACGACTTTCTTCTGTTGTGAGTTCCATCATGAGCACTCTGGACTTTAAATACAGCCATCAGAGTTCAAATCTCGGTGGAACCTCTTTGCGGGTCCTGATGTTTGTCAAATAACTATTTGATTGCAGGTTATATGGGAAGATCGAAGTCAGCAATGCGACGAAACCTGTGGCTTCGAAGATTTAGTGGAAAGCGGTTTGAATTCAATCATCTGTATAACCAGTGCACCGAAAAGCACAGATAATAGGACGTATATATACGCTTATTAAAATGGCTAGAAACAGACCCCTAGACCAACGGCTCTAGACCAAACTGCAGGGTATTGGACAAAGACAAGCAGGTCATAGTACTCACGAGACAATACGTTTGGTTTTGGATGAGTTCATCGATGCATTTGCCAAACCACAGACTGCTTGCCCATTGTTAAAGGTTGTATACAGAAACATACCACTACACCAACAAGCCAAAATTACCAGCGGACTTTGACGTGTGAGGCACTTCACAAACAAAAGAAGGAAGGCCACTCACTCAGTATTAAATACATTTCGTTTCTTCAAGATATGTTCTAACCACAAACTGCTGACCTCTTATACAAGTTGGTAGAAAGAAAACCTTATCACTATCCCTGTTCAAATCCGGGTCCCCCTTCTAAATTAGATGTTACTTCGGCAGCCGTGATAAAAACGGGAAAGTAAAAAACATGTAAGCCGAGACGTTTCTTTTGGTGTTGTAATATTAAACTTCTATGTTTGATGTTGGATTACAGGCGACTGGACGAGGGGGGGCGCAACTCGACATGCCATAGGGGAATAAGCTCAAATGGTAGAGCGCTCGCTTATCATGCGAGAGGTAGAGGCATCGATGCCAGCATTCTCCAGCTACGTGCCTTCTTCTTTGCCTCCAATTGAGGCTGACAGGTAACTTCACAAGCTGACTAGTTCCTACATTTAGGAACTGCACAAAAGGATTTGTTGTAAATTGCAAAGAGAAGGGAAAGCATGAATGTGTCACCCTTTTCATAACTCAGAATGATATGGTGCAATGTTTTGCACACTCAATTAACATGGACAGAAAGCACCCGAAACTGCAAAGAGCTATATCATCAGAAGGCAGGGCTCGTCCGGGATTTGAACCCGGGACCTCTTGCACCCAAAGCGAGAATCATACCCCTAGACCAACGAGACTCGACCTAGGGGCTCTGCAGCCTTGGGGAAAAACAATGAGGTCATGTTACTTAGGAGACAATAAGTTTGATTTCGAACTAGTTCATCAACACAGTTGCTGACTTCAGGCGCTATGCGGCCTTGGGAAAAAACGATGAGCTCAGGTCAATCGGGAGACAATAAGTTTGGTTTCGGAGTAGTTCATAACACAGTTGCCAAACCGTTTACTCCCTGTACAAGTCGGTATACAGAAATCTTTTTTTTATCAAACGACTTTCTTCTGTTGTGAGTTCCATCATGAGCACTCTGGACTTTAAATACAGCCATCAGAGTTCAAATCTCGGTGGAACCTCTTTGCGGGTCCTGATGTTTGTCAAATAACTATTTGATTGCAGGTTATATGGGAAGATCGAAGTCAGCAATGCGACGAAACCTGTGGCTTCGAAGATTTAGTGGAAAGCGGTTTGAATTCAATCATCTGTATAACCAGTGCACCGAAAAGCACAGATAATAGGACGTACATATACGCTTATTAAAATGGCTAGAAACAGACCCCTAGACCAACGGCTCTAGATCAAACTGCAGGGTATTGGACAAAGACAAGCAGGTCAGAGTACTCACGAGACAATACGTTTGGTTTAGGACAAGATTATCAATGCATTTGCCAAACCACAGACTGCTTGCCCATTGTTAAAGGTGGTATACAGAAACATACCACTACACCAACAAGCCAAAATTACCAGCGGACTTTGACTTGTGAGGCACTTCACAAACAAAAGAAGGAAGGCCACTCACTCAGTATTAAATACATTTCGTTTCTTCAAGATATGTTCTAACCACAAACTGATGACCTCTTATACAAGTTGGTAGAAAGAAAACCTTAGCACTTTCCCAGTTCAAATCCGGGTCCCCCTTCTTAATTAGATGTTACTTCGGCAGCCGTGATAAAAACGGGAAAGTAAAAAACATGTAAGCCGAGACGTTTCTTTTGGTGTTGTAATATTAAACTTCTATGTTTGATGTTGGATTACAGGCGACTGGACGAGGGGGGGCGCAACTTGACATGCCACAGGGGAATAAGCTCAAATGGTAGAGCGCTCGCTTATCATGCGAGAGGTAGAGGCATCGATGCCAGCATTCTCCAGCTACGTGGCTTCTTCTTTGCCTCCAATTGAGGCTGACAGGTAACTTCGCAAGCTGACTAGTTCCTACATTTAGGAACTGGACAAAATGAATTGCAAAGTGCACAGAGAAGGGAAACCATGAATGTGACAGCCTTTCCATAACTCAGAATGATATGGTGCAATGTTTTGCACAATCAATGAACATGGACAGAAAGCATACGAAACTGCAAAGAGCACAGAAGGCAGGGCTCGTCCGGGATTTGAACCCGGGACCTCTCGCACCCAAAGCGAGAATCATACCCCTAGACCAACGAGCCTCAACTTCAGGAGCTTTGCGGCCTTGGGGAAAAACAATGAGGTCAGGATACTCAGGAGACAATAAGTTTGGTTTCGGACTAGTTCATCAACACAGTTGCCAAACCGCTTACTCCCTGTACAAGTCGGTATACAGAAATCTTTTTTTTATCAAACGAATTTCTTCTGTCGTGAGTTCCATCATGAGCACTCTGGACTTTAAATCCAGCCATCAGAGTTCAAATCTCAGTGGAACCTCTTTGCGGGTCCTGATGTTTGTCAAATAACTATTTGAATGCAGGTTATATGGGAAGATCGAAGTCAGCAATGCGACGAAACCTGTGGCTTTGAAGATTTAGTGGAAAGCGGTTTGAATTCAATCATCTGTATAACCAGTGCACCGAAAAGCACAGATAATAGGACGTACATATACGCTTATTAAAATGGCTAGAAACAGACCCCTAGACCAACGGCTCTAGACCAAACTGCAGGGTATTGGACAAAGACAAGCAGGTCAGGGTACTCACGAGACAATACGTTTGGTTTAGGACAAGATTATCAATGCATTTGCCAAACCACAGACTGCTTGCCCATTGTTAAAGGTGGTATACAGAAACATACCACTACACCAACAAGCCAAAATTACCAGCGGACTTTGACTTGTGAGGCACTTCACAAACAAAAGAAGGAAGGCCACTCACTCAGTATTAAATACATTTCGTTTCTTCAAGATATGTTCTAACCACAAACTGATGACCTCTTATACAAGTCGGTAGAAAAAAAACCTTAGCACTTTCCCAGTTCAAATCCGGGTCCCCCTTCTTAATTAGATGTTACTTCGGCAGCCGTGATAAAAACGGGAAAGTAAAAAACATGTAAGCCGAGACGTTTCTTTTGGTGTTGTAATATTAAACTTCTATGTTTGATGTTGGATTACAGGCGACTGGACGAGGGGGGGCGCAACTTGACATGCCACAGGGGAATAAGCTCAAATGGTAGAGCGCTCGCTTATCATGCGAGAGGTAGAGGCATCGATGCCAGCATTCTCCAGCTACGTGGCTTCTTCTTTGCCTCCAATTGAGGCTGACAGGTAACTTCGCAAGCTGACTAGTTCCTACATTTAGGAACTGGACAAAATGAATTGCAAAGTGCACAGAGAAGGGAAACCATGAATGTGACAGCCTTTCCATAACTCAGAATGATATGGTGCAATGTTTTGCACAATCAATGAACATGGACAGAAAGCATACGAAACTGCAAAGAGCACAGAAGGCAGGGCTCGTCCGGGATTTGAACCCGGGACCTCTCGCACCCGAAGCGAGAATCATACCCCTAGACCAACGAGCCTCAACTTCAGGAGCTTTGCGGCCTTGGGGAAAAACAATGAGGTCAGGATACTCAGGAGACAATAAGTTTGGTTTTGGACTAGTTCATCAACACAGGTGCCAAACCGCTTACTCCCTGTATAAGTCTGTATACAGAAATCTTTTTTCTATCAAACGACTTTCTTCATTCGTGAGTTCCATCATGAGCACTCTGGACTTTAAATCCAGCCATCAGAGTTCAAATCTCAGTGGAACCTCTTTGCGGGTCCTGATGTTTGTCAAATAACTATTTGATTGCAGGTTATATGGGAAGATCGAAGTCAGCAATGCGACGAAACCTGTGGCTTCGAAGATTTAGTGGAAAGCGGTTTGAATTCAATCATCTGTATAACCAGTGCACCGAAAAGCACAGATAATAGGACGTACATATAAGCTTATTAAAATGGCTAGAAACAGACCCCTAGACCAACGGCTCTAGACCAAACTGCAGGGTATTGGACAAAGACAAGCAGGTCAGAGTACTCACGAGACAATACGTTTGGTTTTGGATAAGTTCATCAATGCATTTGCCAAACCACAGACTGCTTGCCCATTGTTAAAGGTTGTATACAGAAACATACCACTACACCAATAAGCCAAAATTACCAGCGGACTTTGACGTGTGAGGCACTTCACAAACAAAAGAAGGAAGGCCACTCACTCAGTATTAAATACATTTCGTTTCTTCAAGATATGTTCTAACCACAAACTGCTGACCTCTTATACAAGTAGGTAGAAAGAAAACCTTAGCACTATCCCTGTTCATATCCGGGTCCCCCTTCTAAATTAGATGTTACTTCGGCAGCCGTGATAAAAACGGGAAAGTAAAAAACATGTACGCCGAAACGTTTCTTTTGGTGTTGCAATATTAAACTTCTATGTTTGATGGTGGATTACAGGCGACTGGACGAGGGGGGCGCAACTTAACATGCCACAGGGGAATTAGCTCAAATGGTAGAGCGCTCGCTTAGCATGCGAGAGGTAGCGGAATCGATGCCCGCATTCTCCAGCGACGTGCCTTCTTCTTTGCCTCCAACTGAGGCTGACAGGTAACTTCGCAAGCTGACTAGTTCCTACATTTAGGAACTGCACAAAAAGATTTGTTGTAAATTGCAAAGAGAAGGAAAAGCATGAATGTGTCACCCTTTCCATAACTCAGAGTGATATGGTGCAATGTTTTGCACACTCAATGAACATGGACAGAAAGCACCAGAAACTGCAAAGAGCTATATCATCAGAAGGCAGGGCTCGTCCGGGATTTGAACCCGGGACTTCTCGCACCCGAAGCGAGAATCATACCCCTAGACCAACGAGCCTCAACTTCAGTAGCTTTGCGGCCTTGGGAAAAAACAATGAGGTCAGGATACTCAGGAGACAATAAGTTTGGTTTCGGACTAGTTCATCAACACAGTTGCCAAACCGCTTACTCCCTGTACAAGTCGGTATACAGAAATCTTTTTTTTATCAAACGACTTTCTTCTGTTGTGAGTTCCATCATGAGCACTCTGGACTTTAAATCCAGCCGTCAGAGTTCAAATCTCGGTGGAACCTCTTTGCGGGTCCTGATGTTTGTCAAATAACTTTTTGATTGCAGGTTATATGGGAAGATCGGAGTCAGCAATGCAACGAAACCTGTGGCTTCGAAGATTTAGTGGAAAGCGGTTTGAATTCAATCATCTGAATAACCAGTGCATCGAAAAGCACAGATAATAGGACGTACATATAAGCTTATTAAAATGGCTAGAAACAGACCCCTAGACCAACGGCTCTAGAAAAAAATGCAGGGTATTGGGCAAAGACAAGCAGGTCAGGGTACTCACGAGACAATATGTTTGGTTTTGGACAAGATCATCAATGCATTTGCCAAACCACAGACTGCTTGCCTATTGTTAAAGGTGGTATACAGAGACATACCACTACACCAACAAGCCAAAATTACCAGCGGACTTTGACGTGTGAGGCACTTCACAAACAAAAGAAGGAAGGCCATTCACTCAGTATAAAATACATTTCGTTTCTTCAAGATACATTCTAACCACAAACTGCTGACCTCTTACACAAGTCGGTAGAAAGAAAACCTTAGAACTTTCCCGGTTCAAATCCGGGTCCCGCTTCTAAATTAGATGTTACTTTGGCAGCTGTGATAAAAACGGCAAAGTAAAAACATGTAGGCCGAAACGTTTCTTTTGGTGTTGTAATATTAAACTTCTATGTTTGATGTTGGATTACAGGCGACTGGACGAGGGGGGGCGCAACTCGACATGCCACAGGGGAATAAGCTCAAATGGTAGAGCGCTCGCTTATCATGCGAGAGGTAGAGGCATCAATGCCAGCATTCTCCAGCTACGTGCCTTCTTCTTTGCCTCCAATTGAGGCTGACAGGTAACCTCGCAAGCTGACTAGTTCCTACATTTAGGAACTGGACAAAATGAATTGCAAAGTGCACAGAGAAGGGAAACCATGAATGTGACAGCCTTTCCATAACTCAGAATGATATGGTGCAATGTTTTGCACAATCAATGAACATGGACAGAAAGCATACGAAACTGCAAAGAGCACAGAAGGCAGGGCTCGTCCGGGATTTGAACCCGGGTCCTCTCGCACCCAAAGCGAGAATCATACCCCTAGACCAACGAGCCTGAACTTCAGGAGCTTTGCGGCCTTGGGGAAAAACAATGAGGTCAGGATACTCAGGAGACAATAAGTTTGGTTTCGGACTAGTTCATCAACACAGTTGCCAAACCGCTTACTCCCTGTACAAGTCTGTATACAGAAATCTTTTTTCTATCAAACGACTTTCTTCATTCGTGAGTTCCATCATGAGCACTCTGGACTTTAAATCCAGCCATCAGAGTTCAAATCTCAGTGGAACCTCTTTGCGGGTCCTGATGTTTGTCAAATAACTATTTGATTGCAGGTTATATGGGAAGATCGAAGTCAGCAATGCGACGAAACCTGTGGCTTCGAAGATTTAGTGGAAAGCGGTTTGAATTCAATCATCTGTATAACCAGTGCACCGAAAAGCACAGATAATAGGACGTACATATACGCTTATTAAAATGGCTAGAAACAGACCCCTAGACCAACGGCTCTAGACCAAACTGCAGGGTATTGGACAAAGACAAGCAGGTCAGGGTACTCACGAGACAATACGTTTGGTTTAGGACAAGATTATCAATGCATTTGCCAAACCACAGACTGCTTGCCCATTGTTAAAGGTGGTATACAGAAACATACCACTACACCAACAAGCCAAAATTACCAGCGGACTTTGACTTGTGAGGCACTTCACAAACAAAAGAAGGAAGGCCACTCACTCAGTATTAAATACATTTCGTTTCTTCAAGATATGTTCTAACCACAAACTGATGACCTCTTATACAAGTCGGTAGAAAGAAAACCTTAGCACTTTCCCAGTTCAAATCCGGGTCCCCCTTCTTAATTAGATGTTACTTCGGCAGCCGTGATAAAAACGGGAAAGTAAAAAACATGTAAGCCGAGACGTTTCTTTTGGTGTTGTAATATTAAACTTCTATGTTTGATGTTGGATTACAGGCGACTGGACGACTTGACATGCCGCAGGGGAATAAGCTCAAATGGTAGAGCGCTCGCTTATCATGCGAGAGGTAGAGGCATCGATGCCAGCATTCTCCAGCTACGTGCCTTCTTCTTTGCCTCCAATTGAGGCTGACAGGTAACTTCGCAAGCTGACTAGTTCCTACATTTAGGAACTGGACAAAATGAATTGCAAAGTGCACAGAGAAGGGAAACCATGAATGTGACAGCCTTTCCATAACTCAGAATGATATGGTGGAATGTTTTGCACACTCAATGAACAGAAAGCACCCGAGACTGCCAAACGCTATATCATCAGAAGGCAGGGCTCGTCCGGGATTTGAACCCGGGACCTCTCGCACCCAAAGCGAGAATCATACCCCTAGACCAACGAGCCTCGACTTCAGGAGCTCTGCAGCCTTGGGGAAAAACAATGAGGTCAGGTTACTTAGGAGACAATAAGTTTGATTTCGAACTAGTTCATCAACACAGTTGCTGACTTCAGGCGCTATGCGGCCTTGGGAAAAAACGATGAGCTCAGATTACTCGGGAGACAATAAGTTTGGTTTCGGAGAAGTTCATAACACAGTTGCCAAACCGTTTACTCCCTGTACAAGTCGGTATACAGAAATCTTTTTTTCATCAAACGACTTTCTTCTGTTGTGAGTTCCATCATGAGCACTCTGGACTTTAAATACAGCCACCAGAGTTCAAATCTCGGTGGAACCTCTTTGCGGGTCCTGATGTTTGTCAAATAACTATTTGATTGCAGGTTATATGGGAAGATCGAAGTCAGCAATGCGACGAAACCTGTGGCTTCGAAGATTTAGTGGAAAGCGGTTTGAATTCAATCATCTGTATAACCAGTGCACCGAAAAGCACAGATAATAGGACGTATATATACGCTTATTAAAATGGCTAGAAACAGACCCCTAGACCAACGGCTCTCGACCAAACTGCAGGGTATTGGACAAAGACAAGCAGGTCAGAGTACTCACGAGACAATACGTTTGGTTTTGGATAAGTTCATCGATGCATTTGCCAAACCACAGACTGCTTGCCCATTGTTAAAGGTTGTATACAGAAACATACCACTACACCAACAAGCCAAAATTACCAGCGGACTTTGACGTGTGAGGCACTTCACAAACAAAAGAAGGAAGGCCACTCACTCAGTATTAAATACATTTCGTTTCTTCAAGATATGTTCTAACCACAAACTGCTGACCTCTTATACAAGTCGGTAGAAAGAAAACCTTATCACTATCCCTGTTCAAATCCGGGTCCCCCTTCTAAATTAGATGTTACTTCGGCAGCCGTGATAAAAACGGGACGTTTCTTTTGGTGTTGTAATATTAAACTTCTATGTTTGATGTTGGATTACAGGCGACTGGACGAGGGGGGGCGCAACTCGACATGCCACAGGGGAATAAGCTCAAATGGTAGAGCGCTCGCTTATCATGCGAGAGGTAGAGGCATCGATGCCAGCATTCTCCAGCTACGTGCCTTCTTCTTTGCCTCCAATTGAGGCTGACAGGTAACTTCACAAGCTGACTAGTTCCTACATTTAGGAACTGCACAAAAGGATTTGTTGTAAATTGCAAAGAGAAGGGAAAGCATGAATGTGTCACCGTTTCCATAACTCAGAATGATATGGTGCAATGTTTTGCACACTCAATGAACATGGACAGAAAGCACCCGAGACTGCAAAACGCTATATCATCAGAAGGTAGGGCTCGTCCGGGATTTGAACCCGGGACCTCTCACACCCAAAGCGAGAATCATACCCCTAGACCAACGAGCCTCGACTTCAGGAGCTCTGCAGCCTTGGGGAAAAACAATGAGGTCAGGTTACTTAGGAGACAATAAGTTTGATTTCGAACTAGTTCATCAACACAGTTGCTGACTTCAGGCGCTATGCGGCCTTGGGAAAAAACGATGAGCTCAGGTTACTCGGGAGACAATAAGTTTGGTTTCGGAGTAGTTCATAACACAGTTGCCAAACCGTTTACTCCCTGTACAAGTCGGTATACAGAAATCTTTTTTTTATCAAACGACTTTCTTCTGTTGTGAGTTCCATCATGAGCACTCTGGACTTTAAATCCAGCCATCAGAGTTCAAATCTCGGTGGAACCTCTTTGCGGGTCCTGATGTTTGTCAAATAACTATTTGATTGCAGGTTATATGGGAAGATCGAAGTCAGCAATGCGACGAAACCTGTGGCTTCGAAGATTTAGTGGAAAGCGGTTTGAATTCAATCATCTGTATAACCAGTGCACCGAAAAGCACAGATAATAGGACGTATATATATGCTTATTAAAATGGCTAGAAACAGACCCCTAGACCAACGGCTCTAGACCAAACTGCAGGGTATTGGACAAAGACAAGCAGGTCAGGGTACTCACGAGACAATATGTTTGGTTTTGGACAAGATCATCAATGCATTTGCCAAACCACAGACTGCTTGCCTATTGTTAAAGGTGGTATACAGAAACATACCACTACACCAACAAGCCAAAATTACCAGCGGACTTTGACGTGTGAGGCACTTCACAAACAAAAGAAGGAAGGCCACTCACTCAGTATAAAATACATTTCGTTTCTTTAAGATATGTTCTAACCACAAACTGCTGACCTCTTACACAAGTCGGTAGAAAGAAAACCTTAGCACTATCCCTGTTCAAATCCGGGTCCCCCTTCTAAATTAGATGTTACTTCGGCAGCCGTGATAAAAACGGGACGTTTCTTTTGGTGTTGTAATATTAAACTTCTATGTTTGATGTTGGATTACAGGCGACTGGACGAGGGGGGGCGCAACTCGACATGCCACAGGGGAATAAGCTCAAATGGTAGAGCGCTCGCTTATCATGCGAGAGGTAGAGGCATCGATGCCAGCATTCTCCAGCTACGTGCCTTCTTCTTTGCCTCCAATTGAGGCTGACAGGTAACTTCACAAGCTGACTAGTTCCTACATTTAGGAACTGCACAAAAGGATTTGTTGTAAATTGCAAAGAGAAGGGAAAGCATGAATGTGTCACCCTTTCCATAACTCAGAATGATATGGTGCAATGTTTTGCACACTCAATTAACATGGACAGAAAGCACCCGAAACTGCAAAGAGCTATATCACCAGAAGGCAGGGCTCGTCCAGGATTTGAACCCGGGACCTCTCACACCCAAAGCGAGAATCATACCCCTAGACCAACGAGCCTCGACCTAGGGGCTCTGCAGCCTTGGGGAAAAACAATGAGGTCAGGTTACTTAGGAGACAATAAGTTTGATTTCGAACTAGTTCATCAACACAGTTGCTGACTTCAGGCGCTATGCGGCCTTGGGAAAAAACGATGAGCTCAGGTTACTCGGGAGACAATAAGTTTGGTTTCAGAGTAGTTCATAACACAGTTGCCAAACCTTTTACTCCCTGTACAAGTCGGTATAGAGAAATCTTTTTTTTATCAAACGACTTTCTTCTGTTGTGAGTTCCATCATGAGCACTCTGGACTTTAAATCCAGCCATCAGAGTTCAAATCTCGGTGGAACCTCTTTGCGGGTCCTGATGTTTGTCAAATAACTTTTTGATTTGCACTTCACAAACAAAAGAAGGAAGGCCACTCACTCAGTATTAAATACATTTCGTTTCTTCAAGATATGTTCTAACCACAAACTGCTGACCTCTTATACAAGTCGGTAGAAAGAAAACCTTATCACTATCCCCGTTCAAATCCGGGTCCCCCTTCTAAATTAGATGTTACTTCGGCAGCCGTGATAAAAACGGCAAAGTAAAAACATGTAGGCCGAAACGTTTCTTTTGGTGTTGTAATATTAAACTGCTATGTTTGATGGTGGATTACAGGCGACTGGACGAGGGGGGGCGCAACTCGTGATGCCACAGGGGAATTAGCTCAAATGGTAGAGCGCTCGCTTAGCATGCGAGGTAGCGGCATCGATGCCAGCATTCTCCAGCTACGTGCCTTCTTCTTTGCCTCCAACTGAGGCTGACAGGTAACTTCGCAAGCTGACTAGTTTCTACATTTAGGAACTGCACAAAAGGATTTGTTGTAAATTGCAAAGAGAAGGGAAAGCATGAATGTGTCACCCTTTCCATAACTCAGAATGATATGGTGCAATGTTTTGCACACTCAATTAACATGGACAGAAAGCACCCGAAACAGCAAAGAGCTATATCACCAGAAGGCAGGGCTCGTCCGGGATTTGAGCCCGGGACCTCTCGCACCCAAAGCAAGAATCATACCCCTAGACCAACGAGCCTCGACTTCATGAGCTCTGCAGCCTTGGGGAAAAACAATGAGGTCAGGTTACTTAGGAGACAATAAGTTTGATTTCGAACTAGTTCATCAACACAGTTGCTGACTTCAGGCGCTATGCGGCCTTGGGAAAAAACAATGAGGTCAGGATACTCAGGAGACAATAAGTTTGGTTTCGGACTAGTTCATCAACACAGTTGCCAAACCGCTTACTCCCTGTACAAGTCGGTATACAGAAATCTTTTTTTTATCAAACGACTTTCTTCTGTCGTGAGTTCCATCATGAGCACTCTGGACTTTCAATCCAGCCATCAGAGTTCAAATCTCAGTGGAACCTCTTTGCGGGTCCTGATGTTTGTCAAATAACTATTTGATTGCAGGTTATATGGGAAGATCGAAGTCAGCAATGCGACGAAACCTGTGGCTTCGAAGATTTAGTGGAAAGCGGTTTGAATTCAATCATCTGTATAACCAGTGCATCGAAAAGCACAGATAATAGGACGTACATATAAGCTTATTAAAATGGCTAGAAACAGACACCTAGACCAACGGCTCTAGAAAAAAATGCAGGGTATTGGGCAAAAACAAGCAGGTCAGGGTACTCACGAGACAATATGTTTGGTTTTGGACAAGATCATCAATGCATTTGCCAAACCACAGACTGCTTGCCTATTGTTAAAGGTGGTATACAGAAACATACCACTACACCAACAAGCCAAAATTACCAGCGGACTTTGACGTGTGAGGCACTTCACAAACAAAAGAAGGAAGGCCACTCACTCAGTGTAAAATACATTTCGTTTCTTCAAGATATGATCTAACCACAAACTGCTGACCTCTTACACAAGTCGGTAGAAAGAAAACCTTAGCACTATCCCTGTTCAAATCCGGGTCCCCCTTCTAAATTAGATGTTACTTCGGCAGCCGTGATAAAAACGGGAAAGTAAAAAACATGTACGCCGAAACGTTTCTTTTGGTGTTGCAATATTAAACTTCTATGTTTGATGGTGGATTACAGGCGACTGGACGAGGGGGGGCGCAACTTAACATGCCACAGGGGAATTAGCTCAAATGGTAGAGCGCTCGCTTAGCATGCGAGAGGTAGCGGGATCGATGCCCGCATTCTCCAGCGACGTGCCTTCTTCTTTGCCTCCAACTGAGGCTGACAGGTAACTTCGCAAGCTGACTAGTTCCTACATTTAGGAACTGCACAAAAGGATTTGTTGTAAATTGCAAAGAGAAGGGAAAGCATGAATGTGTCACCGTTTCCATAACTCAGAATGATATGGTGCAATGTTTTGCACACTCAATGAACATGGACAGAAAGCACCCGAGACTGCAAAACGCTATATCATCAGAAGGCAGGGCTCGTCCGGGATTTGAACCCGAGACCTCTCGCACCCAAAGCGAGAATCATACCCCTAGACCAACAAGCCTCGACTTCAGGAGCTCTGCAGCCTTGGGGAAAAACAATGAGGTCAGGTTACTTAGGAGACAATAAGTTTGATTTCGAACTAGTTCATCAACACAGTTGCTGACTTCAGGCGCTATGCGGCCTTGGGAAAAAACGATGAGCTCAGGTTACTCGGGAGACAATAAGTTTGGTTTCGGAGTAGTTCATAACACAGTTGCCAAACCGTTTACTCCCTGTACAAGTCGGTATACAGAAATCTTTTTTTTATCAAACGACTTTCTTCTGTTGTGAGTTCCATCATGAGCACTCTGGACTTTAAATCCAGCCATCAGAGTTCAAATCTCGGTGGAACCTCTTTGCGGGTCCTGATGTTTGTCAAATAACTATTTGATTGCAGGTTATATGGGAAGATCGGAGTCAGCAATGCGACGAAACCTGTGGCTTCGAAGATTTAGTGGAAAGCGGTTTGAATTCAATCATCTGTATAACCAGTGCACCGAGAAGCACAGATAATAGGACGTATATATACGCTTATTAAAATGGCTAGAAACAGTCCCCTAGACCAACGGCTCTAGACCAAACTGCAGGGTATTGGACAAAGACAAGCAGGTCAGAGTACTCACGAGACAATACGTTTGGTTTTGGATAAGTTCATCGATGCATTTGCCAAACCACAGACTGCTCGCCCATTGTTGAAGGTTGTATACAGAAACATACCACTACACCAACAAGCCAAAATTACCAGCGGACTTTGACGTGTGAGGCACTTCACAAACAAAAGAAGGAAGGCCACTCACTCAGTATTAAATACATTTCGTTTCTTCAAGATATGTTCTAACCACAAACTGCTGACCTCTTATACAAGTTGGTAGAAAGAAAACCTTATCACTATCCCTGTTCAAATCCGGGTCCCCCTTCTAAATTAGATGTTACTTCGGCAGCCGTGATAAAAACGGGAAAGTAAAAAACATGTAAGCCGAGACGTTTCTTTTGGTGTTGTAATATTAAACTTCTATGTTTGATGTTGGATTACAGGCGACTGGACGAGGGGGGGCGCAACTCGACATGCCACAGGGGAATAAGCTCAAATGGTAGAGCGCTCGCTTATCATGCGAGAGGTAGAGGCATCGATGCCAGCATTCTCCAGCTACGTGCCTTCTTCTTTGCCTCCAATTGAGGCTGACAGGTAACTTCACAAGCTGACTAGTTCCTACATTTAGGAACTGCACAAAAGGATTTGTTGTAAATTGCAAAGAGAAGGGAAAGCATGAATGTGTCACCCTTTCCATAACTCAGAGTGATATGGTGCAATGTTTTGCACACTCAATTAACATGGACAGAAAGCACCCGAAACTGCAAAGAGCTATATCACCAGAAGGCAGGGCTCGTCCGGGATTTGAACCCGGGACCTCTCGCACCCAAAGCGAGAATCATACCCCTAGACCAACGAGCCTCGACCTAGGAGATCTGCAGCCTTGGGGAAAAACAATGAGGTCAGGTTACTTAGGAGACAATAAGTTTAATTTCGAACTAGTTCATCAACACAGTTGCTGACTTCAGGCGCTATGCGGCCTTGGGAAAAAACGATGAGCTCAGGTTACTCGGGAGACAATAAGTTTGGTTTCGGAGTAGTTCATAACACAGTTGCCAAACCTTTTACTCCCTGTACAAGTCGGTATACAGAAATCTTTTTTTTATCAAACGACTTTCTTCTGTTGTGAGTTCCATCATGAGCACTCTGGACTTTAAATCCAGCCATCAGAGTTCAAATCTCAGTGGAACCTCTTTGCGGGTCCTGATGTTTGTCAAATAACTATTTGAATGCAGGTTATATGGGAAGATCGAAGTCAGCAATGCGACGAAACCTGTGGCTTTGAAGATTTAGTGGAAAGCGGTTTGAATTCAATCATCTGTATAACCAGTGCACCGAAAAGCACAGATAATAGGACGTACATATACGCTTATTAAAATGGCTAGAAACAGACCCCTAGACCAACGGCTCTAGACCAAACTGCAGGGTATTGGACAAAGACAAGAAGTTCAGGGTACTCATGAGACAATACGTTTGGTTTAGGACAAGATTATCAATGCATTTGCCAAACCACAGACTGCTTGCCCATTGTTAAAGGTGGTATACAGAAACATACCACTACACCAACAAGCCAAAATTACCAGCGGACTTTGACTTGTGAGGCACTTCACAAACAAAAGAAGGAAGGCCACTCACTCAGTATTAAATACATTTCGTTTCTTCAAGATATGTTCTAACCACAAACTGCTGACCTCTTATACAAGTCGGTAGAAAGAAAACCTTAGCACTTTCCCAGTTCAAATCCGGGTCCCCCTTCTAAATTAGATGTTACTTCGGCAGCCGTGATAAAAACGGGAAAGTAAAAAACATGTACGCCGAAACGTTTCTTTTGGTGTTGCAATATTAAACTTCTATGTTTGATGGTGGATTACAGGCGACTGGACGAGGGGAACGCAACTTAACATGCCACAGGGGAATTAGCTCAAATGGTAGAGCGCTCGCTTAGCATGCGAGAGGTAGCGGCATCGATGCCAGCATTCTCCAGCGACGTGCCTTCTTCTTTGCCTCCAACTGAGGCTGACAGGTAACTTCGCAAGCTGACTAGTTCCTACATTTAGGAACTGCACAAAAGGATTTGTTGTAAATTGCAAAGAGAAGGGAAAGCATGAATGTGTCACCGTTTCCATAACTCAGAATGATATGGTGCAATGTTTTGCACACTCAATGAACATGGACAGAAAGCACCCGAGACTGCAAAACGCTATATCATCAGAAGGTAGGGCTCGTCCGGGATTTGAACCCGGGACCTCTCACACCCAAAGCGAGAATCATACCCCTAGACCAACGAGCCTCGACTTCAGGAACTCTGCAGCCTTGGGGAAAAACAATGAGGTCAGGTTACTTAGGAGACAATAAGTTTGATTTCGAACTAGTTCATCAACACAGTTGCTGACTTCAGGCGCCTTGGGAAAAAACGATGAGCTCAGGTTACTCGGGAGACAATAAGTTTGGTTTCGGAGTAGTTCATAACACAGTTGCCAAACCGTTTACTCCCTGTACAAGTCGGTATACAGAAATCTTTTTTTTATCAAACGACTTTCTTCTGTTGTGAGTTCCATCATGAGCACTCTGGACTTTAAATCCAGCCATCAGAGTTCAAATCTCGGTGGAACCTCTTTGCGGGTCCTGATGTTTGTCAAATAACTATTTGATTGCAGGTTATATGGGAAGATCGAAGTCAGCAATGCGACGAAACCTGTGGCTTCGAAGATTTAGTGGAAAGCGGTTTGAATTCAATCATCTGTATAACCAGTGCACCGAAAAGCACAGATAATAGGACGTATATATACGCTTATTAAAATGGCTAGAAACAGACCCCTAGACCAACGGCTCTAGACCAAACTGCAGGGTATTGGACAAAGACAAGCAGGTCAGGGTACTCACGAGACAATATGTTTGGTTTTGGACAAGATCATCAATGCATTTGCCAAACCACAGACTGCTTGCCTATTGTTAAAGGTGGTATACAGAAACATACCACTACACCAACAAGCCAAAATTACCAGCGGACTTTGACGTGTGAGGCACTTCACAAACAAAAGAAGGAAGGCCACTCACTCAGTATAAAATACATTTCGTTTCTTTAAGATATGTTCTAACCACAAACTGCTGACCTCTTACACAAGTCGGTAGAAAGAAAACCTTAGCACTATCCCTGTTCAAATCCGGGTCCCCCTTCTAAATTAGATGTTACTTCGGCAGCCGTGATAAAAACGGGAAAGTAAAAAACATGTACGCCGAAACGTTTCTTTTGGTGTTGCAATATTAAACTTCTATGTTTGATGGTGGATTACAGGCGACTGGACGAGGGGGGCACAACTCGTGATGCCACAGGGGAATTAGCTCAAATGGTAGAGCGCTCGCTTAGCATGCGAGAGGTAGCGGGATCGATGCCCGCATTCTCCAGCGACGTGCCTTCTTCTTTGCCTCCAACTGAGGCTGACAGGTAACTTCGCAAGCTGACTAGTTCCTACATTTAGGAACTGGACAAAATGAATTGCAAAGTGCACAGAGAAGGGAAACCATGAATGTGACAGCCTTTCCATAACTCAGAATGATATGGTGCAATGTTTTGCACAATCAATGAACATGGACAGAAAGCATACGGAACTGCAAAGAGCACAGAAGGCAGGGCTCGTCCGGGATTTGAAACCGGGACCTCTCGCACCCGAAGCGAGAATCATTCCCCTAGACCAACGAGCCTCAACTTCAGGAGCTTTGCGGCCTTGGCAAAAAACAATGAGGTCAGGATACTCAGGAGACAATAAGTTTGGTTTCGGACTAGTTCATCAACACAGTTGCCAAACCGCTTACTCCCTGTACAAGTCGGTATACAGAAATCTTTTTTTTATCAAACGACTTTCTTCTGTCGTGAGTTCCATCATGAGCACTCTGGACTTTAAATCCAGCCATCAGAGTTCAAATCTCAGTGGAACCTCTTTGCGGGTCCTGATGTTTGTCAAATAACTATTTGATTGCAGGTTATATGGGAAGATCGAAGTCAGCAATGCGACGAAACCTGTGGCTTCGAAGATTTAGTGGAAAGAGGTTTGAATTCAATCATCTGTATAACCAGTGCATCGAAAAGCACAGATAATAGGACGTACATATAAGCTTATTAAAATGGCTAGAAACAGACCCCTAGACCAACGGCTCTAGAAAAAAATGCAGGGTATTGGGCAAAAACAAGCAGGTCAGGGTACTCACGAGACAATATGTTTGGTTTTGGACAAGATCATCAATGCATTTGCCAAACCACAGACTGCTTGCCTATTGTTAAAGGTGGTATACAGATATATACCACTACACCAACAAGCCAAAATTACCAGCGGACTTTGACGTGTGAGGCACTTCACAAACAAAAGAAGGAAGGCCACTCACTCAGTATAAAATACATTTCGTTTCTTCAAGATATGTTCTAACCACAAACTGCTGACCTCTTATACAAGTCGGTAGAAAGAAAACCTTATCACTATCCCTGTTCAAATCCGGGTCCCCCTTCTAAATTAGATGTTACTTCGGCAGCCGTGATAAAAACGGGACGTTTCTTTTGGTGTTGTAATATTAAACTTCTATGTTTGATGTTGGATTACAGGCGACTGGACGAGGGGGGGCGCAACTCGACATGCCACAGGGGAATAAGCTCAAATGGTAGAGCGCTCGCTTATCATGCGAGAGGTAGAGGCATCGATGCCAGCATTCTCCAGCTACGTGCCTTCTTCTTTGCCTCCAATTGAGGCTGACAGGTAACTTCACAAGCTGACTAGTTCCTACATTTAGGAACTGCACAAAAGGATTTGTTGTAAATTGCAAAGAGAAGGGAAAGCATGAATGTGTCACCCTTTCCATAACTCAGAATGATATGGTGCAATGTTTTGCACACTCAATTAACATGGACAGAAAGCACCCGAAACTGCAAAGAGCTATATCACCAGAAGGCAGGGCTCGTCCAGGATTTGAACCCGGGACCTCTCACACCCAAAGCGAGAATCATACCCCTAGACCAACGAGCCTCGACCTAGGGGCTCTGCAGCCTTGGGGAAAAACAATGAGGTCAGGTTACTTAGGAGACAATAAGTTTGATTTCGAACTAGTTCATCAACACAGTTGCTGACTTCAGGCGCTATGCGGCCTTGGGAAAAAACGATGAGCTCAGGTTACTCGGGAGACAATAAGTTTGGTTTCAGAGTAGTTCATAACACAGTTGCCAAACCTTTTACTCCCTGTACAAGTCGGTATAGAGAAATCTTTTTTTTATCAAACGACTTTCTTCTGTTGTGAGTTCCATCATGAGCACTCTGGACTTTAAATCCAGCCATCAGAGTTCAAATCTCGGTGGAACCTCTTTGCGGGTCCTGATGTTTGTCAAATAACTTTTTGATTTGCACTTCACAAACAAAAGAAGGAAGGCCACTCACTCAGTATTAAATACATTTCGTTTCTTCAAGATATGTTCTAACCACAAACTGCTGACCTCTTATACAAGTCGGTAGAAAGAAAACCTTATCACTATCCCTGTTCAAATCCGGGTCCCCCTTCTAAATTAGATGTTACTTCGGCAGCCGTGATAAAAATGGCAAAGTAAAAACATGTAGGCCGAAACGTTTCTTTTGGTGTTGTAATATTAAACTGCTACGTTTGATGGTGGATTACAGGCGACTGGACGAGGGGGGGCGCAACTCGTGATGCCACAGGGGAATTAGCTCAAATGGTAGAGCGCTCGCTTAGCATGCGAGGTAGCGGCATCGATGCCAGCATTCTCCAGCTACGTGCCTTCTTCTTTGCCTCCAACTGAGGCTGACAGGTAACTTCGCAAGCTGACTAGTTTCTACATTTAGGAACTGCACAAAAGGATTTGTTGTAAATTGCAAAGAGAAGGGAAAGCATGAATGTGTCACCCTTTCCATAACTCAGAATGATATGGTGCAATGTTTTGCACACTCAATTAACATGGACAGAAAGCACCCGAAACAGCAAAGAGCTATATCACCAGAAGGCAGGGCTCGTCCGGGATTTGAGCCCGGGACCTCTCGCACCCAAAGCAAGAATCATACCCCTAGACCAACGAGCCTCGACTTCATGAGCTCTGCAGCCTTGGGGAAAAACAATGAGGTCAGGTTACTTAGGAGACAATAAGTTTGATTTCGAACTAGTTCATCAACACAGTTGCTGACTTCAGGCGCTATGCGGCCTTGGGAAAAAACAATGAGGTCAGGATACTCAGGAGACAATAAGTTTGGTTTCGGACTAGTTTATCAACACAGTTGCCAAACCGCTTACTCCCTGTACAAGTCGGTATACAGAAATCTTTTTTTTATCAAACGACTTTCTTCTGTTGTGAGTTCCATCATGAGCACTCTGGACTTTAAATCCAGCCATCAGAGTTCAAATCTCGGTGGAACCTCTTTGCGGGTCCTGATGTTTGTCAAATAACTATTTGATTGCAGGTTATATGGGAAGATCGGAGTCAGCAATGCGACGAAACCTGTGGCTTCGAAGATTTAGTGGAAAGCGGTTTGAATTCAATCATCTGTATAACCAGTGCACCGAGAAGCACAGATAATAGGACGTATATATACGCTTATTAAAATGGCTAGAAACAGACCCCTAGACCAACGGCTCTAGACCAAACTGCAGGGTATTGGACAAAGACAAGCAGGTCAGAGTACTCACGAGACAATACGTTTGGTTTTGGATAAGTTCATCGATGCATTTGCCAAACCACAGACTGCTCGCCCATTGTTAAAGGTTGTATACAGAAACATACCACTACACCAACAAGCCAAAATTACCAGCGGACTTTGACGTGTGAGGCACTTCACAAACAAAAGAAGGAAGGCCACTCACTCAGTATTAAATACATTTCGTTTCTTCAAGATATGTTCTAACCACAAACTGCTGACCTCTTATACAAGTCGGTAGAAAGAAAACCTTATCACTATCCCTGTTCAAATCCGGGTCCCCCTTCTAAATTAGATGTTACTTCGGCAGCCGTGATAAAAACGGGAAAGTAAAAAACATGTAAGCCGAGACGTTTCTTTTGGTGTTGTAATATTAAACTTCTATGTTTGATGTTGGATTACAGGCGACTGGACGAGGGGGGGCGCAACTCGACATGCCACAGGGGAATAAGCTCAAATGGTAGAGCGCTCGCTTATCATGCGAGAGGTAGAGGCATCGATGCCAGCATTCTCCAGCTACGTGCCTTCTTCTTTGCCTCCAATTGAGGCTGACAGGTAACTTCACAAGCTGACTAGTTCCTACATTTAGGAACTGCACAAAAGGATTTGTTGTAAATTGCAAAGAGAAGGGAAAGCATGAATGTGTCACCCTTTCCATAACTCAGAACGATATGGTGCAATGTTTTGCACACTCAATTAACATGGACAGAAAGCACCCGAAACTGCAAAGAGCTATATCACCAGAAGGCAGGGCTCGTCCGGGATTTGAACCCGGGACCTCTCGCACCCAAAGCGAGAATCATACCCCTAGACCAACGAGCCTCGACTTCAGGAGCCCTGCAGCCTTGGCGAAAAACAATGAGGTCAGGTTACTTAGGAGACAATAAGTTTGATTTCGAACTAGTTCATCAACACAGTTGCTGACTTCAGGCGCTATGCGGCCTTGGGAAAAAACGATGAGCTCAGGTCAATCGGGAGACAATAAGTTTGGTTTCGGAGTAGTTCATAACACAGTTGCCAAACCGTTTACTCCCTGTACAAGTCGGTATACAGAAATCTTTTTTTTATCAAACGACTTTCTTCTGTTGTGAGTTCCATCATGAGCACTCTGGACTTTAAATACAGCCATCAGAGTTCAAATCTCGGTGGAACCTCTTTGCGGGTCCTGATGTTTGTCAAATAACTATTTGATTGCAGGTTATATGGGAAGATCGAAGTCAGCAATGCGACGAAACCTGTGGCTTCGAAGATTTAGTGGAAAGCGGTTTGAATTCAATCAACTGTATAACCAGTGCACCGAAAAGCACAGATAATAGGACGTATATATACGCTTATTAAAATGGCTAGAAACAGACCCCTAGACCAACGGCTCTAGACCAAACTGCAGGGTATTGGACAAAGACAAGCAGGTCATAGTACTCACGAGACAATACGTTTGGTTTTGGATGAGTTCATCGATGCATTTGCCAAACCACAGACTGCTTGCCCATTGTTAAAGGTTGTATACAGAAACATACCACTACACCAACAAGCCAAAATTACCAGCGGACTTTGACGTGTGAGGCACTTCACAAACAAAAGAAGGAAGGCCACTCACTCAGTATTAAATACATTTCGTTTCTTCAAGATATGTTCTAACCACAAACTGCTGACCTCTTATACAAGTTGGTAGAAAGAAAACCTTATCACTATCCCTGTTCAAATCCGGGTCCCCCTTCTAAATTAGATGTTACTTCGGCAGCCGTGATAAAAACGGGAAAGTAAAAAACATGTAAGCCGAGACGTTTCTTTTGGTGTTGTAATATTAAACTTCTATGTTTGATGTTGGATTACAGGCGACTGGACGAGGGGGGGCGCAACTCGACATGCCACAGGGGAATAAGCTCAAATGGTAGAGCGCTCGCTTATCATGCGAGAGGTAGAGGCATCGATGCCAGCAGTCTCCAGCTACGTGCCTTCTTCTTTGCCTCCAATTGAGGCTGACAGGTAACTTCACAAGCTGACTAGTTCCTACATTTAGGAACTGCACAAAAGGATTTGTTGTAAATTGCAAAGAGAAGGGAAAGCATGAATGTGTCACCCTTTCCATAACTCAGAATGATATGGTGCAATGTTTTGCACACTCAATTAACATGGACAGAAAGCACCCGAAACTGCAAAGAGCTATATCATCAGAAGGCAGGGCTCGTCCGGGATTTGAACCCGGGACCTCTTGCACCCAAAGCGAGAATCATACCCCTAGACCAACGAGACTCGACCTAGGGGCTCTGCAGCCTTGGGGAAAAACAATGAGGTCATGTTACTTAGGAGACAATAAGTTTGATTTCGAACTAGTTCATCAACACAGTTGCTGACTTCAGGCGCTATGCGGCCTTGGGAAAAAACGATGAGCTCAGGTTACTCGGGAGACAATAAGTTTGGTTTCGGAGTAGTTCATAACACAGTTGCCAAACCGTTTACTCCCTGTACAAGTCGGTATACAGAAATCTTTTTTTTATCAAACGACTTTCTTCTGTTGTGAGTTCCATCATGAGCACTCTGGACTTTAAATCCAGCCATCAGAGTTCAAATCTCGGTGGAACCTCTTTGCGGGTCCTGATGTTTGTCAAATAACTATTTGATTGCAGGTTATATGGGAAGATCGGAGTCAGCAATGCGACGAAACCTGTGGCTTCGAAGATTTAGTGGAAAGCGGTTTGAATTCAATCATCTGTATAACCAGTGCACCGAAAAGCACAGATAATACGACGTACATATACGCTTATTAAAATGGCTAGAAACAGACCCCTAGACCAACGGCTCTAGACCAAACTGCAGGGTATTGGACAAAGACAAGCAGGTCAGGGTACTCACGAGACAATACGTTTGGTTTTGGACAAGATTATCAATGCATTTGCCAAACCACAGACTGCTTGCCCAGTGTTAAAGGTGGTCTACAGAAACATACCACTACACCAACAAGCCAAAATTACCAGCGGACTTCGACTTGTGAGGCACTTCACAAACAAAAGAAGGAAGGCCACTCACTCAGTATAAAATACATTTCGTTTCTTCAAGATATGTTCTAACCACAAACTGCTGACCTCTTATACAAGTCGGTAGAAAGAAAACATTAGCACTTTCCCAGTTCAAATCCGGGTCCCCCTTCTAAATTAGATGTTACTTCGGCAGCCGTGATAAAAACGGGAAAGTAAAAAACATGTAAGCCGAGACGTTTCTTTTGGTGTTGTAATATTAAACTTCTATGTTTGATGTTGGATTACAGGCGACTGGACGAGGGGGGGGCGCAACTTGACATGCCGCAGGGGAAAAAGCTCAAATGGTAGAGCGCTCGCTTATCATGCGAGAGGTAGAGGCATCGATGCCAGCATTCTCCAGCTACGTGCCTTCTTCTTTGCCTCCAATTGAGGCTGACAGGTAACTTCGCAAGCTGACTAGTTCCTACATTTAGGAACTGGACAAAATGAATTGCAAAGTGCACAGAGAAGGGAAACCATGAATGTGACAGCCTTTCCATAACTCAGAATGATATGGTGCAATGTTTTGCACACTCAATGAACATGGACAGAAAGCACCCGAGACTGCAAAACACTATATCATCAGAAGGCAGGGCTCGTCCGGGATTTGAACCCGGGACCTCTCGCACCCAAAGCGAGAATCATACCCCTAGACCAACGAGCCTCGACTTCAGGAGCTCTGCAGCCTTGGGGAAAAACAATGAGGTCAGGTTACTTAGGAGACAATAAGTTTGATTTCGAACTAGTTCATCAACACAGTTGCTGACTTCAGGCGCTATGCGGCCTTGGGAAAAAACGATGAGCTCAGGTTACTCGGGAGACAATAAGTTTGGTTTCGGAGAAGTTCATAACACAGTTGCCAAACCGTTTACTCCCTGTACAAGTCGGTATACAGAAATCTTTTTTTTATCAAACGACTTTCTTCTGTTGTGAGTTCCATCATGAGCACTCTGGACTTTAAATACAGCCATCAGAGTTCAAATCTCGGTGGAACCTCTTTGCGGGTCCTGATGTTTGTCAAATAACTATTTGATTGCAGGTTATATGGGAAGATCGAAGTCAGCAATGCGACGAAACCTGTGGCTTCGAAGATTTAGTGGAAAGCGGTTTGAATTCAATCATCTGTATAACCAGTGCACCGAAAAGCACAGATAATAGGACGTGTATATACGCTTATTAAAATGGCTAGAAACAGACCCCTAGACCAACGGCTCTCGACCAAACTGCAGGGTATTGGACAAAGACAAGCAGGTCAGAGTACTCACGAGACAATACGTTTGGTTTTGGATAAGTTCATCGATGCATTTGCCAAACCACAGACTGCTTGCCCATTGTTAAAGGTTGTATACAGAAACATACCACTACACCAACAAGCCAAAATTACCAGCGGACTTTGACGTGTGAGGCACTTCACAAACAAAAGAAGGAAGGCCACTCACTCAGTATTAAATACATTTCGTTTCTTCAAGATATGTTCTAACCACAAACTGCTGACCTCTTATACAAGTCGGTAGAAAGAAAACCTTATCACTATCCCTGTTCAAATCCGGGTCCCCCTTCTAAATTAGATGTTACTTCGGCAGCCGTGATAAAAACGGGACGTTTCTTTTGGTGTTGTAATATTAAACTTCTATGTTTGATGTTGGATTACAGGCGACTGGACGAGGGGGGGCGCAACTCGACATGCCACAGGGGAATAAGCTCAAATGGTAGAGCGCTCGCTTATCATGCGAGAGGTAGAGGCATCGATGCCAGCATTCTCCAGCTACGTGCCTTCTTCTTTGCCTCCAATTGAGGCTGACAGGTAACTTCACAAGCTGACTAGTTCCTACATTTAGGAACTGCACAAAAGGATTTGTTGTAAATTGCAAAGAGAAGGGAAAGCATGAATGTGTCACCCTTTCCATAACTCAGAATGATATGGTGCAATGTTTTGCACACTCAATTAACATGGACAGAAAGCACCCGAAACTGCAAAGAGCTATATCACCAGAAGGCAGGGCTCGTCCAGGATTTGAACCCGGGACCTCTCACACCCAAAGCGAGAATCATACCCCTAGACCAACGAGCCTCGACCTAGGGGCTCTGCAGCCTTGGGGAAAAACAATGAGGTCAGGTTACTTAGGAGACAATAAGTTTGATTTCGAACTAGTTCATCAACACAGTTGCTGACTTCAGGCGCTATGCGGCCTTGGGAAAAAACGATGAGCTCAGGTTACTCGGGAGACAATAAGTTTGGTTTCAGAGTAGTTCATAACACAGTTGCCAAACCTTTTACTCCCTGTACAAGTCGGTATAGAGAAATCTTTTTTTTATCAAACGACTTTCTTCTGTTGTGAGTTCCATCATGAGCACTCTGGACTTTAAATCCAGCCATCAGAGTTCAAATCTCGGTGGAACCTCTTTGCGGGTCCTGATGTTTGTCAAATAACTTTTTGATTTGCACTTCACAAACAAAAGAAGGAAGGCCACTCACTCAGTATTAAATACATTTCGTTTCTTCAAGATATGTTCTAACCACAAACTGCTGACCTCTTATACAAGTCGGTAGAAAGAAAACCTTATCACTATCCCTGTTCAAATCCGGGTCCCCCTTCTAAATTAGATGTTACTTCGGCAGCCGTGATAAAAACGGGAAAGTAAAAAACATGTAAGCCGAGACGTTTCTTTTGGTGTTGTAATATTAAACTTCTATGTTTGATGTTGGATTACAGGCGACTGGACGAGGGGGGGCGCAACTCGACATGCCACAGGGGAATAAGCTCAAATGGTAGAGCGCTCGCTTATCATGCGAGAGGTAGAGGCATCGATGCCAGCATTCTCCAGCTACGTGCCTTCTTCTTTGCCTCCAATTGAGGCTGACAGGTAACTTCACAAGCTGACTAGTTCCTACATTTAGGAACTGCACAAAAGGATTTGTTGTAAATTGCAAAGAGAAGGGAAAGCATGAATGTGTCACCCTTTCCATAACTCAGAACGATATGGTGCAATGTTTTGCACACTCAATTAACATGGACAGAAAGCACCCGAAACTGCAAAGAGCTATATCACCAGAAGGCAGGGCTCGTCCGGGATTTGAACCCGGGACCTCTCGCACCCAAAGCTAGAATCATACCCCTAGACCAACGAGCCTCGACTTCAGGAGCTCTGCAGCCTTGGCGAAAAACAATGAGGTCAGGTTACTTAGGAGACAATAAGTTTGATTTCGAACTAGTTCATCAACACAGTTGCTGACTTCAGGCGCTATGCGGCCTTGGGAAAAAACGATGAGCTCAGGTCAATCGGGAGACAATAAGTTTGGTTTCGGAGTAGTTCATAACACAGTTGCCAAACCGTTTACTCCCTGTACAAGTCGGTATACAGAAATCTTTTTTTTATCAAACGACTTTCTTCTGTTGTGAGTTCCATCATGAGCACTCTGGACTTTAAATACAGCCATCAGAGTTCAAATCTCGGTGGAACCTCTTTGCGGGTCCTGATGTTTGTCAAATAACTATTTGATTGCAGGTTATATGGGAAGATCGAAGTCAGCAATGCGACGAAACCTGTGGCTTCGAAGATTTAGTGGAAAGCGGTTTGAATTCAATCATCTGTATAACCAGTGCACCGAAAAGCACAGATAATAGGACGTATATATACGCTTATTAAAATGGCTAGAAACAGACCCCTAGACCAACGGCTCTAGACCAAACTGCAGGGTATTGGACAAAGACAAGCAGGTCATAGTACTCACGAGACAATACGTTTGGTTTTGGATGAGTTCATCGATGCATTTGCCAAACCACAGACTGCTTGCCCATTGTTAAAGGTTGTATACAGAAACATACCACTACACCAACAAGCCAAAATTACCAGCGGACTTTGACGTGTGAGGCACTTCACAAACAAAAGAAGGAAGGCCACTCACTCAGTATTAAATACATTTCGTTTCTTCAAGATATGTTCTAACCACAAACTGCTGACCTCTTATACAAGTTGGTAGAAAGAAAACCTTATCACTATCCCTGTTCAAATCCGGGTCCCCCTTCTAAATTAGATGTTACTTCGGCAGCCGTGATAAAAACGGGAAAGTAAAAAACATGTAAGCCGAGACGTTTCTTTTGGTGTTGTAATATTAAACTTCTATGTTTGATGTTGGATTACAGGCGACTGGACGAGGGGGGGCGCAACTCGACATGCCATAGGGGAATAAGCTCAAATGGTAGAGCGCTCGCTTATCATGCGAGAGGTAGAGGCATCGATGCCAGCATTCTCCAGCTACGTGCCTTCTTCTTTGCCTCCAATTGAGGCTGACAGGTAACTTCACAAGCTGACTAGTTCCTACATTTAGGAACTGCACAAAAGGATTTGTTGTAAATTGCAAAGAGAAGGGAAAGCATGAATGTGTCACCCTTTTCATAACTCAGAATGATATGGTGCAATGTTTTGCACACTCAATTAACATGGACAGAAAGCACCCGAAACTGCAAAGAGCTATATCATCAGAAGGCAGGGCTCGTCCGGGATTTGAACCCGGGACCTCTTGCACCCAAAGCGAGAATCATACCCCTAGACCAACGAGACTCGACCTAGGGGCTCTGCAGCCTTGGGGAAAAACAATGAGGTCATGTTACTTAGGAGACAATAAGTTTGATTTCGAACTAGTTCATCAACACAGTTGCTGACTTCAGGCGCTATGCGGCCTTGGGAAAAAACGATGAGCTCAGGTCAATCGGGAGACAATAAGTTTGGTTTCGGAGTAGTTCATAACACAGTTGCCAAACCGTTTACTCCCTGTACAAGTCGGTATACAGAAATCTTTTTTTTATCAAACGACTTTCTTCTGTTGTGAGTTCCATCATGAGCACTCTGGACTTTAAATACAGCCATCAGAGTTCAAATCTCGGTGGAACCTCTTTGCGGGTCCTGATGTTTGTCAAATAACTATTTGATTGCAGGTTATATGGGAAGATCGAAGTCAGCAATGCGACGAAACCTGTGGCTTCGAAGATTTAGTGGAAAGCGGTTTGAATTCAATCATCTGTATAACCAGTGCACCGAAAAGCACAGATAATAGGACGTATATATACGCTTATTAAAATGGCTAGAAACAGACCCCTAGACCAACGGCTCTAGACCAAACTGCAGGGTATTGGACAAAGACAAGCAGGTCATAGTACTCACGAGACAATACGTTTGGTTTTGGATGAGTTCATCGATGCATTTGCCAAACCACAGACTGCTTGCCCATTGTTAAAGGTTGTATACAGAAACATACCACTACACCAACAAGCCAAAATTACCAGCGGACTTTGACGTGTGAGGCACTTCACAAACAAAAGAAGGAAGGCCACTCACTCAGTATTAAATACATTTCGTTTCTTCAAGATATGTTCTAACCACAAACTGCTGACCTCTTATACAAGTTGGTAGAAAGAAAACCTTATCACTATCCCTGTTCAAATCCGGGTCCCCCTTCTAAATTAGATGTTACTTCGGCAGCCGTGATAAAAACGGGAAAGTAAAAAACATGTAAGCCGAGACGTTTCTTTTGGTGTTGTAATATTAAACTTCTATGTTTGATGTTGGATTACAGGCGACTGGACGAGGGGGGGCGCAACTCGACATGCCATAGGGGAATAAGCTCAAATGGTAGAGCGCTCGCTTATCATGCGAGAGGTAGAGGCATCGATGCCAGCATTCTCCAGCTATGTGCCTTCTTCTTTGCCTCCAATTGAGGCTGACAGGTAACTTCACAAGCTGACTAGTTCCTACATTTAGGAACTGCACAAAAGGATTTGTTGTAAATTGCAAAGAGAAGGGAAAGCATGAATGTGTCACCCTTTCCATAACTCAGAATGATATGGTGCAATGTTTTGCACACTCAATTAACATGGACAGAAAGCACCCGAAACTGCAAAGAGCTATATCACCAGAAGGCAGGGCTCGTCCGGGATTTGAACCCGGGACCTCTCGCACCCAAAGCGAGAATCATACCCCTAGACCAACGAGCCTCGACCTAGGAGATCTGCAGCCTTGGGGAAAAACAATGAGGTCAGGTTACTTAGGAGACAATAAGTTTAATTTCGAACTAATTCATCAACACAGTTGCTGACTTCAGGCGCTATGCGGCCTTGGGAAAAAACGATGAGCTCAGGTTACTCGGGAGACAATAAGTTTGGTTTCGGAGTAGTTCATAACACAGTTGCCAAACCTTTTACTCCCTGTACAAGTCGGTATACAGAAATCTTTTTTTTATCAAACGACTTTCTTCTGTTGTGAGTTCCATCATGAGCACTCTGGACTTTAAATCCAGCCATCAGAGTTCAAATCTCAGTGGAACCTCTTTGCGGGTCCTGATGTTTGTCAAATAACTATTTGAATGCAGGTTATATGGGAAGATCGAAGTCAGCAATGCGACGAAACCTGTGGCTTTGAAGATTTAGTGGAAAGCGGTTTGAATTCAATCATCTGTATAACCAGTGCACCGAAAAGCACAGATAATAGGACGTACATATACGCTTATTAAAATGGCTAGAAACAGACCCCTAGACCAACGGCTCTAGATCAAACTGCAGGGTATTGGACAAAGACAAGCAGGTCAGGGTACTCACGAGACAATACGTTTGGTTTAGGACAAGATTATCAATGCATTTGCCAAACCACAGACTGCTTGCCCATTGTTAAAGGTGGTATACAGAAACATACCACTACACCAACAAGCCAAAATTACCAGCGGACTTTGACTTGTGAGGCACTTCACAAACAAAAGAAGGAAGGCCACTCACTCAGTATTAAATACATTTCGTTTCTTCAAGATATGTTCTAACCACAAACTGATGACCTCTTATACAAGTTGGTAGAAAGAAAACCTTAGCACTTTCCCAGTTCAAATCCGGGTCCCCCTTCTTAATTAGATGTTACTTCGGCAGCCGTGATAAAAACGGGAAAGTAAAAAACATGTAAGCCGAGACGTTTCTTTTGGTGTTGTAATATTAAACTTCTATGTTTGATGTTGGATTACAGGCGACTGGACGAGGGGGGGCGCAACTTGACATGCCACAGGGGAATAAGCTCAAATGGTAGAGCGCTCGCTTATCATGCGAGAGGTAGAGGCATCGATGCCAGCATTCTCCAGCTACGTGGCTTCTTCTTTGCCTCCAATTGAGGCTGACAGGTAACTTCGCAAGCTGACTAGTTCCTACATTTAGGAACTGGACAAAATGAATTGCAAAGTGCACAGAGAAGGGAAACCATGAATGTGACAGCCTTTCCATAACTCAGAATGATATGGTGCAATGTTTTGCACAATCAATGAACATGGACAGAAAGCATACGAAACTGCAAAGAGCACAGAAGGCAGGGCTCGTCCGGGATTTGAACCCGGGACCTCTCGCACCCAAAGCGAGAATCATACCCCTAGACCAACGAGCCTCAACTTCAGGAGCTTTGCGGCCTTGGGGAAAAACAATGAGGTCAGGATACTCAGGAGACAATAAGTTTGGTTTCGGACTAGTTCATCAACACAGTTGCCAAACCGCTTACTCCCTGTACAAGTCGGTATACAGAAATCTTTTTTTTATCAAACGAATTTCTTCTGTCGTGAGTTCCATCATGAGCACTCTGGACTTTAAATCCAGCCATCAGAGTTCAAATCTCAGTGGAACCTCTTTGCGGGTCCTGATGTTTGTCAAATAACTATTTGAATGCAGGTTATATGGGAAGATCGAAGTCAGCAATGCGACGAAACCTGTGGCTTTGAAGATTTAGTGGAAAGCGGTTTGAATTCAATCATCTGTATAACCAGTGCACCGAAAAGCACAGATAATAGGACGTACATATACGCTTATTAAAATGGCTAGAAACAGACCCCTAGACCAACGGCTCTAGACCAAACTGCAGGGTATTGGACAAAGACAAGCAGGTCAGGGTACTCACGAGACAATACGTTTGGTTTAGGACAAGATTATCAATGCATTTGCCAAACCACAGACTGCTTGCCCATTGTTAAAGGTGGTATACAGAAACATACCACTACACCAACAAGCCAAAATTACCAGCGGACTTTGACTTGTGAGGCACTTCACAAACAAAAGAAGGAAGGCCACTCACTCAGTATTAAATACATTTCGTTTCTTCAAGATATGTTCTAACCACAAACTGATGACCTCTTATACAAGTCGGTAGAAAAAAAACCTTAGCACTTTCCCAGTTCAAATCCGGGTCCCCCTTCTTAATTTGATGTTACTTCGGCAGCCGTGATAAAAACGGGAAAGTAAAAAACATGTAAGCCGAGACGTTTCTTTTGGTGTTGTAATATTAAACTTCTATGTTTGATGTTGGATTACAGGCGACTGGACGAGGGGGGGCGCAACTTGACATGCCACAGGGGAATAAGCTCAAATGGTAGAGCGCTCGCTTATCATGCGAGAGGTAGAGGCATCGATGCCAGCATTCTCCAGCTACGTGGCTTCTTCTTTGCCTCCAATTGAGGCTGACAGGTAACTTCGCAAGCTGACTAGTTCCTACATTTAGGAACTGGACAAAATGAATTGCAAAGTGCACAGAGAAGGGAAACCATGAATGTGACAGCCTTTCCATAACTCAGAATGATATGGTGCAATGTTTTGCACAATCAATGAACATGGACAGAAAGCATACGAAACTGCAAAGAGCACAGAAGGCAGGGCTCGTCCGGGATTTGAACCCGGGACCTCTCGCACCCGAAGCGAGAATCATACCCCTAGACCAACGAGCCTCAACTTCAGGAGCTTTGCGGCCTTGGGGAAAAACAATGAGGTCAGGATACTCAGGAGACAATAAGTTTGGTTTTGGACTAGTTCATCAACACAGGTGCCAAACCGCTTACTCCCTGTATAAGTCTGTATACAGAAATCTTTTTTCTATCAAACGACTTTCTTCATTCGTGAGTTCCATCATGAGCACTCTGGACTTTAAATCCAGCCATCAGAGTTCAAATCTCAGTGGAACCTCTTTGCGGGTCCTGATGTTTGTCAAATAACTATTTGATTGCAGGTTATATGGGAAGATCGAAGTCAGCAATGCGACGAAACCTGTGGCTTCGAAGATTTAGTGGAAAGCGGTTTGAATTCAATCATCTGTATAACCAGTGCACCGAAAAGCACAGATAATAGGACGTACATATAAGCTTATTAAAATGGCTAGAAACAGACCCCTAGACCAACGGCTCTAGACCAAACTGCAGGGTATTGGACAAAGACAAGCAGGTCAGAGTACTCACGAGACAATACGTTTGGTTTTGGATAAGTTCATCAATGCATTTGCCAAACCACAGACTGCTTGCCCATTGTTAAAGGTTGTATACAGAAACATACCACTACACCAATAAGCCAAAATTACCAGCGGACTTTGACGTGTGAGGCACTTCACAAACAAAAGAAGGAAGGCCACTCACTCAGTATTAAATACATTTCGTTTCTTCAAGATATGTTCTAACCACAAACTGCTGACCTCTTATACAAGTAGGTAGAAAGAAAACCTTAGCACTATCCCTGTTCATATCCGGGTCCCCCTTCTAAATTAGATGTTACTTCGGCAGCCGTGATAAAAACGGGAAAGTAAAAAACATGTACGCCGAAACGTTTCTTTTGGTGTTGCAATATTAAACTTCTATGTTTGATGGTGGATTACAGGCGACTGGACGAGGGGGGCGCAACTTAACATGCCACAGGGGAATTAGCTCAAATGGTAGAGCGCTCGCTTAGCATGCGAGAGGTAGCGGAATCGATGCCCGCATTCTCCAGCGACGTGCCTTCTTCTTTGCCTCCAACTGAGGCTGACAGGTAACTTCGCAAGCTGACTAGTTCCTACATTTAGGAACTGCACAAAAAGATTTGTTGTAAATTGCAAAGAGAAGGAAAAGCATGAATGTGTCACCCTTTCCATAACTCAGAGTGATATGGTGCAATGTTTTGCACACTCAATGAACATGGACAGAAAGCACCAGAAACTGCAAAGAGCTATATCATCAGAAGGCAGGGCTCGTCCGGGATTTGAACCCGGGACTTCTCGCACCCGAAGCGAGAATCATACCCCTAGACCAACGAGCCTCAACTTCAGTAGCTTTGCGGCCTTGGGAAAAAACAATGAGGTCAGGATACTCAGGAGACAATAAGTTTGGTTTCGGACTAGTTCATCAACACAGTTGCCAAACCGCTTACTCCCTGTACAAGTCGGTATACAGAAATCTTTTTTTTATCAAACGACTTTCTTCTGTTGTGAGTTCCATCATGAGCACTCTGGACTTTAAATCCAGCCGTCAGAGTTCAAATCTCGGTGGAACCTCTTTGCGGGTCCTGATGTTTGTCAAATAACTTTTTGATTGCAGGTTATATGGGAAGATCGGAGTCAGCAATGCAACGAAACCTGTGGCTTCGAAGATTTAGTGGAAAGCGGTTTGAATTCAATCATCTGAATAACCAGTGCATCGAAAAGCACAGATAATAGGACGTACATATAAGCTTATTAAAATGGCTAGAAACAGACCCCTAGACCAACGGCTCTAGAAAAAAATGCAGGGTATTGGGCAAAGACAAGCAGGTCAGGGTACTCACGAGACAATATGTTTGGTTTTGGACAAGATCATCAATGCATTTGCCAAACCACAGACTGCTTGCCTATTGTTAAAGGTGGTATACAGAGACATACCACTACACCAACAAGCCAAAATTACCAGCGGACTTTGACGTGTGAGGCACTTCACAAACAAAAGAAGGAAGGCCATTCACTCAGTATAAAATACATTTCGTTTCTTCAAGATACATTCTAACCACAAACTGCTGACCTCTTACACAAGTCGGTAGAAAGAAAACCTTAGAACTTTCCCGGTTCAAATCCGGGTCCCGCTTCTAAATTAGATGTTACTTTGGCAGCTGTGATAAAAACGGCAAAGTAAAAACATGTAGGCCGAAACGTTTCTTTTGGTGTTGTAATATTAAACTTCTATGTTTGATGTTGGATTACAGGCGACTGGACGAGGGGGGGCGCAACTCGACATGCCACAGGGGAATAAGCTCAAATGGTAGAGCGCTCGCTTATCATGCGAGAGGTAGAGGCATCAATGCCAGCATTCTCCAGCTACGTGCCTTCTTCTTTGCCTCCAATTGAGGCTGACAGGTAACTTCGCAAGCTGACTAGTTCCTACATTTAGGAACTGGACAAAATGAATTGCAAAGTGCACAGAGAAGGGAAACCATGAATGTGACAGCCTTTCCATAACTCAGAATGATATGGTGCAATGTTTTGCACAATCAATGAACATGGACTGAAAGCATACGAAACTGCAAAGAGCACAGAAGGCAGGGCTCGTCCGGGATTTGAACCCGGGTCCTCTCGCACCCAAAGCGAGAATCATACCCCTAGACCAACGAGCCTGAACTTCAGGAGCTTTGCGGCCTTGGGGAAAAACAATGAGGTCAGGATACTCAGGAGACAATAAGTTGTGTTTCGGACTAGTTCATCAACACAGTTGCCAAACCGCTTACTCCCTGTACAAGTCTGTATACAGAAATCTTTTTTCTATCAAACGACTTTCTTCATTCGTGAGTTCCATCATGAGCACTCTGGACTTTAAATCCAGCCATCAGAGTTCAAATCTCAGTGGAACCTCTTTGCGGGTCCTGATGTTTGTCAAATAACTATTTGATTGCAGGTTATATGGGAAGATCGAAGTCAGCAATGCGACGAAACCTGTGGCTTCGAAGATTTAGTGGAAAGCGGTTTGAATTCAATCATCTGTATAACCAGTGCACCGAAAAGCACAGATAATAGGACGTACATATAAGCTTATTAAAATGGCTAGAAACAGACCCCTAGACCAACGGCTCTAGACCAAACTGCAGGGTATTGGACAAAGACAAGCAGGTCAGAGTACTCACGAGACAATACGTTTGGTTTTGGATAAGTTCATCAATGCATTTGCCAAACCACAGACTGCTTGCCCATTGTTAAAGGTTGTATACAGAAACATACCACTACACCAATAAGCCAAAATTACCAGCGGACTTTGACGTGTGAGGCACTTCACAAACAAAAGAAGGAAGGCCACTCACTCAGTATTAAATACATTTCGTTTCTTCAAGATATGTTCTAACCACAAACTGCTGACCTCTTATACAAGTAGGTAGAAAGAAAACCTTAGCACTATCCCTGTTCATATCCGGGTCCCCCTTCTAAATTAGATGTTACTTCGGCAGCCGTGATAAAAACGGGAAAGTAAAAAACATGTACGCCGAAACGTTTCTTTTGGTGTTGCAATATTAAACTTCTATGTTTGATGGTGGATTACAGGCGACTGGACGAGGGGGGCGCAACTTAACATGCCACAGGGGAATTAGCTCAAATGGTAGAGCGCTCGCTTAGCATGCGAGAGGTAGCGGAATCGATGCCCGCATTCTCCAGCGACGTGCCTTCTTCTTTGCCTCCAACTGAGGCTGACAGGTAACTTCGCAAGCTGACTAGTTCCTACATTTAGGAACTGCACAAAAAGATTTGTTGTAAATTGCAAAGAGAAGGAAAAGCATGAATGTGTCACCCTTTCCATAACTCAGAGTGATATGGTGCAATGTTTTGCACACTCAATGAACATGGACAGAAAGCACCAGAAACTGCAAAGAGCTATATCATCAGAAGGCAGGGCTCGTCCGGGATTTGAACCCGGGACTTCTCGCACCCGAAGCGAGAATCATACCCCTAGACCAACGAGCCTCAACTTCAGTAGCTTTGCGGCCTTGGGAAAAAACAATGAGGTCAGGATACTCAGGAGACAATAAGTTTGGTTTCGGACTAGTTCATCAACACAGTTGCCAAACCGCTTACTCCCTGTATAAGTCTGTAAACAGAAATCTTTTTTCTATCAAACGACTTTCTTCATTCGTGAGTTCCATCATGAGCACTCTGGACTTTGAATCCAGCCATCAGAGTTCAAATCTCAGTGGAACCCCTTTGCGGGTCCTGATGTTTGTCAAATAACTATTTGATTGCAGGTTATATGGGAAGATCGAAGTCAGCAATGCGACGAAACCTGTGGCTTCGAAGATTTAGTGGAAAGCGGTTTGAATTCAATCATCTGTATAACCAGTGCACCGAAAAGCACAGATAATAGGACGTACATATAAGCTTATTAAAATGGCTAGAAACAGACCCCTAGACCAACGGCTCTAGACCAAACTGCAGGGTATTGGACAAAGACAAGCAGGTCAGAGTACTCACGAGACAATACGTTTGGTTTTGGATAAGTTCATCAATGCATTTGCCAAACCACAGACTGCTTGCCCATTGTTAAAGGTTGTATACAGAAACATACCACTACACCAATAAGCCAAAATTACCAGCGGACTTTGACGTGTGAGGCACTTCACAAACAAAAGAAGGAAGGCCACTCACTCAGTATTAAATACATTTCGTTTCTTCAAGATATGTTCTAACCACAAACTGCTGACCTCTTATACAAGTAGGTAGAAAGAAAACCTTAGCACTATCCCTGTTCATATCCGGGTCCCCCTTCTAAATTAGATGTTACTTCGGCAGCCGTGATAAAAACGGGAAAGTAAAAAACATGTACGCCGAAACGTTTCTTTTGGTGTTGCAATATTAAACTTCTATGTTTGATGGTGGATTACAGGCGACTGGACGAGGGGGGCGCAACTTAACATGCCACAGGGGAATTAGCTCAAATGGTAGAGCGCTCGCTTAGCATGCGAGAGGTAGCGGGATCGATGCCCGCATTCTCCAGCGACGTGCCTTCTTCTTTGCCTCCAACTGAGGCTGACAGGTAACTTCGCAAGCTGACTAGTTCCTACATTTAGGAACTGCACAAAAGGATTTGTTGTAAATTGCAAAGAGAAGGGAAAGCATGAATGTGTCACCCTTTCCATAACTCAGAGTGATATGGTGCAATGTTTTGCACACTCAATGAACATGGACAGAAAGCACCAGAAACTGCAAAGAGCTATATCATCAGAAGGCAGGGCTCGTCCGGGATTTGAACCCGGGACCTCTCGCACCCAAAGCGAGAATCATACCCCTAGACCAACGAGCCTCAACTTCAGGAGCTTTGCGGCCTTGGGGAAAAACAATGAGGTCAGGATACTCAGGAGACAATAAGTTTGGTTTCGGACTAGTTCATCAACACAGTTGCCAAACCGCTTACTCCCTGTACAAGTCGGTATACAGAAATCTTTTTTTTATCAAACGAATTTCTTCTGTCGTGAGTTCCATCATGAGCACTCTGGACTTTAAATCCAGCCATCAGAGTTCAAATCTCAGTGGAACCTCTTTGCGGGTCCTGATGTTTGTCAAATAACTATTTGAATGCAGGTTATATGGGAAGATCGAAGTCAGCAATGCGACGAAACCTGTGGCTTTGAAGTTTTAGTGGAAAGCGGTTTGAATTCAATCATTTGTATAACCAGTGCACCGAAAAGCACAGATAATAGGACGTACATATACGCTTATTAAAATGGCTAGAAACAGACCCCTAGACCAACGGCTCTAGACCAAACTGCAGGGTATTGGACAAAGACAAGCAGGTCAGGGTACTCACGAGACAATACGTTTGGTTTAGGACAAGATTATCAATGCATTTGCCAAACCACAGACTGCTTGCCCATTGTTAAAGGTGGTATACAGAAACATACCACTACACCAACAAGCCAAAATTACCAGCGGACTTTGACTTGTGAGGCACTTCACAAACAAAAGAAGGAAGGCCACTCACTCAGTATTAAATACATTTCGTTTCTTCAAGATATGTTCTAACCACAAACTGATGACCTCTTATACAAGTCGGTAGAAAGAAAACCTTAGCACTTTCCCAGTTCAAATCCGGGTCCCCCTTCTTAATTAGATGTTACTTCGGCAGCCGTGATAAAAACGGGAAAGTAAAAAACATGTAAGCCGAGACGTTTCTTTTGGTGTTGTAATATTAAACTTCTATGTTTGATGTTGGATTACAGGCGACTGGACGAGGGGGGGCGCAACTTGACATGCCACAGGGGAATAAGCTCAAATGGTAGAGCGCTCGCTTATCATGCGAGAGGTAGAGGCATCGATGCCAGCATTCTCCAGCTACGTGGCTTCTTCTTTGCCTCCAATTGAGGCTGACAGGTAACTTCGCAAGCTGACTAGTTCCTACATTTAGGAACTGGACAAAATGAATTGCAAAGTGCACAGAGAAGGGAAACCATGAATGTGACAGCCTTTCCATAACTCAGAATGATATGGTGCAATGTTTTGCACAATCAATGAACATGGACAGAAAGCATACGAAACTGCAAAGAGCACAGAAGGCAGGGCTCGTCCGGGATTTGAACCCGGGACCTCTCGCACCCAAAGCGAGAATCATACCCCTAGACCAACGAGCCTCAACTTCAGGAGCTTTGCGGCCTTGGGAAAAAACAATGAGGTCAGGATACTCAGGAGACAATAAGTTTGGTTTCGGACTAGTTCATCAACACAGTTGCCAAACCGCTTACTCCCTGTACAAGTCGGTATACAGAAATCTTTTTTTTATCAAACGACTTTCTTCTGTCGTGAGTTCCATCATGAGCACTCTGGACTTTAAATCAAGCCATCAGAGTTCAAATCTCAGTGGAACCTCTTTGCGGGTCCTGATGTTTGTCAAATAACTATTTGATTGCAGGTTATATGGGAAGATCGAAGTCAGCAATGCGACGAAACCTGTGGCTTCGAAGATTTAGTGGAAAGTGGTTTGAATTCAATCATCTGTATAACCAGTGCATCGAAAAGCACAGATAATAGGACGTACATATAAGCTTATTAAAATGGCTAGAAACAGACCCCTAGACCAACGGCTCTAGACCAAACTGCAGGGTATTGGACAAAGACAAGCAGGTCAGAGTACTCACGAGACAATACGTTTGGTTTTGGATAAGTTCATCAATGCATTTGCCAAACCACAGACTGCTTGCCCATTGTTAAAGGTTGTATACAGAAACATACCACTACACCAATAAGCCAAAATTACCAGCGGACTTTGACGTGTGAGGCACTTCACAAACAAAAGAAGGAAGGCCACTCACTCAGTATTAAATACATTTCGTTTCTTCAAGATATGTTCTAACCACAAACTGCTGACCTCTTATACAAGTAGGTAGAAAGAAAACCTTAGCACTATCCCTGTTCATATCCGGGTCCCCCTTCTAAATTAGATGTTACTTCGGCAGCCGTGATAAAAACGGGAAAGTAAAAAACATGTACGCCGAAACGTTTCTTTTGGTGTTGCAATATTAAACTTCTATGTTTGATGGTGGATTACAGGCGACTGGACGAGGGGGGCGCAACTTAACATGCCACAGGGGAATTAGCTCAAATGGTAGAGCGCTCGCTTAGCATGCGAGAGGTAGCGGGATCGATGCCCGCATTCTCCAGCGACGTGCCTTCTTCTTTGCCTCCAACTGAGGCTGACAGGTAACTTCGCAAGCTGACTAGTTCCTACATTTAGGAACTGCACAAAAGGATTTGTTGTAAATTGCAAAGAGAAGGGAAAGCATGAATGTGTCACCCTTTCCATAACTCAGAGTGATATGGTGCAATGTTTTGCACACTCAATGAACATGGACAGAAAGCACCAGAAACTGCAAAGAGCTATATCATCAGAAGGCAGGGCTCGTCCGGGATTTGAACCCGGGACCTCTCGCACCCAAAGCGAGAATCATACCCCTAGACCAACGAGCCTCAACTTCAGGAGCTTTGCGGCCTTGGGGAAAAACAATGAGGTCAGGATACTCAGGAGACAATAAGTTTGGTTTCGGACTAGTTCATCAACACAGTTGCCAAACCGCTTACTCCCTGTACAAGTCGGTATACAGAAATCTTTTTTTTATCAAACGAATTTCTTCTGTCGTGAGTTCCATCATGAGCACTCTGGACTTTAAATCCAGCCATCAGAGTTCAAATCTCAGTGGAACCTCTTTGCGGGTCCTGATGTTTGTCAAATAACTATTTGAATGCAGGTTATATGGGAAGATCGAAGTCAGCAATGCGACGAAACCTGTGGCTTTGAAGTTTTAGTGGAAAGCGGTTTGAATTCAATCATTTGTATAACCAGTGCACCGAAAAGCACAGATAATAGGACGTACATATACGCTTATTAAAATGGCTAGAAACAGACCCCTAGACCAACGGCTCTAGACCAAACTGCAGGGTATTGGACAAAGACAAGCAGGTCAGGGTACTCACGAGACAATACGTTTGGTTTAGGACAAGATTATCAATGCATTTGCCAAACCACAGACTGCTTGCCCATTGTTAAAGGTGGTATACAGAAACATACCACTACACCAACAAGCCAAAATTACCAGCGGACTTTGACTTGTGAGGCACTTCACAAACAAAAGAAGGAAGGCCACTCACTCAGTATTAAATACATTTCGTTTCTTCAAGATATGTTCTAACCACAAACTGATGACCTCTTATACAAGTCGGTAGAAAGAAAACCTTAGCACTTTCCCAGTTCAAATCCGGGTCCCCCTTCTTAATTAGATGTTACTTCGGCAGCCGTGATAAAAACGGGAAAGTAAAAAACATGTAAGCCGAGACGTTTCTTTTGGTGTTGTAATATTAAACTTCTATGTTTGATGTTGGATTACAGGCGACTGGACGAGGGGGGGCGCAACTTGACATGCCACAGGGGAATAAGCTCAAATGGTAGAGCGCTCGCTTATCATGCGAGAGGTAGAGGCATCGATGCCAGCATTCTCCAGCTACGTGGCTTCTTCTTTGCCTCCAATTGAGGCTGACAGGTAACTTCGCAAGCTGACTAGTTCCTACATTTAGGAACTGGACAAAATGAATTGCAAAGTGCACAGAGAAGGGAAACCATGAATGTGACAGCCTTTCCATAACTCAGAATGATATGGTGCATTGTTTTGCACAATCAATGAACATGGACAGAAAGCATACGAAACTGCAAAGAGCACAGAAGGCAGGGCTCGTCCGGGATTTGAACCCGGGACCTCTCGCACCCAAAGCGAGAATCATACCCCTAGACCAACGAGCCTCAACTTCAGGAGCTTTGCGGCCTTGGGAAAAAACAATGAGGTCAGGATACTCAGGAGACAATAAGTTTGGTTTCGGACTAGTTCATCAACACAGTTGCCAAACCGCTTACTCCCTGTACAAGTCGGTATACAGAAATCTTTTTTTTATCAAACGACTTTCTTCTGTCGTGAGTTCCATCATGAGCACTCTGGACTTTAAATCAAGCCATCAGAGTTCAAATCTCAGTGGAACCTCTTTGCGGGTCCTGATGTTTGTCAAATAACTATTTGATTGCAGGTTATATGGGAAGATCGAAGTCAGCAATGCGACGAAACCTGTGGCTTCGAAGATTTAGTGGAAAGTGGTTTGAATTCAATCATCTGTATAACCAGTGCATCGAAAAGCACAGATAATAGGACGTACATATAAGCTTATTAAAATGGCTAGAAACAGACCCCTAGACCAACGGCTCTAGAAAAAAATGCAGGGTATCGGGCAAAAACAAGCAGGTCAGGGTACTCACGAGACAATATGTTTGGTTTTGGACAAGATCATCAATGCATTTGCCAAACCACAGACTGCTTGCCTATTGTTAAAGGTGGTATACAGAAACATACCACTACACCAACAAGCTAAAATTACCAGCGGACTTTGACGTGTGAGGCACTTCACAAACAAAGAAGGAAGGCCACTCACTCAGTGTAAGGGACCAGAACAGTGAGGCAAGGGAACACAGGAAGTTGTCCTTTAAAACAAAGGGTATTTTATTGCCCAAGATGTTGAGGAATTACAAAAAGGACCCGCATCCATAGCTAGGCCCTGAAACCAGCAACACAACAGTGATGGCAAATAGGATTATGTACATTGCCTTGTAACCCAAGACCAACTGAACCAAAAAACTGCCCCCCCTTTCACAAAGACACAGAAGGGCGGTTATATAAAGGCTAAGCAAAACCAACTAACATAGAAGGGGTAAACAATTAACATTTAACGCCCACAAAAATTAACTAAAGGCAAAATCCCCCCTGGCACATGGTGAGACATGGTATGGCCTAATGAGCTGGCTTCCGGATATAGGTCTCCTCAGCCCTTTGCCACTCCTTTCGCCCAACCAGGAAGTGACCGCCCCCAACGATCCAGGTAACTCAAAGAAACATATGATTAATGCACTCCCTGTAAATCAATATAAGGGTAAAGCAAAATAAACCAAATCAAAGAAACTGTCTTGGGTCTGTTATTTAAATATCAGTTTTAGATGACTAAATACTCAGTGCAACAAACAAACTAATAAAACTGTAATCAAATATTCAGAATTGAGGTGATGTTACCCTGTGTGGCCGTAGCCATCACACACTCCCCCCCTTCAGGACTCTCGCTAGTCCAGCGAGAGAGGTAGTCAGCTGTCTGGTTCTCTTTGCCTGGGATGTATTGAATACTAAAGCGAAATGGTTGCAGGGCCAAGTACCACCGGGTGATCCTTCCATTGGTGTCCTTCATTCTCTCCATCCACTGTAGTGCCTTATGGTCAGTCTCCAGTGTGAACTCTCTACCCAGGAGGTAGTAGCGAAAGGAGTCCAATGCCCACTTGATAGCCAGTCCCTCTTTTTCCACGGTCGAATAACGGACCTCCCTGGGGAACAGTTTTCTGCTGATGTAAGCAACAGGATGGCGGTCCTCAGGTGGCCCCTGAAGAAGCACAGCACCCAGACCCCTGTCGGAAGCGTCAGTCTGCACAAAGAAATGGTCGTTAAAGTTTGGACCATACAGTACTGGTTGCGTACTCATTGATTGCCGGATATCATGGAAAGCTGCCACAGCCTCCTCGGTCCACCGGATCTGATTGGGACTCCGGGATCCAGTCAAGTCTGAGAGCAGAGCCGCCCTGGTAGAGAACTGCGGGATGAAACGACGATAGAAGCCTGCCATGCCCAAAAAAGATCTGAGTTGCTTCCTTGTTTGGGGTAAAGGGCATGACTCAACGGCTTGGATCTTACTAACCTGTGGCCGTATCATGCCATTCCCAATGATGTGGCCCAGATACTCTGTCTCAGATGCAGCAAAGGCACACTTCAAGGGATTTACGGTCAGCCCAGCCGCGTGAAGACAGCCCAAGACGGTACGCAGATGTTCCAGATGTTGCTCCCAGCTGTCGCTGTACAGAACTATATCATCAAGATAGGCTGCCGCAAATGTAGAGGAATCACGAAGTACCTGATCCATCAGCCTCTGGAAATTTGCTGGCGCTCCATGAAGACCAAATGGAAGCACTGTGAAGTGGAATAGGCCCCATGGAGTCCGGAAAGCAGTCAGCTCTCTCGATCGCTCGGTCAGGGGTACCTGCCAGTACCCTTTGCTAAGATCTAATGTAGTCAGGAATTTTGCCTTTCCCAGCCGTTCAAGCAGGTCATCAATCCTGGGTGTTGGATAGGAGTCAAACTGAGAAACTGAGTTCAAGTACCTGAAATCAATACAGAATCTTATGCTACCATCCTTCTTCGGTACCAGGACTACCGGGTTGCACCATTCACTCTTTGATGCCTCTATGATACCCTGGGACAGCATGAGATCCACCTCCTCCTTCAGTGCGGTCAGCAGGCGCTCAGGGATCCTGTAACTGAGTCGTCTCACAGAAGCACCTTCTTTAAGGACAATATCGTGTTTGACAAGGTCAGTCCTCCCAGGATTCCCCTGGAACACTTCAAGATTACAGATGGCTCTCACCTGCTGCTGTCTGTCTTCAGAGAGATGACGGAGATCAAAATCCGCTGGACCACCTTCAGAAGGTAAGTATTGCTCCTCCGCTTCCTCCTCTTCCAGAATGCTTCTGACGAGCATCACCTCTGTTTTCTTTTCGGGTCGTTGCACCCATTCCTTCAGGAGGTTCACATGCAGTACTTTACTGGAACGTGACTGACCTGTGGTCAATATTCGATAGGTGGTAGGCCCAAGCTTCTTCTGGACCTCATATGGTCCTTGCCACTTTGCCAAAAGCTTGTTATCATCACTAGGGAGAAGCACTAACACCTTCTGTCCAGGGCTGAAGGATCTCTGGCGGGCTGACTGATCATACCAGCACTTCTGCCGTTTCTGGGCCTCTGCCATATGTGACTGGGCCAGCTCGCTCATTTTCTCCAATCGGTCTCTCATCTGCACAACATAGGATACCACATTAACAGCATCCCCTCTCCCTTGGTCTCCCTCCCAACTTTCTCTCAGCAGAGAAAGAGGGCCTCTGACATCATGTCCATAGAGAAGTTCAAAGGGAGAAAACCCAGTGGAGGCTTGGGGTACTTCCCTGTATGCAAATAAAAGATATGGCAGCCAGAGGTCCCAGTCAGTACCACTGCTGTTCACAAACTTCCGCAGCATCTGCTTCAGTGTTTTGTTGAAGCGTTCTGTCAGCCCATCCGTTTGGGGGTGGTAAGGGGTGGTCCTCAGGCTCCTGATGCCCAGTAATTGATAGACCTGCTTCAACAAAGTTGACATAAAATTAGTTCCTTGATCGGTCAATATTTCACGAGGGAAACCCACCCTTGAAAAAAACTGTACTAGACAAAAAGCAACAGATTTAGCTTTTATAGTCTTCAATGGGAACACCTCTGGGTACTTGGTTGCATAGTCTGTTATAACCAGCATGTAACGGTTCCCAGCTCTACTCTTCTCAACGGGACCAACAATGTCCATCCCAAGGCGTTCAAATGGAATGGCAATGATGGGGAGGGGTAGGAGTGGGGCTCTGGAGGGAAGGCTAGCAGATGTCATTTGGCACTGAGGACAACTTTTGCAGAATTCAGCAACATCTCTACCCAGTCCAGGCCAATGAAAGTGGTGTTTAATGCGGGCTGTGGTTTTGTGCTTACCTAGGTGGCCAGCCCAGGGAACAGAATGCCCCAACGCCAGTATAGCCTCTCTGGCTGCATGGGGGACCACTAGCTGCAATACGGATTCCTGTTGACGGTAGAGAATGCCCTTTTGCAAGATGTACTCCTCTTTGCTCATGTCCAGCTCATCTCCTGTCTCCTTCTCCTTGATTTTCTGAAAAAGAGATGCTAAAGATGGATCAGATTTCTGCATGTTTATGATACTGGCTGGCATTTGAAATCCTAAAGGCAACTCTGGCTGGGTGTTAGTTTGTGACTTCACAACTGTGTGAAGGAACTTCTCCTGTCTTCTCTGTCTACGAGTTTTACGTGACTTCACGGATGTTACACCGTCATTGTAGAATGGCAAGGTACTGAGGATCTCCAGGTGCTCGTTAGACGACTTAGCCTGCCCCCTGGTGACAGCTGCACAGCATCTTCTGGGTTTGTCTAATTGGCACAAATCAAAAAGTACTGGTAGGTCCCGTCCCAGCACAACAGGAAAAGGTAATTTATCAGCGACCACAATGTTCAAGAGATATGTTTGATTGTCAACTTTGATATACATATCCGCAGTTGAGTAACTCTTCTCATCACCATGCACACAACATATAGGGATGGTATCTCTGGAGCTGATAATATTGGTTGGTACAAACTTCCTGTGCACAAGTGTCTGATCACTCCCGGTATCAATTACCGCTTTAAGAGGCGTTCCATTAACTTCCACATCAGCCATCTTTGCAGCTTGGCCAGTCTTTGAAACAACATCCACATGAGGGCGTGGTACAACACACATCTGAGTCCACTTTGCTGTATATTTAGGGCACATGGGCTTGGTATGGCCTTCTATTCCACACAGATAGCAAATTGGTTTTCTACCTGAAGGTTGCGATGGCCTGCTAAATGACTGGTTCTCCCCAGTGGGAACCTTACCCCCGCTGACCTCTGGCTTTGGTTGGTTCGGCTGAGGGAGTTTACGGCTGTCTCTTGGGGACTTCCATGAGTTGGAGCTCCATGGCTGTCCTTTACTCCGCGCCGCCACAAACACATCCGCTAGTTTAGCAGCCTCCATGGCAGAACCTGGGTCATGCTCTCTGATCCAAATCTGCAGCTCAGGGGACACCATTCTCAAGTATTGTTCCAGCATGATAATTTCACCAATTTCTTGTGTCGTTTTACCTTTTGGCTGGATCCACTTTCCATACAGCTCCTTGAGTCTTGCATACAATTCCTTGGGGCTCTCGTCAAGGCTCAACTCCAGGGAACGGAATCTTTGCCTATAGCTCTCAGGGTTAATGTCATACTTAGAGAGAATTTCACCTTTAACCCTGTCATAATCAAGAGAGTCATCAATGTCCATATGCACATAAGCACTTCTAGCTTTACCAGTTAGCAATGGCATTAAATGAAACACCCAGTCAAGCTTCTGCCATCTGCAGGCTACAGCAATACGCTCAAATGCAATGAGAAAGTGTTCAATATCGTCATCATCAGTAAATTTCTCTAATCTGGGCACATGGTGTGGAGGGACCTGACCTGCTGCTGTTGTAGTTGAAACAATCACTGCAGTGGGATCCATTCGGGTTTGTGAATGAGGTCTATTGGGTGGAAAATCCTCCAGATCTTGATCAGAATCTGTTGGTGGGGGCCCTTGCAGTGGATATGTTCGGGCTTGTACCTCTAACTGCAGCATCTGAAATTGATGTTGAAGTGTTTTAAACCTCTGTTCTTGTCTTGTAGTTGCTTCCTTCTGATTCTCATCTCGGGCCTCCTGCTGTCCCATGTGTGCTCGAAGAATAGCTGCCAGGTCAGACAGGGTTGGCTCCCTTCCTTCATCCTCAGGGTTTTCCACTCCAGAAACTCCATTTTCTTCACTTACAGGCTGCTTGTCCGATGTAATTTGGCCTGCAGCTCCTCCTTGTTGTCTACCTTTTCCACCTCTTCCACCACGATTCATTTCTTCTTGTTGGGGAATAGCAAAGAGAGAGAAAAAAAAATAAATAAATCCTGTGTCCGTCACTGAAAGATCCCACCGCTGCCACCAATTGTAAGGGACCAGAACAGTGAGGCAAGGGAACACAGGAAGTTGTCCTTTAAAACAAAGGGTATTTTATTGCCCAAGATGTTGAGGAATTACAAAAAGGACCCGCATCCATAGCTAGGCCCTGAAACCAGCAACACAACAGTGATGGCAAATAGGATTATGTACATTGCCTTGTAACCCAAGACCAACTGAACCAAAAAACTGCCCCCCCTTTCACAAAGACACAGAAGGGCGGTTATATAAAGGCTAAGCAAAACCAACTAACATAGAAGGGGTAAACAATTAACATTTAACGCCCACAAAAATTAACTAAAGGCAAAATCCCCCCTGGCACATGGTGAGACATGGTATGGCCTAATGAGCTGGCTTCCGGATATAGGTCTCCTCAGCCCTTTGCCACTCCTTTCGCCCAACCAGGAAGTGACCGCCCCCAACGATCCAGGTAACTCAAAGAAACATATGATTAATGCACTCCCTGTAAATCAATATAAGGGTAAAGCAAAATAAACCAAATCAAAGAAACTGTCTTGGGTCTGTTATTTAAATATCAGTTTTAGATGACTAAATACTCAGTGCAACAAACAAACTAATAAAACTGTAATCAAATATTCAGAATTGAGGTGATGTTACCCTGTGTGGCCGTAGCCATCACACTCAGTATAAAATACATTTCGTTTCTTCAAGATATGTTCTAACCACAAACTGCTGACCTCTTACACAAGTCGGTAGAAAGAAAACCTTAGAACTTTCCCGGTTCAAATCCGGGACCCGCTTCTAAATTAGATGTTACTTCGGCAGCCGTGATAAAAACGGGAAAGTAAAAAACATGTAAGCCGAGAGGTTTCTTTTGGTGTTGTAATATTAAACTTCTATGTTTGATGTTGGACTACAGGCGACTGGACGAGGGGGGGCGCAACTCGACATGCCACAGGGGAATAAGCTCAAATGGTAGAGCGCTCGCTTATCATGCGAGAGGTAGAGGCATCGATGCCGGCATTCTCCAGCTACGTGCCTTCTTCTTTGCCTCCAATTGAGGCTGACAGGTAACTTCGCAAGCTGACTAGTTCCTACATTTAGGAACTGCACAAAAGGATTTGTTGTAAATTGCAAAGAGAAGGGAAAGCATGAATGTGTCACCCTTTCCATAACTCAGAGTGATATGGTGCAATGTTTTGCACACTCAATGAACATGGACAGAAAGCACCAGAAACTGCAAAGAGCTATATCATCAGAAGGCAGGGCTCGTCCGGGATTTGAACCCGGGACCTCTCGCACCCAAAGCGAGAATCATACCCCTAGACCAACGAGCCTCAACTTCAGGAGCTTTGCGGCCTTGGGGAAAAACAATGAGGTCAGGATACTCAGGAGACAATAAGTTTGGTTTCGGACTAGTTCATCAACACAGTTGCCAAACCGCTTACTCCCTGTACAAGTCGGTATACAGAAATCTTTTTTTTATCAAACGAATTTCTTCTGTCGTGAGTTCCATCATGAGCACTCTGGACTTTAAATCCAGCCATCAGAGTTCAAATCTCAGTGGAACCTCTTTGCGGGTCCTGATGTTTGTCAAATAACTATTTGAATGCAGGTTATATGGGAAGATCGAAGTCAGCAATGCGACGAAACCTGTGGCTTTGAAGATTTAGTGGAAAGCGGTTTGAATTCAATCATCTGTATAACCAGTGCACCGAAAAGCACAGATAATAGGACGTACATATACGCTTATTAAAATGGCTAGAAACAGACCCCTAGACCAACGGCTCTAGACCAAACTGCAGGGTATTGGACAAAGACAAGCAGGTCAGGGTACTCACGAGACAATACGTTTGGTTTAGGACAAGATTATCAATGCATTTGCCAAACCACAGACTGCTTGCCCATTGTTAAAGGTGGTATACAGAAACATACCACTACACCAACAAGCCAAAATTACCAGCGGACTTTGACTTGTGAGGCACTTCACAAACAAAAGAAGGAAGGCCACTCACTCAGTATTAAATACATTTCGTTTCTTCAAGATATGTTCTAACCACAAACTGATGACCTCTTATACAAGTCGGTAGAAAGAAAACCTTAGCACTTTCCCAGTTCAAATCCGGGTCCCCCTTCTTAATTAGATGTTACTTCGGCAGCCGTGATAAAAACGGGAAAGTAAAAAACATGTAAGCCGAGACGTTTCTTTTGGTGTTGTAATATTAAACTTCTATGTTTGATGTTGGATTACAGGCGACTGGACGAGGGGGGGCGCAACTTGACATGCCACAGGGGAATAAGCTCAAATGGTAGAGCGCTCGCTTATCATGCGAGAGGTAGAGGCATCGATGCCAGCATTCTCCAGCTACGTGGCTTCTTCTTTGCCTCCAATTGAGGCTGACAGGTAACTTCGCAAGCTGACTAGTTCCTACATTTAGGAACTGGACAAAATGAATTGCAAAGTGCACAGAGAAGGGAAACCATGAATGTGACAGCCTTTCCATAACTCAGAATGATATGGTGCAATGTTTTGCACAATCAATGAACATGGACAGAAAGCATACGAAACTGCAAAGAGCACAGAAGGCAGGGCTCGTCCGGGATTTGAACCCGGGACCTCTCGCACCCAAAGCGAGAATCATACCCCTAGACCAACGAGCCTCAACTTCAGGAGCTTTGCGGCCTTGGGAAAAAACAATGAGGTCAGGATACTCAGGAGACAATAAGTTTGGTTTCGGACTAGTTCATCAACACAGTTGCCAAACCGCTTACTCCCTGTACAAGTCGGTATACAGAAATCTTTTTTTTATCAAACGACTTTCTTCTGTCGTGAGTTCCATCATGAGCACTCTGGACTTTAAATCAAGCCATCAGAGTTCAAATCTCAGTGGAACCTCTTTGCGGGTCCTGATGTTTGTCAAATAACTATTTGATTGCAGGTTATATGGGAAGATCGAAGTCAGCAATGCGACGAAACCTGTGGCTTCGAAGATTTAGTGGAAAGTGGTTTGAATTCAATCATCTGTATAACCAGTGCATCGAAAAGCACAGATAATAGGACGTACATATAAGCTTATTAAAATGGCTAGAAACAGACCCCTAGACCAACGGCTCTAGAAAAAAATGCAGGGTATCGGGCAAAAACAAGCAGGTCAGGGTACTCACGAGACAATATGTTTGGTTTTGGACAAGATCATCAATGCATTTGCCAAACCACAGACTGCTTGCCTATTGTTAAAGGTGGTATACAGAAACATACCACTACACCAACAAGCTAAAATTACCAGCGGACTTTGACGTGTGAGGCACTTCACAAACAAAGAAGGAAGGCCACTCACTCAGTATAAAATACATTTCGTTTCTTCAAGATATGTTCTAACCACAAACTGCTGACCTCTTACACAAGTCGGTAGAAAGAAAACCTTAGAACTTTCCCGGTTCAAATCCGGGACCCGCTTCTAAATTAGATGTTACTTCGGCAGCCGTGATAAAAACGGGAAAGTAAAAAACATGTAAGCCGAGAGGTTTCTTTTGGTGTTGTAATATTAAACTTCTATGTTTGATGTTGGATTACAGGCGACTGGACGAGGGGGGGCGCAACTCGACATGCCACAGGGGAATAAGCTCAAATGGTAGAGCGCTCGCTTATCATGCGAGAGGTAGAGGCATCGATGCCGGCATTCTCCAGCTACGTGCCTTCTTCTTTGCCTCCAATTGAGGCTGACAGGTAACTTCGCAAGCTGACTAGTTCCTACATTTAGGAACTGGACAAAATGAATTGCAAAGTGCACAGAGAAGGGAAACCATGAATGTGACAGCCTTTCCATAACTCAGAATGATATGGTGCAATGTTTTGCACAATCAATGAACATGGACAGAAAGCATACGAAACTGCAAAGAGCACAGAAGGCAGGGCTCGTCCGGGATTTAAACCCGGGACCTCTCGCACCCGAAGCGAGAATCATACCCCTAGACCAACAAGCCTCAACTTCAGGAGCTTTGCGGCCTTGGGGAAAAACAATGAGGTCAGGATACTCAGGAGACAATAAGTTTGGTTTCGGACTAGTTCATCAACACAGGTGCCAAACCGCTTACTCCCTGTATAAGTCTGTATACAGAAATCTTTTTTCTATCAAACGACTTTCTTCATTCGTGAGTTCCATCATGAGCACTCTGGACTTTAAATCCAGCCATCAGAGTTCAAATCTCAGTGGAACCTCTTTGCGGGTCCTGATGTTTGTCAAATAACTATTTGATTGCAGGTTATATGGGAAGATCGAAGTCAGCAATGCGACGAAACCTGTGGCTTCGAAGATTTAGTGGAAAGCGGTTTGAATTCAATCATCTGTATAACCAGTGCACCGAAAAGCACAGATAATAGGACGTACATATAAGCTTATTAAAATGGCTAGAAACAGACCCCTAGACCAACGGCTCTAGACCAAACTGCAGGGTATTGGACAAAGACAAGCAGGTCAGAGTACTCACGAGACAATACGTTTGGTTTTGGATAAGTTCATCAATGCATTTGCCAAACCACAGACTGCTTGCCCATTGTTAAAGGTTGTATACAGAAACATACCACTACACCAATAAGCCAAAATTACCAGCGGACTTTGACGTGTGAGGCACTTCACAAACAAAAGAAGGAAGGCCACTCACTCAGTATTAAATACATTTCGTTTCTTCAAGATATGTTCTAACCACAAACTGCTGACATCTTATACAAGTAGGTAGAAAGAAAACCTTAGCACTATCCCTGTTCATATCCGGGTCCCCCTTCTAAATTAGATGTTACTTCGGCAGCCGTGATAAAAACGGGAAAGTAAAATACATGTACGCCGAAACGTTTCTTTTGGTGTTGCAATATTAAACTTCTATGTTTGATGGTGGATTACAGGCGACTGGACGAGGGGGGCGCAACTTAACATGCCACAGGGGAATTAGCTCAAATGGTAGAGCGCTCGCTTAGCATGCGAGAGGTAGCGGGATCGATGCCCGCATTCTCCAGCGACGTGCCTTCTTCTTTGCCTCCAACTGAGGCTGACAGGTAACTTCGCAAGCTGACTAGTTCCTACATTTAGGAACTGCACAAAAGGATTTGTTGTAAATTGCAAAGAGAAGGGAAAGCATGAATGTGTCACCCTTTCCATAACTCAGAGTGATATGGTGCAATGTTTTGCACACTCAATGAACATGGACAGAAAGCACCAGAAACTGCAAAGAGCTATATCATCAGAAGGCAGGGCTCGTCCGGGATTTGAACCCGGGACCTCTCGCACCCAAAGCGAGAATCATACCCCTAGACCAACGAGCCTCAACTTCAGGAGCTTTGCGGCCTTGGGGAAAAACAATGAGGTCAGGATACTCAGGAGACAATAAGTTTGGTTTCGGACTAGTTCATCAACACAGTTGCCAAACCGCTTACTCCCTGTACAAGTCGGTATACAGAAATCTTTTTTTTATCAAACGAATTTCTTCTGTCGTGAGTTCCATCATGAGCACTCTGGACTTTAAATCCAGCCATCAGAGTTCAAATCTCAGTGGAACCTCTTTGCGGGTCCTGATGTTTGTCAAATAACTATTTGAATGCAGGTTATATGGGAAGATCGAAGTCAGCAATGCGACGAAACCTGTGGCTTTGAAGATTTAGTGGAAAGCGGTTTGAATTCAATCATCTGTATAACCAGTGCACCGAAAAGCACAGATAATAGGACGTACATATACGCTTATTAAAATGGCTAGAAACAGACCCCTAGACCAACGGCTCTAGACCAAACTGCAGGGTATTGGACAAAGACAAGCAGGTCAGGGTACTCACGAGACAATACGTTTGGTTTAGGACAAGATTATCAATGCATTTGCCAAACCACAGACTGCTTGCCCATTGTTAAAGGTGGTATACAGAAACATACCACTACACCAACAAGCCAAAATTACCAGCGGACTTTGACTTGTGAGGCACTTCACAAACAAAAGAAGGAAGGCCACTCACTCAGTATTAAATACATTTCGTTTCTTCAAGATATGTTCTAACCACAAACTGATGACCTCTTATACAAGTCGGTAGAAAGAAAACCTTAGCACTTTCCCAGTTCAAATCCGGGTCCCCCTTCTTAATTAGATGTTACTTCGGCAGCCGTGATAAAAACGGGAAAGTAAAAAACATGTAAGCCGAGACGTTTCTTTTGGTGTTGTAATATTAAACTTCTATGTTTGATGTTGGATTACAGGCGACTGGACGAGGGGGGGCGCAACTTGACATGCCACAGGGGAATAAGCTCAAATGGTAGAGCGCTCGCTTATCATGCGAGAGGTAGAGGCATCGATGCCAGCATTCTCCAGCTACGTGGCTTCTTCTTTGCCTCCAATTGAGGCTGACAGGTAACTTCGCAAGCTGATTAGTTCCTACATTTAGGAACTGGACAAAATGAATTGCAAAGTGCACAGAGAAGGGAAACCATGAATGTGACAGCCTTTCCATAACTCAGAATGATATGGTGCAATGTTTTGCACAATCAATGAACATGGACAGAAAGCATACGAAACTGCAAAGAGCACAGAAGGCAGGGCTCGTCCGGGATTTGAACCCGGGACCTCTCGCACCCGAAGCGAGAATCATACCCCTAGACCAACGAGCCTCAACTTCAGGAGCTTTGCGGCCTTGGGAAAAAACAATGAGGTCAGGATACTCAGGAGACAATAAGTTTGGTTTCGGACTAGTTCATCAACACAGTTGCCAAACCGCTTACTCCCTGTACAAGTCGGTATACAGAAATCTTTTTTTTATCAAACGACTTTCTTCTGTCGTGAGTTCCATCATGAGCACTCTGGACTTTAAATCAAGCCATCAGAGTTCAAATCTCAGTGGAACCTCTTTGCGGTTCCTGATGTTTGTCAAATAACTATTTGATTGCAGGTTATATGGGAAGATCGAAGTCAGCAATGCGACGAAACCTGTGGCTTCGAAGATTTAGTGGAAAGTGGTTTGAATTCAATCATCTGTATAACCAGTGCATCGAAAAGCACAGATAATAGGACGTACATATAAGCTTATTAAAATGGCTAGAAACAGACCCCTAGACCAACGGCTCTAGAAAAAAATGCAGGGTATCGGGCAAAAACAAGCAGGTCAGGGTACTCACGAGACAATATGTTTGGTTTTGGACAAGATCATCAATGCATTTGCCAAACCACAGACTGCTTGCCCATTGTTAAAGGTGGTATACAGAAACATACCACTACACCAACAAGCCAAAATTACCAGCAGACTTTGACGTGTGAGGCACTTCACAAACAAAAGAAGGAAGGCCACTCACTCAGTATAAAATACATTTCGTTTCTTCAAGATATGTTCTCACCACAAACTGCTGACCTCTTACACAAGTCGGTAGAAAGAAAACCTTAGAACTTTCCCGGTTCAAATCCGGGACCCGCTTCTAAATTAGATGTTACTTCGGCAGCCGTGATAAAAACGGGAAAGTAAAAAACATGTAAGCCGAGAGGTTTCTTTTGGTGTTGTAATATTAAACTTCTATGTTTGATGTTGGATTACAGGCGACTGGACGAGGGGGGGCGCAACTCGACATGCCACAGGGGAATAAGCTCAAATGGTAGAGCGCTCGCTTATCATGCGAGAGGTAGAGGCATCGATGCCGGCATTCTCCAGCTACGTGCCTTCTTCTTTGCCTCCAATTGAGGCTGACAGGTAACTTCGCAAGCTGACTAGTTCCTACATTTAGGAACTGCACTAAAGGATTTGTTGTAAATTGCAAAGAGAAGGGAAAGCATGAATGTGTCACCCTTTCCATAACTCAGAGTGATATGGTGCAATGTTTTGCACACTCAATGAACATGGACAGAAAGCACCAGAAACTGCAAAGAGCTATATCATCAGAAGGCAGGGCTCGTCCGGGATTTGAACCCGGGACCTCTCGCACCCAAAGCGAGAATCATACCCCTAGACCAACAAGCCTCAACTTCAGGAGCTTTGCGGCCTTGGGGAAAAACAATGAGGTCAGGATACTCAGGAGACAATAAGTTTGGTTTCGGACTAGTTCATCAACACAGTTGCCAAACCGCTTACTCCCTGTACAAGTCGGTATACAGAAATCTTTTTTTATCAAACGAATTTCTTCTGTCGTGAGTTCCATCATGAGCACTCTGGACTTTAAATCCAGCCATCAGAGTTCAAATCTCAGTGGAACCTCTTTGCGGGTCCTGATGTTTGTCAAATAACTATTTGAATGCAGGTTATATGGGAAGATCGAAGTCAGCAATGCGACGAAACCTGTGGCTTTGAAGATTTAGTGGAAAGCGGTTTGAATTCAATCATCTGTATAACCAGTGCACCGAAAAGCACAGATAATAGGACGTACATATACGCTTATTAAAATGGCTAGAAACAGACCCCTAGACCAACGGCTCTAGACCAAACTGCAGGGTATTGGACAAAGACAAGCAGGTCAGGGTACTCACGAGACAATACGTTTGGTTTAGGACAAGATTATCAATGCATTTGCCAAACCACAGACTGCTTGCCCATTGTTAAAGGTGGTATACAGAAACATACCACTACACCAACAAGCCAAAATTACCAGCGGACTTTGACTTGTGAGGCACTTCACAAACAAAAGAAGGAAGGCCACTCACTCAGTATTAAATACATTTCGTTTCTTCAAGATATGTTCTAACCACAAACTGATGACCTCTTATACAAGTCGGTAGAAAGAAAACCTTAGCACTTTCCCAGTTCAAATCCGGGTCCCCCTTCTTAATTAGATGTTACTTCGGCAGCCGTGATAAAAACGGGAAAGTAAAAAACATGTAAGCCGAGACGTTTCTTTTGGTGTTGTAATATTAAACTTCTATGTTTGATGTTGGATTACAGGCGACTGGACGAGGGGGGGCGCAACTTGACATGCCACAGGGGAATAAGCTCAAATGGTAGAGCGCTCGCTTATCATGCGAGAGGTAGAGGCATCGATGCCAGCATTCTCCAGCTACGTGGCTTCTTCTTTGCCTCCAATTGAGGCTGACAGGTAACTTCGCAAGCTGACTAGTTCCTACATTTAGGAACTGGACAAAATGAATTGCAAAGTGCACAGAGAAGGGAAACCATGAATGTGACAGCCTTTCCATAACTCAGAATGATATGGTGCAATGTTTTGCACAATCAATGAACATGGACAGAAAGCATACGAAACTGCAAAGAGCACAGAAGGCAGGGCTCGTCCGGGATTTGAACCCGGGACCTCTCGCACCCAAAGCGAGAATCATACCCCTAGACCAACGAGCCTCAACTTCAGGAGCTTTGCGGCCTTGGGAAAAAACAATGAGGTCAGGATACTCAGGAGACAATAAGTTTGGTTTCGGACTAGTTCATCAACACAGTTGCCAAACCGCTTACTCCCTGTACAAGTCGGTATACAGAAATCTTTTTTTTATCAAACGACTTTCTTCTGTCGTGAGTTCCATCATGAGCACTCTGGACTTTAAATCAAGCCATCAGAGTTCAAATCTCAGTGGAACCTCTTTGCGGGTCCTGATGTTTGTCAAATAACTATTTGATTGCAGGTTATATGGGAAGATCGAAGTCAGCAATGCGACGAAACCTGTGGCTTCGAAGATTTAGTGGAAAGTGGTTTGAATTCAATCATCTGTATAACCAGTGCATCGAAAAGCACAGATAATAGGACGTACATATAAGCTTATTAAAATGGCTAGAAACAGACCCCTAGACCAACGGCTCTAGAAAAAAATGCAGGGTATCGGGCAAAAACAAGAAGGTCAGGGTACTCACGAGACAATATGTTTGGTTTTGGACAAGATCATCAATGCATTTGCCAAACCACAGACTGCTTGCCTATTGTTAAAGGTGGTATACAGAAACATACCACTACACCAACAAGCTAAAATTACCAGCGGACTTTGACGTGTGAGGCACTTCACAAACAAAGAAGGAAGGCCACTCACTCAGTATAAAATACATTTCGTTTCTTCAAGATATGTTCTAACCACAAACTGCTGACCTCTTACACAAGTCGGTAGAAAGAAAACCTTAGAACTTTCCCGGTTCAAATCCGGGACCCGCTTCTAAATTAGATGTTACTTCGGCAGCCGTGATAAAAACGGGAAAGTAAAAAACATGTAAGCCGAGAGGTTTCTTTTGGTGTTGTAATATTAAACTTCTATGTTTGATGTTGGATTACAGGCGACTGGACGAGGGGGGGCGCAACTCGACATGCCACAGGGGAATAAGCTCAAATGGTAGAGCGCTCGCTTATCATGCGAGAGGTAGAGGCATCGATGCCGGCATTCTCCAGCTACGTGCCTTCTTCTTTGCCTCCAATTGAGGCTGACAGGTAACTTCGCAAGCTGACTAGTTCCTACATTTAGGAACTGGACAAAATGAATTGCAAAGTGCACAGAGAAGGGAAACCATGAATGTGACAGCCTTTCCATAACTCAGAATGATATGGTGCAATGTTTTGCACAATCAATGAACATGGACAGAAAGCATACGAAACTGCAAAGAGCACAGAAGGCAGGGCTCGTCCGGGATTTAAACCCGGGACCTCTCGCACCCGAAGCGAGAATCATACCCCTAGACCAACAAGCCTCAACTTCAGGAGCTTTGCGGCCTTGGGGAAAAACAATGAGGTCAGGATACTCAGGAGACAATAAGTTTGGTTTCGGACTAGTTCATCAACACAGGTGCCAAACCGCTTACTCCCTGTATAAGTCTGTATACAGAAATCTTTTTTCTATCAAACGACTTTCTTCATTCGTGAGTTCCATCATGAGCACTCTGGACTTTAAATCCAGCCATCAGAGTTCAAATCTCAGTGGAACCTCTTTGCGGGTCCTGATGTTTGTCAAATAACTATTTGATTGCAGGTTATATGGGAAGATCGAAGTCAGCAATGCGACGAAACCTGTGGCTTCGAAGATTTAGTGGAAAGCGGTTTGAATTCAATCATCTGTATAACCAGTGCACCGAAAAGCACAGATAATAGGACATACATATAAGCTTATTAAAATGGCTAGAAACAGACCCCTAGACCAACGGCTCTAGACCAAACTGCAGGGTATTGGACAAAGACAAGCAGGTCAGAGTACTCACGAGACAATACGTTTGGTTTTGGATAAGTTCATCAATGCATTTGCCAAACCACAGACTGCTTGCCCATTGTTAAAGGTTGTATACAGAAACATACCACTACACCAATAAGCCAAAATTACCAGCGGACTTTGACGTGTGAGGCACTTCACAAACAAAAGAAGGAAGGCCACTCACTCAGTATTAAATACATTTCGTTTCTTCAAGATATGTTCTAACCACAAACTGCTGACATCTTATACAAGTAGGTAGAAAGAAAACCTTAGCACTATCCCTGTTCATATCCGGGTCCCCCTTCTAAATTAGATGTTACTTCGGCAGCCGTGATAAAAACGGGAAAGTAAAAAACATGTACGCCGAAACGTTTCTTTTGGTGTTGCAATATTAAACTTCTATGTTTGATGGTGGATTACAGGCGACTGGACGAGGGGGGCGCAACTTAACATGCCACAGGGGAATTAGCTCAAATGGTAGAGCGCTCGCTTAGCATGCGAGAGGTAGCGGGATCGATGCCCGCATTCTCCAGCGACGTGCCTTCTTCTTTGCCTCCAACTGAGGCTGACAGGTAACTTCGCAAGCTGACTAGTTCCTACATTTAGGAACTGCACAAAAGGATTTGTTGTAAATTGCAAAGAGAAGGGAAAGCATGAATGTGTCACCCTTTCCATAACTCAGAGTGATATGGTGCAATGTTTTGCACACTCAATGTACATGGACAGAAAGCACCAGAAACTGCAAAGAGCTATATCATCAGAAGGCAGGGCTCGTCCGGGATTTGAACCCGGGACCTCTCGCACCCAAAGCGAGAATCATACCCCTAGACCAACGAGCCTCAACTTCAGGAGCTTTGCGGCCTTGGGGAAAAACAATGAGGTCAGGATACTCAGGAGACAATAAGTTTGGTTTCGGACTAGTTCATCAACACAGTTGCCAAACCGCTTACTCCCTGTACAAGTCGGTATACAGAAATCTTTTTTTTATCAAACGAATTTCTTCTGTCGTGAGTTCCATCATGAGCACTCTGGACTTTAAATCCAGCCATCAGAGTTCAAATCTCAGTGGAACCTCTTTGCGGGTCCTGATGTTTGTCAAATAACTATTTGAATGCAGGTTATATGGGAAGATCGAAGTCAGCAATGCGACGAAACCTGTGGCTTTGAAGATTTAGTGGAAAGCGGTTTGAATTCAATCATCTGTATAACCAGTGCACCGAAAAGCACAGATAATAGGACGTACATATACGCTTATTAAAATGGCTAGAAACAGACCCCTAGACCAACGGCTCTAGACCAAACTGCAGGGTATTGGACAAAGACAAGCAGGTCAGGGTACTCACGAGACAATACGTTTGGTTTAGGACAAGATTATCAATGCATTTGCCAAACCACAGACTGCTTGCCCATTGTTAAAGGTGGTATACAGAAACATACCACTACACCAACAAGCCAAAATTACCAGCGGACTTTGACTTGTGAGGCACTTCACAAACAAAAGAAGGAAGGCCACTCACTCAGTATTAAATACATTTCGTTTCTTCAAGATATGTTCTAACCACAAACTGATGACCTCTTATACAAGTCGGTAGAAAGAAAACCTTAGCACTTTCCCAGTTCAAATCCGGGTCCCCCTTCTTAATTAGATGTTACTTCGGCAGCCGTGATAAAAACGGGAAAGTAAAAAACATGTAAGCCGAGACGTTTCTTTTGGTGTTGTAATATTAAACTTCTATGTTTGATGTTGGATTACAGGCGACTGGACGAGGGGGGGCGCAACTTGACATGCCACAGGGGAATAAGCTCAAATGGTAGAGCGCTCGCTTATCATGCGAGAGGTAGAGGCATCGATGCCAGCATTCTCCAGCTACGTGGCTTCTTCTTTGCCTCCAATTGAGGCTGACAGGTAACTTCGCAAGCTGATTAGTTCCTACATTTAGGAACTGGACAAAATGAATTGCAAAGTGCACAGAGAAGGGAAACCATGAATGTGACAGCCTTTCCATAACTCAGAATGATATGGTGCAATGTTTTGCACAATCAATGAACATGGACAGAAAGCATACGAAACTGCAAAGAGCACAGAAGGCAGGGCTCGTCCGGGATTTGAACCCGGGACCTCTCGCACCCGAAGCGAGAATCATACCCCTAGACCAACGAGCCTCAACTTCAGGAGCTTTGCGGCCTTGGGAAAAAACAATGAGGTCAGGATACTCAGGAGACAATAAGTTTGGTTTCGGACTAGTTCATCAACACAGTTGCCAAACCGCTTACTCCCTGTACAAGTCGGTATACAGAAATCTTTTTTTTATCAAACGACTTTCTTCTGTCGTGAGTTCCATCATGAGCACTCTGGACTTTAAATCAAGCCATCAGAGTTCAAATCTCAGTGGAACCTCTTTGCGGTTCCTGATGTTTGTCAAATAACTATTTGATTGCAGGTTATATGGGAAGATCGAAGTCAGCAATGCGACGAAACCTGTGGCTTCGAAGATTTAGTGGAAAGTGGTTTGAATTCAATCATCTGTATAACCAGTGCATCGAAAAGCACAGATAATAGGACGTACATATAAGCTTATTAAAATGGCTAGAAACAGACCCCTAGACCAACGGCTCTAGAAAAAAATGCAGGGTATCGGGCAAAAACAAGCAGGTCAGGGTACTCACGAGACAATATGTTTGGTTTTGGACAAGATCATCAATGCATTTGCCAAACCACAGACTGCTTGCCCATTGTTAAAGGTGGTATACAGAAACATACCACTACACCAACAAGCCAAAATTACCAGCAGACTTTGACGTGTGAGGCACTTCACAAACAAAAGAAGGAAGGCCACTCACTCAGTATAAAATACATTTCGTTTCTTCAAGATATGTTCTCACCACAAACTGCTGACCTCTTACACAAGTCGGTAGAAAGAAAACCTTAGAACTTTCCCGGTTCAAATCCGGGACCCGCTTCTAAATTAGATGTTACTTCGGCAGCCGTGATAAAAACGGGAAAGTAAAAAACATGTAAGCCGAGAGGTTTCTTTTGGTGTTGTAATATTAAACTTCTATGTTTGATGTTGGATTACAGGCGACTGGACGAGGGGGGGCGCAACTCGACATGCCACAGGGGAATAAGCTCAAATGGTAGAGCGCTCGCTTATCATGCGAGAGGTTGAGGCATCGATGCCGGCATTCTCCAGCTACGTGCCTTCTTCTTTGCCTCCAATTGAGGCTGACAGGTAACTTCGCAAGCTGACTAGTTCCTACATTTAGGAACTGGACAAAATGAATTGCAAAGTGCACAGAGAAGGGAAACCATGAATGTGACAGTCTTTTAATAACTCAGAATGATATGGTGCAATGTTTTGCACAATCAATGAACATGGACAGAAAGCATACGAAACTGCAAAGAGCACAGAAGGCAGGGCTCGTCCGGGATTTAAACCCGGGACCTCTCGCACCCGAAGCGAGAATCATACCCCTAGACCAACGAGCCTCAACTTCAGGAGCTTTGCGGCCTTGGGGAAAAACAATGAGGTCAGGATACTCAGGAGACAATAAGTTTGGTTTCGGACTAGTTCATCAACACAGGTGCCAAACCGCTTACTCCCTGTATAAGTCTGTATACAGAAATCTTTTTTCTATCAAACGACTTTCTTCATTCGTGAGTTCCATCATGAGCACTCTGGACTTTAAATCCAGCCATCAGAGTTCAAATCTCAGTGGAACCTCTTTGCGGGTCCTGATGTTTGTCAAATAACTATTTGATTGCAGGTTATATGGGAAGATCGAAGTCAGCAATGCGACGAAACCTGTGGCTTCGAAGATTTAGTGGAAAGCGGTTTGAATTCAATCATCTGTATAACCAGTGCACCGAAAAGCACAGATAATAGGACGTACATATAAGCTTATTAAAATGGCTAGAAACAGACCCCTAGACCAACGGCTCTAGACCAAACTGCAGGGTATTGGACAAAGACAAGCAGGTCAGAGTACTCACGAGACAATACGTTTGGTTTTGGATAAGTTCATCAATGCATTTGCCAAACCACAGACTGCTTGCCCATTGTTAAAGGTTGTATACAGAAACATACCACTATACCAATAAGCCAAAATTACCAGCGGACTTTGACGTGTGAGGCACTTCACAAACAAAAGAAGGAAGGCCACTCACTCAGTATTAAATACATTTCGTTTCTTCAAGATATGTTCTAACCACAAACTGCTGACCTCTTATACAAGTAGGTAGAAAGAAAACCTTAGCACTATCCCTGTTCATATCCGGGTCCCCCTTCTAAATTAAATGTTACTTCGGCAGCCGTGATAAAAACGGGAAAGTAAAAAACATGTACGCCGAAACGTTTCTTTTGGTGTTGCAATATTAAACTTCTATGTTTGATGGTGGATTACAGGCGACTGGACGAGGGGGGCGCAACTTAACATGCCACAGGGGAATTAGCTCAAATGGTAGAGCGCTCGCTTAGCATGCGAGAGGTAGCGGGATCGATGCCCGCATTCTCCAGCGACGTGCCTTCTTCTTTGCCTCCAACTGAGGCTGACAGGTAACTTCGCAAGCTGACTAATTCCTACATTTAGGAACTGCACAAAAGGATTTGTTGTAAATTGCAAAGAGAAGGGAAAGCATGAATGTGTCACCCTTTCCATAACTCAGAGTGATATGGTGCAATGTTTTGCACACTCAATGAACATGGACAGAAAGCACCAGAAACTGCAAAGAGCTATATCATCAGAAGGCAGGGCTCGTCCGGGATTTGAACCCGGGACCTCTCGCACCCAAAGCGAGAATCATACCCCTAGACCAACGAGCCTCAACTTCAGGAGCTTTGCGGCCTTGGTGAAAAACAATGAGGTCAGGATACTCAGGAGACAATAAGTTTGCTTTCGGACTAGTTCATCAACACAGTTGCCAAACCGCTTACTCCCTGTACAAGTCGGTATACAGAAATCTTTTTTTTATCAAACGAATTTCTTCTGTCGTGAGTTCCATCATGAGCACTCTGGACTTTAAATCCAGCCATCAGAGTTCAAATCTCAGTGGAACCTCTTTGCGGGTCCTGATGTTTGTCAAATAACTATTTGAATGCAGGTTATATGGGAAGATCGAAGTCAGCAATGCGACGAAACCTGTGGCTTTGAAGATTTAGTGGAAAGCGGTTTGAATTCAATCATCTGTATAACCAGTGCACCGAAAAGCACAGATAATAGGACGTACATATACGCTTATTAAAATGGCTAGAAACAGACCCCTAGACCAACGGCTCTAGACCAAACTGCAGGGTATTGGACAAAGACAAGCAGGTCAGGGTACTCACGAGACAATACGTTTGGTTTAGGACAAGATTATCAATGCATTTGCCAAACCACAGACTGCTTGCCCATTGTTAAAGGTGGTATACAGAAACATACCACTACACCAACAAGCCAAAATTACCAGCGGACTTTGACTTGTGAGGCACTTCACAAACAAAAGAAGGAAGGCCACTCACTCAGTATTAAATACATTTCGTTTCTTCAAGATATGTTCTAACCACAAACTGATGACCTCTTATACAAGTCGGTAGAAAGAAAACCTTAGCACTTTCCCAGTTCAAATCCGGGTCCCCCTTCTTAATTAGATGTTACTTCGGCAGCCGTGATAAAAACGGGAAAGTAAAAAATATGTACGCCGAAACGTTTCTTTTGGTGTTGCAATATAAAACTTCTATGTTTGATGGTGGATTACAGGAGACTGGACTAGGGGGGCGCAACTTAACATGCCACAGGGGAATTAGCTCAAATGGTAGAGCGCTCGCTTAGCATGCGAGAGGTAGCGGGATCGATGCCCGCATTCTCCAGCGACGTGCCTTCTTCTTTGCCTCCAACTGAGGCTGACAGGTAACTTCGCAAGCTGACTAGTTCCTACATTTAGGAACTGCACTAAAGGATTTGTTGTAAATTGCAAAGAGAAGGGAAAGCATGAATGTGTCACCCTTTCCATAACTCAGAGTGATATGGTGCAATGTTTTGCACACTCAATGAACATGGACAGAAAGCACCAGAAACTGCAAAGAGCTATATCATCAGAAGGCAGGGCTCGTCCGGGATTTGAACCCGGGACCTCTCGCACCCAAAGCGAGAATCATACCCCTAGACCAACAAGCCTCAACTTCAGGAGCTTTGCGGCCTTGGGGAAAAACAATGAGGTCAGGATACTCAGGAGACAATAAGTTTGGTTTCGGACTAGTTCATCAACACAGTTGCCAAACCGCTTACTCCCTGTACAAGTCGGTATACAGAAATCTTTTTTTATCAAACGAATTTCTTCTGTCGTGAGTTCCATCATGAGCACTCTGGACTTTAAATCCAGCCATCAGAGTTCAAATCTCAGTGGAACCTCTTTGCGGGTCCTGATGTTTGTCAAATAACTATTTGAATGCAGGTTATATGGGAAGATCGAAGTCAGCAATGCGACGAAACCTGTGGCTTTGAAGATTTAGTGGAAAGCGGTTTGAATTCAATCATCTGTATAACCAGTGCACCGAAAAGCACAGATAATAGGACGTACATATACGCTTATTAAAATGGCTAGAAACAGACCCCTAGACCAACGGCTCTAGACCAAACTGCAGGGTATTGGACAAAGACAAGCAGGTCAGGGTACTCACGAGACAATACGTTTGGTTTAGGACAAGATTATCAATGCATTTGCCAAACCACAGACTGCTTGCCCATTGTTAAAGGTGGTATACAGAAACATACCACTACACCAACAAGCCAAAATTACCAGCGGACTTTGACTTGTGAGGCACTTCACAAACAAAAGAAGGAAGGCCACTCACTCAGTATTAAATACATTTCGTTTCTTCAAGATATGTTCTAACCACAAACTGATGACCTCTTATACAAGTCGGTAGAAAGAAAACCTTAGCACTTTCCCAGTTCAAATCCGGGTCCCCCTTCTTAATTAGATGTTACTTCGGCAGCCGTGATAAAAACGGGAAAGTAAAAAACATGTACGCCGAAACGTTTCTTTTGGTGTTGCAATATTAAACTTCTATGTTTGATGGTGGATTACAGGAGACTGGACTAGGGGGGCGCAACTTAACATGCCACAGGGGAATTGGCTCAAATGGTAGAGCGCTCGCTTAGCATGCGAGAGGTAGCGGGATCGATGCCCGCATTCTCCAGCGACGTGCCTTCTTCTTTGCCTCCAACTGAGGCTGACAGGTAACTTCGCAAGCTGACTAGTTCCTACATTTAGGAACTGCACTAAAGGATTTGTTGTAAATTGCAAAGAGAAGGGAAAGCATGAATGTGTCACCCTTTCCATAACTCAGAGTGATATGGTGCAATGTTTTGCACACTCAATGAACATGGACAGAAAGCACCAGAAACTGCAAAGAGCTATATCATCAGAAGGCAGGGCTCGTCCGGGATTTGAACCCGGGACCTCTCGCACCCAAAGCGAGAATCATACCCCTAGACCAACAAGCCTCAACTTCAGGAGCTTTGCGGCCTTGGGGAAAAACAATGAGGTCAGGATACTCAGGAGACAATAAGTTTGGTTTCGGACTAGTTCATCAACACAGTTGCCAAACCGCTTACTCCCTGTACAAGTCGGTATACAGAAATCTTTTTTTATCAAACGAATTTCTTCTGTCGTGAGTTCCATCATGAGCACTCTGGACTTTAAATCCAGCCATCAGAGTTCAAATCTCAGTGGAACCTCTTTGCGGGTCCTGATGTTTGTCAAATAACTATTTGAATGCAGGTTATATGGGAAGATCGAAGTCAGCAATGCGACGAAACCTGTGGCTTTGAAGATTTAGTGGAAAGCGGTTTGAATTCAATCATCTGTATAACCAGTGCACCGAAAAGCACAGATAATAGGACGTACATATACGCTTATTAAAATGGCTAGAAACAGACCCCTAGACCAACGGCTCTAGACCAAACTGCAGGGTATTGGACAAAGACAAGCAGGTCAGGGTACTCACGAGACAATACGTTTGGTTTAGGACAAGATTATCAATGCATTTGCCAAACCACAGACTGCTTGCCCATTGTTAAAGGTGGTATACAGAAACATACCACTACACCAACAAGCCAAAATTACCAGCGGACTTTGACTTGTGAGGCACTTCACAAACAAAAGAAGGAAGGCCACTCACTCAGTATTAAATACATTTCGTTTCTTCAAGATATGTTCTAACCACAAACTGATGACCTCTTATACAAGTCGGTAGAAAGAAAACCTTAGCACTTTCCCAGTTCAAATCCGGGTCCCCCTTCTTAATTAGATGTTACTTCGGCAGCCGTGATAAAAACGGGAAAGTAAAAAACATGTAAGCCGAGACGTTTCTTTTGGTGTTGTAATATTAAACTTCTATGTTTGATGTTGGATTACAGGCGACTGGACGAGGGGGGGCGCAACTTGACATGCCACAGGGGAATAAGCTCAAATGGTAGAGCGCTCGCTTATCATGCGAGAGGTAGAGGCATCGATGCCAGCATTCTCCAGCTACGTGGCTTCTTCTTTGCCTCCAATTGAGGCTGACAGGTAACTTCGCAAGCTGATTAGTTCCTACATTTAGGAACTGGACAAAATGAATTGCAAAGTGCACAGAGAAGGGAAACCATGAATGTGACAGCCTTTCCATAACTCAGAATGATATGGTGCAATGTTTTGCACAATCAATGAACATGGACAGAAAGCATACGAAACTGCAAAGAGCACAGAAGGCAGGGCTCGTCCGGGATTTGAACCCGGGACCTCTCGCACCCGAAGCGAGAATCATACCCCTAGACCAACGAGCCTCAACTTCAGGAGCTTTGCGGCCTTGGGAAAAAACAATGAGGTCAGGATACTCAGGAGACAATAAGTTTGGTTTCGGACTAGTTCATCAACACAGTTGCCAAACCGCTTACTCCCTGTACAAGTCGGTATACAGAAATCTTTTTTTTATCAAACGACTTTCTTCTGTCGTGAGTTCCATCATGAGCACTCTGGACTTTAAATCAAGCCATCAGAGTTCAAATCTCAGTGGAACCTCTTTGCGGTTCCTGATGTTTGTCAAATAACTATTTGATTGCAGGTTATATGGGAAGATCGAAGTCAGCAATGCGACGAAACCTGTGGCTTCGAAGATTTAGTGGAAAGTGGTTTGAATTCAATCATCTGTATAACCAGTGCATCGAAAAGCACAGATAATAGGACGTACATATAAGCTTATTAAAATGGCTAGAAACAGACCCCTAGACCAACGGCTCTAGAAAAAAATGCAGGGTATCGGGCAAAAACAAGCAGGTCAGGGTACTCACGAGACAATATGTTTGGTTTTGGACAAGATCATCAATGCATTTGCCAAACCACAGACTGCTTGCCCATTGTTAAAGGTGGTATACAGAAACATACCACTACACCAACAAGCCAAAATTACCAGCAGACTTTGACGTGTGAGGCACTTCACAAACAAAAGAAGGAAGGCCACTCACTCAGTATAAAATACATTTCGTTTCTTCAAGATATGTTCTCACCACAAACTGCTGACCTCTTACACAAGTCGGTAGAAAGAAAACCTTAGAACTTTCCCGGTTCAAATCCGGGACCCGCTTCTAAATTAGATGTTACTTCGGCAGCCGTGATAAAAACGGGAAAGTAAAAAACATGTAAGCCGAGAGGTTTCTTTTGGTGTTGTAATATTAAACTTCTATGTTTGATGTTGGATTACAGGCGACTGGACGAGGGGGGGCGCAACTCGACATGCCACAGGGGAATAAGCTCAAATGGTAGAGCGCTCGCTTATCATGCGAGAGGTAGAGGCATCGATGCCGGCATTCTCCAGCTACGTGCCTTCTTCTTTGCCTCCAATTGAGGCTGACAGGTAACTTCGCAAGCTGACTAGTTCCTACATTTAGGAACTGGACAAAATGAATTGCAAAGTGCACAGAGAAGGGAAACCATGAATGTGACAGTCTTTTAATAACTCAGAATGATATGGTGCAATGTTTTGCACAATCAATGAACATGGACAGAAAGCATACGAAACTGCAAAGAGCACAGAAGGCAGGGCTCGTCCGGGATTTAAACCCGGGACCTCTCGCACCCGAAGCGAGAATCATACCCCTAGACCAACGAGCCTCAACTTCAGGAGCTTTGCGGCCTTGGGGAAAAACAATGAGGTCAGGATACTCAGGAGACAATAAGTTTGGTTTCGGACTAGTTCATCAACACAGGTGCCAAACCGCTTACTCCCTGTATAAGTCTGTATACAGAAATCTTTTTTCTATCAAACGACTTTCTTCATTCGTGAGTTCCATCATGAGCACTCTGGACTTTAAATCCAGCCATCAGAGTTCAAATCTCAGTGGAACCTCTTTGCGGGTCCTGATGTTTGTCAAATAACTATTTGATTGCAGGTTATATGGGAAGATCGAAGTCAGCAATGCGACGAAACCTGTGGCTTCGAAGATTTAGTGGAAAGCGGTTTGAATTCAATCATCTGTATAACCAGTGCACCGAAAAGCACAGATAATAGGACGTACATATAAGCTTATTAAAATGGCTAGAAACAGACCCCTAGACCAACGGCTCTAGACCAAACTGCAGGGTATTGGACAAAGACAAGCAGGTCAGAGTACTCACGAGACAATACGTTTGGTTTTGGATAAGTTCATCAATGCATTTGCCAAACCACAGACTGCTTGCCCATTGTTTAAGGTTGTATACAGAAACATACCACTATACCAATAAGCCAAAATTACCAGCGGACTTTGACGTGTGAGGCACTTCACAAACAAAAGAAGGAAGGCCACTCACTCAGTATTAAATACATTTCGTTTCTTCAAGATATGTTCTAACCACAAACTGCTGACCTCTTATACAAGTAGGTAGAAAGAAAACCTTAGCACTATCCCTGTTCATATCCGGGTCCCCCTTCTAAATTAAATGTTACTTCGGCAGCCGTGATAAAAACGGGAAAGTAAAAAACATGTACGCCGAAACGTTTCTTTTGGTGTTGCAATATTAAACTTCTATGTTTGATGGTGGATTACAGGCGACTGGACGAGGGGGGCGCAACTTAACATGCCACAGGGGAATTAGCTCAAATGGTAGAGCGCTCGCTTAGCATGCGAGAGGTAGCGGGATCGATGCCCGCATTCTCCAGCGACGTGCCTTCTTCTTTGCCTCCAACTGAGGCTGACAGGTAACTTCGCAAGCTGACTAGTTCCTACATTTAGGAACTGCACAAAAGGATTTGTTGTAAATTGCAAAGAGAAGGGAAAGCATGAATGTGTCACCCTTTCCATAACTCAGAGTGATATGGTGCAATGTTTTGCACACTCAATGAACATGGACAGAAAGCACCAGAAACTGCAAAGAGCTATATCATCAGAAGGCAGGGCTCGTCCGGGATTTGAACCCGGGACCTCTCGCACCCAAAGCGAGAATCATACCCCTAGACCAACGAGCCTCAACTTCAGGAGCTTTGCGGCCTTGGGGAAAAACAATGAGGTCAGGATACTCAGGAGACAATAAGTTTGGTTTCGGACTAGTTCATCAACACAGTTGCCAAACCGCTTACTCCCTGTACAAGTCGGTATACAGAAATCTTTTTTTTATCAAACGAATTTCTTCTGTCGTGAGTTCCATCATGAGCACTCTGGACTTTAAATCCAGCCATCAGAGTTCAAATCTCAGTGGAACCTCTTTGCGGGTCCTGATGTTTGTCAAATAACTATTTGAATGCAGGTTATATGGGAAGATCGAAGTCAGCAATGCGACGAAACCTGTGGCTTTGAAGATTTAGTGGAAAGCGGTTTGAATTCAATCATCTGTATAACCAGTGCACCGAAAAGCACAGATAATAGGACGTACATATACGCTTATTAAAATGGCTAGAAACAGACCCCTAGACCAACGGCTCTAGACCAAACTGCAGGGTATTGGACAAAGACAAGCAGGTCAGGGTACTCACGAGACAATACGTTTGGTTTAGGACAAGATTATCAATGCATTTGCCAAACCACAGACTGCTTGCCCATTGTTAAAGGTGGTATACAGAAACATACCACTACACCAACAAGCCAAAATTACCAGCGGACTTTGACTTGTGAGGCACTTCACAAACAAAAGAAGGAAGGCCACTCACTCAGTATTAAATACATTTCGTTTCTTCAAGATATGTTCTAACCACAAACTGATGACCTCTTATACAAGTCGGTAGAAAGAAAACCTTAGCACTTTCCCAGTTCAAATCCGGGTCCCCCTTCTTAATTAGATGTTACTTCGGCAGCCGTGATAAAAACGGGAAAGTAAAAAACATGTACGCCGAAACGTTTCTTTTGGTGTTGCAATATTAAACTTCTATGTTTGATGGTGGATTACAGGAGACTGGACTAGGGGGGCGCAACTTAACATGCCACAGGGGAATTGGCTCAAATGGTAGAGCGCTCGCTTAGCATGCGAGAGGTAGCGGGATCGATGCCCGCATTCTCCAGCGACGTGCCTTCTTCTTTGCCTCCAACTGAGGCTGACAGGTAACTTCGCAAGCTGACTAGTTCCTACATTTAGGAACTGCACTAAAGGATTTGTTGTAAATTGCAAAGAGAAGGGAAAGCATGAATGTGTCACCCTTTCCATAACTCAGAGTGATATGGTGCAATGTTTTGCACACTCAATGAACATGGACAGAAAGCACCAGAAACTGCAAAGAGCTATATCATCAGAAGGCAGGGCTCGTCCGGGATTTGAACCCGGGACCTCTCGCACCCAAAGCGAGAATCATACCCCTAGACCAACAAGCCTCAACTTCAGGAGCTTTGCGGCCTTGGGGAAAAACAATGAGGTCAGGATACTCAGGAGACAATAAGTTTGGTTTCGGACTAGTTCATCAACACAGTTGCCAAACCGCTTACTCCCTGTACAAGTCGGTATACAGAAATCTTTTTTTATCAAACGAATTTCTTCTGTCGTGAGTTCCATCATGAGCACTCTGGACTTTAAATCCAGCCATCAGAGTTCAAATCTCAGTGGAACCTCTTTGCGGGTCCTGATGTTTGTCAAATAACTATTTGAATGCAGGTTATATGGGAAGATCGAAGTCAGCAATGCGACGAAACCTGTGGCTTTGAAGATTTAGTGGAAAGCGGTTTGAATTCAATCATCTGTATAACCAGTGCACCGAAAAGCACAGATAATAGGACGTACATATACGCTTATTAAAATGGCTAGAAACAGACCCCTAGACCAACGGCTCTAGACCAAACTGCAGGGTATTGGACAAAGACAAGCAGGTCAGGGTACTCACGAGACAATACGTTTGGTTTAGGACAAGATTATCAATGCATTTGCCAAACCACAGACTGCTTGCCCATTGTTAAAGGTGGTATACAGAAACATACCACTACACCAACAAGCCAAAATTACCAGCGGACTTTGACTTGTGAGGCACTTCACAAACAAAAGAAGGAAGGCCACTCACTCAGTATTAAATACATTTCGTTTCTTCAAGATATGTTCTAACCACAAACTGATGACCTCTTATACAAGTCGGTAGAAAGAAAACCTTAGCACTTTCCCAGTTCAAATCCGGGTCCCCCTTCTTAATTAGATGTTACTTCGGCAGCCGTGATAAAAACGGGAAAGTAAAAAACATGTAAGCCGAGACGTTTCTTTTGGTGTTGTAATATTAAACTTCTATGTTTGATGTTGGATTACAGGCGACTGGACGAGGGGGGGCGCAACTTGACATGCCACAGGGGAATAAGCTCAAATGGTAGAGCGCTCGCTTATCATGCGAGAGGTAGAGGCATCGATGCCAGCATTCTCCAGCTACGTGGCTTCTTCTTTGCCTCCAATTGAGGCTGACAGGTAACTTCGCAAGCTGACTAGTTCCTACATTTAGGAACTGGACAAAATGAATTGCAAAGTGCACAGAGAAGGGAAACCATGAATGTGACAGCCTTTCCATAACTCAGAATGATATGGTGCAATGTTTTGCACAATCAATGAACATGGACAGAAAGCATACGAAACTGCAAAGAGCACAGAAGGCAGGGCTCGTCCGGGATTTGAACCCAGGACCTCTCGCACCCGAAGCGAGAATCATACCCCTAGACCAACGAGCCTCAACTTCAGGAGCTTTGCGGCCTTGGGAAAAAACAATGAGGTCAAGATACTCAGGAGACAATAAGTTTGGTTTCGGACTAGTTCATCAACACAGTTGCCAAACCGCTTACTCCCTGTACAAGTCGGTATACAGAAATCTTTTTTTTATCAAACGACTTTCTTCTGTCGTGAGTTCCATCATGAGCACTCTGGACTTTAAATCAAGCCATCAGAGTTCAAATCTCAGTGGAACCTCTTTGCGGGTCCTGATGTTTGTCAAATAACTATTTGATTGCAGGTTATATGGGAAGATCGAAGTCAGCAATGCGACGAAACCTGTGGCTTCGAAGATTTAGTGGAAAGTGGTTTGAATTCAATCATCTGTATAACCAGTGCATCGAAAAGCACAGATAATAGGACGTACATATAAGCTTATTAAAATGGCTAGAAACAGACCCCTAGACCAACGGCTCTAGAAAAAAATGCAGGGTATCGGGCAAAAACAAGCAGGTCAGGGTACTCACGAGACAATATGTTTGGTTTTGGACAAGATCATCAATGCATTTGCCAAACCACAGACTGCTTGCCCATTGTTAAAGGTTGTATACAGAAACATACCACTACACCAATAAGCCAAAATTACCAGCGGACTTTGACGTGTGAGGCACTTCACAAACAAAAGAAGGAAGGCCACTCACTCAGTATTAAATACATTTCGTTTCTTCAAGATATGTTCTAACCACAAACTGCTGACCTCTTATACAAGTAGGTAGAAAGAAAACCTTAGCACTATCCCTGTTCATATCCGGGTCCCCCTTCTAAATTAGATGTTACTTCGGCAGCCGTGATAAAAACGGGAAAGTAAAAAACATGTACGCCGAAACGTTTCTTTTGGTGTTGCAATATTAAACTTCTATGTTTGATGGTGGATTACAGGCGACTGGACGAGGGGGGCGCAACTTAACATGCCACAGGGGAATTAGCTCAAATGGTAGAGCGCTCGCTTAGCATGCGAGAGGTAGCGGGATCGATGCCCGCATTCTCCAGCGACGTGCCTTCTTCTTTGCCTCCAACTGAGGCTGACAGGTAACTTCGCAAGCTGACTAGTTCCTACATTTAGGAACTGCACAAAAGGATTTGTTGTAAATTGCAAAGAGAAGGGAAAGCATGAATGTGTCACCCTTTCCATAACTCAGAGTGATATGGTGCAATGTTTTGCACACTCAATGAACATGGACAGAAAGCACCAGAAACTGCAAAGAGCTATATCATCAGAAGGCAGGGCTCGTCCGGGATTTGAACCCGGGACCTCTCGCACCCGAAGCGAGAATCATACCCCTAGACCAACGAGCCTCAATTTCAGGGGCTTTGCGGCCTTGGGGAAAAACAATGAGGTCAGGATACTCATGAGACAATAAGTTTGGTTTCGGACTAGTTCATCAACACAGTTGCCAAACCGCTTACTCCCTGTACAAGTCGGTATACAGAAATCTTTTTTTTATCAAACGAATTTCTTCTGTCGTGAGTTCCATCATGAGCACTCTGGACTTTAAATCCAGCCATCAGAGTTCAAATCTCAGTGGAACCTCTTTGCGGGTCCTGATGTTTGTCAAATAACTATTTGAATGCAGGTTATATGGGAAGATCGAAGTCAGCAATGCGACGAAACCTGTGGCTTTGAAGATTTAGTGGAAAGCGGTTTGAATTCAATCATCTGTAAACCAGTGCACCGAAAAGCACAGATAATAGGACGTACATATACGCTTATTAAAATGGCTAGAAACAGACCCCTAGACCAACGGCTCTAGACCAAACTGCAGGGTATTGGACAAAGACAAGCAGGTCAGGGTACTCACGAGACAATACGTTTGGTTTAGGACAAGATTATCAATGCATTTGCCAAACCACAGACTGCTTGCCCATTGTTAAAGGTGGTATACAGAAACATACCACTACACCAACAAGCCAAAATTACCAGCGGACTTTGACGTGTGAGGCACTTCACAAACAAAAGAAGGAAGGCCACTCACTCAGTATAAAATACATTTCGTTTCTTCAAGATATGTTCTAACCACAAACTGCTGACCTCTTACACAAGTCGGTAGAAAGAAAACCTTAGAACTTTCCCGGTTCAAATCCGGGACCCGCTTCTAAATTAGATGTTACTTCGGCAGCCGTGATAAAAACGGGAAAGTAAAAAACATGTAAGCCGAGAGGTTTCTTTTGGTGATGTAATATTAAACTTCTATGTTTGATGTTGGATTACAGGCGACTGGACGAGGGGGGGCGCAACTCGACATGCCACAGGGGAATAAGCTCAAATGGTAGAGCGCTCGCTTATCATGCGAGAGGTAGAGGCATCGATGCCGGCATTCTCCAGCTACGTGCCTTCTTCTTTGCCTCCAATTGAGGCTGACAGGTAACTTCGCAAGCTGACTAGTTCCTACATTTAGTAACTGGACAAAATGAATTGCAAAGTGCACAGAGAAGGGAAACCATGAATGTGACAGCCTTTCCATAACTCAGAATGATATGGTGCAATGTTTTGCACAATCAATGAACATGGACAGAAAGCATACGAAACTGCAAAGAGCACAGAAGGCAGGGCTCGTCCGGGATTTAAACCCGGGACCTCTCGCACCCGAAGCGAGAATCATACCCCTAGACCAACGAGCCTCAACTTCAGGAGCTTTGCGGCCTTGGGGAAAAACAATGAGGTCAGGATACTCAGGAGACAATAAGTTTGGTTTCGGAGTAGTTCATCAACACAGGTGCCAAACCGCTTACTCCCTGTATAAGTCTGTATACAGAAATCTTTTTTCTATCAAACGACTTTCTTCATTCGTGAGTTCCATCATGAGCACTCTGGACTTTAAATCCAGCCATCAGAGTTCAAATCTCAGTGGAACCTCTTTGCGGGTCCTGATGTTTGTCAAATAACTATTTGATTGCAGGTTATATGGGAAGATCGAAGTCAGCAATGCGACGAAACCTGTGGCTTCGAAGATTTAGTGGAAAGCGGTTTGAATTCAATCATCTGTATAACCAGTGCACCGAAAAGCACAGATAATAGGACGCACATATAAGCTTATTAAAATGGCTAGAAACAGACCCCTAGACCAACGGCTCTAGACCAAACTGCAGGGTATTGGACAAAGACAAGCAGGTCAGAGTACTCACGAGACAATACGTTTGGTTTTGGATAAGTTCATCAATGCATTTGCCAAACCACAGACTGCTTGCCCATTGTTAAAGGTTGTATACAGAAACATACCACTACACCAATAAGCCAAAATTACCAGCGGACTTTGACGTGTGAGGCACTTCACAAACAAAAGAAGGAAGGCCACTCACTCAGTATTAAATACATTTCGTTTCTTCAAGATATGTTCTAACCACAAACTGCTGACCTCTTATACAAGTAGGTAGAAAGAAAACCTTAGCACTATCCCTGTTCATATCTGGGTCCCCCTTCTAAATTAGATGTTACTTCGGCAGCCGTGATAAAAACGGGAAAGTAAAAAACATGTACGCCGAAACGTTTCTTTTGGTGTTGCAATATTAAACTTCTATGTTTGATGGTGGATTACAGGCGACTGGACGAGGGGGGCGCAACTTAACATGCCACAGGGGAATTAGCTCAAATGGTAGAGCGCTCGCTTAGCATGCGAGAGGTAGCGGGATCGATGCCCGCATTCTCCAGCGACGTGCCTTCTTCTTTGCCTCCAACTGAGGCTGACAGGTAACTTCGCAAGCTGACTAGTTCCTACATTTAGGAACTGCACAAAAGGATTTGTTGTAAATTGCAAAGAGAAGGGAAAGCATGAATGTGTCACCCTTTCCATAACTCAGAGTGATATGGTGCAATGTTTTGCACACTCAATGAACATGGACAGAAAGCACCAGAAACTGCAAAGAGCTATATCATCAGAAGGCAGGGCTCGTCCGGGATTTGAACCCGGGACCTCTCGCACCCAAAGCGAGAATCATACCCCTAGACCAACGAGCCTCAACTTCAGGAGCTTTGCGGCCTTGGGGAAAAACAATGAGGTCAGGATACTCAGGAGACAATAAGTTTGGTTTCGGACTAGTTCATCAACACAGTTGCCAAACCGCTTACTCCCTGTACAAGTCGGTATACAGAAATCTTTTTTTTATCAAACGAATTTCTTCTGTCGTGAGTTCCATCATGAGCACTCTGGACTTTAAATCCAGCCATCGGAGTTCAAATCTCAGTGGAACCTCTTTGCGGGTCCTGATGTTTGTCAAATAACTATTTGAATGCAGGTTATATGGGAAGATCGAAGTCAGCAATGCGACGAAACCTGTGGCTTTGAAGATTTAGTGGAAAGCGGTTTGAATTCAATCATCTGTATAACCAGTGCACCGAAAAGCACAGATAATAGGACGCACATATACGCTTATTAAAATGGCTAGAAACAGACCCCTAGACCAACGGCTCTAGACCAAACTGCAGGGTATTGGACAAAGACAAGCAGGTCAGGGTACTCACGAGACAATACGTTTGGTTTAGGACAAGATTATCAATGCATTTGCCAAACCACAGACTGCTTGCCCATTGTTAAAGGTGGAATACAGAAACATACCACTACACCAACAAGCCAAAATTACCAGCGGACTTTGACTTGTGAGGCACTTCACAAACAAAAGAAGGAAGGCCACTCACTCAGTATTAAATACATTTCGTTTCTTCAAGATATGTTCTAACCACAAACTGATGACCTCTTATACAAGTCGGTAGAAAGAAAACCTTAGCACTTTCCCAGTTCAAATCCGGGTCCCCCTTCTTAATTAGATGTTACTTCGGCAGCCGTGATAAAAACGGGAAAGTAAAAAACATGTAAGCCGAGACGTTTCTTTTGGTGTTGTAATATTAAACTTCTATGTTTGATGTTGGATTACAGGCGACTGGACGAGGGGGGGCGCAACTTGACATGCCACAGGGGAATAAGCTCAAATGGTAGAGCGCTCGCTTATCATGCGAGAGGTAGAGGCATCGATGCCAGCATTCTCCAGCTACGTGGCTTCTTCTTTGCCTCCAATTGAGGCTGACAGGTAACTTCGCAAGCTGACTAGTTCCTACATTTAGGAACTGGACAAAATGAATTGCAAAGTGCACAGAGAAGGGAAACCATGAATGTGACAGCCTTTCCATAACTCAGAATGATATGGTGCAATGTTTTGCACAATCAATGAACATGGACAGAAAGCATACGAAACTGCAAAGAGCACAGAAGGCAGGGCTCGTCCGGGATTTGAACCCGGGACCTCTCGCACCCGAAGCGAGAATCATACCCCTAGACCAACGAGCCTCAACTTCAAAAGCTTTGCGGCCTTGGGAAAAAACAATGAGGTCAGGATACTCAGGAGACAATAAGTTTGGTTTCGGACTAGTTCATCAACACAGTTGCCAAACCGCTTACTCCCTGTACAAGTCGGTATACAGAAATCTTTTTTTTATCAAACGACTTTCTTCTGTCGTGAGTTCCATCATGAGCACTCTGGACTTTAAATCAAGCCATCAGATTTCAAATCTCAGTGGAACCTCTTTGCGGGTCCTGATGTTTGTCAAATAACTATTTGATTGCAGGTTATATGGGAAGATCGAAGTCAGCAATGCAACGAAACCTGTGGCTTCGAAGATTTTGTGGAAAGCGGTTTGAATTCAATCATCTGTATAACCAGTGCACCGAAAAGCACAGATAATAGGACGTACATATAAGCTTATTAAAATGGCTAGAAACAGACCCCTAGACCAACGGCTCTAGACCAAACTGCAGGGTATTGGACAAAGACAAGCAGGTCAGAGTACTCACGAGACAATACGTTTGGTTTTGGATAAGTTCATCAATGCATTTGCCAAACCACAGACTGCTTGCCCATTGTTAAAGGTTGTATACAGAAACATACCACTACACCAATAAGCCAAAAATACCAGCGGACTTTGACGTGTGAGGCACTTCACAAACAAAAGAAGGAAGGCCACTCACTCAGTATTAAATACATTTCGTTTCTTCAAGATATGTTCTAACCACAAACTGCTGACCTCTTATACAAGTAGGTAGAAAGAAAACCTTAGCACTATCCCTGTTCATATCCGGGTCCCCCTTCTAAATTAGATGTTACTTCGGCAGCCGTGATAAAAAACGGGAAAGTAAAAAACATGTACGCCGAAACGTTTCTTTTGGTGTTGCAATATTAAACTTCTATGTTTGATGGTGGATTACAGGCGACTGGACGAGGGGGGGCGCAACTCGTGATGCCACAGGGGAATTAGCTCAAATGGTAGAGCGCTCGCTTAGCATGCGAGAGGTAGCGGGATCGATGCCCGCATTCTCCAGCGGACGTGCCTTCTTCTTTGCCTCCAACTGAGGCTGACAGGTAACTTCGCAAGCTGACTAGTTCCTACATTTAGGAACTGCACAAAGAGATTTGTTGTAAATTGCAAAGAGAAGGGAAAGCATGAATGTGTCACCCTTTCCATAACTCAGAGTGATATGGTGCAATGTTTTGCACACTCAATGAACATGGACAGAAAGCACCAGAAACTGCAAAGAGCTATATCATCAGAAGGCAGGGCTCGTCCGGGATTTGAACCCGGGACCTCTCGCACCCGAAGCGAGAATCATACCCCTAGACCAACGAGCCTCAACTTCAGGAGCTTTGCGGCCTTGGGGAAAAACAATGAGGTCAGGATACTCAGGAGACAATAAGTTTGGTTTCGGACTAGTTCATCAACACAGTTGCCAAACCGCTTACTCCCTGTACAAGTCGGTATACAGAAATCTTTTTTTTATCAAACGAATTTCTTCTGTCGTGAGTTCCATCATGAGCACTCTGGACTTTAAATCTAGCCATCAGAGTTCAAATCTCAGTGGAACCTCTTTGCGGGTCCTGATGTTTGTCAAATAACTATTTGAATGCAGGTTATATGGGAAGATCGAAGTCAGCAATGCGACGAAACCTGTGGCTTTGAAGATTTAGTGGAAAGCGGTTTGAATTCAATCATCTGTATAACCAGTGCACCGAAAAGCACAGATAATAGGACGTACATATACGCTTATTAAAATGGCTAGAAACAGACCCCTAGACCAACGGCTCTAGACCAAACTGCAGGGTATTGGACAAAGACAAGCAGGTCAGGGTACTCACGAGACAATACGTTTGGTTTAGGACAAGATTATCAATGCATTTGCCAAACCACAGACTGCTTGCCCATTGTTAAAGGTGGTATACAGAAACATACCACTACACCAACAAGCCAAAATTACCAGCGGACTTTGACTTGTGAGGCACTTCACAAACAAAAGAAGGAAGGCCACTCACTCAGTATTAAATACATTTCGTTTCTTCAAGATATGTTCTAACCACAAACTGATGACCTCTTATACAAGTCGGTAGAAAGAAAACCTTAGCACTTTCCCAGTTCAAATCCGGGTCCCCCTTCTTAATTAGATGTTACTTCGGCAGCCGTGATAAAAACGGGAAAGTAAAAAACATGTAAGCCGAGACGTTTCTTTTGGTGTTGTAATATTAAACTTCTATGTTTGATGTTGGATTACAGGCGACTGGACGAGGGGGGGCGCAACTCGACATGCCACAGGGGAATAAGCTCAAATGGTAGAGCGCTCGCTTATAATGCGAGAGGTAGAGGCATCGATGCCGGCATTCTCCAGCTACGTGCCTTCTTCTTTGCCTCCAATTGAGGCTGACAGGTAACTTCGCAAGCTGACTAGTTCCTACATTTAGTAACTGGACAAAATGAATTGCAAAGTGCACAGAGAAGGGAAACCATGAATGTGACAGCCTTTCCATAACTCAGAATGATATGGTGCAATGTTTTGCACAATCAATGAACATGGACAGAAAGCATACGAAACTGCAAAGAGCACAGAAGGCAGGGCTCGTCCGGGATTTAAACCCGGGACCTCTCGCACCCGAAGCGAGAATCATACCCCTAGACCAACGAGCCTCAACTTCAGGAGCTTTGCGGCCTTGGGGAAAAACAATGAGGTCAGGATACTCAGGAGACAATAAGTTTGGTTTCGGAGTAGTTCATCAACACAGGTGCCAAACCGCTTACTCCCTGTATAAGTCTGTATACAGAAATCTTTTTTCTATCAAACGACTTTCTTCATTCGTGAGTTCCATCATGAGCACTCTGGACTTTAAATCCAGCCATCAGAGTTCAAATCTCAGTGGAACCTCTTTGCGGGTCCTGATGTTTGTCAAATAACTATTTGATTGCAGGTTATATGGGAAGATCGAAGTCAGCAATGCGACGAAACCTGTGGCTTCGAAGATTTAGTGGAAAGCGGTTTGAATTCAATCATCTGTATAACCAGTGCACCGAAAAGCACAGATAATAGGACGCACATATAAGCTTATTAAAATGGCTAGAAACAGACCCCTAGACCAACGGCTCTAGACCAAACTGCAGGGTATTGGACAAAGACAAGCAGGTCAGAGTACTCACGAGACAATACGTTTGGTTTTGGATAAGTTCATCAATGCATTTGCCAAACCACAGACTGCTTGCCCATTGTTAAAGGTTGTATACAGAAACATACCACTACACCAATAAGCCAAAATTACCAGCGGACTTTGACGTGTGAGGCACTTCACAAACAAAAGAAGGAAGGCCACTCACTCAGTATTAAATACATTTCGTTTCTTCAAGATATGTTCTAACCACAAACTGCTGACCTCTTATACAAGTAGGTAGAAAGAAAACCTTAGCACTATCCCTGTTCATATCTGGGTCCCCCTTCTAAATTAGATGTTACTTCGGCAGCCGTGATAAAAACGGGAAAGTAAAAAACATGTACGCCGAAACGTTTCTTTTGGTGTTGCAATATTAAACTTCTATGTTTGATGGTGGATTACAGGCGACTGGACGAGGGGGGCGCAACTTAACATGCCACAGGGGAATTAGCTCAAATGGTAGAGCGCTCGCTTAGCATGCGAGAGGTAGCGGGATCGATGCCCGCATTCTCCAGCGACGTGCCTTCTTCTTTGCCTCCAACTGAGGCTGACAGGTAACTTCGCAAGCTGACTAGTTCCTACATTTAGGAACTGCACAAAAGGATTTGTTGTAAATTGCAAAGAGAAGGGAAAGCATGAATGTGTCACCCTTTCCATAACTCAGAGTGATATGGTGCAATGTTTTGCACACTCAATGAACATGGACAGAAAGCACCAGAAACTGCAAAGAGCTATATCATCAGAAGGCAGGGCTCGTCCGGGATTTGAACCCGGGACCTCTCGCACCCAAAGCGAGAATCATACCCCTAGACCAACGAGCCTCAACTTCAGGAGCTTTGCGGCCTTGGGGAAAAACAATGAGGTCAGGATACTCAGGAGACAATAAGTTTGGTTTCGGACTAGTTCATCAACACAGTTGCCAAACCGCTTACTCCCTGTACAAGTCGGTATACAGAAATCTTTTTTTTATCAAACGAATTTCTTCTGTCGTGAGTTCCATCATGAGCACTCTGGACTTTAAATCCAGCCATCAGAGTTCAAATCTCAGTGGAACCTCTTTGCGGGTCCTGATGTTTGTCAAATAACTATTTGAATGCAGGTTATATGGGAAGATCGAAGTCAGCAATGCGACGAAACCTGTGGCTTTGAAGATTTAGTGGAAAGCGGTTTGAATTCAATCATCTGTATAACCAGTGCACCGAAAAGCACAGATAATAGGACGTACATATACGCTTATTAAAATGGCTAGAAACAGACCCCTAGACCAACGGCTCTAGACCAAACTGCAGGGTATTGGACAAAGACAAGCAGGTCAGGGTACTCACGAGACAATACGTTTGGTTTAGGACAAGATTATCAATGCATTTGCCAAACCACAGACTGCTTGCCCATTGTTAAAGGTGGAATACAGAAACATACCACTACACCAACAAGCCAAAATTACCAGCGGACTTTGACTTGTGAGGCACTTCACAAACAAAAGAAGGAAGGCCACTCACTCAGTATTAAATACATTTCGTTTCTTCAAGATATGTTCTAACCACAAACTGATGACCTCTTATACAAGTCGGTAGAAAGAAAACCTTAGCACTTTCCCAGTTCAAATCCGGGTCCCCCTTCTTAATTAGATGTTACTTCGGCAGCCGTGATAAAAACGGGAAAGTAAAAAACATGTAAGCCGAGACGTTTCTTTTGGTGTTGTAATATTAAACTTCTATGTTTGATGTTGGATTACAGGCGACTGGACGAGGGGGGGCGCAACTTGACATGCCACAGGGGAATAAGCTCAAATGGTAGAGCGCTCGCTTATCATGCGAGAGGTAGAGGCATCGATGCCAGCATTCTCCAGCTACGTGGCTTCTTCTTTGCCTCCAATTGAGGCTGACAGGTAACTTCGCAAGCTGACTAGTTCCTACATTTAGGAACTGGACAAAATGAATTGCAAAGTGCACAGAGAAGGGAAACCATGAATGTGACAGCCTTTCCATAACTCAGAATGATATGGTGCAATGTTTTGCACAATCAATGAACATGGACAGAAAGCATACGAAACTGCAAAGAGCACAGAAGGCAGGGCTCGTCCGGGATTTAAACCCGGGACCTCTCGCACCCGAAGCGAGAATCATACCCCTAGACCAACGAGCCTCAACTTCAGGAGCTTTGCGGCCTTGGGGAAAAACAATGAGGTCAGGATACTCAGGAGACAATAAGTTTGGTTTCGGACTAGTTCATCAACACAGGTGCCAAACCGCTTACTCCCTGTATAAGTCTGTATACAGAAATCTTTTTTCTATCAAACGACTTTCTTCATTCGTGAGTTCCATCATGAGCACTCTGGACTTTAAATCCAGCCATCAGAGTTCAAATCTCAGTGGAACCTCTTTGCGGGTCCTGATGTTTGTCAAATAACTATTTGATTGCAGGTTATATGGGAAGATCGAAGTCAGCAATGCGACGAAACCTGTGGCTTCGAAGATTTAGTGGAAAGCGGTTTGAATTCAATCATCTGTATAACCAGTGCACCGAAAAGCACAGATAATAGGACGTACATATAAGCTTATTAAAATGGCTAGAAACAGACCCCTAGACCAACGGCTCTAGACCAAACTGCAGGGTATTGGACAAAGACAAGCAGGTCAGAGTACTCACGAGACAATACGTTTGGTTTTGGATAAGTTCATCAATGCATTTGCCAAACCACAGACTGCTTGCCCATTGTTAAAGGTTGTATACAGAAACATACCACTACACCAATAAGCCAAAATTACCAGCGGACTTTGACGTGTGAGGCACTTCACAAACAAAAGAAGGAAGGCCACTCACTCAGTATTAAATACATTTCGTTTCTTCAAGATATGTTCTAACCACAAACTGCTGACATCTTATACAAGTAGGTAGAAAGAAAACCTTAGCACTATCCCTGTTCATATCCGGGTCCCCCTTCTAAATTAGATGTTACTTCGGCAGCCGTGATAAAAACGGGAAAGTAAAAAACATGTACGCCGAAACGTTTCTTTTGGTGTTGCAATATTAAACTTCTATGTTTGATGGTGGATTACAGGCGACTGGACGAGGGGGGCGCAACTTAACATGCCACAGGGGAATTAGCTCAAATGGTAGAGCGCTCGCTTAGCATGCGAGAGGTAGCGGGATCGATGCCCGCATTCTCCAGCGACGTGCCTTCTTCTTTGCCTCCAACTGAGGCTGACAGGTAACTTCGCAAGCTGACTAGTTCCTACATTTAGGAACTGCACAAAAGGATTTGTTGTAAATTGCAAAGAGAAGGGAAAGCATGAATGTGTCACCCTTTCCATAACTCAGAGTGATATGGTGCAATGTTTTGCACACTCAATGAACATGGACAGAAAGCACCAGAAACTGCAAAGAGCCATATCATCAGAAGGCAGGGCTCGTCCGGGATTTGAACCCGGGACCTCTCGCACCCAAAGCGAGAATCATACCCCTAGACCAACGAGCCTCAACTTCAGGAGCTTTGCGGCCTTGGGGAAAAACAATGAGGTCAGGATACTCAGGAGACAATAAGTTTGGTTTCGGACTAGTTCATCAACACAGTTGCCAAACCGCTTACTCCCTGTACAAGTCGGTATACAGAAATCTTTTTTTTATCAAACGAATTTCTTCTGTCGTGAGTTCCATCATGAGCACTCTGGACTTTAAATCCAGCCATCAGAGTTCAAATCTCAGTGGAACCTCTTTGCGGGTCCTGATGTTTGTCAAATAACTATTTGAATGCAGGTTATATGGGAAGATCGAAGTCAGCAATGCGACGAAACCTGTGGCTTTGAAGATTTAGTGGAAAGCGGTTTGAATTCAATCATCTGTATAACCAGTGCACCGAAAAGCACAGATAATAGGACGTACATATACGCTTATTAAAATGGCTAGAAACAGACCCCTAGACCAACGGCTCTAGACCAAACTGCAGGGTATTGGACAAAGACAAGCAGGTCAGGGTACTCACGAGACAATACGTTTGGTTTAGGACAAGATTATCAATGCATTTGCCAAACCACAGACTGCTTGCCCATTGTTAAAGGTGGTATACAGAAACATACCACTACACCAACAAGCCAAAATTACCAGCGGACTTTGACTTGTGAGGCACTTCACAAACAAAAGAAGGAAGGCCACTCACTCAGTATTAAATACATTTCGTTTCTTCAAGATATGTTCTAACCACAAACTGATGACCTCTTATACAAGTCGGTAGAAAGAAAACCTTAGCACTTTCCCAGTTCAAATCCGGGTCCCCCTTCTTAATTAGATGTTACTTCGGCAGCCGTGATAAAAACGGGAAAGTAAAAAACATGTAAGCCGAGACGTTTCTTTTGGTGTTGTAATATTAAACTTCTATGTTTGATGTTGGATTACAGGCGACTGGACGAGGGGGGGCGCAACTTGACATGCCACAGGGGAATAAGCTCAAATGGTAGAGCGCTCGCTTATCATGCGAGAGGTAGAGGCATCGATGCCAGCATTCTCCAGCTACGTGGCTTCTTCTTTGCCTCCAATTGAGGCTGACAGGTAACTTCGCAAGCTGATTAGTTCCTACATTTAGGAACTGGACAAAATGAATTGCAAAGTGCACAGAGAAGGGAAACCATGAATGTGACAGCCTTTCCATAACTCAGAATGATATGGTGCAATGTTTTGCACAATCAATGAACATGGACAGAAAGCATACGAAACTGCAAAGAGCACAGAAGGCAGGGCTCGTCCGGGATTTGAACCCGGGACCTCTCGCACCCGAAGCGAGAATCATACCCCTAGACCAACGAGCCTCAACTTCAGGAGCTTTGCGGCCTTGGGAAAAAACAATGAGGTCAGGATACTCAGGAGACAATAAGTTTGGTTTCGGACTAGTTCATCAACACAGTTGCCAAACCGCTTACTCCCTGTACAAGTCGGTATACAGAAATCTTTTTTTTATCAAACGACTTTCTTCTGTCGTGAGTTCCATCATGAGCACTCTGGACTTTAAATCAAGCCATCAGAGTTCAAATCTCAGTGGAACCTCTTTGCGGTTCCTGATGTTTGTCAAATAACTATTTGATTGCAGGTTATATGGGAAGATCGAAGTCAGCAATGCGACGAAACCTGTGGCTTCGAAGATTTAGTGGAAAGTGGTTTGAATTCAATCATCTGTATAACCAGTGCATCGAAAAGCACAGATAATAGGACGTACATATAAGCTTATTAAAATGGCTAGAAACAGACCCCTAGACCAACGGCTCTAGAAAAAAATGCAGGGTATCGGGCAAAAACAAGCAGGTCAGGGTACTCACGAGACAATATGTTTGGTTTTGGACAAGATCATCAATGCATTTGCCAAACCACAGACTGCTTGCCCATTGTTAAAGGTGGTATACAGAAACATACCACTACACCAACAAGCCAAAATTACCAGCAGACTTTGACGTGTGAGGCACTTCACAAACAAAAGAAGGAAGGCCACTCACTCAGTATAAAATACATTTCGTTTCTTCAAGATATGTTCTCACCACAAACTGCTGACCTCTTACACAAGTCGGTAGAAAGAAAACCTTAGAACTTTCCCGGTTCAAATCCGGGACCCGCTTCTAAATTAGATGTTACTTCGGCAGCCGTGATAAAAACGGGAAAGTAAAAAACATGTAAGCCGAGAGGTTTCTTTTGGTGTTGTAATATTAAACTTCTATGTTTGATGTTGGATTACAGGCGACTGGACGAGGGGGGGCGCAACTCGACATGCCACAGGGGAATAAGCTCAAATGGTAGAGCGCTCGCTTATCATGCGAGAGGTAGAGGCATCGATGCCGGCATTCTCCAGCTACGTGCCTTCTTCTTTGCCTCCAATTGAGGCTGACAGGTAACTTCGCAAGCTGACTAGTTCCTACATTTAGGAACTGGACAAAATGAATTGCAAAGTGCACAGAGAAGGGAAACCATGAATGTGACAGCCTTTCCATAACTCAGAATGATATGGTGCAATGTTTTGCACAATCAATGAACATGGACAGAAAGCATACGAAACTGCAAAGAGCACAGAAGGCAGGGCTCGTCCGGGATTTAAACCCGGGACCTCTCGCACCCGAAGCGAGAATCATACCCCTAGACCAACGAGCCTCAACTTCAGGAGCTTTGCGGCCTTGGGGAAAAACAATGAGGTCAGGATACTCAGGAGACAATAAGTTTGGTTTCGGACTAGTTCATCAACACAGGTGCCAAACCGCTTACTCCCTGTATAAGTCTGTATACAGAAATCTTTTTTCTATCAAACGACTTTCTTCATTCGTGAGTTCCATCATGAGCACTCTGGACTTTAAATCCAGCCATCAGAGTTCAAATCTCAGTGGAACCTCTTTGCGGGTCCTGATGTTTGTCAAATAACTATTTGATTGCAGGTTATATGGGAAGATCGAAGTCAGCAATGCGACGAAACCTGTGGCTTCGAAGATTTAGTGGAAAGCGGTTTGAATTCAATCATCTGTATAACCAGTGCACCGAAAAGCACAGATAATAGGACGTACATATAAGCTTATTAAAATGGCTAGAAACAGACCCCTAGACCAACGGCTCTAGACCAAACTGCAGGGTATTGGACAAAGACAAGCAGGTCAGAGTACTCACGAGACAATACGTTTGGTTTTGGATAAGTTCATCAATGCATTTGCCAAACCACAGACTGCTTGCCCATTGTTAAAGGTTGTATACAGAAACATACCACTACACCAATAAGCCAAAATTACCAGCGGACTTTGACGTGTGAGGCACTTCACAAACAAAAGAAGGAAGGCCACTCACTCAGTATTAAATACATTTCGTTTCTTCAAGATATGTTCTAACCACAAACTGCTGACCTCTTATACAAGTAGGTAGAAAGAAAACCTTAGCACTATCCCTGTTCATATCCGGGTCCCCCTTCTAAATTAAATGTTACTTCAGCAGCCGTGATAAAAACGGGAAAGTAAAAAACATGTACGCCGAAACGTTTCTTTTGGTGTTGCAATATTAAACTTCTATGTTTGATGGTGGATTACAGGCGACTGGACGAGGGGGGGCGCAACTCGACATGCCACAGGGGAATAAGCTCAAATGGTAGAGCGCTCGCTTAGCATGCGAGAGGTAGCGGGATCGATGCCCGCATTCTCCAGCGACGTGCCTTCTTCTTTGCCTCCAACTGAGGCTGACAGGTAACTTCGCAAGCTGACTAGTTCCTACATTTAGGAACTGCACAAAAGGATTTGTTGTAAATTGCAAAGAGAAGGGAAAGCATGAATGTGTCACCCTTTCCATAACTCAGAGTGATATGGTGCAATGTTTTGCACACTCAATGAACATGGACAGAAAGCACCAGAAACTGCAAAGAGCTATATCATCAGAAGGCAGGGCTCGTCCGGGATTTGAACCCGGGACCTCTCGCACCCAAAGCGAGAATCATACCCCTAGACCAACGAGCCTCAACTTCAGGAGCTTTGCGGCTTTGGGGAAAAACAATGAGGTCAGGATACTCAGGAGACAATAAGTTTGGTTTCGGACTAGTTCATCAACACAGTTGCCAAACCGCTTACTCCCTGTACAAGTCGGTATACAGAAATCTTTTTTTTATCAAACGAATTTCTTCTGTCGTGAGTTCCATCATGAGCACTCTGGACTTTAAATCCAGCCATCAGAGTTCAAATCTCAGTGGAACCTCTTTGCGGGTCCTGATGTTTGTCAAATAACTATTTGAATGCAGGTTATATGGGAAGATCGAAGTCAGCAATGCGACGAAACCTGTGGCTTTGAAGATTTAGTGGAAAGCGGTTTGAATTCAATCATCTGTATAACCAGTGCACCGAAAAGCACAGATAATAGGACGTACATATACGCTTATTAAAATGGCTAGAAACAGACCCCTAGACCAACGGCTCTAGACCAAACTGCAGGGTATTGGACAAAGACAAGCAGGTCAGGGTACTCACGAGACAATACGTTTGGTTTAGGACAAGATTATCAATGCATTTGCCAAACCACAGACTGCTTGCCCATTGTTAAAGGTGGTATACAGAAACATACCACTACACCAACAAGCCAAAATTACCAGCGGACTTTGACTTGTGAGGCACTTCACAAACAAAAGAAGGAAGGCCACTCACTCAGTATTAAATACATTTCGTTTCTTCAAGATATGTTCTAACCACAAACTGATGACCTCTTATACAAGTCGGTAGAAAGAAAACCTTAGCACTTTCCCAGTTCAAATCCGGGTCCCCCTTCTTAATTAGATGTTACTTCGGCAGCCGTGATAAAAACGGGAAAGTAAAAAACATGTACGCCGAAACGTTTCTTTTGGTGTTGCAATATTAAACTTCTATGTTTGATGGTGGATTACAGGAGACTGGACGAGGGGGGCGCAACTTAACATGCCACAGGGGAATTAGCTCAAATGGTAGAGCGCTCGCTTAGCATGCGAGAGGTAGCGGGATCGATGCCCGCATTCTCCAGCGACGTGCCTTCTTCTTTGCCTCCAACTGAGGCTGACAGGTAACTTCGCAAGCTGACTAGTTCCTACATTTAGGAACTGCACTAAAGGATTTGTTGTAAATTGCAAAGAGAAGGGAAAGCATGAATGTGTCACCCTTTCCATAACTCAGAGTGATATGGTGCAATGTTTTGCACACTCAATGAACATGGACAGAAAGCACCAGAAACTGCAAAGAGCTATATCATCAGAAGGCAGGGCTCGTCCGGGATTTGAACCCGGGACCTCTCGCACCCAAAGCGAGAATCATACCCCTAGACCAACAAGCCTCAACTTCAGGAGCTTTGCGGCCTTGGGGAAAAACAATGAGGTCAGGATACTCAGGAGACAATAAGTTTGGTTTCGGACTAGTTCATCAACACAGTTGCCAAACCGCTTACTCCCTGTACAAGTCGGTATACAGAAATCTTTTTTTATCAAACGAATTTCTTCTGTCGTGAGTTCCATCATGAGCACTCTGGACTTTAAATCCAGCCATCAGAGTTCAAATCTCAGTGGAACCTCTTTGCGGGTCCTGATGTTTGTCAAATAACTATTTGAATGCAGGTTATATGGGAAGATCGAAGTCAGCAATGCGACGAAACCTGTGGCTTCGAAGATTTAGTGGAAAGTGGTTTGAATTCAATCATCTGTATAACCAGTGCATCGAAAAGCACAGATAATAGGACGTACATATAAGCTTATTAAAATGGCTAGAAACAGACCCCTAGACCAACGGCTCTAGAAAAAAATGCAGGGTATCGGGCAAAAACAAGCAGGTCAGGGTACTCACGAGACAATATGTTTGGTTTTGGACAAGATCATCAATGCATTTGCCAAACCACAGACTGCTTGCCCATTGTTAAAGGTTGTATACAGAAACATACCACTACACCAATAAGCCAAAATTACCAGCGGACTTTGACGTGTGAGGCACTTCACAAACAAAAGAAGGAAGGCCACTCACTCAGTATTAAATACATTTCGTTTCTTCAAGATATGTTCTAACCACAAACTGCTGACCTCTTATACAAGTAGGTAGAAAGAAAACCTTAGCACTATCCCTGTTCATATCTGGGTCCCCCTTCTAAATTAGATGTTACTTCGGCAGCCGTGATAAAAACGGGAAAGTAAAAAACATGTACGCCGAAACGTTTCTTTTGGTGTTGCAATATTAAACTTCTATGTTTGATGGTGGATTACAGGCGACTGGACGAGGGGGGCGCAACTTAACATGCCACAGGGGAATTAGCTCAAATGGTAGAGCGCTCGCTTAGCATGCGAGAGGTAGCGGGATCGATGCCCGCATTCTCCAGCGACGTGCCTTCTTCTTTGCCTCCAACTGAGGCTGACAGGTAACTTCGCAAGCTGACTAGTTCCTACATTTAGGAACTGCACAAAAGGATTTGTTGTAAATTGCAAAGAGAAGGGAAAGCATGAATGTGTCACCCTTTCCATAACTCAGAGTGATATGGTGCAATGTTTTGCACACTCAATGAACATGGACAGAAAGCACCAGAAACTGCAAAGAGCTATATCATCAGAAGGCAGGGCTCGTCCGGGATTTGAACCCGGGACCTCTCGCACCCAAAGCGAGAATCATACCCCTAGACCAACGAGCCTCAACTTCAGGAGCTTTGCGGCCTTGGGGAAAAACAATGAGGTCAGGATACTCAGGAGACAATAAGTTTGGTTTCGGACTAGTTCATCAACACAGTTGCCAAACCGCTTACTCCCTGTACAAGTCGGTATACAGAAATCTTTTTTTTATCAAACGAATTTCTTCTGTCGTGAGTTCCATCATGAGCACTCTGGACTTTAAATCCAGCCATCAGAGTTCAAATCTCAGTGGAACCTCTTTGCGGGTCCTGATGTTTGTCAAATAACTATTTGAATGCAGGTTATATGGGAAGATCGAAGTCAGCAATGCGACGAAACCTGTGGCTTTGAAGATTTAGTGGAAAGCGGTTTGAATTCAATCATCTGTATAACCAGTGCACCGAAAAGCACAGATAATAGGACGTACATATACGCTTATTAAAATGGCTAGAAACAGACCCCTAGACCAACGGCTCTAGACCAAACTGCAGGGTATTGGACAAAGACAAGCAGGTCAGGGTACTCACGAGACAATACGTTTGGTTTAGGACAAGATTATCAATGCATTTGCCAAACCACAGACTGCTTGCCCATTGTTAAAGGTGGAATACAGAAACATACCACTACACCAACAAGCCAAAATTACCAGCGGACTTTGACTTGTGAGGCACTTCACAAACAAAAGAAGGAAGGCCACTCACTCAGTATTAAATACATTTCGTTTCTTCAAGATATGTTCTAACCACAAACTGATGACCTCTTATACAAGTCGGTAGAAAGAAAACCTTAGCACTTTCCCAGTTCAAATCCGGGTCCCCCTTCTTAATTAGATGTTACTTCGGCAGCCGTGATAAAAACGGGAAAGTAAAAAACATGTAAGCCGAGACGTTTCTTTTGGTGTTGTAATATTAAACTTCTATGTTTGATGTTGGATTACAGGCGACTGGACGAGGGGGGGCGCAACTCGACATGCCACAGGGGAATAAGCTCAAATGGTAGAGCGCTCGCTTATCATGCGAGAGGTAGAGGCATCGATGCCGGCATTCTCCAGCTACGTGCCTTCTTCTTTGCCTCCAATTGAGGCTGACAGGTAACTTCGCAAGCTGACTAGTTCCTACATTTAGGAACTGGACAAAATGAATTGCAAAGTGCACAGAGAAGGGAAACCATGAATGTGACAGTCTTTTAATAACTCAGAATGATATGGTGCAATGTTTTGCACAATCAATGAACATGGACAGAAAGCATACGAAACTGCAAAGAGCACAGAAGGCAGGGCTCGTCCGGGATTTAAACCCGGGACCTCTCGCACCCGAAGCGAGAATCATACCCCTAGACCAACGAGCCTCAACTTCAGGAGCTTTGCGGCCTTGGGGAAAAACAATGAGGTCAGGATACTCAGGAGACAATAAGTTTGGTTTCGGACTAGTTCATCAACACAGGTGCCAAACCGCTTACTCCCTGTATAAGTCTGTATACAGAAATCTTTTTTCTATCAAACGACTTTCTTCATTCGTGAGTTCCATCATGAGCACTCTGGACTTTAAATCCAGCCATCAGAGTTCAAATCTCAGTGGAACCTCTTTGCGGGTCCTGATGTTTGTCAAATAACTATTTGATTGCAGGTTATATGGGAAGATCGAAGTCAGCAATGCGACGAAACCTGTGGCTTCGAAGATTTAGTGGAAAGCGGTTTGAATTCAATCATCTGTATAACCAGTGCACCGAAAAGCACAGATAATAGGACGTACATATAAGCTTATTAAAATGGCTAGAAACAGACCCCTAGACCAACGGCTCTAGACCAAACTGCAGGGTATTGGACAAAGACAAGCAGGTCAGAGTACTCACGAGACAATACGTTTGGTTTTGGATAAGTTCATCAATGCATTTGCCAAACCACAGACTGCTTGCCCATTGTTAAAGGTTGTATACAGAAACATACCACTACACCAATAAGCCAAAATTACCAGCGGACTTTGACGTGTGAGGCACTTCACAAACAAAAGAAGGAAGGCCACTCACTCAGTATTAAATACATTTCGTTTCTTCAAGATATGTTCTAACCACAAACTGCTGACCTCTTATACAAGTAGGTAGAAAGAAAACCTTAGCACTATCCCTGTTCATATCCGGGTCCCCCTTCTAAATTAAATGTTACTTCGGCAGCCGTGATAAAAACGGGAAAGTAAAAAACATGTACGCCGAAACGTTTCTTTTGGTGTTGCAATATTAAACTTCTATGTTTGATGGTGGATTACAGGCGACTGGACGAGGGGGGGCGCAACTCGACATGCCACAGGGGAATAAGCTCAAATGGTAGAGCGCTCGCTTAGCATGCGAGAGGTAGCGGGATCGATGCCCGCATTCTCCAGCGACGTGCCTTCTTCTTTGCCTCCAACTGAGGCTGACAGGTAACTTCGCAAGCTGACTAGTTCCTACATTTAGGAACTGCACAAAAGGATTTGTTGTAAATTGCAAAGAGAAGGGAAAGCATGAATGTGTCACCCTTTCCATAACTCAGAGTGATATGGTGCAATGTTTTGCACACTCAATGAACATGGACAGAAAGCACCAGAAACTGCAAAGAGCTATATCATCAGAAGGCAGGGCTCGTCCGGGATTTGAACCCGGGACCTCTCGCACCCAAAGCGAGAATCATACCCCTAGACCAACGAGCCTCAACTTCAGGAGCTTTGCGGCTTTGGGGAAAAACAATGAGGTCAGGATACTCAGGAGACAATAAGTTTGGTTTCGGACTAGTTCATCAACACAGTTGCCAAACCGCTTACTCCCTGTACAAGTCGGTATACAGAAATCTTTTTTTTATCAAACGAATTTCTTCTGTCGTGAGTTCCATCATGAGCACTCTGGACTTTAAATCCAGCCATCAGAGTTCAAATCTCAGTGGAACCTCTTTGCGGGTCCTGATGTTTGTCAAATAACTATTTGAATGCAGGTTATATGGGAAGATCGAAGTCAGCAATGCGACGAAACCTGTGGCTTTGAAGATTTAGTGGAAAGCGGTTTGAATTCAATCATCTGTATAACCAGTGCACCGAAAAGCACAGATAATAGGACGTACATATACGCTTATTAAAATGGCTAGAAACAGACCCCTAGACCAACGGCTCTAGACCAAACTGCAGGGTATTGGACAAAGACAAGCAGGTCAGGGTACTCACGAGACAATACGTTTGGTTTAGGACAAGATTATCAATGCATTTGCCAAACCACAGACTGCTTGCCCATTGTTAAAGGTGGTATACAGAAACATACCACTACACCAACAAGCCAAAATTACCAGCGGACTTTGACTTGTGAGGCACTTCACAAACAAAAGAAGGAAGGCCACTCACTCAGTATTAAATACATTTCGTTTCTTCAAGATATGTTCTAACCACAAACTGATGACCTCTTATACAAGTCGGTAGAAAGAAAACCTTAGCACTTTCCCAGTTCAAATCCGGGTCCCCCTTCTTAATTAGATGTTACTTCGGCAGCCGTGATAAAAACGGGAAAGTAAAAAACATGTACGCCGAAACGTTTCTTTTGGTGTTGCAATATTAAACTTCTATGTTTGATGGTGGATTACAGGAGACTGGACGAGGGGGGCGCAACTTAACATGCCACAGGGGAATTAGCTCAAATGGTAGAGCGCTCGCTTAGCATGCGAGAGGTAGCGGGATCGATGCCCGCATTCTCCAGCGACGTGCCTTCTTCTTTGCCTCCAACTGAGGCTGACAGGTAACTTCGCAAGCTGACTAGTTCCTACATTTAGGAACTGCACTAAAGAATTTGTTGTAAATTGCAAAGAGAAGGGAAAGCATGAATGTGTCACCCTTTCCATAACTCAGAGTGATATGGTGCAATGTTTTGCACACTCAATGAACATGGACAGAAAGCACCAGAAACTGCAAAGAGCTATATCATCAGAAGGCAGGGCTCGTCCGGGATTTGAACCCGGGACCTCTCGCACCCAAAGCGAGAATCATACCCCTAGACCAACAAGCCTCAACTTCAGGAGCTTTGCGGCCTTGGGGAAAAACAATGAGGTCAGGATACTCAGGAGACAATAAGTTTGGTTTCGGACTAGTTCATCAACACAGTTGCCAAACCGCTTACTCCCTGTACAAGTCGGTATACAGAAATCTTTTTTTATCAAACGAATTTCTTCTGTCGTGAGTTCCATCATGAGCACTCTGGACTTTAAATCCAGCCATCAGAGTTCAAATCTCAGTGGAACCTCTTTGCGGGTCCTGATGTTTGTCAAATAACTATTTGAATGCAGGTTATATGGGAAGATCGAAGTCAGCAATGCGACGAAACCTGTGGCTTCGAAGATTTAGTGGAAAGTGGTTTGAATTCAATCATCTGTATAACCAGTGCATCGAAAAGCACAGATAATAGGACGTACATATAAGCTTATTAAAATGGCTAGAAACAGACCCCTAGACCAAAGGCTCTAGAAAAAAATGCAGGGTATCGGGCAAAAACAAGCAGGTCAGGGTACTCACGAGACAATATGTTTGGTTTTGGACAAGATCATCAATGCATTTGCCAAACCACAGACTGCTTGCCCATTGTTAAAGGTTGTATACAGAAACATACCACTACACCAATAAGCCAAAATTACCAGCGGACTTTGACGTGTGAGGCACTTCACAAACAAAAGAAGGAAGGCCACTCACTCAGTATTAAATACATTTCGTTTCTTCAAGATATGTTCTAACCACAAACTGCTGACCTCTTATACAAGTAGGTAGAAAGAAAACCTTAGCACTATCCCTGTTCATATCCGGGTCCCCCTTCTAAATTAGATGTTACTTCGGCAGCCGTGATAAAAACGGGAAAGTAAAAAACATGTACGCCGAAACGTTTCTTTTGGTGTTGCAATATTAAACTTCTATGTTTGATGGTGGATTACAGGCGACTGGACGAGGGGGGCGCAACTTAACATGCCACAGGGGAATTAGCTCAAATGGTAGAGCGCTCGCTTAGCATGCGAGAGGTAGCGGGATCGATGCCCGCATTCTCCAGCGACGTGCCTTCTTCTTTGCCTCCAACTGAGGCTGACAGGTAACTTCGCAAGCTGACTAGTTCCTACATTTAGGAACTGCACAAAAGGATTTGTTGTAAATTGCAAAGAGAAGGGAAAGCATGAATGTGTCACCCTTTCCATAACTCAGAGTGATATGGTGCAATGTTTTGCACACTCAATGAACATGGACAGAAAGCACCAGAAACTGCAAAGAGCTATATCATCAGAAGGCAGGGCTCGTCCGGGATTTGAACCCGGGACCTCTCGCACCCGAAGCGAGAATCATACCCCTAGACCAACGAGCCTCAATTTCAGGAGCTTTGCGGCCTTGGGGAAAAACAATGAGGTCAGGATACTCATGAGACAATAAGTTTGGTTTCGGACTAGTTCATCAACACAGTTGCCAAACCGCTTACTCCCTGTACAAGTCGGTATACAGAAATCTTTTTTTTATCAAACGAATTTCTTCTGTCGTGAGTTCCATCATGAGCACTCTGGACTTTAAATCCAGCCATCAGAGTTCAAATCTCAGTGGAACCTCTTTGCGGGTCCTGATGTTTGTCAAATAACTATTTGAATGCAGGTTATATGGGAAGATCGAAGTCAGCAATGCGACGAAACCTGTGGCTTTGAAGATTTAGTGGAAAGCGGTTTGAATTCAATCATCTGTATAACCAGTGCACCGAAAAGCACAGATAATAGGACGTACATATACGCTTATTAAAATGGCTAGAAACAGACCCCTAGACCAACGGCTCTAGACCAAACTGCAGGGTATTGGACAAAGACAAGCAGGTCAGGGTACTCACGAGACAATACGTTTGGTTTAGGACAAGATTATCAATGCATTTGCCAAACCACAGACTGCTTGCCCATTGTTAAAGGTGGTATACAGAAACATACCACTACACCAACAAGCCAAAATTACCAGCGGACTTTGACGTGTGAGGCACTTCACAAACAAAAGAAGGAAGGCCACTCACTCAGTATAAAATACATTTCGTTTCTTCAAGATATGTTCTAACCACAAACTGCTGACCTCTTACACAAGTCGGTAGAAAGAAAACCTTAGAACTTTCCCGGTTCAAATCCGGGACCCGCTTCTAAATTAGATGTTACTTCGGCAGCCGTGATAAAAACGGGAAAGTAAAAAACATGTAAGCCGAGAGGTTACTCTTTTGGTGTTGTAATATTAAACTTCTATGTTTGATGTTGGATTACAGGCGACTGGACGAGGGGGGGCGCAACTCGACATGCCACAGGGGAATAAGCTCAAATGGTAGAGCGCTCGCTTATCATGCGAGAGGTAGAGGCATCGATGCCGGCATTCTCCAGCTACGTGCCTTCTTCTTTGCCTCCAATTGAGGCTGACAGGTAACTTCGCAAGCTGACTAGTTCCTACATTTAGGAACTGGACAAAATGAATTGCAAAGTGCACAGAGAAGGGAAACCATGAATGTGACAGCCTTTCCATAACTCAGAATGATATGGTGCAATGTTTTGCACAATCAATGAACATGGACAGAAAGCATACGAAACTGCAAAGAGCACAGAAGGCAGGGCTCGTCCGGGATTTAAACCCGGGACCTCTCGCACCCGAAGCGAGAATCATACCCCTAGACCAACGAGCCTCAACTTCAGGAGCTTTGCGGCCTTGGGGAAAAACAATGAGGTCAGGATACTCAGGAGACAATAAGTTTGGTTTCGGAGTAGTTCATCAACACAGGTGCCAAACCGCTTACTCCCTGTATAAGTCTGTATACAGAAATCTTTTTTCTATCAAACGACTTTCTTCATTCGTGAGTTCCATCATGAGCACTCTGGACTTTAAATCCAGCCATCAGAGTTCAAATCTCAGTGGAACCTCTTTGCGGGTCCTGATGTTTGTCAAATAACTATTTGATTGCAGGTTATATGGGAAGATCGAAGTCAGCAATGCGACGAAACCTGTGGCTTCGAAGATTTAGTGGAAAGCGGTTTGAATTCAATCATCTGTATAACCAGTGCACCGAAAAGCACAGATAATAGGACGCACATATAAGCTTATTAAAATGGCTAGAAACAGACCCCTAGACCAACGGCTCTAGACCAAACTGCAGGGTATTGGACAAAGACAAGCAGGTCAGAGTACTCACGAGACAATACGTTTGGTTTTGGATAAGTTCATCAATGCATTTGCCAAACCACAGACTGCTTGCCCATTGTTAAAGGTTGTATACAGAAACATACCACTACACCAATAAGCCAAAATTACCAGCGGACTTTGACGTGTGAGGCACTTCACAAACAAAAGAAGGAAGGCCACTCACTCAGTATTAAATACATTTCGTTTCTTCAAGATATGTTCTAACCACAAACTGCTGACCTCTTATACAAGTAGGTAGAAAGAAAACCTTAGCACTATCCCTGTTCATATCTGGGTCCCCCTTCTAAATTAGATGTTACTTCGGCAGCCGTGATAAAAACGGGAAAGTAAAAAACATGTACGCCGAAACGTTTCTTTTGGTGTTGCAATATTAAACTTCTATGTTTGATGGTGGATTACAGGCGACTGGACGAGGGGGGCGCAACTTAACATGCCACAGGGGAATTAGCTCAAATGGTAGAGCGCTCGCTTAGCATGCGAGAGGTAGCGGGATCGATGCCCGAATTCTCCAGCGACGTGCCTTCTTCTTTGCCTCCAACTGAGGCTGACAGGTAACTTCGCAAGCTGACTAGTTCCTACATTTAGGAACTGCACAAAAGGATTTGTTGTAAATTGCAAAGAGAAGGGAAAGCATGAATGTGTCACCCTTTCCATAACTCAGAGTGATATGGTGCAATGTTTTGCACACTCAATGAACATGGACAGAAAGCACCAGAAACTGCAAAGAGCTATATCATCAGAAGGCAGGGCTCGTCCGGGATTTGAACCCGGGACCTCTCGCACCCAAAGCGAGAATCATACCCCTAGACCAACGAGCCTCAACTTCAGGAGCTTTGCGGCCTTGGGGAAAAACAATGAGGTCAGGATACTCAGGAGACAATAAGTTTGGTTTCGGACTAGTTCATCAACACAGTTGCCAAACCGCTTACTCCCTGTACAAGTCGGTATACAGAAATCTTTTTTTTATCAAACGAATTTCTTCTGTCGTGAGTTCCATCATGAGCACTCTGGACTTTAAATCCAGCCATCAGAGTTCAAATCTCAGTGGAACCTCTTTGCGGGTCCTGATGTTTGTCAAATAACTATTTGAATGCAGGTTATATGGGAAGATCGAAGTCAGCAATGCGACGAAACCTGTGGCTTTGAAGATTTAGTGGAAAGCGGTTTGAATTCAATCATCTGTATAACCAGTGCACCGAAAAGCACAGATAATAGGACGTACATATACGCTTATTAAAATGGCTAGAAACAGACCCCTAGACCAACGGCTCTAGACCAAACTGCAGGGTATTGGACAAAGACAAGCAGGTCAGGGTACTCACGAGACAATACGTTTGGTTTAGGACAAGATTATCAATGCATTTGCCAAACCACAGACTGCTTGCCCATTGTTAAAGGTGGAATACAGAAACATACCACTACACCAACAAGCCAAAATTACCAGCGGACTTTGACTTGTGAGGCACTTCACAAACAAAAGAAGGAAGGCCACTCACTCAGTATTAAATACATTTCGTTTCTTCAAGATATGTTCTAACCACAAACTGATGACCTCTTATACAAGTCGGTAGAAAGAAAACCTTAGCACTTTCCCAGTTCAAATCCGGGTCCCCCTTCTTAATTAGATGTTACTTCGGCAGCCGTGATAAAAACGGGAAAGTAAAAAACATGTAAGCCGAGACGTTTCTTTTGGTGTTGTAATATTAAACTTCTATGTTTGATGTTGGATTACAGGCGACTGGACGAGGGGGGGCGCAACTTGACATGCCACAGGGGAATAAGCTCAAATGGTAGAGCGCTCGCTTATCATGCGAGAGGTAGAGGCATCGATGCCAGCATTCTCCAGCTACGTGGCTTCTTCTTTGCCTCCAATTGAGGCTGACAGGTAACTTCGCAAGCTGACTAGTTCCTACATTTAGGAACTGGACAAAATGAATTGCAAAGTGCACAGAGAAGGGAAACCATGAATGTGACAGCCTTTCCATAACTCAGAATGATATGGTGCAATGTTTTGCACAATCAATGAACATAGACAGAAAGCATACGAAACTGCAAAGAGCACAGAAGGCAGGGCTCGTCCGGGATTTGAACCCGGGACCTCTCGCACCCGAAGCGAGAATCATACCCCTAGACCAACGAGCCTCAACTTCAAAAGCTTTGCGGCCTTGGGAAAAAACAATGAGGTCAGGATACTCAGGAGACAATAAGTTTGGTTTCGGACTAGTTCATCAACACAGTTGCCAAACCGCTTACTCCCTGTACAAGTCGGTATACAGAAATCTTTTTTTTATCAAACGACTTTCTTCTGTCGTGAGTTCCATCATGAGCACTCTGGACTTTAAATCAAGCCATCAGATTTCAAATCTCAGTGGAACCTCTTTGCGGGTCCTGATGTTTGTCAAATAACTATTTGATTGCAGGTTATATGGGAAGATCGAAGTCAGCAATGCAACGAAACCTGTGGCTTCGAAGATTTAGTGGAAAGCGGTTTGAATTCAATCATCTGTATAACCAGTGCACCGAAAAGCACAGATAATAGGACGTACATATAAGCTTATTAAAATGGCTAGAAACAGACCCCTAGACCAACGGCTCTAGACCAAACTGCAGGGTATTGGACAAAGACAAGCAGGTCAGAGTACTCACGAGACAATACGTTTGGTTTTGGATAAGTTCATCAATGCATTTGCCAAACCACAGACTGCTTGCCCATTGTTAAAGGTTGTATACAGAAACATACCACTACACCAATAAGCCAAAATTACCAGAGGACTTTGACGTGTGAGGCACTTCACAAACAAAAGAAGGAAGGCCACTCACTCAGTATTAAATACATTTCGTTTCTTCAAGATATGTTCTAACCACAAACTGCTGACCTCTTATACAAGTAGGTAGAAAGAAAACCTTAGCACTATCCCTGTTCATATCCGGGTCCCCCTTCTAAATTAGATGTTACTTCGGCAGCCGTGATAAAAACGGGAAAGTAAAAAACATGTACGCCGAAACGTTTCTTTTGGTGTTGCAATATTAAACTTCTATGTTTGATGGTGGATTACAGGCGACTGGACGAGGGGGGGCGCAACTCGTGATGCCACAGGGGAATTAGCTCAAATGGTAGAGCGCTCGCTTAGCATGCGAGAGGTAGCGGGATCGATGCCCGCATTCTCCAGCGGACGTGCCTTCTTCTTTGCCTCCAACTGAGGCTGACAGGTAACTTCGCAAGCTGACTAGTTCCTACATTTAGGAACTGCACAAAAGGATTTGTTGTAAATTGCAAAGAGAAGGGAAAGCATGAATGTGTCACCCTTTCCATAACTCAGAGTGATATGGTGCAATGTTTTGCACACTCAATGAACATGGACAGAAAGCACCAGAAACTGCAAAGAGCTATATCATCAGAAGGCAGGGCTCGTCCGGGATTTGAACCCGGGACCTCTCGCACCCAAAGCGAGAATCATACCCCTAGACCAACGAGCCTCAACTTCAGGAGCTTTGCGGCCTTGGGGAAAAACAATGAGGTCAGGATACTCAGGAGACAATAAGTTTGGTTTCGGACTAGTTCATCAACACAGTTGCCAAACCGCTTACTCCCTGTACAAGTCTTATACAGAAATCTTTTTTTTATCAAACGAATTTCTTCTGTCGTGAGTTCCATCATGAGCACTCTGGACTTTAAATCCAGCCATCAGAGTTCAAATCTCAGTGGAACCTCTTTGCGGGTCCTGATGTTTGTCAAATAACTATTTGAATGCAGGTTATATGGGAAGATCGAAGTCAGCAATGCGACGAAACCTGTGGCTTTGAAGATTTAGTGGAAAGCGGTTTGAATTCAATCATCTGTATAACCAGTGCACCGAAAAGCACAGATAATAGGACGTACATATACGCTTATTAAAATGGCTAGAAACAGACCCCTAGACCAACGGCTCTAGACCAAACTGCAGGGTATTGGACAAAGACAAGCAGGTCAGGGTACTCACGAGACAATACGTTTGGTTTAGGACAAGATTATCAATGCATTTGCCAAACCACAGACTGCTTGCCCATTGTTAAAGGTGGTATACAGAAACATACCACTACACCAACAAGCCAAAATTACCAGCGGACTTTGACTTGTGAGGCACTTCACAAACAAAAGAAGGAAGGCCACTCACTCAGTATTAAATACATTTCGTTTCTTCAAGATATGTTCTAACCACAAACTGATGACCTCTTATACAAGTCGGTAGAAAGAAAACCTTAGCACTTTCCCAGTTCAAATCCGGGTCCCCCTTCTTAATTAGATGTTACTTCGGCAGCCGTGATAAAAACGGGAAAGTAAAAAACATGTAAGCCGAGACGTTTCTTTTGGTGTTGTAATATTAAACTTCTATGTTTGATGTTGGATTACAGGCGACTGGACGAGGGGGGGCGCAACTTGACATGCCACAGGGGAATAAGCTCAAATGGTAGAGCGCTCGCTTATCATGCGAGAGGTAGAGGCATCGATGCCAGCATTCTCCAGCTACGTGGCTTCTTCTTTGCCTCCAATTGAGGCTGACAGGTAACTTCGCAAGCTGACTAGTTCCTACATTTAGGAACTGGACAAAATGAATTGCAAAGTGCACAGAGAAGGGAAACCATGAATGTGACAGCCTTTCCATAACTCAGAATGATATGGTGCAATGTTTTGCACAATCAATGAACATGGACAGAAAGCATACGAAACTGCAAAGAGCACAGAAGGCAGGGCTCGTCCAGGATTTGAACCCGGGACCTCTCGCACCCGAAGCGAGAATCATACCCCTAGACCAACGAGCCTCAACTTCAAGAGCTTTGCGGCCTTGGGAAAAAACAATGAGGTCAGGATACTCAGGAGACAATAAGTTTGGTTTCGGACTAGTTCATCAACACAGTTGCCAAACCGCTTACTCCCTGTACAAGTCGGTATACAGAAATCTTTTTTTTATCAAACGACTTTCTTCTGTCGTGAGTTCCATCATGAGCACTCTGGACTTTAAATCAAGCCATCAGAGTTCAAATCTCAGTGGAACCTCTTTGCGGGTCCTGATGTTTGTCAAATAACTATTTGATTGCAGGTTATATGGAAAGATCGAAGTCAGCAATGCGACGAAACCTGTGGCTTCGAAGATTTAGTGGAAAGCGGTTTGAATTCAATCATCTGTATAACCAGTGCACCGAAAAGCACAGATAATAGGACGTACATATAAGCTTATTAAAATGGCTAGAAACAGACCCCTAGACCAACGGCTCTAGACCAAACTGCAGGGTATTGGACAAAGACAAGCAGGTCAGAGTACTCACGAGACAATACGTTTGGTTTTGGATAAGTTCATCAATGCATTTGCCAAACCACAGACTGCTTGCCCATTGTTAAAGGTTGTATACAGAAACATACCACTACACCAATAAGCCAAAATTACCAGCGGACTTTGACGTGTGAGGCACTTCACAAACAAAAGAAGGAAGGCCACTCACTCAGTATTAAATACATTTCGTTTCTTCAAGATATGTTCTAACCACAAACTGCTGACCTCTTATACAAGTAGGTAGAAAGAAAACCTTAGCACTATCCCTGTTCATATCCGGGTCCCCCTTCTAAATTAGATGTTACTTCGGCAGCCGTGATAAAAACGGGAAAGTAAAAAACATGTACGCCGAAACGTTTCTTTTGGTGTTGCAATATTAAACTTCTATGTTTGATGGTGGATTACAGGCGACTGGACGAGGGGGGGCGCAACTCGTGATGCCACAGGGGAATTAGCTCAAATGGTAGAGCGCTCGCTTAGCATGCGAGAGGTAGCGGGATCGATGCCCGCATTCTCCAGCGGACGTGCCTTCTTCTTTGCCTCCAACTGAGGCTGACAGGTAACTTCGCAAGCTGACTAGTTCCTACATTTAGGAACTGCACAAAAGGATTTGTTGTAAATTGCAAAGAGAAGGGAAAGCATGAATGTGTCACCCTTTCCATAACTCAGAGTGATATGGTGCAATGTTTTGCACACTCAATGAACATGGACAGAAAGCACCAGAAACTGCAAAGAGCTATATCATCAGAAGGCAGGGCTCGTCCGGGATTTGAACCCGGGACCTCTCGCACCCAAAGCGAGAATCATACCCCTAGACCAACGAGCCTCAACTTCAGGACCTTTGCGGCCTTGGGGAAAAACAATGAGGTCAGGATACTCAGGAGACAATAAGTTTGGTTTCGGACTAGTTCATCAACACAGTTGCCAAACCGCTTACTCCCTGTACAAGTCTTATACAGAAATCTTTTTTTTATCAAACGAATTTCTTCTGTCGTGAGTTCCATCATGAGCACTCTGGACTTTAAATCCAGCCATCAGAGTTCAAATCTCAGTGGAACCTCTTTGCGGGTCCTGATGTTTGTCAAATAACTATTTGAATGCAGGTTATATGGGAAGATCGAAGTCAGCAATGCGACGAAACCTGTGGCTTTGAAGATTTAGTGGAAAGCGGTTTGAATTCAATCATCTGTATAACCAGTGCACCGAAAAGCACAGATAATAGGACGTACATATACGCTTATTAAAATGGCTAGAAACAGACCCCTAGACCAACGGCTCTAGACCAAACTGCAGGGTATTGGACAAAGACAAGCAGGTCAGGGTACTCACGAGACAATACGTTTGGTTTAGGACAAGATTATCAATGCATTTGCCAAACCACAGACTGCTTGCCCATTGTTAAAGGTGGTATACAGAAACATACCACTACACCAACAAGCCAAAATTACCAGCGGACTTTGACTTGTGAGGCACTTCACAAACAAAAGAAGGAAGGCCACTCACTCAGTATTAAATACATTTCGTTTCTTCAAGATATGTTCTAACCACAAACTGATGACCTCTTATACAAGTCGGTAGAAAGAAAACCTTAGCACTTTCCCAGTTCAAATCCGGGTCCCCCTTCTTAATTAGATGTTACTTCGGCAGCCGTGATAAAAACGGGAAAGTAAAAAACATGTAAGCCGAGACGTTTCTTTTGGTGTTGTAATATTAAACTTCTATGTTTGATGTTGGATTACAGGCGACTGGACGAGGGGGGGCGCAACTTGACATGCCACAGGGGAATAAGCTCAAATGGTAGAGCGCTCGCTTATCATGCGAGAGGTAGAGGCATCGATGCCAGCATTCTCCAGCTACGTGGCTTCTTCTTTGCCTCCAATTGAGGCTGACAGGTAACTTCGCAAGCTGACTAGTTCCTACATTTAGGAACTGGACAAAATGAATTGCAAAGTGCACAGAGAAGGGAAACCATGAATGTGACAGCCTTTCCATAACTCAGAATGATATGGTGCAATGTTTTGCACAATCAATGAACATGGACAGAAAGCATACGAAACTGCAAAGAGCACAGAAGGCAGGGCTCGTCCAGGATTTGAACCCGGGACCTCTCGCACCCGAAGCGAGAATCATACCCCTAGACCAACGAGCCTCAACTTCAAGAGCTTTGCGGCCTTGGGAAAAAACAATGAGGTCAGGATACTCAGGAGACAATAAGTTTGGTTTCGGACTAGTTCATCAACACAGTTGCCAAACCGCTTACTCCCTGTACAAGTCGGTATACAGAAATCTTTTTTTTATCAAACGACTTTCTTCTGTCGTGAGTTCCATCATGAGCACTCTGGACTTTAAATCAAGCCATCAGAGTTCAAATCTCAGTGGAACCTCTTTGCGGGTCCTGATGTTTGTCAAATAACTATTTGATTGCAGGTTATATGGGAAGATCGAAGTCAGCAATGCGACGAAACCTGTGGCTTCGAAGATTTAGTGGAAAGCGGTTTGAATTCAATCATCTGTATAACCAGTGCACCGAAAAGCACAGATAATAGGACGTACATATAAGCTTATTAAAATGGCTAGAAACAGACCCCTAGACCAACGGCTCTAGACCAAACTGCAGGGTATTGGACAAAGACAAGCAGGTCAGAGTACTCACGAGACAATACGTTTGGTTTTGGATAAGTTCATCAATGCATTTGCCAAACCACAGACTGCTTGCCCATTGTTAAAGGTTGTATACAGAAACATACCACTACACCAATAAGCCAAAATTACCAGCGGACTTTGACGTGTGAGGCACTTCACAAACAAAAGAAGGAAGGCCACTCACTCAGTATTAAATACATTTCGTTTCTTCAAGATATGTTCTAACCACAAACTGCTGACCTCTTATACAAGTAGGTAGAAAGAAAACCTTAGCACTATCCCTGTTCATATCCGGGTCCCCCTTCTAAATTAGATGTTACTTCGGCAGCCGTGATAAAAACGGGAAAGTAAAAAACATGTACGCCGAAACGTTTCTTTTGGTGTTGCAATATTAAACTTCTATGTTTGATGGTGGATTACAGGCGACTGGACGAGGGGGGGCGCAACTCGTGATGCCACAGGGGAATTAGCTCAAATGGTAGAGCGCTCGCTTAGCATGCGAGAGGTAGCGGGATCGATGCCCGCATTCTCCAGCGGACGTGCCTTCTTCTTTGCCTCCAACTGAGGCTGACAGGTAACTTCGCAAGCTGACTAGTTCCTACATTTAGGAACTGCACAAAAGGATTTGTTGTAAATTGCAAAGAGAAGGGAAAGCATGAATGTGTCACCCTTTCCATAACTCAGAGTGATATGGTGCAATGTTTTGCACACTCAATGAACATGGACAGAAAGCACCAGAAACTGCAAAGAGCTATATCATCAGAAGGCAGGGCTCGTCCGGGATTTGAACCCGGGACCTCTCGCACCCAAAGCGAGAATCATACCCCTAGACCAACGAGCCTCAACTTCAGGAGCTTTGCGGCCTTGGGGAAAAACAATGAGGTCAGGATACTCAGGAGACAATAAGTTTGGTTTCGGACTAGTTCATCAACACAGTTGCCAAACCGCTTACTCCCTGTACAAGTCTTATACAGAAATCTTTTTTTTATCAAACGAATTTCTTCTGTCGTGAGTTCCATCATGAGCACTCTGGACTTTAAATCCAGCCATCAGAGTTCAAATCTCAGTGGAACCTCTTTGCGGGTCCTGATGTTTGTCAAATAACTATTTGAATGCAGGTTATATGGGAAGATCGAAGTCAGCAATGCGACGAAACCTGTGGCTTTGAAGATTTAGTGGAAAGCGGTTTGAATTCAATCATCTGTATAACCAGTGCACCGAAAAGCACAGATAATAGGACGTACATATACGCTTATTAAAATGGCTAGAAACAGACCCCTAGACCAACGGCTCTAGACCAAACTGCAGGGTATTGGACAAAGACAAGCAGGTCAGGGTACTCACGAGACAATACGTTTGGTTTAGGACAAGATTATCAATGCATTTGCCAAACCACAGACTGCTTGCCCATTGTTAAAGGTGGTATACAGAAACATACCACTACACCAACAAGCCAAAATTACCAGCGGACTTTGACTTGTGAGGCACTTCACAAACAAAAGAAGGAAGGCCACTCACTCAGTATTAAATACATTTCGTTTCTTCAAGATATGTTCTAACCACAAACTGATGACCTCTTATACAAGTCGGTAGAAAGAAAACCTTAGCACTTTCCCAGTTCAAATCCGGGTCCCCCTTCTTAATTAGATGTTACTTCGGCAGCCGTGATAAAAACGGGAAAGTAAAAAACATGTAAGCCGAGACGTTTCTTTTGGTGTTGTAATATTAAACTTCTATGTTTGATGTTGGATTACAGGCGACTGGACGAGGGGGGGCGCAACTTGACATGCCACAGGGGAATAAGCTCAAATGGTAGAGCGCTCGCTTATCATGCGAGAGGTAGAGGCATCGATGCCAGCATTCTCCAGCTACGTGGCTTCTTCTTTGCCTCCAATTGAGGCTGACAGGTAACTTCGCAAGCTGACTAGTTCCTACATTTAGGAACTGGACAAAATGAATTGCAAAGTGCACAGAGAAGGGAAACCATGAATGTGACAGCCTTTCCATAACTCAGAATGATATGGTGCAATGTTTTGCACAATCAATGAACATGGACAGAAAGCATACGAAACTGCAAAGAGCACAGAAGGCAGGGCTCGTCCAGGATTTGAACCCGGGACCTCTCGCACCCGAAGCGAGAATCATACCCCTAGACCAACGAGCCTCAACTTCAAGAGCTTTGCGGCCTTGGGAAAAAACAATGAGGTCAGGATACTCAGGAGACAATAAGTTTGGTTTCGGACTAGTTCATCAACACAGTTGCCAAACCGCTTACTCCCTGTACAAGTCGGTATACAGAAATCTTTTTTTTATCAAACGACTTTCTTCTGTCGTGAGTTCCATCATGAGCACTCTGGACTTTAAATCAAGCCATCAGAGTTCAAATCTCAGTGGAACCTCTTTGCGGGTCCTGATGTTTGTCAAATAACTATTTGATTGCAGGTTATATGGGAAGATCGAAGTCAGCAATGCGACGAAACCTGTGGCTTCGAAGATTTAGTGGAAAGCGGTTTGAATTCAATCATCTGTATAACCAGTGCACCGAAAAGCACAGATAATAGGACGTACATATAAGCTTATTAAAATGGCTAGAAACAGACCCCTAGACCAACGGCTCTAGACCAAACTGCAGGGTATTGGACAAAGACAAGCAGGTCAGAGTACTCACGAGACAATACGTTTGGTTTTGGATAAGTTCATCAATGCATTTGCCAAACCACAGACTGCTTGCCCATTGTTAAAGGTTGTATACAGAAACATACCACTACACCAATAAGCCAAAATTACCAGCGGACTTTGACGTGTGAGGCACTTCACAAACAAAAGAAGGAAGGCCACTCACTCAGTATTAAATACATTTCGTTTCTTCAAGATATGTTCTAACCACAAACTGCTGACCTCTTATACAAGTAGGTAGAAAGAAAACCTTAGCACTATCCCTGTTCATATCCGGGTCCCCCTTCTAAATTAGATGTTACTTCGGCAGCCGTGATAAAAACGGGAAAGTAAAAAACATGTACGCCGAAACGTTTCTTTTGGTGTTGCAATATTAAACTTCTATGTTTGATGGTGGATTACAGGCGACTGGACGAGGGGGGCGCAACTTAACATGCCACAGGGGAATTAGCTCAAATGGTAGAGCGCTCGCTTAGCATGCGAGAGGTAGCGGGATCGATGCCCGCATTCTCCAGCGACGTGCCTTCTTCTTTGCCTCCAACTGAGGCTGACAGGTAACTTCGCAAGCTGACTAGTTCCTACATTTAGGAACTGCACAAAAGGATTTGTTGTAAATTGCAAAGAGAAGGGAAACCATGAATGTGTCACCCTTTCCATAACTCAGAGTGATATGGTGCAATGTTTTGCACACTCAATGAACATGGACAGAAAGCACCAGAAACTGCAAAGAGCTATATCATCAGAAGGCAGGGCTCGTCCGGGATTTGAACCCGGGACCTCTCGCACCCAAAGCGAGAATCATACCCCTAGACCAACGAGCCTCAACTTCAGGAGCTTTGCGGCCTTGGGGAAAAACAATGAGGTCAGGATACTCAGGAGACAATAAGTTTGGTTTCGGACTAGTTCATCAACACAGTTGCCAAACCGCTTACTCCCTGTACAAGTCGGTATACAGAAATCTTTTTTTTATCAAACGAATTTCTTCTGTCGTGAGTTCCATCATGAGCACTCTGGACTTTAAATCCAGCCATCAGAGTTCAAATCTCAGTGGAACCTCTTTGCGGGTCCTGATGTTTGTCAAATAACTATTTGAATGCAGGTTATATGGGAAGATCGAAGTCAGCAATGCGACGAAACCTGTGGCTTTGAAGATTTAGTGGAAAGCGGTTTGAATTCAATCATCTGTATAACCAGTGCACCGAAAAGCACAGATAATAGGACGTACATATACGCTTATTAAAATGGCTAGAAACAGACCCCTAGACCAACGGCTCTAGACCAAACTGCAGGGTATTGGACAAAGACAAGCAGGTCAGGGTACTCACGAGACAATACGTTTGGTTTAGGACAAGATTATCAATGCATTTGCCAAACCACAGACTGCTTGCCCATTGTTAAAGGTGGTATACAGAAACATACCACTACACCAACAAGCCAAAATTACCAGCGGACTTTGACTTGTGAGGCACTTCACAAACAAAAGAAGGAAGGCCACTCACTCAGTATTAAATACATTTCGTTTCTTCAAGATATGTTCTAACCACAAACTGATGACCTCTTATACAAGTCGGTAGAAAGAAAACCTTAGCACTTTCCCAGTTCAAATCCGGGTCCCCCTTCTTAATTAGATGTTACTTCGGCAGCCGTGATAAAAACGGGAAAGTAAAAAACATGTAAGCCAAGACGTTTCTTTTGGTGTTGTAATATTAAACTTCTATGTTTGATGTTGGATTACAGGCGACTGGACGAGGGGGGGCGCAACTTGACATGCCACAGGGGAATAAGCTCAAATGGTAGAGCGCTCGCTTATCATGCGAGAGGTAGAGGCATCGATGCCAGCATTCTCCAGCTACGTGGCTTCTTCTTTGCCTCCAATTGAGGCTGACAGGTAACTTCGCAAGCTGACTAGTTCCTACATTTAGGAACTGGACAAAATGAATTGCAAAGTGCACAGAGAAGGGAAACCATGAATGTGACAGCCTTTCCATAACTCAGAATGATATGGTGCAATGTTTTGCACAATCAATGAACATGGACAGAAAGCATACGAAACTGCAAAGAGCACAGAAGGCAGGGCTCGTCCGGGATTTGAACCCGGGACCTCTCGCACCCGAAGCGAGAATCATACCCCTAGACCAAAGAGCCTCAACTTCAGGAGCTTTGCGGCCTTGGGAAAAAACAATGAGGTCAGGATACTCAGGAGACAATAAGTTTGGTTTCGGACTAGTTCATCAACACAGTTGCCAAACCGCTTACTCCCTGTACAAGTCGGTATACAGAAATCTTTTTTTTATCAAACGACTTTCTTCTGTCGTGAGTTCCATCATGAGCACTCTGGACTTTAAATCAAGCCATCAGAGTTCAAATCTCAGTGGAACCTCTTTGCGGGTCCTGATGTTTGTCAAATAACTATTTGATTGCAGGTTATATGGGAAGATCGAAGTCAGCAATGCGACGAAACCTGTGGCTTCGAAGATTTAGTGGAAAGTGGTTTGAATTCAATCATCTGTATAACCAGTGCATCGAAAAGCACAGATAATAGGACGTACATATAAGCTTATTAAAATGGCTAGAAACAGACCCCTAGACCAACGGCTCTAGAAAAAAATGCAGGGTATTGGGCAAAAACAAGCAGGTCAGGGTACTCACGAGACAATATGTTTGGTTTTGGACAAGATCATCAATGCATTTGCCAAACCAAAGACTGCTTGCCTATTGTTAAAGGTGGTATACAGAAACATGCCACTACACCAACAAGCCAAAATTACCAGCGGACTTTGACGTGTGAGGCACTTCACAAACAAAAGAAGGAAGGCCACTCACTCAGTATAAAATACATTTCGTTTCTTTAAGATATGTTCTAACCACAAACTGCTGACCTCTTACACAAGTCGGTTGAAAGAAAACCTTAGCACTATCCCTGTTCAAATCCGGGTCCCCCTTCTAAATTAGATGTTACTTCGGCAACCTTGATAAAAACGAGAAAGTAAAAAACATGTACGCCGAAATGTTTCTTTTGGTGTTGCAATATTAAACTTCTATGTTTGATGGTGGATTACAGGCGACTGGACGAGGGGGGGCGCAACTCGTGATGCCACAGGGGAATTAGCTCAAATGGTAGAGCGCTCGCTTAGCATGCGAGAGGTAGCGGGATCAATGCCCGCATTCTCCAGCGGACGTGCCTTCTTCTTTGCCTCCAACTGAGGCTGACAGGTAACTTCGCAAGCTGACTAGTTCCTACATTTAGGAACTGCACAAAAGGATTTGTTGTAAATTGCAAAGAGAAGGGAAAGCATGAATGTGTCACCCTTTCCATAACTCAGAATGATATGGTGCAATGTTTTGCACACTCAATGAACATGGACAGAAAGCACCCGAAACTGCAAAGAGCTATATCATCAGAAGGCAGGGCTCGTCCGGGATTTGAACCCGGGACCTCTCGCACCCAAAGCGAGAATCATACCCCTAGACCAACGAGCCTCGACTTCAGGAGCTCTGCAGCCTTGGGGAAAAACAATGAGGTCAGGTTACTTAGGAGACAATAAGTTTGATTTCGAACTAGTTCATCAACACAGTTGCTGACTTCAGGCGCTATGCGGCCATGGGAAAAAACGATGAGCTCAGGTTACTAGGGAGACAATAAGTTTGGTTTCGGAGTAGTTCATAACACAGTTGCCAAACCGTTTACTCCCTGTACAAGTCGGTATACAGAAATCTTTTTTTTATCAAACGACTTTCTTCTGTTGTGAGTTCCATCATGAGCACTCTGGACTTTAAATCCAGCCGTCAGAGTTCAAATCTCGGTGGAACCTCTTTGCGGGTCCTGATGTTTGTCAAATAATTTTTTGATTGCAGGTTATATGGGAAGATCGGAGTCAGCAATGCGACGAAACCTGTGGCTTCGAAGATTTAGTGGAAAGCGGTTTGAATTCAATCATCTGAATAACCAGTGCATCGAAAAGCACAGATAATAGGACGTACATATAAGCTTATTAAAATGGCTAGAAACAGACCCCTAGACCAACGGCTCTAGAAAAAAATGCAGGGTATTGGGCAAAGACAAGCAGGTCAGGGTACTCACGAGATAATATGTTTGGTTTTGGACAAGATCATCAATGCATTTGCCAAACCACAGACTGCTTGCCTATTGTTAAAGGTGGTATACAGAGACATACCACTACACCAACAAGCCAAAATTACCAGCGGACTTTGACGTGTGAGGCACTTCACAAACAAAAGAAGGAAGGCCATTCACTCAGTATAAAATACATTTAGTTTCTTCAAGATACATTCTAACCACAAACTGCTGACCTCTTACACAAGTCGGTAGAAAGAAAACCTTAGAACTTTCCCGGTTCAAATCCGGGTCCCGCTTCTAAATTAGATGTTACTTTGGCAGCTGTGATAAAAACGGCAAAGTAAAAACATGTAGGCCGAAACGTTTCTTTTGGTGTTGTAATATTAAACTTCTATGTTTATGTTGGATTACAGGCGACTGGACGAGGGGGGGCGCAACTCGACATGCCACAGGGGAATAAGCTCAAATGGTAGAGCGCTCGCTTATCATGCGAGAGGTAGAGGCATCAATGCCAGCATTCTCCAGCTACGTGCCTTCTTCTTTGCCTCCAATTGAGGCTGACAGGTAACTTCGCAAGCTGACTAGTTCCTACATTTAGGAACTGGACAAAATGAATTGCAAAGTGCACAGAGAAGGGAAACCATGAATGTGACAGCCTTTCCATAACTCAGAATGATATGGTGCAATGTTTTGCACAATCAATGAACATGGACAGAAAGCATACGAAACTGCAAAGAGCACAGAAGGCAGGGCTCGTCCGGGATTTGAACCCGGGTCCTCTCGCACCCAAAGCGAGAATCATACCCCTAGACCAACGAGCCTCAACTTCAGGAGCTTTGCGGCCTTGGTGAAAAACAATGAGGTCAGGATACTCAGGAGACAATAAGTTTGGTTTCGGACTAGTTCATCAACACAGTTGCCAAACCGCTTACTCCCTGTACAAGTCTGTATACAGAAATCTTTTTTCTATCAAACGACTTTCTTCATTCGTGAGTTCCATCATGAGCACTCTGGACTTTAAATCCAGCCATCAGAGTTCAAATCTCAGTGGAACCTCTTTGCGGGTCCTGATGTTTGTCAAATAACTATTTGATTGCAGGTTATATGGGAAGATCGAAGTCAGCAATGCGACGAAACCTGTGGCTTCGAAGATTTAGTGGAAAGCGGTTTGAATTCAATCATCTGTATAACCAGTGCACCGAAAAGCACAGATAATAGGACGTACATATACGCTTATTAAAATGGCTAGAAACAGACCCCTAGACCAACGGCTCTAGACCAAACTGCAGGGTATTGGACAAAGACAAGCAGGTCAGGGTACTCACGAGACAATACGTTTGGTTTAGGACAAGATTATCAATGCATTTGCCAAACCACAGACTGCTTGCCCATTGTTAAAGGTGGTATACAGAAACATACCACTACACCAACAAGCCAAAATTACCAGCGGACTTTGACTTGTGAGGCACTTCACAAACAAAAGAAGGAAGGCCACTCACTCTGTATTAAATACATTTCGTTTCTTCAAGATATGTTCTAACCACAAACTGTGGTTAGACAGAGGTCTACCGACTTGACCTCTTATACAAGTCGGTAGAAAGAAAACCTTAGCACTTTCCCAGTTCAAATCCGGGTCCCCCTTCTTAATTAGATGTTACTTCGGCAGCCGTGATAAAAACGGGAAAGTAAAAAACATGTAAGCCGAGACGTTTCTTTTGGTGTTGTAATATTAAACTTCTATGTTTGATGTTGGATTACAGGCGACTGGACGAGGGGGGGCGCAACTTGACATGCCACAGGGGAATAAGCTCAAATGGTAGAGCGCTCGCTTATCATGCGAGAGGTAGAGGCATCGATGCCAGCATTCTCCAGCTACGTGGCTTCTTCTTTGCCTCCAATTGAGGCTGACAGGTAACTTCGCAAGCTGACTAGTTCCTACATTTAGGAACTGGACAAAATGAATTGCAAAGTGCACAGAGAAGGGAAACCATGAATGTGACAGCCTTTCCATAACTCAGAATGATATGGTGCAATGTTTTGCACAATCAATGAACATGGACAGAAAGCATACGAAACTGCAAAGAGCACAGAAGGCAGGGCTCGTCCGGGATTTGAACCCGGGACCTCTCGCACCCGAAGCGAGAATCATACCCCTAGACCAACGAGCCTCAACTTCAAGAGCTTTGCGGCCTTGGGAAAAAACAATGAGGTCAGGATACTCAGGAGACAATAAGTTTGGTTTCGGACTAGTTCATCAACACAGTTGCCAAACCGCTTACTCCCTGTACAAGTCGGTATACAGAAATCTTTTTTTTATCAAACGACTTTCTTCTGTCGTGAGTTCCATCATGAGCACTCTGGACTTTAAATCAAGCCATCAGAGTTCAAATCTCAGTGGAACCTCTTTGCGGGTCCTGATGTTTGTCAAATAACTATTTGATTGCAGGTTATATGGGAAGATCGAAGTCAGCAATGCGACGAAACCTGTGGCTTCGAAGATTTAGTGGAAAGTGGTTTGAATTCAATCATCTGTATAACCAGTGCATCGAAAAGCACAGATAATAGGACGTACATATAAGCTTATTAAAATGGCTAGAAACAGACCCCTAGACCAACGGCTCTAGAAAAAAATGCAGGGTATCGGGCAAAAACAAGCAGGTCAGGGTACTCACGAGACAATATGTTTGGTTTTGGACAAGATCATCAATGCATTTGCCAAACCACAGACTGCTTGCCTATTGTTAAAGGTGGTATACAGAAACATACCACTACACCAACAAGCCAAAATTACCAGCGGACTTTGACGTGTGAGGCACTTCACAAACAAAAGAAGGAAGGCCACTCACTCAGTATAAAATACATTTCGTTTCTTCAAGATATGTTCTAACCACAAACTGCTGACCTCTTACACAAGTCGGTAGAAAGAAAACCTTAGAACTTTCCCGGTTCAAATCCGGGACCCGCTTCTAAATTAGATGTTACTTCGGCAGCCGTGATAAAAACGGGAAAGTAAAAAACATGTAAGCCGAGAGGTTTCTTTTGGTGTTGTAATATTAAACTTCTATGTTTGATGTTGGATTACAGGCGACTGGACGAGGGGGGGCGCAACTCGACATGCCACAGGGGAATAAGCTCAAATGGTAGAGCGCTCGCTTATCATGCGAGAGGTAGAGGCATCGATGCCGGCATTCTCCAGCTACGTGCCTTCTTCTTTGCCTCCAATTGAGGCTGACAGGTAACTTCGCAAGCTGACTAGTTCCTACATTTAGGAACTGGACAAAATGAATTGCAAAGTGCACAGAGAAGGGAAACCATGAATATGACAGCCTTTCCATAACTCAGAATGATATGGTGCAATGTTTTGCACAATCAATGAACATGGACAGAAAGCATACGAAACTGCAAAGAGCACAGAAGGCAGGGCTCGTCCGGGATTTAAACCCGGGACCTCTCGCACCCGAAGCGAGAATCATACCCCTAGACCAACGAGCCTCAACTTCAGGAGCTTTGCGGCCTTGGTGAAAAACAATGAGGTCAGGATACTCAGGAGACAATAAGTTTGGTTTCGGACTAGTTCATCAACACAGGTGCCAAACCGCTTACTCCCTGTATAAGTCTGTATACAGAAATCTTTTTTCTATCAAACGACTTTCTTCATTCGTGAGTTCCATCATGAGCACTCTGGACTTTAAATCCAGCCATCAGAGTTCAAATCTCAGTGGAACCTCTTTGCGGGTCCTGATGTTTGTCAAATAACTATTTGATTGCAGGTTATATGGGAAGATCGAAGTCAGCAATGCGACGAAACCTGTGGCTTCGAAGATTTAGTGGAAAGCGGTTTGAATTCAATCATCTGTATAACCAGTGCACCGAAAAGCACAGATAATAGGACGTACATATAAGCTTATTAAAATGGCTAGAAACAGACCCCTAGACCAACGGCTCTAGACCAAACTGCAGGGTATTGGACAAAGACAAGCAGGTCAGAGTACTCACGAGACAATACGTTTGGTTTTGGATAAGTTCATCAATGCATTTGCCAAACCACAGACTGCTTGCCCATTGTTAAAGGTTGTATACAGAAACATACCACTACACCAATAAGCCAAAATTACCAGCGGACTTTGACGTGTGAGGCACTTCACAAACAAAAGAAGGAAGGCCACTCACTCAGTATTAAATACATTTCGTTTCTTCAAGATATGTTCTAACCACAAACTGCTGACCTCTTATACAAGTAGGTAGAAAGAAAACCTTAGCACTATCCCTGTTCATATCCGGGTCCCCCTTCTAAATTAGATGTTACTTCGGCAGCCGTGATAAAAACGGGAAAGTAAAAAACATGTACGCCGAAACGTTTCTTTTGGTGTTGCAATATTAAACTTCTATGTTTGATGGTGGATTACAGGCGACTGGACGAGGGGGGCGCAACTTAACATGCCACAGGGGAATTAGCTCAAATGGTAGAGCGCTCGCTTAGCATGCGAGAGGTAGCGGGATCGATGCCCGCATTCTCCAGCGATGTGCCTTCTTCTTTGCCTCCAACTGAGGCTGACAGGTAACTTCGCAAGCTGACTAGTTCCTACATTTAGGAACTGCACAAAAGGATTTGTTGTAAATTGCAAAGAGAAGGGAAAGCATGAATGTGTCACCCTTTCCATAACTCAGAGTGATATGGTGCAATGTTTTGCACACTCAATGAACATGGACAGAAAGCACCAGAAACTGCAAAGAGCTATATCATCAGAAGGCAGGGCTCGTCCGGGATTTGAACTCGGGACCTCTCGCACCCAAAGCGAGAATCATACCCCTAGACCAACGAGCCTCAACTTCAGGAGCTTTGCGGCCTTGGGGAAAAACAATGAGGTCAGGATACTCAGGAGACAATAAGTTTGGTTTCGGACTAGTTCATCAACACAGTTGCCAAACCGCTTACTCCCTGTACAAGTCGGTATACAGAAATCTTTTTTTTATCAAACGAATTTCTTCTGTCGTGAGTTCCATCATGAGCACTCTGGACTTTAAATCCAGCCATCAGAGTTCAAATCTCAGTGGAACCTCTTTGCGGGTCCTGATGTTTGTCAAATAACTATTTGAATGCAGGTTATATGGGAAGATCGAAGTCAGCAATGCGACGAAACCTGTGGCTTTGAAGATTTAGTGGAAAGCGGTTTGAATTCAATCATCTGTATAACAAGTGCACCGAAAAGCACAGATAATAGGACGTACATATACGCTTATTAAAATGGCTAGAAACAGACCCCTAGACCAACGGCTCTAGACCAAACTGCAGGGTATTGGACAAAGACAAGCAGGTCAGGGTACTCACGAGACAATACGTTTGGTTTAGGACAAGATTATCAATGCATTTGCCAAACCACAGACTGCTTGCCCATTGTTAAAGGTGGTATACAGAAACATACCACTACACCAACAAGCCAAAATTACCAGCGGACTTTGACTTGTGAGGCACTTCACAAACAAAAGAAGGAAGGCCACTCACTCAGTATTAAATACATTTCGTTTCTTCAAGATATGTTCTAACCACAAACTGATGACCTCTTATACAAGTCGGTAGAAAGAAAACCTTAGCACTTTCCCAGTTCAAATCCGGGTCCCCCTTCTTAATTAGATGTTACTTCGGCAGCCGTGATAAAAACGGGAAAGTAAAAAACATGTAAGCCGAGACGTTTCTTTTGGTGTTGTAATATTAAACTTCTATGTTTGATGTTGGATTACAGGCGACTGGACGAGGGGGGGCGCAACTTGACATGCCACAGGGGAATAAGCTCAAATGGTAGAGCGCTCGCTTATCATGCGAGAGGTAGAGGCATCGATGCCAGCATTCTCCAGCTACGTGGCTTCTTCTTTGCCTCCAATTGAGGCTGACAGGTAACTTCGCAAGCTGACTAGTTCCTACATTTAGGAACTGTACAAAATGAATTGCAAAGTGCACAGAGAAGGGAAACCATGAATGTGACAGCCTTTCCATAACTCAGAATGATATGGTGCAATGTTTTGCACAATCAATGAACATGGACAGAAAGCATACGAAACTGCAAAGAGCACAGAAGGCAGGGCTCGTCCGGGATTTGAACCCGGGACCTCTCGCACCCGAAGCGAGAATCATACCCCTAGACCAACGAGCCTCAACTTCAGGAGCTTTGCGGCCTTGGGAAAAAACAATGAGGTCAGGATACTCAGGAGACAATAAGTTTGGTTTCGGACTAGTTCATCAACACAGTTGCCAAACCGCTTACTCCCTGTACAAGTCGGTATACAGAAATCTTTTTTTTATCAAACGACTTTCTTCTGTCGTGAGTTCCATCATGAGCACTCTGGACTTTAAATCAAGCCATCAGAGTTCAAATCTCAGTGGAACCTCTTTGCGGGTCCTGATGTTTGTCAAATAACTATTTGATTGCAGGTTATATGGGAAGATCGAAGTTAGCAATGCGACGAAACCTGTGGCTTCGAAGATTTAGTGGAAAGTGGTTTGAATTCAATCATCTGTATAACCAGTGCATCGAAAAGCACAGATAATAGGACGTACATATAAGCTTATTAAAATGGCTAGAAACAGACCCCTAGACCAACGGCTCTAGAAAAAAATGCAGGGTATTGGGCAAAAACAAGCAGGTCAGGGTACTCACGAGACAATATGTTTGGTTTTGGACAAGATCATCAATGCATTTGCCAAACCAAAGACTGCTTGCCTATTGTTAAAGGTGGTATACAGAAACATGCCACTACACCAACAAGCCAAAATTACCAGCGGACTTTGACGTGTGAGGCACTTCACAAACAAAAGAAGGAAGGCCACTCACTCAGTATAAAATACATTTCGTTTCTTTAAGATATGTTCTAACCACAAACTGCTGACCTCTTACACAAGTCGGTTGAAAGAAAACCTTAGCACTATCCCTGTTCAAATCCGGGTCCCCCTTCTAAATTAGATGTTACTTCGGCAACCTTGATAAAAACGAGAAAGTAAAAAACATGTACGCCGAAATGTTTCTTTTGGTGTTGCAATATTAAACTTCTATGTTTGATGGTGGATTACAGGCGACTGGACGAGGGGGGGCGCAACTCGTGATGCCACAGGGGAATTAGCTCAAATGGTAGAGCGCTCGCTTAGCATGCGAGAGGTAGCGGGATAGATGCCCGCATTCTCCAGCGGACGTGCCTTCTTCTTTGCCTCCAACTGAGGCTGACAGGTAACTTCGCAAGCTGACTAGTTCCTACATTTAGGAACTGCACAAAAGGATTTGTTGTAAATTGCAAAGAGAAGGGAAAGCATGAATGTGTCACCCTTTCCATAACTCAGAATGATATGGTGCAATGTTTTGCACACTCAATGAACATGGACAGAAAGCATACGAAACTGCAAAGAGCACAGAAGGCAGGGCTCGTCCGGGATTTGAACCCGGGACCTCTCGCACCCAAAGCGAGAATCATACCCCTAGACCAACGAGCCTCGACTTTATGAGCTCTGCAGCCTTGGGCAAAAACAATGAGGTCAGGTTACTTAGGAGAAAATAAGTTTGATTTCGAACTAGTTCATCAACACAGTTGCTGACTTCAGGCGCTATGCGGCCATGGGAAAAAACGATGAGCTCAGGTTACTAGGGAGACAATAAGTTTGGTTTCGGAGTAGTTCATAACACAGTTGCCAAACCGTTTACTCCCTGTACAAGTCGGTATACAGAAATCTTTTTTTTATCAAACGACTTTCTTCTGTTGTGAGTTCCATCATGAGCACTCTGGACTTTAAATCCAGCCGTCAGAGTTCAAATCTCGGTGGAACCTCTTTGCGGGTCCTGATGTTTGTCAAATAACTTTTTGATTGCAGGTTATATGGGAAGATCGGAGTCAGCAATGCGACGAAACCTGTGGCTTCGAAGATTTAGTGGAAAGCGGTTTGAATTCAATCATCTGAATAACCAGTGCATCGAAAAGCACAGATAATAGGACGTACATATAAGCTTATTAAAATGGCTAGAAACAGACCCCTAGACCAACGGCTCTAGAAAAAAATGCAGGGTATTGGGCAAAGACAAGCAGGTCAGGGTACTCACGAGACAATATGTTTGGTTTTGGACAAGATCATCAATGCATTTGCCAAACCACAGACTGCTTGCCTATTGTTAAAGGTGGTATACAGAGACATACCACTACACCAACAAGCCAAAATTACCAGCGGACTTTGACGTGTGAGGCACTTCACAAACAAAAGAAGGAAGGCCATTCACTCAGTATAAAATACATTTCGTTTCTTCAAGATACATTCTAACCACAAACTGCTGACCTCTTACACAAGTCGGTAGAAAGAAAACCTTAGAACTTTCCCGGTTCAAATCCGGGTCCCGCTTCTAAATTAGATGTTACTTTGGCAGCTGTGATAAAAACGGCAAAGTAAAAACATGTAGGCCGAAACGTTTCTTTTGGTGTTGTAATATTAAACTGCTATGTTTGATGGTGGATTATAGGCGACTGGACGAGGGGGGGCGCAACTCGTGATGCCACAGGGGAAATAACTCAAATGGTAGAGCGCTCGCTTAGCATGCGAGGTAGCGGCATCGATGCCCGCATTCTCCAGCAACGTGCCTTCTTCTTTGCCTCCAATTAAGGCTGACAGGTAACTTCGCAAGCTGACTAGTTCCTACATTTAGGAACTGGACAAAATGAATTGCAAAGTGCACAGAGAAGGGAAACCATGAATGTGACAGCCTTTCCATAACTCAGAATGATATGGTGCAATGTTTTGCACAATCAATGAACATGGACAGAAAGCATACGAAACTGCAAAGAGCACAGAAGGCAGGGCTCGTCTGGGATTTGAACCCGGGACCTCTCGCACCCGAAGCGAGAATCATACCCCTACACCAACGAGCCTCAACTTCAGGAGCTTTGCAGCCTTGGGAAAAAACAATGAGGTCAGGATACTCAGGAGACAATAAGTTTGGTTTCGGACTAGTTCATCAACACAGTTGCCAAACCGCTTACTCCCTGTACAAGTCGGTATACAGAAATCTTTTTTTTATCAAACGACTTTCTTCTGTTGTGAGTTCCATCATGAGCACTCTGGACTTTAAATACAGCCATCAGAGTTCAAATCTCGGTGGAACCTCTTTGCGGGTCCTGATGTTTGTCAAATAACTATTTGATTGCAGGTTATATGGGAAGATCGAAGTCAGCAATGCGACGAAACATTTGGCTTCGAAGATTTAGTGGAAAGCGGTTTGAATTCAATCATCTGTATAACCAGTGCACCGAAAAGCACAGATAATAGGACGTATATATACGCTTATTAAAATGCCTAGAAACAGACCCCTAGACCAACGGCTCTAGACCAAACTGCAGGGTATTGGACAAAGACAAGCAGGTCAGAGTACTCACGAGACAATACGTTTGGTTTTGGATAAGTTCATCAATGCATTTGCCAAACCACAGACTGCTTGCCCATTGTTAAAGGTTGTATACAGAAACATACCACTACACCAATAAGCCAAAATTACCAGCGGACTTTGACGTGTGAGGCACTTCACAAACAAAAGAAGGAAGGCCACTCACTCAGTATAAAATACATTTCGTTTCTTCAAGATATGTTCTAACCACAAACTGCTGACCTCTTACACAAGTCGGTAGAAAGAAAACCTTAGAACTTTCCCGGTTCAAATCCGGGACCCGCTTCTAAATTAGATGTTACTTCGGCAGCCGTGATAAAAACGGGAAAGTAAAAAACATGTAAGCCGAGAGGTTTCTTTTGGTGTTGTAATATTAAACTTCTATGTTTGATGTTGGATTACAGGCGACTGGACGAGGGGGGGCGCAACTCGACATGCCACAGGGGAATAAGCTCAAATGGTAGAGCGCTCGCTTATCATGCGAGAGGTAGAGGCATCGATGCCGGCATTCTCCAGCTACGTGCCTTCTTCTTTGCCTCCAATTGAGGCTGACAGGTAACTTCGCAAGCTGACTAGTTCCTACATTTAGGAACTAGACAAAATGAATTGCAAAGTGCACAGAGAAGGGAAACCATGAATGTGACAGCCTTTCCATAACTCAGAATGATATGGTGCAATGTTTTGCACAATCAATGAACATGGACAGAAAACATACGAAACTGCAAAGAGCACAGAAGGCAGGGCTCGTCCGGGATTTAATCCCGGGACCTCTCGCACCCGAAGCGAGAATCATACCCCTAGACCAACGAGCCTCAACTTCAGGAGCTTTGCGGCCTTGGGGAAAAACAATGAGGTCAGGATACTCAGGAGACAATAAGTTTGGTTTCGGGCTAGTTCATCAACACAGGTGCCAAACCGCTTACTCCCTGTATAAGTCTGTATACAGAAATCTTTTTTCTATCAAACGACTTGTTTCATTCGTGAGTTCCATCATGAGCACTCTGGACTTTAAATCCAGCCATCAGAGTTCAAATCTCAGTGGAACCTCTTTGCGGGTCCTGATGTTTGTCAAATAACTATTTGATTGCAGGTTATATGGGAAGATCGAAGTCAGCAATGCGACGAAACCTGTGGCTTCGAAGATTTAGTGGAAAGCGGTTTGAATTCAATCATCTGTATAACCAGTGCACCGAAAAGCACAGATAATAGGACGTACATATAAGCTTATTAAAATGGCTAGAAACAGACCCCTAGACCAACGGCTCTAGACCAAACTGCAGGGTATTGGACAAAGACAAGCAGGTCAGAGTACTCACGAGACAATACGTTTGGTTTTGGACAAGTTCATCAATGCATTTGCCAAACCACAGACTGCTTGCCCATTGTTAAAGGTTGTATACAGAAACATACCACTACACCAATAAGCCAAAATTACCAGCGGACTTTGACGTGTGAGGCACTTCACAAACAAAAGAAGGAAGGCCACTCACTCAGTATTAAATACATTTCGTTTCTTCAAGATATGTTCTAACCACAAACTGCTGACCTCTTATACAAGTAGGTAGAAAGAAAACCTTAGCACTATCCCTGTTCAAATCCGGGTCCCCCTTCTAAATAAGATGTTACTTCGGCAGCCGTGATAAAAACGGGAAAGTAAAAAAACATGTACGCCGAAACGTTTCTTTTGGTGTTGCAATATTAAACTTCTATGTTTGATGGTGGATTACAGGCGACTGGACGAGGGGGGCGCAACTTAACATGCCACAGGGGAATTAGCTCAAATGGTAGAGCGCTCTCTTAGCATGCGAGAGGTAGCGGGATCGATGCCCGCATTCTCCAGCGACGTGCCTTCTTCTTTGCCTCCAACTGAGGCTGACAGGTAACTTCGCAAGCTGACTAGTTCCTACATTTAGGAACTGCACAAAAGGATTTGTTGTAAATTGCAAAGAGAAGGGAAAGCATGAATGTGTCACCCTTTCCATAACTCAGAATGATATGGTGCAATGTTTTGCACACTCAATGAACATGGACAGAAAGCACCCGAAACTGCAAAGAGCTATATCATCAGAAGGCAGGGCTCGTCCGGGATTTGAACCCGGGACCTCTCGCACCCAAAGCGAGAATCATACCCCTAGACCAACGAGCCTCGATTTCAGGAGGTCTGCAGCCTTGGGGAAAAACAATGAGGTCAGGTTACTTAGGAGACAATAAGTTTGATTTCGAACTAGTTCATCAACACAGTTGCTGACTTCAGGCGCTATGCGGCCTTGGGAAAAAACGATGAGCTCAGGTTACTCAGGAGACAATAAGTTTGGTTTCGGACTAGTTCATAACACAGTTGCCAAACCGTTTACTCCCTGTACAAGTTGGTATACAGAAATCTTTTTTTTATCAAACCACTTTCTTCTGTTGTGAGTTCCATCATGAGCACTCTGGACTTTAAATCCAGCCATCAGAGTTCAAATCTCGGTGGAACCTCTTTGCAGGTCCTGATGTTTGTCAAATAACTATTTGATTGCAGGTTATGTGGGAAGATCGAAGTCAGCAATGCGATGAAACCTGTGGCTTCGAAGATTTAGTGGAAAGCGGTTTGAATTCAATCATCTGTATAACCAGTGCACCGAAAAGCACAGATAATAGGACGTACATATAAGCTTATTAAAATGGCTAGAAACAGACCCCTAGACCAACGGCTCTAGAAAAAAATGCAGGGTATTAGGCAAAGACAAGCAGGTCAGGGTACTCACGAGACAATATGTTTGGTTTTGGACTAGATCATCAATGCATTTGCCAAACCACAGACTGCTTGCCTATTGTTAAAGGTGGTATACAGAAACATACCACTACACCAACAAGCCAAAATTACCAGCGGACTTTGACGTGTGAGGCACTTCACAAACAAAAGAAGGAAGGCCACTCACTCAGTATAAAATACATTTCGTTTCTTCAAGATATGTTCTAACCACAAACTGCTGACCTCTTATAAAAGTCGGTAGAAAGAAAACCTTAGGACTTTTCCGGTTCAAATCCGGTTCCTGCTTCTAAATTAGATGTTACTTCGGCAGCCGTGATAAAAACGGCAAAGTAAAAACATGTACGCCGAAACGTTTCTTTTGGTGTTGTAATATTAAACTTCTATGTTTGATGTTGGATTACAGGCGACTGGACGAGGGGGGGCGCAACTCGACATGCCACAGGGGAATATGCTCAAATGGTAGAGCACTCGCTTATCATGCGAGAGGTAGAGGCATCGATGCCAGCATTCTCCAGCTACGTGCCTTCTTCTTTGCCTCCAATTGAGGCTGACAGGTAACTTCGCAAGCTGACTAGTTCCTACATTTAGGAACTGGACAAAATGAATTGCAAAGTGCACAGAGAAGGGAAACCATGAATGTGACAGCCTTTCCATAACTCAGAATGATATGGTGCAATGTTTTGCACAATCAATGAACATGGACAGAAAGCATACGAAACTGCAAAGAGCGCAGAAGGCAGGGCTCGTCCGGGATTTGAACCCGGGACCTCTCGCACTCAAAGCTAGAATCATACCCCTAGACCAACGAGCCTTGACTTCAGTAACTCTGCGGCCTTGGGCAAAAACATTGAGGTCAGGTTACTCAGGAGCCAATAAGTTTGGTTTCGAACTAGTTCATCAACACAGTTGCTGACTTCAGGCGCTCTGTGGCCTTGGGAAAAAAGGATGAGCTCAGGTTACTCAGGAGACAATAAGTTTGCTTTCGGACTAGTTCATCAACACAGTTGCCGACTTCAGGCGATCTGCGGCCTTGGGAAAAAACGATGAGTTCAGGTTACTCGGGAGACAATAAGTTTGATTTCGGACTAGTTAATAAACAGTTGCCGACTTTAGGCGCTCTGCGGCCTTGGGAAAAAACGATGAGCTCAGGTTACTCAGGAGACAAATAAGTCTGGTTTCGGACTAGTTCATCAACACAGTTGCCAAACCGCTTACGCCCTGTACAAGTCAGTATACAGAAATCTTTTTTTATCAAACGACTTTTTTCTGACGTGAGTTCCATCATGAGCACTCTGGACTTTAAATCCAGCCATCAGAGTTCAAATCTCGGTGGAACCTCTTTGCGGGTCCTGATGTTTGTCAAATAACTATTTGATTGCAGGTTATATGGGAAGGTCGGAGTCAGCAATGCGACGAAACCTGTGGCTTCGAAGATTTAGTGGAAAGCGCTTTGAATTCAATCATCTGTAAAATCAGTGCACCGAAAAGCACAGATAATAGGACGTACATATACGCTTATTAAAATGGCTAGAAACAGACCCCTTGACCAACGGCTCTAGACCAAACTGCAGGCTATTGGGCAAAGACAAGCAGGTCAGGGTACTCACGAGACAATACGTTTGGTTTTGGACAAGTTCATTTGCCAAACCACAGACTGCTTGCCCATTGTAAAAGGTGGTATACAGAAACATACCACTACACCAACAAGCCAAATCTACCAGCGGACTTTGACGTGTGAGGCACTGCACAAACAAAAGAAGGAAGGCCACTCACTCAGTATAAAATACATTTCGTTTCTTCAAGATATGTTCTAACCACAAACTGCTGAACTCTTATACAAGTCGGTAGACAGAAAAGCACTTTGCAACATGTGCTGTAAATCTTGACTCGTATCTTTCAAAACAACTGAGATACCATTTGGTCAGTAGAAAAGAATGAGATCACAATTCTTTTTAGAGGCTACTCTAATATTGATATTTTATATATTTTTTGTAAACATTTTCATTTTATGAATATTTTGATATTCTAAAACATAACAATGACACTGGATGAGTTTTAGCAATGTTATATGTAGTTAATGGCACAAATGCCATTTATAATTCGTAACCCGTATTTTCTTAATGTCTTGGACCTTGACGGTGTTAAACATGTTGTCACGTGCATGAAAATGATACAAAGATGTGGTTATGCATAGTAACACTATAGGCGTTGTAAACTACATATATGGTGAATATGGGGAGGAGAAATACATACATTTACGCATTTGGCAGACGCTTTTATCCAAAGCGACTTACATTGCATTATACTATTCATTTGTTTCTAAGTATGTGCAATGCCCTGGGATCGATCCCACGACCTTGGCAATACTACAGTTTTAGTATGAAATCTACGGAACGTTTGATACATGATGCCCTAGCATTGTTTCTCTGCGTGTATTTGTCCTTAAATACGATAAAAATGGGTAATGAATCATTTCTATAACAATAAAAACCATCGGTTTAAACTGCTACTGTTTTACGCCGTCTGCAACTTTTCCAAGGGGGCGCTGCTCAGAACGTTCCATTGGCCGCTTTAATTTAACACAGCCAATGAGGAGAGAGCAAATAGCGTTGCGTCGTCACTCGACGGGCCAATGGGCGTTCACGTACAGTAAGCGTTATGAGTTTGAATTTGAAAAAGTTTCGGCGAGAGATTTGATGCGGATCATCTCGGTTTTGTTTCAGCCTGAGCTCACGGTAAAAAATATCTTGTTTATTATTATATTTCGCATTATTGGCAAATATATAAGACTTATAATAGATTTGTCTGCGGTGTCATGTCGAATATAGGAAAGTTAACTAGATAGTAACGCGTGCGACGTAAACAAAGAATGCTAAATGAACGTGCTATACGTTTAGTTGAAACTTGTAGTTGTATGTTTGTCTGTATGCTAGATTTCTAAATATTATGTCCAAAGCATAATGTCATTAAAATGAAGCATGAAATCAAAAGTACATATCGTAGAAATGTTCACAATGATTTTTTTAGCGCATCTGTGAGTTTGATTCAATTCTTCAGTTGTATGCGGTTTCTCCATTGTTGTTTATGATTTAATATGGTTTTGAAATGTTTTTAGAGTTCGCCATGAAGTTAAAAAGGTCGACGATGGAGGCGCTTTTAACATGGGTAAGATTTGTTTATCAATGTAACGTTATGTGATGTGTATGTTCACACCCAATCATAAACATCAAACCAGAAATGTGTTACACTAGATGTCACACAGCATTGTCAGTCACACTGTTTTATTGTTTTCCCTTAACAAGCGGCATGTGTATTTGGCTAAAAATGTCATCCACAAATGATAAAGTATTTTCTTAAAACGGTACATAAACATGAGACTCTTTAAAATGCTTAGTTTTCACTTATCACAAGATATGTTTTCTGTTACATTTTAAGAGAAGTAAACAATCTGATGGTATCTCCTCTGTAACGCTTTAAGATACAGGTATGTTATGAGTGACTCTTGCTTTTCTGACAGATGAACGGCGTGTTCCCGAATGGACCCATCACACAGTTCATCCATATTAGGGACGGGCACCTGCTCATGAGAATCTGCTGTAAATTGTACGTCTGACGTTGAGTTATAATGATTTCGATATTTAGTGATAATTCAATCTATACAATTTTTTCAATGACACTTCTGTTTCTTATTTCACGTAGACAGGGGAAAGAGGAATTTGAGAAACTGATGTCATTACCCCTTGATAATAAAGTGGAAATCATCTTCAGCATTTTGCACAGTAAGTTTAAAATCTGTGCTTGTGACTTTACTCAGTGTCTATGTACTGCGTCTGTGGGGTTATGTTATGTCAATATTAAGAAAAAATCGAATGACATTAGCTTAATAATTAACCCGCAGGGCTGTTTACATTAAAGGAATGTTCTGACTTCAATTCAGGTCATGCTCTTTGGAAATGAGAATGAATCCGTATAGGTCTTTTGCAGACCTATACATCACACATTTTTTGTGTCTTTCTCAACGTGCTGCAAATGTTGTTGATCAACCTTTAGTTGTATTAAGCAAAGATGCTGCATTGGCAACTGAATGTTGTGTATGTCTCAGGTATTGAACCCAGAATATTTCATTAAGGATTGATTTTAGCCAGAGTACTGTAAATGTGTGGTTTGTCCAAATGTGGTTGCTGAGCCGAGCATTGCGGTAGTCCTGGACGCCACACAGAGTGATGCTGGTTCCTGCCGACAGGTCCTGTCAAGTGTTTGGGTTGTCTGTGCAAGGGTTCCACACAAATATTTACAAACAACGGTTTTGCTTTAAGATGATAAAGCTGTTTATTTGACTGTAATGGCTGTCCATCGTCTGCAGATGACTTTAACTTCAGCAGAACACAAGGTTCCCTCATCTCACAGAAAGTGAGTCAAGGAATTGATCTGGAGCTTCAGCTCGCCAAGGTGTGTGTTTGGTTTTACTTGAGTAATTTACATAAATATTTTGTTTAACGTTAAAAAGAATAGTTCACCCAAAATGAAAATGTTTTATCATTTGCTCACCAAATGTTACAAACCTGTATACATTTGTTTGTATTCCTGAACACAAATAATGTTTTTTTAAGTATTCAATGGTGACCCAAATTGCTGAGCAAATGACTACAAAGCTCCTTAAACTATTTCTGAATTTGTGTGCATACAAAATCTAGTGTGTATTTGTGTATTCATGTGTTCTTAATGTTTGTGCACAGGTGGCACTTCTGCTTTGTTACTGCAGTTTAAAAAAAGACAAGGTCAAAAATGTGAGCACAAGTACAGAGGTTAGTCTATATTCATGACTATAACAATATCAAAATCTCACTGTACAATAATACCTGGGTATGGAGTGCATTGTAGGGTATTTATTGCAATATTTAAAATAACAAACGATGACTTGAAAACGTTCCGTTAGCTTCACTTTATCCTCTAATCGGTGCCAGTTCTAGTATGAGATGGTTCAAATTACAGAAAATTTTATAATATAAAATAATTGCACCAAGATGGACCTTGACAAAGGTTATATCTATTATTTCTTGTTACATTCCCTATTTGAGAGCCGGAAAGACACATCCTTTCACAAGTCATGTGACCACGATAATATTGAGAAATTTTTGCTATTGTGAAAACACGATATATAGATAATTTTGTTACATCGATACTCATTACCACATTCACTTACTACACATAAAGCTCCAAACATTTAGTGTTACAGTACTACAACGTATTGCTTGAAACTCTGATGTTTCTCTCTCTTATTAATTCAGCCCGTGATTGGATCCATGTTTCATTTTATAAAAGACAACGCGGATGGTCTGTCTTTAGACGAAGGCTTAGATAAGTTTCTGACCCAAGACTGTATGTAGCCACATTTAACACTGTGTAACGTTTTTGTATGTAATCTGCTGGATGTTTGTGTATGAATCTTTCTTTCTCTGTGTAGCTGTGATGCATTTGTCCAGCTTCAGCTCTGACAGCGGAGCCAGTTCATCATTCAACACCGATGAAGAGTCACCGCTCTTCAGCCGCTTTCATCGTCATCCGATGGTTCAGTTTCAAGAGCTCTGCACTGTGGCCTCAAGTTCAGATGGGTGGGTGTTCTTTCTGTTCAGATGTCACAGTGAAGGAAAGCATAATTACAGAAATGCATTCGTTTCAGTCAGCCACGATTTATTTATTTAAGGTTACTTGTCAAAAGGACGGGAGCTAATACTTTTTTAATGTTTTGTTTTCAGGAAATAAATAAATATAGCTTTTTGTGATGAAGCTAATGTTTGATTATGGGGTAATATTATATTGTTGTACCGAGTTAGAGTTTAATATGACCAAATAATTCTCGTACATCTTTCTGTATGATGTCCAGCTCTCCAGTGCAGGACATGATGAGCACTCCGCATTTCCAGTTAAAGAGACTCCGGAAAGAACTGGCACATGAAGGGGACATCAGAGACGAACTGGAGAAAGAACTGGCCTATCAGATCAGCATCATCTCAGAGAAAGGTTTGTGAGACACACCCATCTTGTTGTTCTGTATGGAGTCAGTGAGGTTATTGCTGATGTGTGTGTTCTGTGTTTGGCACACAGAGGGTTTAATCTCTCAGCTGCAGCACAGGGTCGAGCGTCTGCTGCGGGAACAGGGTGAGCTGGAGAAAGACCATAAAACTGCTCTGCTGGAGCTGCACGAGAAGAACGAGAGGTGAGAAATGATAAAACTAAGATTTTAAATAAAACATTAAAAAGTTGTTCTGTGGTGAGGGTACATTGAGTATAATTAATGTTTTTTTAAACAGTCTCCTTCACAGAGTACACGAGGTTCTAAAGCAATGCCAGGAACTCAAAACCGACAACTCTCAGAAAGAGAAAAAGATTGATGAGCTGACGGAAGAGAACGGGACTCTTGCTGCTCAGGTCAGATTCTGTTTTGTCTTACTGTGTTCTGTAGTGTCATTACAAACAGTTTGATCAGATTGAGTTCATCTTCTGTCTTTGGTCCCATCAGGTACGAAACGTCTTCGCTCGGCTGGCGAGAACAGAGGAGGAGGTTGCTAAGCTCACGCTGGCCCAGGAATCATCTCAGGATGAGTGGAGGAACAGAAGAGAGTTTCTGGAGAAAGGGTTGAATGAGGCCGTCACACACCGGGTGAATCATTTGAATTCTTTTGGAAAGCAATTTGCGCTGTGACTGCAGTAACTCTAAAATTCTTTAACTTTGCGTTGTGATTTTTGTTTCAATTCATTCTTTTCTGTATGTACAGGAGTGCCTGAGTGAGCAGGTTCAGATCTTGCAAGGAAAGATTTCTGTTCTAGAGGATGAACTCATGAAAGCACAATCTCAGGAGAAGGGAGAGGTTCTTGGTCCCATCATGGAGGTGAGATGTTCAAAATCATAGATAATAATTTGTATTTTTCTGAATAAATTTGTGCTGGTACTCAAAGATACAGTTTGATGTAATAATTGATTTGTACAATATTGTTACCGTGGGCAATACAAGATTCAGTTTATAGTTCTTGATAACATACATTTTTCTAAAATCACAAAAGCTTTTTTCAGCAAGTTAAAATTATGAAAGCTCTAACCAGAGTTATTGGTTTTACCTGTATTGTAGTTTTATGTATATTTTGAATTTGCTTTTATTTAGTTTTTGTCAATTTTACCTTTTCTTTTTTAGCAATTTCTTATGTGCTTTTGTCATGTATTTATTTGCATTTTTTTTTGCTATCCAGGATACATTTATTTTAATTTATTATTATTATTGTTCATAACTTTTGTATCTTGGTTTATTACTCCCAATGCTACATGGTACCTGCTGTATATGAAAGTGAGGGTATTGGCAACAGTATATTATATATATAATCATTTAATATATACTGGATGTAATTGCATTCACCATTGATCAGATACTGCATATTATATCAAGGTTTTATCTTAGAATGCAAAATTGTCATTAAGTTGGCATATAAATTACAACCATTTTTCTGTATCTATACTGTTTTCTAGAATCTTGACTAATATTCGTAAATTTTCTTTCTCAGTGGGAGAAGCTTAAACAGGAATTGACAGATCTGACTCTTAAACTTGCTCAACTTCAGGACACTATTTCTCGTCTTGAGAAAGAGAAGGTTGAGGTCGAGGCCTTGCTGGCTAAGGAGAGAGGCTTATTTGAAAAGGAAACCCAAAGACTTCAGACCGTGGTATTCGATCTGGAGCAATCCATAAGCAGTATCCGTATGGAAAGAGAGACACTGCAACATGCCTTACAGACCCAGAAAGAGATGCTCACCAGACAGATTGAGGCTCTGGAAAGAGATGTTTCTCGGCTGCAACAAGTAGAGGTTCAGCTGACAGAAGAGATCAAAATCTCTGCAGATCTCCGCCAACAGAGAGAGGAGCTGGAGGGGAGGGTAGCCTCGCTCGATCAGATGGTTAATACTCTACGTGCTGATATCCAGGGCTTGGAAATGGAAAGAGCATTGCAGAAGGACTCTCTTAATGCCCTCATGGTCGACCTGAAAACTGCCAAAGCAACCCTGCAAGAAAATGAGATGAAGTTGGAAGACCATCAGAATTTAGTCAAAGAAAACGTTTCATTGAAAAAGGAAGCACATACAATGCGACAGGAGATCGATGAGCATCTGCAGGCTATCAAAGATCTTCACGGGCAAATCAGTTTCCTTCAACAGGAGAAAACGGAGGAAGAGAACAAAGTGAGTCAGGCCGTATCCCAAATTGAGAGCCTCCAAACTCAAATCACACAAGTGTCAGAGCAAATATCCCAGAAGGATGAAGTTATAAAAAATATGAGTAATGAATTTGACTCTTTATATAACGAGCTGAAGCTTGTGAGGGAACAAAATGTTGAAATCAATGAAATTATCAAATCCATTTCTAAAGACCACGAAGACACTATTAAAAAACTTCAGCAAGATCTATGCTGTGCTGCTTCGACTTCTTCAAAGAAACAAGAAGCACTGTCGGCTGAAGTAACATGTCTAAAAGAGCAGATCTGTCACTACAATGAAAACAAACTGCAGAAACAACAGGAGTTTTCTATTTTAAAGGCCGAACACAAAGTGATGAAGGAAAACATGACGTCTCTTCAAAATCAGTTTATGGAAGCAACCGCTACCACTGCACAGAAAGAATCCGAGCTCATCTCTCTTCATCAGGAGATTTGCCATCAAGAAATCCTGAGAAAAACAGCTCAGGAGCTCGAGACGGCCAGGTGTGAGGAATTCAACAAGACTGTGAGTGAACTTCAGGCCAAAATCCAAGAGGTGTCCTCACATGCATCAAAAAGTGAAGCATGTGTGAGATCTCTTCAGGATGAAATAAAGGATCTTCAGTTGAGAGCAAAACAGTCTGAAAAGGGTCTTCGCACAGAGCTTGAAGAAAATATGAATAACCTACAAAACAAACTGGATGCTGCGAAATGTTGTCTTGCAGATAAAGAACATCAAATGGAGTCTTTGGAACAGAAGCTGAAGGAGATGGAACGTATTTGCCAACAAAAGGAGAACAATGTTCTTGAGACATGTCAAGCAAAGGAAGACCTGGAGAAGAGGATTGTTGAGCTTCACGTTGAAAAAAATCAACTAATTGAGTGCCAACAAAATGTAGACCTCTTGAAAAAAGAAAAGGACCAATTTTCTGCTGAAGTGACATCTCTCAAAGAAGAATTATGCCATGCCCTAGAAAAGGAACAACAGAAACAGAAAGAGGTGTCTGTGTTGGAGGCTAACCACAATGCTTTGAAGGAAAACTTGGCTGCTCTTCAAAACAAGTTGGTGGAGGTGATGGCTACAGATTCGCAGAAGGAGTCTGAGCTTCTCTTGCTTCAGCAGGAGCTTTGCCACCAAGAGAATCTGAGAAAAAGAGCTCAGGAGCTTGAGACTGCCAAGTGTGGAGAATTTGAGAGAAAGGTAAGCAAACTTCAAACCAAGATTCAAGAGGTTACCGCTCTTGCCACTGAGAGAGAAGCTCAAGTAAGTTTGCTTCAAAATCAGATAAAGGATCAACAAGCGAGAGCCAAACAAATTGAAGATGATCTCCACAAAAAGCTGGAAGAGACTGTTGGTTCCCTACAAGGAGAGCTTGATGCTGCTAATTCTGTTGCTATGGATAAAGGACATCAGCTGGAGTCTTTGGAAGAGAAGCTGAGGGAGATGGAATGGCTTTGCCAACAAAAAGAGAACAATGTTCTGGAGAAACAACAAGCAAAGGAAGACCTGGAGAAGAGGATTGTTGAGCTTTACGTTGAGAAAAATCAGCTAATTGAGTGCCAACAAAATTTAGACCTCTTGAAAAAAGAAAAGAACCAATTCTCTGCTGAAGTGACATCTCTCAAAGAAGAATTATGCCATGCCCTAGAAAAGGTACAACAGAAACAGAAAGAGGTGTCTGTGTTGGAGGCTAACCACAATGCTTTGAAGGAAACCTTGGCTGCTCTTCAGAACAAGTTTGTGGAGGTGACTGCTACAAATTTGCAGAAGGAGTCTGAGCTTCTCTTGCTTCAGCAGGAGCTTTGCCAACAAGAAAATATGAGAAAAAGTGAGCAGGAGCTTGAGACTGCCAAGTGTGAAGAATTTGAGAGAAAGGTGAGCGAGTTTGAAGCCAAGATTCAAGAGGATTCCGCTCTTGCCACTGAGAGAGAAGCTCAAGTAAGTTCGCTTCAAAATGAGATAAAGGATCAACAGTTGAGGGCCAAACAAATTGAAGATGATCTTCACAAGAAGCTGGAAGAGACTCTCAGTTCCCTACAAGAAGAAATCAAAGCTGTCACTGCAGATAAAGAACATAAACTGAAGTCTTTGGAGCTGAAGCTGAAGGAGATGGAACGGCTTTGCCAAGAAAAGGAGAACGATGGTCTTGAGACACACCATGCAAAGGTGGCCCTTGAAAAAAGAATTGACGGGCTTCTTGTTGAGAAACAACATCTGAACGAGTGCCAGCAGAATTTAGATATCTTGAAAAAGGAACGAGACCTCTTGTCAACTGAATTAACATCCCTCAAAGAAGAAGTCCAGAGTTACCATGAGAACGAAGTTCAGAAACAACACGAGCGATGTCTTGTAGAAGCTGAATGCAACACGTTAAAGGAGAACCTGGCCGCTCTTAAGATGCAGTTGGTGGAGGTGACGACTTCCTCCGCACAGAAGGTGAGTGAACTTCAGGCTCACATCCTTGAGGTGTCCACTCTTGCATCTGAAAGGGAAGCTTATGTGAGTTCTCTTCAAGAGAAGATGGATGATCATCAACTGAGGGCCAAACAGTCTGAAGATGATCTCCGCAGGGAGCAGGAACAGAAAATTGGAAACCTACAGACACAACTGGAGGTGGCTGGTCATCATGCTGCAGAAAAAAATCTGAAGCTGAGGGAGATGGAGCAGTTGTGTCAACAAAAGGAGAGAAATGCTCTGGAGACGCATCGGACAAAGGAAGACCTGGAGAAGAGGGTTGTTGAGCTTCTTGAAGAGAAACAACTGTTTAATGAGTACATGCAGAATTTAGATAAATTGAGAAAAGAAAAAGACCATCTGTCAGATGAAGTAACATCTCTTAAAGAACAAGGATGCCATTACCAGGAGAATCAGGTGAGAACACAAAAAGAAATGTCTGATTTGGAGGATAAACACAACAAGATTGAAAAGAACTTTGCTGCTCTCAACAACCAGTTGGTTGAGGTGACGACTACAGCTTCACAGAAAGAATCTGAGCTCCTTCGCCAACACAAGAACCTTAAAGAACTTTCTGAAGAACTTCAGGAGAAAGTACTAGAGGTCTCCACTCTTGTTTCTGAGAGGGAAGCTCAAATTGGGTCACTTCAAGATGAGGTAAAGAATCAACAATGTATAGCCAAACAGTCTGAGGATGATCTCCGCAAGGAACTGGGGGACAAGATTGAAATCCTACAGAGCCGATTAGAAACTGCCAAGTGTGAAGCTGTAGAGAAAGAACGTGTCCTAGAGTCTTTGGATCACCAGCTGAGAGAAATGGAAGTGCTGTGTCAACAAAAGGAGAAAGATGTCCTCGAGATACAAATTGTGAAGGTTGAATTGGAGAGGAGAATTGTTGAACTTCATGTTGACAAACAACGGCAGGATGGTCAGCAGCAGAATTTGGAGATGCTAAGGAAGGAAAGGGAGCACTCGTCTTCTTTAAGCCAGTCACTCCAGAGAGAATGTGATGCATCACAGAGGATTAGAGCTGAGCTGGAGGTGAAGGTTGAAGAGCAAAGTGTTTCCATTTCAGCTCTTAAGGAGACAGCTCGACAGTGGGAGGAACAGAACCAGGCACTCTTGGAACAACTGAAGATGAAGACGGAAGCAGTTGAACACTACAAAGCACAGGTATGGCTTGGTTTTCTCTTACATTCTAATTTGGAAAGCCTATTTTGATGCTTTCATTTAAAGATGTGCAAAAATGTTAATGTAATTTGTCTGTCATTTGTTTTTTCTTCAGGTAGAGAAAGCAAAAAATCACTACAACGGTAAAAAGCAGCTGCTGGTGGAGGCTCAGGAAATTAACCAGAATCTTGAAAACTGCCTGGAGGCCAGCAAGAGAGAAGTCAAAGCTCTGGAGACTGAACTGACACTGGCTCGCATGGAACTAGACCAGGCAAAGACCAAAGAGAAGAACATGGCAACCAAAGTGAACAGCTTGGAGGCTCAGGTTTGTTTGTGGATGTTTCAAGAAATGGTTCATCTGAAAAAACAAAAATGTCCTCATGTTTTACCTGTTCTGGTCTAAGAGCTCCATATGATGTTATGTAAAACAGACTTTAGAGTTCTTTCGAATTTTCATGACTATTGCCTAGTCTCATGATTAGGTCTTTGTTTGCCTCAGGTGGACTTTGCTAACAGGCAGCTGCGAGAGCAAAAAAAGCTGAGCGATAATATCACAGAAATGAGACACACAGAAACTCCGTACACAAGACTCCCAGAGACACGGCAGGACACCAGCACAGACAGCTTGGAGCTGGAACTCAACGATTCTCTCAATTCTAACAGGTAACTGGACAAATCAACCTGTACCCTGTAGAGTTTTCTTCCAGGTGTAGCTTATGCCATGTCTACTTTTCCCCTCTCTTTTGCAGTCAGTCGGCAATGCCAGGTGAGTCTAGCACTCCGTTGGTCCGTAGCTCAGAGCGTTTGGCTGCTAAACGCCATGCGTTGGGGGCAGAATCCCTGGAGACTCTCTATTTCACACCGATGAGTCAACATGGGAACAAGAGAAAAAGCAATGATGCCATCGAGCACAAACTGGAGTCGAGCATCATTTCATTTGGTGATCTCGTGGTTGACTCTGCCAAGAAACTCACAGCCTCGGCCCGCAGGCGGCGTACTACACAGGTTATCAACATCACCATGGCTAAGGTAACGTGTCGGGACTTCTGTTTTTCTACTCCTTTTAAATTATATTTGGTCAATTGGTCATCCATGTTCAAACATGTTATTATTGTTTATAACAGAGGTAAATGAGGTAAGAAAATACTTTTGTTTTTATTTTGTTAAGAAGGCATCAGGTGAAGGGGAGGAGTCTTTTTCTAGTCTGCACTCTGCTCGATCTCATCCCAACTTGGCGGTACAACAGTCACGGCCTTTCTCATTGGATTTCTCAGAAGATGGTGGTTTATCCAAAACAGACAAACTTCAAAGTTTGCCAGGATATCGCAGAAGTGCTGTACACACAGCTGGCCCAACAAGAGGTACAATTTTGCATCAGATTATTTGGTCATATGACCTCATTGGCGTTACATCATGTGAATTTGATACAACACATTTTCACTTTTGTGTATTTGTGTTGTGTAGCCACCAGTACTTTCTGCATAGGAGCAGAGAATGAACCTGAGCACGCTGCCGACGACTGGATGCGCATCGCTGAACTGCAGGCGAGGAATAAAGCTTGTCTGCCTCATCTGAAGAGCAGCTACCCGCTCGAGTCCAGGGTATGAACAGTTAACTGACACACATGCACATCTCTGTTTGCCTTGCCTCTCTGTTGTATGAATCACTTAAACACTGAAGTTCCTATGTTTCCTCCAGGGCCTTCTGTAGATGCTGAAATTCAAATTAAACTCTACATCATTCTCCCTCTTTAGCCCAGTCAAGGACTCCCTTCATTCACCATAACAGACGATGACCTGCGGATGGGTGATCCGGACGAGACGATTCGACGTGCGTCCATGATTCCCGACCAGATTCTGGAATCCCTGAACTCCCGCCGCTTCTCTCTGGCGGTTGGAACGAGCTCAAATCAGAGCCTCGCACAATCCCAGCCTCAACGCGCCACCATGTTACCCGGTCAGATCAGATCTAGCACCACCGCTCACCGGGCCGCGCAGCTCACGAAAACCAACTCGCAAGTGCATGCATCACAGAATACCCGCAGCCCATTAGCTCCAAAACGGCAGGGATCCCAACTGCAGGGACCTGATACACCAGAGGTACATGATTTCTTGAGTCATGTGAAAACGACATATATTAAAAGCTGTTTTGTTTGTTTATGTTTATTTGGTGGCAGAATTACAGTTTTCTTTGGTTTCACCGATATATTTGTTTCCACAGGCAAAGAAGTTGGCAAGCTGCTTCCCACGACCAATGACACCTAAAGGCCGGCACGCCAACAGTCAAAACAGACCTCCAAACTCTCCGGTATGTCATCTTTCATTTCAGGTTTACTGCTAGGTTAGTTTATAGCAAGTGAAAGCACTTAAATGGTTGTTTCATACTAAAGATGTTTGAGAAATTATGCTTTTTGATATAGTGTAAGCGTCTGCCGAATGAATAAATGTAAATTTCTTTATCACCAGGCTGAGCGCAGACAATCTCTCATGTTCACCGTGGTAAATACTCCGAAGAATAACAGTTACGGTGACAGCAGGCTGCAGAGAGGCCTCAACAAGCTGCGTAACAGTGCCCGCAAATCTCCTGCCGTGGCCAGTCGGGCCTTGCGCTCCGCTGCCAGTGCTGTTAATGGCAAATCGCCTCTGGACTCGAGAAAATCACCTCGCAACAAGTCTCCTAAATCCTCCAATGCCAAAAAGGTACAAAAGCATCCTGTTGTAAAAAATATGTTTGATGAGAGCAGGTAGTTCTTGTTAGATATATCGTACGGCAGAATGATTATGATCAGAAATCGCAGGTGTATATAAAGTATTTGCTTTGTGTGTTTTCAGTGAACTGCTATGACAGATTTATGCTGGAGTATTTATCTGTATGTATCTGTTATTGAATTGAGTAATGTTTCCTCTGGGTGTCTCTGATCTGTCTTGCGGGCTTAGTCACTCATCACATGTTTCAGCTTCACTTGTGGTTGTGAGTTCTGTATATTATAATTGTTGTTATAATCGCTTCCAATGTTTCCTCATCTGTAAGTCGCTTTGGATAAAAGCGTATGTTTGGTGGAGGAATTGCACCGATGTGGGTTCAGTTCTTACTGGGTCTCCTTTGATCTCACCTGCCGATGATGTGCACAAAGTCCCTTTTGGATCATCTCATGTTTGTGTCTAGATCATACAGAATGTGGAGGTAACAGCGATATAAATGTTTTCCTTCACTGAAAAATCTTCCTTTTTCTTTCCCCACAGATGAAATTCAGGATGAAGGTTTAAATTGCAGATTCCACCCAAAATCTGTCTTCTTGCATCAGAGTTTTAAAGCAAACTATGCACCTTACTTGATTTCTGTACTTTTTAAATAAAGGTTTTATTTTCATTTCATTTTGGTGTGCAGTCAGTTTATTGACTGTTGCCCTGTTTGTTTCATGTAACTGGTTCTGTTTGTATAATATTTAAATGTATTTCTTGTTTTCTGAAAATAAAGTCTCTGTCAGATGTGCGGATGAGCTTCTCAGCTATTGCTAAATAAAAGCAATGAAAAATGAATATAGACTTTGTTTCTTATACAAATATACAAGAATGTGATCCTATTGAAATGTCCAGAGACGTGTGTGTTCACGGGCGCGTGTTCTTGATCATTTGTACAAATTTACTACTAAAATGCTTTGTCCTAATGTTTACAAAGGCTTAATTTTTGCACTTTTATCAAAATGAGCCCATGTGTCTCAGCCAGTGGCGGTTCTACACGGAGGCCTATGGAGGCCCGTGCCTCTGTAGAAATGTCCCTGGCCACCCCCGTGCTGACCAAAAAATAAGTATCAATTAATTATGATTTTACACGCGAGCGCCAAAAGCGGAACTAATACGACTCAACGTTCTACACGGGTGAATTAAAGCGGCGCACCCAAACACTGTAGCCGCCTGCGGTGCTGCTCGGCTCAGCACCTACTCTTGGAGAGCGGAGCTACAATTTCTCCTGGTGCAAGAGTCGAAGCAGGTAAGAAAAAATGATTTGATCTCATAAGTGACTTGTTGTTCTTGCACATAACCATGTTACTTTTGTTCCTTACATTGATAATAAAATAAAGTTTGTAAATGTCTGGTTTCGATATGTTTAGAAACATATTCATATCTAAGCAAACTTGTTGAAGCAGAGGCGAATATCTAAATGTCAGTATCCTTGCTACTTACGGAACAAAAATATATGGGAATATTCTTCAAAATGTAATGCGATATATTACATAATGCATTTCCATATATGGGAAACTAGTGCTTATAGTTTTCAATATACTGACATAGCATCCTTTTTTGCCCGAATAATTAAAAAAGTGAGAGAAACAAATCAAGGTGTTGAGGAGCAGGAAGAGGGAGAGCCAGATGAGTCAGTGGAGGTTGGAGAGAGAGCATGTGATTAAAGTAAGGGCTCTGACACAGAGAGGGAAATTCCAGAGGGTGATGAGCATGAAGAAGAGGGTGAGGAGGAAGAAAATATACAGGGACAGAGAGGGGAACAGCCAGAGGGACAGAAAATTGATCCATGTGGATCAAGTACTGCACCGTCAGGTTTGTGATGAAGAAGGTCTTTAGTATTTGCAAAACAGTGCAATGATAATTTCCTTGTTGGCCTACTGTGTGTCCTTAAAATGGTGCTTTCTGCTGTAAATTCCTTTTTGTGACAATATGACTCTGTTTATTTTTTTAAGTAAATACTTGCCTTATAAATTGAAATACATGTCGATATACATGCATAAGTCATTAAATGTGTGTTTACTGTACATCTTTCTACAGATATCAGCAAGTCCAAGAATGATGTACCAGTCTTGCCCTGCCATCTTGAATATATACCCAACCACTTTGATGGGGGACAGAAAACGGAGCTTCAGGCCAAACTGGTATAATCCAGCATTGTTATGCCAAGTTAAGTGTGGACTCAACTGTCCACAATAGGAAATGGCACATTGTTGTACCCTGGATGCATTTTTTATGGCCCTACCTCTTTTACACCTGCACTCACTCTTGCACTACTGTACAAAATAAATGTTTATATGATTGTAAAGTAAAATAAAGTTTGTAATCTTTAAATATCATTTGTTGCAATTTTTTAATGTGCCCCTCTGGTTAAACACTGGCCCCTCCTTGGCCCCCCTAGTAAATTTTGTCTATAACCGCCACTGGTCTCAGCCATGTGTCTTAAAAGGCAGAATATGTTTTCCTGCGGCTCAGTGCGTAGAGCATGGCGCTGGCAACCCCAAGGTCATGGGTTCGACCCCAGGGGATTGCACATTATCAGAAACAAATGTGAAGTACAGGGGTCTGCCAAATGAATAAATGTTCGTCTCCACAGAAATAGTTGCCAATTAAGTTAAATCAAGCCATGACAAACTTGAGTTAATTTTAATATAATTGAAATTGGTTGTGAAATGTAAACACAAGCCCTTATGGGAGTTTTATCCAGACAAGGGGCCCGTTCTTCGTACGTCGCTAACTCGGTTAGCTGGATTTGATTGTTGATGATTTGGCATGATCTTGGATTGTTCGGTTCTTGGACGCTCATCCTGGACTTGCTGTCATAGCAACAGGTCCGTAAGCTTGAACCTGCTCGGGAGCAGGCTTACTTTATGTAAACAGGATTAGATTGCGGCTTTATAAGCGGAGGAGATAGGTAAATCTGTCGCAGCCATGTCTTGTCCATTTATACGACAGCAACCTGTTGCGGAAGGTGCAAGTATAATTCGCAGAGCTTTTCGAATGAATAGACAGGATCATTTAGCGCAGCGCGATAGCGTCATTGTTGAGAGATACCGTATTTCTCGTAAGGGTGTTATTTACATCATTCATTTGTTGGAACCACACATTACGTGTTTAACACGGAGGAGTCGGGCTTTAACAACACCACAGACTGTGTGCATTCGCAAACTTTACCTGGCGCTCAAGCAGTTTTTAGGGGTTTTTGTTGTATTTCTAAGCCACTTAAAACCGCAGGATTTTTTAGCTATTGCAAGTACATTTATAATTGTTAATGACATGCAATCATGACCATGCCAATAAGTATGAATAACAGTTCCCTAACGTGATTGGTGCCATAGACTGCACACATGTCCCCATCAAGGCCCCCTCAGGCAAAATATAATTTTATAATTATAAAATATAAATATAATGAGGGGGATTTTGTGAAGCGAAAGGGCGTTCATAGTGTTAATGTGCAGGTAAATTACTATTACAATTTATAATATTCCAGATTATTTCATGGAAAAAAGTAATGAAATCAAAAAGTATGCAGTTGACTGACTAAAATCTCTTCGATGGTGTTTGACTCAATGCTCCATGTCACCAATGTGGAAGCAAAATGGCCAGGATCAGTAGGCCTACATGACTCAAGAATTTTCAGAGAGTCACATTTATGCACATTATATGAACGTGGTAAGGGAACAAACATTTCAAGCTCACGGTATTATACACAGTATTATGCTGAGCCTAACAGAACTGCATTTTCCATTATACAGGGGATTGTGACGGGATCCTGCTTGGAGACAGGGGCTATGCCTGCAGGCAGTATTTTATAACGCCCTTCCGTGAGCCAAACCCTGGACCACAAACCCGTTACAATGCAGCTCTAGCCAGGACAAGCATTGAAATGACCTTTGGGCAACTAAAGGGAAGATTTCAGTGTCTGAAAAGTCTGAGGGTTGCACCTGACAGGGCCTGTGACATAATTGTTCCATATGCCATATTGCATAACATTGCCACCATCAGAAAGGAGAGGAACCCTGTGGTGGGGGTGAAGCCTGATGATGACCTCCAGCCAGTGCACTTGAACCAACCTAGTAGCAGAGCTGCACGGGACAGAATTGTGGAACACCATTTTTTTACTGAATAAAAGACAAGACAAATATGCTTAGTTTCTTGAGTTTTATTTAAAAGATTATTTATAAAGAAAAGCCAGCAAGTCATATTTTGCCTGCAATAAGAGATAGTTATGGAAAGTCAGCAATACTACTATGTGTGAAATAGTGTATTAGCACTTACTCTGAAGCAACTCTATCTCCAGTGAAATTTTTCTCTCTTTCAAGTTGTCAAGTTCAATTTCTCCTCTTATTTCTCTTTTTTCACCTTAAAATACTCTAGTTTTGGTTAAAGATGTCGTTTATATAGGGAACGGATGTCACCCTGTGTAATTTTGTGAAAAAAAGGGTCAAAACATGCCTCATGCAACAAAAGACAAAAGTAAAACACTGCCCACCTCTGTATCAGTTCTTTGTGCAGACTGTTCTGTGAGCCTTTCTGTAGACCTTTCTCTAGGTGTGGACTCCTGCAACTCATGTTGCAGACAGAAAGAATAGGTACACAAGTATATACAAATTATAGTTAAGTTATTTATGCACTTACAGGTTCTTCCTCCAAAGGACAGTCATCTGAGAGGATTTCTTCACAGGACGTGCAATGGAAATAAATGGGTATTACAATGTGTTGCACTCTTGGGGGGGGGAAATAATGTCATTACAATTAACTACACTGTAAAAAAATAATGTGATCAATTACTCATGGCAACATATTTTATATGAACAAAGTTTATTAGTTTTCACTTTCACAAACATTTGAAATGACTGTACCAAATTCATTTAATGCAGCAACAAACCATTTTACAGTATACTAAGAGAAATAAAAGCTCATTTAGCCTAACAGTAATGTAGGTGTTGCTGCTGGTCCCTGGCTTTGGGTATAAGGAAGAGCTGCCCCCAGGGATAAGGAAGAGCTACCTCCACAACGGGTCGGTTTGAATTCAACCCAAGGGCCAGCTCTTCTGCTGGGGTATATTGTGGGGGTGCACCACCACCTGTAATCTTTCAGCCTTTTTCTTTGTGGCTGTCATAAATAGACACATAATTTAACAGTGGCTTTTTACATAAGGACTGTATAAGAAGTAAAGGCTACCATTTTGTAGAATATTCTTGTACCTCACATTTACTTGTTCCCATGTTCTAGTGGGTCCCGTGGTGGCTCTGACATAAGTAAATATGAAATAAATAAAAAATGCAAAAATACATACTGTAGAAAGTGATAGAAACATCTGACATGGACACCATTTATGCATTTAATTTGTTTGAATTAAATGTTCAAATTGGGCATAACCTTCCATTAAAAGCTCTTGTTCTGCTTGAGAGGAAAACTGGGCGTTTTCTTTAGCCATGCTGAACAGCCAATCACAGCGTTGCTGATCATTGTTTCTACTATCGATACATATCCCCTTTTAAACCAACGCAAGAACGCGCAATGATCTCAGATAACTCAATCCAGCGATACTTATCATAAACAACAGGTGTGTTCGAAGAACCCAATTAGCCGGATCATGATTAGCACGATGATGTCATCTTGGATGCGTCTTTTGATCTCGGATGTAATAAGCGACGTACGAAGAACGGGCCCAAGGTGTCGCTCCCCGTTCACCTGTATGTGTTTACAGAACAATCTTGCTCCGCTCCAATATGGCGTCGTCGTTGACCTATCGCAGCCACCGGTAAAAGCGCGCAATGCGGCGCCTGTGATTTAATTGGCTGCAAAGCTACGCTAGAATTTTTCTATTGGCTGCTTAATTTACGGCAACCACTGAGAAGCGATAACAGGAACTTGCGTCATCAAATATAATACACAGTTAAACCTGACGCACTATTTTACATGTGTGGTAAGTATTAATACTGTCTTGGATAGTCTAGGACACACTTATCAACGATTCATTTAAATCTCATCTTTACATTTGCATGTGCAAATAATTAATTACTTTATTATGTCAAGATTTTTAACGTCGTGCTTACGTTGTAAACCAATCTTTTATATGCGTTCTTTGATCCACATATCCAACGCTTTATAAGTACTTGTGTCATAGTACAGATTGTTTAAGAGACTGAATAAGTCTTTGTTAGAGCTTTATGCAGCAAAATGCATCCCTGTCTATGTTTACCTGTTATGTGAAAATTGCTGTATATAAACCTGTTTATGGAACATAGGCTATGCTGTTATTGGTTCACCATATTTCATTTGTTTATTTAGTTCAGCTTTACCGTATTAAACCGTTTTTCTATGAAACATTTTAATCTGTTCTGGAACTAGAACATAATACATATTGCAACCTGTGTGATAATGCTGTTTTGTTTTAGTGTGAGTTATGGAGTTGAGTAAAGGAAAGGAAGAAGCACTGTTGTCGTGGGTAAGTCACGTCTTAAAACCGTCACCCCATAATGTTTCGCATAACCAGTGTTTATTTGGACAGATCAACAGCCTTTGTCCAGTGGAGCCTTTTGGGAAAATTATTGATGTGAAAGATGGACATCAACTCCGGAGGTTTACCTACAAAGTGTGAGCTGGGATTTTAACTCAAAGACCCCAGACATGCGTTACAGTATATTGCTTGTGATGGTTTTTTGCATTGTGTTGGTGTTTTCTGTAGACAGGGGAAAGTGCCCCGTGAAACCATGTTTGTGCCACCGTTTTCTGAGACGTTAGAAATCATCATAAACATACTGCAGGGTGAGTTACAGTCACATACATCCATTTAAAAAGTTTTAAATGCAAACATTTTTGTTACACTCGAGGAAAAGGGCAGCGAGTAGACACTGACCATGTAAATTATGGGATGGGATGGAGAGGGTGATGGTGGCTCAGTGGTTAAAGAGGCTGACCTGCTGACACGAAGGTTGCATGTTCGATCCCAGGTGTTCATGAAAATCCACTAATATGTGGAATCCAGACGAACATTCAAAAAATTGAAAGCAAACTGTGGTCGGTCCAAATGTGGCTGCTGAGCCGAACAGTGCTGTAGTCCTGGACGCCACACAGAGTGATGCTGGTTCCTACCGACAGGGCCTGTAGAGTGCTTGGGTACTCTGTGCGATGGTTCCACACAATTATTTCAGATCGTAAACCTCTGCTTACCTGAATATCATCTCTTCACAGATGATTTTCATTTCAGCAGAAGACAAAGTTCCCTCATCTCACAGAAGATCACTCAAGAAATTGACCCGGAGCTTCAGCTCGCCAAGGTGTGCTTTTCCTCAGTATTACTGAAAAAGAGGCCGGTCACAGCTGATATGCAAGGTTCTATAGTAAGATCTGTTTTTGTCTGGATGTATAAATGTAGGCAGTATCGAAATCATTTAAACACTAAACTATTTTAAGGGATACTTCACCCGAAATTCTGTCATCATTTCCTCACCTTGGAGTTGTTCCAAATCTGTATACATTTATTTGTTCTGATGAACACGGGGAAAGATATTTGGAAGAATGCTTCTAACCAGACAGCTTTTGCCCCCCGTTGACTCCCATAGTAGAAAAAATACAATGGTAGTCAAAAGTGCCCCAGAACTGTTTGCTGTCCTACATTCTTCAAAATGTCGTCTTTTGTGTTCAACGGGACAAAACGGTAAAGTTTTTTTTCTATTATGGGAGTCAATGTGGGGCAATATATGTTTGGTTATAAGCATTCTTCCAAATATCTTTCTATGTGTTCATCAGAACAAAGAAGTCTATACCCATTTGGAACCCGAAGGGGTGTAATTTGAGTCCAGGATCCCTTTAATATGTATTTATACTGTATGTGTATGTGCACAGGTGCTTCTTGTGCTCTGTTATTGTGGTTTTAAAGAACACAACCTGGTACCTGACTTAGATGTGAAGTCAGAGGTAAGGGATCGTCGTTGTTTTATGGGGCTCTGTGACACTTTGTTTGGTGACACAATCTCTCTCTCTCTGTCTTATTTCAGCTGATGATGGCATCCATGTTTCGGTTTGTTAAAGACGATGTAGATGGTCTTTCTTTAGATGAAGGCCTAGATAAGTTTCTGACCAAAGACTGTAAGTTATTGACACTGTGTGGATTTTTCATGATTTTCAATGCCTTTGACAATTGAATAAATACTCTGTATAATACTTTAATGAATACATCCATGTTTTCAAGAGTGAAGTGTAAATTATTATATTTAAATTAATATTATTTGTTTCTATGTCTCTCTGTCTGTAGCTGTTTTAAATTTATCCTCAAGCAGCGAGAGCAGTATCAACTCACCATTTTTCACTGGTGATGAGTCTTGGTTCTTTGGCCCTAGCAGGGTTCAGTATCAGAGGCTGTTGACAGTGGCCTGCACCTCGGTCAGGTGGGTTCCCGGTCTGATGCTAAACCTCGCTTACTGTGGGTAACAATATTTCATTTTACTCTGATGCCTTCTGTCCACTACAGTTATGAGATGTTTAGATCTTAGCCAGTGTTGTAACTTTTAGACCAGCCATGAGCCTCTGCCTGCCGGACGCTTCAGCAGTAGAGTCTTCTGAAATATACCCAGTCTCTTCTGAATGATAAATTACTAAATCATGCTCATACATGTATGATCTCCAGCTCTCCGGTGCAGGACACAACGAGTATGCCGCACTTCCAGTTGGAAAGGCTCCGGAAAGAACTGGCGAATGCAGGTGACGTGAGAGACGAACTGGAGAAAGAACTGGCCAATCAGATCAGCATCATCTCAGAGAAAGGTACCTCAGACACGGCCACCCGTCACCTCTGATGTTGCAGTTTATTTTCTTGTTCAGTTTAACTAATGCCTGTTTTTCGATAATCAAGTTAAACAAAATCCAATTTTATATCCTGTGTTTTGTTGAAAAAGTATTTTCTCATCCGTAGAAACTCACATTTGTGAACATATACGCTATACATTTAAATATTATACGTTTGTTGATAACTTTTCATTTGAACAAACAGAAATCGATCTTTATGCTCAAAGCAATTTTTTTTATTTAATCCGAAACTGAAATGATCCAAAACAAATTTTAGTTTTTATTCTATTGAAATTTGATTTGTCAGCTATTAGTTGTTGTACGCCTGTTTTAAAATGAGTTCTTGATTCCTTTATGTATGTGACCGTGTTTTGTTTTGTAATGTCCATTGCACTCATGTATATGCTTTTTGTCATCAATTTGATAAAAACCACTGTGCGATTTCATTCAAACTATTGAATGTTGAATCCTCAGAGGGTGTCATCTCTCAGCTGCATCACAGGCTGGATTGTCTGCTGCGGAAAACTGGACAAATAGAGACAGACCATGATGCCAGAGTGCTGGAACTCCAGGAAAAGAATGACAGGTGAGACAGGAAATTCATCATCAGGGACCTCAAAGGGATAGTTCACCCAAACCAATTCTGTCATCATCTAATGTAACCAGACAGTTCTGAGGCAGAATCCCACATTCTTCAAAAAATTTATTTTTGTGTGTGTAAAACAGAACAAATACATTTGTAAAGCTTTGAAACTATCCCTTAAAGTTTGAATTACTGGTTGTATTTTTTGTATTAAACCAATGAAATTTAGTTTTATACATCGAGAATGTGCATAACTTAAATGTTCTTTACAGTCTGGTCCAAAGAGTGCATGAGGTTGTAAAACAATGTCAAGATTTTAAAACCAGCAGCTCTCAGAAAGAGAAGAAGATTGATGAGCTGACAGAGGAGAATGTGACTCTTGCTTCTCAGGTGAGATTTAGTTCTCGCCTTCTGTTGTCCTGCTTAAAACTTCAGATTTGGTCGACTCTCATCTGTGTCGGGTCCCATCAGGTGCGAAATGCTTTCGCTCAAATGGCAAGAGCCAAGGAGGAGATTGCTAATCTCACACTGGCTCATGAAATGTCACAGTCTGTATGGAAGGACAAGAGCGAGTATCTAGAGAAAGAGTTGAGTGAGGCCGTCACACACAAGGTGAATCGTTTTAAAACTTGTGTAAAGCCACGTGATAAATCTATAACTTAAGTCACTTTGGATAAAAGCATCTACAAAAATATGTCAATGTTTCTTTCTCATGTCATCTATGTTCAGGAGGTCCTGATTGAACACGTTCAGATATTTCAGGGAAAGATCTCAGTTCTGGAGGATGAACTTCAGAAAGCTCAATCTCAGGAGAGCGGAGAGGTTCTGGGACCCAGTTTGGAGGTGAGATGTTCTTTTCTGTTCCTAAATAACATTTTGTTCTTAAAACACTTGAAACTATTTGTTGGAGCTATTCTAAAAAATAAAAAAATTGAATATGCCAGGCATTGACCAAAATTGAGAGCCTCGAAACCCAAATCCTGGAACTGACAGCTCAAATATCCATAAAGGATAATGAAAAGACTGAGTGTGACATTAAAATAAACAATACAATCAAAATCATGCGTAAAGACCATGAGGACACTATTAAGAAACTTCAGCAGGAGCTATGTTGTGCTGCTGTGACTGCATCAAAGAAACAAGAGGAAATGTTGGCGCTGTCAGCTGAAGTAACCCGTCTGAAAGAGCAGATCTGTCACAACAATGAAAACAAACTGCAGAAGCAACAGCGAGAAGCTTGTGTAAATTCTCTTCAGGATGAGATGAAGAGTCAAGAGAGGCTTCGAGATAAACTCAAGTTGAAGGTGGAGAAACAAAGCGACTCCATCCTTGCTCTTAAAAATATTGCCAGAAAATGGGAGCAGCAGTGTAAAGAGCTTCTGGAGAAGCTGAAGATGATGTCGGAAAGATTACGACATTACAGCGTAAACAAACAGCAGCTGACGGAGGCTCAGGAGATGAACAAGTCTCTTGAGAACTCCCTAGAAACCAGCAGACGAGAAATCAAAGCTCTGGAGACAGGACTGTCGCTGGCTCGTATGGAACGAGACCAGCAGGGAGCCAAGGTCAAACGCTTGGAGACAGAAGTTAGTTTACAGCTAATAATTGTATATTTTGTAGTTTTCTTCCTTTTTTCATGTGTAACTGTATGTTTCAGGTGAACTTTTCTAACAAGCGTCTGAGAGCGAAGATGATGGGTGATGACATTCACTTCCTCAGAGTGCCAGAGACATGGCAGGACACCAGCGCTGACAGCTCCGAGTGCGAGTTCAATGCTGACAGGTACCTTCACAAGTCAACAGATCCCAGAGTTTTGCATTGATTTTCAGTCATTTTTCTTGATCAGCTGTTGGGCAGAGTCTGGTGAGAACAGGACCCCACAGGTACATTGTTCTGAGCAATGAATCAGTCAGTTTATCATCACAGTGACTGGGGTGGAGCATGCTGGGATACACACAACTGTTGTCTCCTCTGCACTTGGGATGTTAACAGGTTGATTTTACATTCACTGGGATAAAATTAAGTATTAAGGCAATTTAAGGTATACAGTGTACTTTCAATACAGTTTGCACTTTTGATTAAGTTCACTTGTAGTGAGAAACATTGGTAAACTAGTTGTGTACTTATGGTTCACTACCATTACACTTTAAGTACATTTAAGGTATACTTTTAAAAACTAAAAAGTGTGCCAATGCAGTCCTAAGTGGTATTGAAATAGTACACTTACCTAGTACACCACTAGTACACTCATATTAGTTTACGTCTTACATAAAGTTAAAATACTTGAACTTCACAGAAGTTCATTTAATAAAATTAACTTATTGCTTGTAAGACATTTCTTTTCTTCAGGTAACAGGTGGAGATTTTAAAGCTTTTATTTATAATTGCCATTATTGTTGTTTAAAAGACACCAGGGAGTGTTGAAGTGGAGGAATCATTTTTAAACCTACATCCTGCCCGATATCAGCACAACCAAGCGGCCCAACGTTATAAACCCGTCTCCACAAATATCTTCAAGGAAAATGATGTCACAGCAACTTCATCTAAAACAAATGAACCTCAAGGTCGGGATATAGCAGAAATGCAGACAGTTCAAATCTCATTTGCCTTTTGTTTTTTCTATGTAGCACATTATTGAACATATACAGTATACATCTTCATAGATTGATATGTCTGACAGAGAATAAACCTGAACGCACTGCTGATGACTGGATGCGCATCGCTGAACTGCAGGAGAGGAACAAAGCTTGTCTGCCTCATCTGAAGAGCAGCTACTCACTGGAGTCCAGGGTATGACATGCTATTGCACAGTACATCTATTGATGGGGGATTGAAGGAACCGCTACAGCTTGGGATGATTCTGAACCATGGGTTCAGCATGTGTCCTGATAAAAAAAGAGACAGTCTCACACTGCCACTTTGAACAAAGAAATCAGACAAACGTGGAAATGTAATAAGCAATTTAAATCATCTTTTATTTTTAACCATTGGTATAATCTGGTTTCATGATCTTCTGTAGCCCAATATTGGACTTCCTTCTTTCACAATAACGGATGATGACATGCGGATGGGTGACCCTCGAGAGACCATTCAACTTGCTGCTTCACACCTGCGTGCATCACAACACACACGCAGCCCACATGCTCGTAAATGCCCAGGATCCCGGCGGACAGCCACATCTGAGGTTTATAGATATAATCGTTAATTGATTTGTTGATTTTTCGTTTCTTTACCTGGCAGTATATGGATTATAGTCGAAAATCCTGTTTCTTTCCACAGGTGAAGGATCTGACAAACTGCTTCTCTCAGACGTCAACTAAAGGCAGGCGTGTGAACAGTAAGAAAACACACCTGAACTCTCAGGTGAGTGTTTGTTTATGCGTATATTTAATGCTTTAAATATGCACCGCTAAATTTCACTTACACCATAGATTCAGAAATGCTTATTCTATACTATACTATAAACCAACTATTGAAAGGTGCACTCAGTAGTTTCTCCCATTTAAAACGTTTCCACAAAGAAATACCAGTAAAAATCTAAACTCTTTCATCTCTAGGCTAAGCAAATGGAATCTGTGACTTTCACAATTCCTAATGCTCCAAAAGCCAATGGTGGTGGCAGTTTGCTGCATCGTGGTAAGATCTGTAATGACGCCTGCAAATCTGCCACAGCATCCCTGCGCTCGACGGCCACCACTGCTAACAGCAGATCTCCCAGAGTCTCAGCAGTGAGAAAGACTTCACACAAGCCTCTCAAATCCTCCAGTGTCAAGAAGGTAAAACAAGCCTGACACCCATAATGTGGAGGTCTTGTTTGTAATTCAACTTCATGTTTGGTGGTGCATTATTTATTGATGGAGGACACCTTCTCTTACACCAACTTCTGTTTTCACAGACATCCACAAGAAATTGATGACCTTTTCCCCCGTTTATCTTCTGTCACCTTTATAAATGTGATTATTTTAAATGTATTTCATTTGAAATAAACCTGTTTTGTATATTTTTGTATTAAGGTCTTTCGTTGAGGTTTCATTTTCCTTCTTAAACAAATAAATGCTACATGGTAAATAAAATAATCCTGTTGTTAAGTGTGGAATGGATGGTTTTTAAAACTGGATTTGCGTGTTGTTTTACTTTTCAAATTTGAATGTTATGTGTCACGTTCCATTCACATTTACCAAACACCTATCGCACTGTACAGCATACAAAATTAAATAATTACGTCACTAAATACCTCACTGTGTTTGTGTAAAAGCAAACGGTCAACATCAACATGATGGCGTGTCCTTACTGTGCCACAGCATGGAGAATGTTTGTGTGAAATCAAACAATACACATCAAACGTATAATATTTATTTTTTGACATCCTCTACAAAGAAAAAACAGGATGCAAAAATAATTTCCATCAGAAGCATACTTCATCAACATTCGACTCGTTGTTTTTCACATTTGCTGAATGTATTTTTTAAGTGGAGAAACAGTCATTGCTTAATTACAACCAGCTATGATCATGCTGAAAGACATCAGAATGTGTATAAAGGACACACATGAAAAAATGCAAACAATAGTTCGTTTTACTTTCTGATGTATGCAACCTTTAAGTCACTGTATGGCACAACTCATGATTTAAAAGACAACGGGACCGATCGTCATATAATGACCACATCCACTGCAACGTTTGTGCACTGAGAGAAACAATTTGAACATCTGAAGAAAAGAAAACGCTCGACACAGAAGTGTGGAGTGCGCGTCTAGCGCATGCGCATATGCAGACTGTGTTTCGGCCCGTCCACCCGTTCCAGCTTCTCAAAATGCCTCCGGGCGTTTCTGATGTTGATGAGAGTAGCAGCCGAGGGTATCGACGGGTCAGACATGATCACCATCACGTAGGTGTTGGACGTGAACACATCAATAAAGGCTGCGAAGTTCGAGTTGCGCACTTCCATGCTCTGGAAAGATGCTGCCAACTTACTGCAGCTGAGCTTGAACTGCTTGATGATGTTACTGATTTTCTCGAAGCGATGCGCGTCGCGCTGCTCTTTGCACTGATAATGCGAGATCACCAGGAAAGTGGCCCTTTCGAAAAGCAGCACCTCGTCCGCTTCGATAATCTGCGCAAAGTTGCGCAAGTTGCACTCGAGCTGCTGCACGTTCGGGATCAGCTGGTAAACGATGCTCGACCAGGCTTTATACAGCGTCTCGTCCCAGATGGACGTCCGGAAGCAGGTGCAGGCAAGCGGACGGGACAGTCTCTTCAGGTCCTCCTCGCGCTCTTTAAAGATCAGATCTCGCTGATCCTCCTGGACCAGGTCCATCTTGTGCACGAGACAGAAGATCTTGGCATCGGGCGAGTTCTGCAAAATGGCTTCCAAACACGACTGGTAATAGTGCATGTCTTTCTCCAGCTCGCGGCTCTCGACGTCGAACACGTAGATCAGCACCTCCACGTTGCGGAATATGTTGTCCCGCTGGCTCGTGAAGTAGTTCTCCATGAACGTGTCCTGGCCGCCGCAGTCCCACAGGTTCAGCACCAGGTTGCCCAGGAATCTAACGTGAGAGTGCTCGACGTCTATTGTGGCTCCGAGACGGCGGGTGTCTCTGGCGATGTAGTTCGCGAAGATGATCGACCGCATGCTCGTCTTTCCCGAGCCGCTTTTCCCCATCAACAGCACCTTCTTCTTCATGGCTGTGCTGGACATTTCCCGCTTCACCGTCTCCCGTACACGACGATCGAACTTCGGATCGACGTTCGTCAGCTGATTCGCACGAAAGCGAAAGTAAAATTGCGTCACGGGCGTATGACAGGAAGTGGCGCAGTCACATGAAGCGTTTCGGGACCCCGGTGCGATTGCTTCATTGGCTGAAAGACTTTTGAGGGCTGCTCGATTTAGTGCCTGATCACAATGTCTTTAAATCGCTTACATAGACATGTATACTTCATCGTAACGATGTGAAATGGCCCTTAATGTATTTTTAATGATTTGTTACATGTAATTTTATGTTAAACAACCACATTTTTCGTGAAAATAAGCATCGCATGTTACCTGTGTTTTTAAATCTGACGTATATTCCTATGACTAAAGTGCTGAGGCGGTTCCGGGTAGATCCAATGTCGGACAGCAGAAAAGTGCCGCGAACAGTGTTAAAACATAAATAAATATAAAGAACTCGTTAAAGAGACACATTTAACGCTGGGCTGTCTTATAAATTATTTGGGTAACTATGCTTTCACGTTACTTCAATGTTGAGGTACCGAATTAGTTCCGATATGCTGAACAATAATTTCCTCATTGCATGTAACGTAATGTATGTGTTCTTTTCAACGACAGGAACCGTGTCGAAGTCTGACTCATGAGTTCATAAGGATTCATCAAACTTCATCATGAGTGATATGGGGGAAGACAGTGATAATGAAGTGGAGGGGTGAGTGTATTTACAGGTTGCTGATCCGGGTAAAGTCTTGTCAAACCATCTTAAGCAGACGTAAAACGCGCAGAACGTGGTGTAAAATAAATGTCAGTAGTGCAAATTACAGGAAGGACGAAGAAAAACAGGTGCAACAAACCTTTTGCGAGAAATATTTGACCTGATGTCTTATACAATTATTCTACAGTAACATCATATAGCATATTGTTCCTGAGCACTTTAATTGAGGTTTGAAGTCATTATGTTGTTTTTATATTATTTCAAGCACAAATAACAATACTGCATGCTTATTTTCTACAAAACATTAGAACAAATGTATTTTCGGGGGTTCATTTTTGGTTTGGAGAGCTGTTGGCTTGTCATATAGATCATCTGTGGGATTAATGCTTGATTTTTTCTACCATTAGACTTTTTGGAACCTAATCTGACTGATCCGGTGTCAAGCCACTTTGTTCAAGAGAAATCATTCTCACTGTCAGAGATGTTTCTGTTTCAAGTCTTTTATTCCATAAAAATCTTCATGCAGACACATGATTTTTGATCGACTCTTCTCTAGTTATTCCATGGCTTGTTCAGATCGGTCCCAGGCTTGCATGAATACCGATACGTCTCTAAACAACTTTTCTTTCCTTGCACAAACAATGTTCTACAAAGACAAAGTGGTCTGATGTAGTTGTGTAAATGATAGTTATTGGTTATTGGGTTGTTAGTTTTGTTTTTAACATTCAATTGTAACATTGTTAGGAACATGAGGGGCCGGCCACCCAGCAGTTATGGATCTATGATGAGTGACGAGCCAGAAGACATGGATGACTTTGATGATCCTCCAGCATCAACGATCAGAGTCATCCAGGGAGCTGCGGGGTAAAGCTGCTATACACAGTCACACTTTCTGGGAAACCTTCCCATTTTTGCATGGTCATTTTCAAAAGTGCATTATTAAACATTCTGTCAGACCGAAGAAATTGATAATTAATTGATTGTGAATGAGGAAGCCAATACACAAAATGCAGAAGCGCATACACCTCAGTATATTCACTACATGTGTGTTGATGTGTTGTCATATATACAAGTCTTTGTTTATACAGTTTAATGCTGCAGCGCCCAGAATCGCCAGAGACAGTGATAACGGAGCGTACACACACAAATCAGTCCAGTGTACACAGAGAGGGAGTGTTCTTGAAACATGCGTCCAGCGGACTCAGTGCGGAAACATTCCCAGTCCAACACAGGTAACTACAAGCACATTACATGCTGGTGATAGTTCACCCAAAGCATTCAGCTCTCATTTCTTTACATTTTGTAACGATGACACTAGGTCCAGCGTGGACAAAGAGCACATGGTGGCAGTGGGGTCTGAGGTGCGGAGCAACATTCGAACAGAGAGAGAACTGGATAATGCACAGAGCGAGAGACAAACCGAGTTCAGTGAGACACACGTGGAGGAGCAGCCGAACGAATGCGGTGCAATGGAGGTGCAGGAGGAGGACAAGAAGGAGATGGAGACGAGTGATGATTATGATGAAATTGTTTTAGATGCGGGCTTCAGTGAGCCAGTGGAGCCTCCGCCTCCTCCCCCAGAGGGCGTTGGTCTTCAGTTTCGTCACAAGCATCGGTCACTAACACTGAGTCATCTTTTAACGGTGACTAAGAAAAAACATACAATTCCAACATGCAATTTTTCCTTTGCATGTGTTCAATTTATTTATACTTGTCTTTTTCAGGCCATGGTGACGAGTCTCAGACCGTTGAAGCAAACTGAACTGGCTTATTTTAAGCGAAATCTGTGCGGCCATTACAGATTTGAGGCTGACTACTCGACGATCGCTGACCTAACTGACGTGTTGGATCTGGCAGATAAACTCATTGAGCTCTGCGGTGAAGGAGAGGCGATGTATCTCACTATACGATCACTCCTTAACATAAAAAAGGATGAGCTCGCTAACACACTAAAGAAGACCTGTAGAAGAGGTAAACTGGCATTTACATCCAATCTAAAATGTTGAAGCTGTTGTTTTTCTAATATGAAACCTTGACCTCTTTCTTTCATGTCAATCTAAATGGGTAAATACAACTCTTTACTGAACTAAACAACCTCATTCTTTCCTATTTTCTTTTTCGTTTCTCTTCAGCTTTGTTGCAACATGAATTGAGATTGGACCTTGACAGGCGATATTACTGTCTGTATGAAGGCTGTTGCCGTCCGGGTCAGCAGCGGTACATCAGCGAAGTCTACTCTGAACCTCTGACTGTCATCAGAGGCAACGGGGACCCTGTAAACACTGAACATGAGGTGCGCAGGACAGAAAGCACAATCCAGGAGACCGTAATAAGAGCTAGCGACATCTTCCGACCCCTCCCCAATGACCCCAGCGACGTTCGTACAATCATGATGACCGGAATTCCTGCTTCAGGGCTGACAGTGGCTGTGAACAACTTCATCATTGACTGGAAGGAGGGAAAAACCAATCAGGATTTTCAGTTTGTGTTCCCACTGGCAGGGAAGGAATTACACCTTGGGAAAGAGGGCGATCAGACCTTCCTACAGATGCTTGCCACGTTTTTCCCAGAGGCTGACAGCATCAGATTCATAGAGAAGGAAGACTGCTTGATTCTGTTCATTATCGACGCTTTAGATCTTTGTGAGTTCCCACTTAACTTCCAAAGCAACGAAGCCATTACAAGCGTGGCTACAAAAGCTCCCGTGGACGCTCTGCTGACCAGTCTGATTAAAGGCACGATGCTTTCTCACGCCCGAGTTTGGATCACCGGCCACAGGGCCGCCGCTTACAAAATCCCCTCGCAGTTCATCAGCAGGTACGTGGAGTTAAGAGGGCTCACGGACGCCCAGAAGGAAATCTACTTCACAAAGCGAACCAAAGACCCGGAGCTCGGTAGGAAGGTTTGGAACCACGTAAAGCGTTCCAGAACCCTCCAGATCATCTGTCACCTTCCCCTATTTAGTTGGATGGTGGCATACGTGTTCGAGCGTGGATTCCGTGATCCTGAATATGGTGGACGTCTGCCTGCCCTCACAACGTTCTATTTGCAATACGTCATCATCCAGATGAACAGGTCATTCGAGAGGTATCGCGGATTGAGCGTGGAGGCACAGAGGTGGAGGGATGAAGACAAGCTATTTCTGGAGAAGCTGGGAAAGATGTCATATCGCATGATTCTCGAGGAACGGGAAGAGTTCAGCGTGAAGGATTTGCACTCCGTGGAACTAACATTTGAGGATTTGGACTCTCGGGATGAACTCACCACCGAGGTCAGGAGAAGTAGCGATGACCAGCAGACGTGGGTCTTCAAGTTTGTGCACTACACCATCCAGGAGTTCATGGCGGCGATGTACGCGTACGTCACGTTTAGGAAACAAGGGAAAAACGTAATGGACTCACACAAAAGCCTGTTAACAAAGATGCTGAGCAAGGATCGGCCGATGATCGACCTGTACCGTACAGCGATCGACCAAGCGCTGGCCTCTAAGAGAGGACAGTTCGATTTGTTCTTGCGTTTTTTGCTCGGACTGGTGACGCTGGGAACAGAGGACAACCTGCGTGGATACCTGCTCCCGCACTATCATCCCAAACCCAAAGGGATGGAAGATGTGGTTAAATACATCAATAAGAAGATCAGAGAAAACGCTCATCCTGAGAGGTGCGGGAATCTGGAATTGTGTCTGGTTGAACTGGAGGAAGGAAAAGATGGATGAGAGTTGAGTAGAAAAAAGAAGGACTGTGTTACACATTGTAGATGACCGAGGTGTGTTTTGGGGGGGCAGCTATTTTATAACAGCTTTCTGTAAGGAACAGAACTAAATCTAACCGATGAACTTTCCTGCAGCTCGCAAATCTCATTTGTGCTTGCAGAAACTTGACATCAGTGGCACCAAAACATATTTTTGACCAATCTCTAGTCACTGTTCTTTTCATTGCTTTGTATTTATCTTGTGTTCAGTGGATGAAGGTCATAAGAGTGTGGCCTTATGAAGTTACCACTTCCAGGCTAATTCATTCTTAACTGTTGGGTGAACTGTTTCTTCAAATCGTTTTGGTGGTGTGAGCATAACATTTCAATTAGCTTCTTTTGCTTAATCTAATGATGTAACCTTTTTTGTTTATAACAAACGAAAACATTTAAAAACAAAAGAAAGCACCTCTTAATAATATGATGCACACGTTCCCTGACTTTAACAGACATTGGACACACTAGTGGTTGTGTAAATCTCAGCAATACACACTAATCATCTGTTTGTATGTGTCACATGTTTAAAAATACTTTGTAATGCTGCCTTGATGCATCTGACTTGTGTACTAAATGAGAGGTCACAGCATTTGCGTCCATGTTCCTGTCAAATGAGTATGTAATGTTTTCATTCAAATGGCATTTCCTTTTGTAGACACAAAAGTCTCAGGGGACTGGTTTCACAGACAAGATCCAGGACTATTTCAATTGTGCAAATTTCGCAAACAACTTGCAACTACACAATGTAAACAATCCCCTTCCCCTACAATAACTGCGAAGTTCAGACTTCTTTAAACTGAATAGCATGCAAAGATAAGTTGCATACATAACAGAACAGCGCTCGAAAATAACATTTTCCCATATCTATGGGCAGCACTGGTGCTCCCAACCTCAAGAGAATGTGCACCAACCCGAAAATAAATACCACGGGCTGTTTGAATAGTTGAATACAAAATAGTAACAATATACCAGTAACACAAGCATGTGATGTCTACTGTGTTTTACATAATCACATTGGCTTCATGATTTCCTGAAATCATTTTTTTTTCATTAAACAAAGGCATCTTGCTGGCAATCCTCCTACCTGTCAATCATCATAGCATACAGAGAAACAGTTAAAACTAGAAGCGCATTGTTATAATCTTATATTGAGCAGGTATAAGGGGAACACGGTTTGCTCGTGATATTTACTATAACGTAATTTGAACTTACAATTGCTACACCGGTCACAATGCAACAGTGAAAAGGAACCCCAGTGCGCGCTGCGTGTTAAAGCTATATAGGCCTACCGGTGATGCGGTATATAAAAAATGTATATCAGAAAAAAATGCACACCGGTATTTGGTATGAACCGGTATACCGTCCAACGCTAACTGGTGTGCATCTCGAGTTAAAACAATGGCAACATAAAACAACATTTAAATATGTCCGGGCAAGTTATTTTCAGTTCAAACTTTCATCTTAAACTTTCCTTTTGGCCTGGGACTAGTTTAAAGCCTAGTCTCTGAAACTGGGCATACATGTGATTTTTTTCAGTTTGTTTAGGGATTTTATGTGTCATTGTTTTAAATGTATGCTCCAGAATAAAATGTTGTGTTTACAGATCCAGAAACATTTGAGTGTATGTGTTTTTAAAGGAGACTACAAACAGAAGTAAGATAAACAGGTGTTTTGCTTAGATGAAGGTTGTGTTTTAAAAAGCTACTTTAAACAAATGAAATACACATTCATTAAAGTTATAGCTGTGTTAAACTTTAAATACACGTATTAAACCATTCTGAAGACTGTTGAAGATCTGATTTATTCGTTACACTAACGCGTTTAAATGAATAAATTAAATTGTTATACTTTTGTATTATGTTCTAAGCCCCGTAACCATTGTTATGAACGTATTTGTGTAACGTAATATCATGGAGCTATGGACTTTACGATCTTTACCGATGTTTCACGAGTCCCTGCCATGTGCTGCGTCGGTGCAAGCATTGTGCTGCAAACTCTCTACTGTGTCTCGTTGTTCTTCCTGCAGGGGGCGCATGATGGCCCTTCTGAATGGGCTGCATTCAAATCTAAACTCGATTTTTGTCTTGGAGATATTATATTTCTATACCCAACAAATATAACCCTATACACAGATATCACACTTAGTCGACAGTGACTGGCCCTTCCTCAACGGCATTTGAGGCACGAGATTGAAACGCTCTGAACGTCCATCGCCCTTCTAGAGGATTGTTTTTATCTGACGCTTGAAATTTCCCGAAACCTCGCGTGAGTTTCCGGGAAAGAACAGAACAGATCCAGCGCGAGCCACAATACACGCGGAACGTTTAGTGTAATAATATCAAAAAGTCGGGCGTTATACGGGCTGTGTGTATTCAGCTTGTGTCGCGAACAAAGCGTGATGTCTCAGTTGTGTTATAATAAAGGCTGCGGACAGAGATTCGATCCAGACAACAACCCGGAGGGTAAGTGATCGCCATAAAGTTCATTCATCACGCGAACATCTCAAATGTTATTTGTTATCATTCATCATGCGATATACAGGATCATGATACAGTGACGTTGGGAATCTTTAAAAACAGAGTCAGAAATGCATGCATTGCTTTTTATGCACGACTATAACAACGAAGAAAATGTTGTACACACAATACATTAACTACAGTAAATATTAAAGCATGTCACGGTATTTTCTAGTTTATCAATTCACTATAGTCCATATATGAAGACTTTGGTTCCAAAATGAGATCTCCCTTTTAAAAAATCATGTTTTTTTATTGTGCATTCCGATTAATATCAACCAAACTGCAGTTGGTTTTGATTTAAGCCACAATATCAGCTGACTTACACATAGTAAAACATGATTTTTTAAAATTTTTGTTGTATATAATCATTGGTAAAATATGATACATCTTCGAATATTTGATATATATTATGTCAAATAATAAAAAAGTTTCGTAACTTTTTAATAGGGAGAAAATCACGTTCATTTGACAGGTGAATGAGGGTTGTCATCAAAAATCTGTTTTCATCACAGTTTACTTTTTTACTGATGTTAAGATAACAGTTTTAAATGTTTGTGTGCTGTTCATCATGAGTGTAAAGAGTAAAAGCATCTTTTCCAGACGCCTGCACGTATCATCCTGGAGTACCCGTGTTTCATGACGCTCTGAAGGTCAGTGTTTGAAGATCCAAGACAAATAACCGCAACCATATCTGTATTATTCTTTTGTTGTAGTTTTAAATCTGAACAAATCTCTCTTAATTCCTGTTTTCTTCAGGGCTGGTCGTGTTGTAAGAGACGTACAACAGACTTCTCAGATTTTCTGAGTATTGTGGTACGTGAGAAGACATCACTTATTTATACCAGATAGGGCAGAGCATCTACATCTAAATAAAGTGAAGGAATAGTTCTATGCTTTGCTAAACAAACACACATTTTTCACAATTAAACCTCATCTGAAACTCTTAACAACATCATGAGATGTTTTTGGGCGCAGTGTGAAGGGGGTTGACATTGCTTTTATTAAATGTTGCGAACAGAAAAATATGATAAAACAAAAGTTCAATAAACAATTTTGTTCATTAAACAACCAGAATATATGTTTGATCATGTGTCAGGGCTGCACCAAAGGCTCTCATAACAAAGTGAAGCCCCTGGAACCCGTGAAACCAGAGGTGAAGATCTCAGGCGAGAAGAAAGAATTGGAGGATCTCAAACCCAGATTTGATGAATACATCATTCAAGCCCCTAAACCACTGGAGCTCATACAGCGACCGAGGTGACTCCTCCTCATCTTCGTCATCATGACTGATACCTTTATTTCATCTCTCTGTGTGTTCATTTCTTGACATGCGTGTATGTGTTTATTACAGCGGTGAAGAGCCTCTAGTAGAGCTACAGCGGAAAGTTGCCCCGTCTCTAAACCAAGCGCTTGAGAAGCTACGACTAGCGGACAACAATCAGCTCAAAGAGAAAGGTAGCGTTACACCATCAGGGTGCCGAGAAAAGTGTTGATGCGATGATATGATTGGCTGTTATGCACAGCTACGCACCTAGACCTGGAAAATCCTTTAAACTTGAACGCAAACCTTTGCATTTTCAGAAGAGAAAGGAGGTGAAGTACAGCCTGGGACGACGTGCAAAAACAGAGGCTGCTCGAAGGTAAAAAAAGTGTTCTTTACATCGTATTTAATGTGTAAAAACCAAAATAAACATGACTTGCATACTGATATGATGGCGTTGATTATCAGTCCTACACCAGCCCAAAGACGGACGAAGAGACATGTTTGTATCATCCTGGAGTGCCCATCTTCCACGAGGGGTGAGCGAGAGATGATAGACTGTGAACAAGTATTTGATCTAATTTCATCATGATGACATCGTGTGTGTCTGTGTGTTTTGCAGGATGAAGTATTGGAGCTGCTGTAAAAGGAAAACATCAGATTTTAACTCTTTTGTTTCTCAGGAGGGCTGCAGTAAAGGATCACACCAGTGGAGAAAAGACTCGGTCAGACTAACAACTGACACATGTGACAATAAACATTTTATTAACGTTCTGTTGATTACATTATTATATATATATGATGCAACAGTGATATCAGTTACTCTTATTGTGATGTCAGCGTGTGTTTGTGTAACTTTACTAAAAATGGTATCTCGATGTTTCAGGGTAATAAAGTGGCACCCTGCAGATTTGATTGGCACCAGACAGGAAGTCAGGTGACCATGTCCATCTACGCAAAGAACTGTAACCCTGAGCTGTCACTCCTGGAGGCCAACAGCACCACGGTCAGTGTGTGTGTGTATTTGTGTGCGATGGCACGTGTTATCCCTGTGTGCCGTGTCTGGCCTGTGTTTTGTCTTGTTTCATAGATTTGATGGTATACTCTAATGCTTTGTTTGTAACGTTGATGTTTTTTTTACAGCTGAAAATCCATCTAGTATTTGAGAGAGAAAAGGAGTTCGAACTGATGATGAATCTGTGGGGAGTGAGTATCATTTATCATCAGCTGTTAAAAAGAATGCTTTATCTTAATGGGTGATATATTGAACATTTTGATATTATTGAGGCTATTGTACTTAAAAACATAATACAGAATATTGTGAATATGGAATATTGTTGACATTTTTTTCTGTGTTCTGTTTTCGCACGTAACATTTTTAATGTTCTATTCAAACCATCTGTTTTTTTAATGGTGCAAAAGAATATCACGTTTTGTACTAAGAAGATATATAAAGAGTATTGTCAAAATTTGTAAAGATATCAAATTTGGATTAGTATCATACAAGGGACATGTCAAATATATGGTGACAGTGAGTGAATCTTTTTTCAAATGTTTTTTTAGGTTATCGACATCAGTAAAAGCTTCGTAAACATGATGGCTGCTAAGGCGGAGATTGTCATGAAGAAGGCGGAGCCTATGTCATGGGCGAGGCTCGACCTGCCTCCTCCAAAGCCTGAAGCAGCCAATGGGAAGAAAGAAAACGACGGAGAGAAACTGAATGCTTAAGACGCAGACAAGCACAGATTAACTCATTATCTCAGATTTTCAGATATACGCACACAGACTGCAGTAACACCTGCGAGAGTTCATAAGAATCTTCTGGTGCTGATCATGTTGATTCATGTAGGAAGAGAACAACACTGCAACCCTCCGATCACTTATGTGTATCTTACAGAATACACAAATTTGTCATAATTTATTTACCATCATGTGTTTGTATGTTACTCTTTCTTCTGTGGAACTCAAAAGAAGATATTTTGAGAAATGTCTTGGTGGTTTTGTGTTTAATGGAAGTCAGTAGGGTTCAGTGTTGTTTGTTTACCCACATTCTTCAAAACATCTTCGTTTTGTATTCTGTAGAAGAAAGTCATACAGGTTTGACATGACGTGAGGGTGAATAAATGACCAAAATATTTTTAGGTAAACTGTTCCCTTATTATAGTTTTACTGTAACTATTAAGGGTGGATGTTGAATTTCATGTCACATGAGTCCAGATGTACAGATGGTTTAATGTCATACAGATGATGTTGTGAGCTACGCAAGTGTAAACGTCATATTATATAATTGGTAATTCTGCATTATTCTTTACACAACAATGCTTGTTCTTATTGAGTTTTCTGCCTATTACTTTCCACAGTAGATTTTCAGTTCTCGTGGCTTTTGTTGATCTTTACCTTTGGTTTGTTTCGTATGTCATTCACTTGAAGAGTTCATATGTATTTGCAATAGGAACTTCAATCCTGCAGTTGTTTCAGTCAGATTACAGCCTTGGCCAAAAGTATTGGCATTGGCATAAATACTGTGCTTTGCTAAATTTCTGCTTAAACTGTTGTTGTGTTCATTCATTGTTTATTATGCAAAGTGATCCGATGCATTATAAATCATTGCAGAAAAAGCAACTCCAAAAAGCGAGTGGACAAGCAGAACCCCAAAAATGTTGTTCCTCTCAGAGCACTAAGACGGGAGATGTTCGCCATCGGTCAGGATTTGGCACAAAAGCTAATATCCAGAGGTTATGAAAAACAAGGCCCGACACTGCATATGTTATGTTTTTGACAATAAACGCCCTTAAAATGTAGGATATACCATAGAAACATCTGGGGAAATAATCTACAAATAAAAGCAACAAACTTTGCAAAACACAAAATGTATGTCACTGCTAATATTTTTGTCCACAAGTGTAGATTTAGTTATTTCCCTAGTCTATGACTGGAAACTTGTCTCTGTTGTTTTGTGAATGTACTCGACAGAAGAAGAAACAGAGCAAGAGATGTCGGAGAGACTGTGTCCGTCTCGTAGGGCCAGTGGAAATCAATCCGCTGTCGGTCATAGATCACCTTATTATGAATGAGTTTGTCTCATGGGCCATATCACGTGTTATTTGAAACATTACATTATTGCACACAATTGCACGTGTCACTCTTGTCTAGTCAGTTGTAAAATGTGCAGAATGTGCAACTGCTCATATTTAAAATGTTGCATGATGTGTATTTTTTCCATAAAGACGGCTGACTCTGGGTTTTTATTAACTGGAACTTTATTTCGAGGAGCTGAAGGTCAGACGACAGGCATCAGGGTCACGGCGGCTGCGTTGACAGTGAAGGCAGCGATGCTGATCTGTCGTTTGACCTCCTCCCAGGACTTGTGTGGCTCTGCTGTGTTCTCAATGTCAAACAGAGCATCGTAAATCCCGGGAAAAGACTCGCCCGCGTATTTATTGTGACTGCTGGGAGCAAAAATGATATGCCTACAACAGACAAGAAACAAATATCTGTAGTTTTAGACCAGAAGTTGTATGTCATATGGAAACGTTTAAAGTTCGTCGACACTTTAGAGCAAGTTTACCGCGTGTCTGCAGCTTTAGTTACATTCATGTATGAATATCAAATGTTGCGTGTGGTTGTGTAGACCAAAACATTGCAGTTGCTAACTAACAATACAAGACGAAGGCGTTTACTAGCATTTACAAGTGACCATAATTTAAAATCCTGTAATAGTGAGTAAATACGTACAAAAACCCAAACCAAACATGTAGTTACTATCATAAGAGGTTGCATCTTAGAGAATACCAATCAATAAGTAACAACCGCAACTGAAATGCGCTAGACATTGATACTGTATATCTACCAATGACCTTGAGCATGTCTCATTTTAATAAAAGGCTAGATATGCTCCTTGTTTGACAATGCATTATGGGTATGCCCAGAGATCTCCTTCCCAACACTGCTAAAAGATGAATGTGAAGCTATGAGTCTGTCAACATTGCTATTCAATGCTGATCTGTGTTTTACCTGTAGAATGGCCTTCCAGGTAGACCCAGCGGGTCAATGAAAGCTCTTTCCAAATACATGAGCTGATCATTTATCATCCGCACAGCCAAAGCACTGAGAGAGAGAGAGAGAGAGAACAGATAACAGGTGTAAGAGCAAGTTTTCTGTTGTTGCGGTTGGAAAGTGGATGTGCCATCAGCATCTAGTTACTAAAAGGGATAGTTCACCCAAAAAACATTCTGTAATCATTTACTCTTCCTCAGGTCGTTCCAAATCTGTATAAATGTTTTTTTTCCGATAAACACAGAGAAAGATATTTGGAAGAATGTCAGCAACCAAACAGATCGCATCCCCCATTTACTGCTATAGTAAGGAAAATAAATACTATGGGAGTCAATGCAGGATGAGAGTTGTTCGGTCACTGACATTCTTCAAAATATCTTCCTTTGCATTTAGCAGAACAAAGAAATGTATACAGGGTTGGAACAAGCTGAGGGTGAATAAATGTTGACAGAATTGAATTTTTTGGGTGAACTGTCCCTTTAAATGTTTCATAAAAATCGCTAAATCTTGTCCGTGATGACGTGTTGTCGCTCGTACTCAGAAGTGTCCAGATGAGTCAACCGCTGGTGAAAATCTCGTGCTGCGTCTGTGAAGTTCCCAGCCGCAGAGAAGAGAGAGTCTAGAAACACCAAAATAAAGAAGTCGATGACAAAGAATTAAAGCTTCGCATCCCAATTCAAACTGACAGGCTGTGTCTCAATACTGCTTCTACACACCGAGTATGTTCATTTATAACCTCTCACCGAATGACACGTGGTACTCTTTCATGGCATCAGGATGTTTCTGTGCCAGCTGGTATATGCTTTTAGCGTATCTGTTAAGAGATGAGGCGTATTCCTCGCAGTTTAGAGGAAGAATCACAGAGTCAGCCAAACTGAAGATGAGTCCACCCCTGACGCGGGCCACGGCCTCCAGCCTGCGGAAAGTAGGGTCGTAGAAACGCTCCACTATCTCATAGGTCTCATAGACACTGTGATAGACGGGATAACTGCTGTAGCGCTCTGTCTTCTGAGGGACGAAACACGAGTATATACTCTATAAATGACTTGTTTAGAAATCGTTGTGGTTATGTAATGAATGCTAAGGAGGATTGAGAGAGAGGATAGAGAAGCATCTGAATTATGTTTAGGTGCTACAAAATTTATTGAAGATTTCACACGAAGTCACTCACGCTGTTTTTTGTGTATCTTGCCCTTCCAGACGCAATACCTAATCTGATGAAATATGCTTCAAAATCACTTCCAGAACCCAGTTTACTGATCCTACACACACACACAGAGAGACTTGATCAGAAACACCAGACATCTTAAAGATCTCAAATCAATCAGGTCTTATAATTAATATTAAAGGAATAGTTCATCTTTCTTTCATCTGCAAAACACAAAAGAAGATATTACAAATTGTCGGTCCCCATGGACTTCTATCATATGGACACGAAACCAATGCAAGTCAATGGGGACCAACAAATATCTTCTTTTGTGTTCTGCAGAAGAAAGAAGGTCATACAGGTATGGAATGACAAGAGGGCGTGTAAATAATGACAGAATTTTTATTTCGTGGTGAACTATTCCTTTAATTCATAATCATCATCACACTGTCCTTACCGAGGTACATTTTGTTCGGTCCAGTTGTCTCTCTTGTGCCAGCTCTCATATAGACTCATTTTCTCCTCTCCGACCTCTGGACTCGATACCTTCAGAAACACAAGTTTGACACTTAAGTGTTGTTAGAAGAATGATTCAGAGGGTTTCTTGAATAAGCAAATCACTTTACAATTATTTAAAGAATTTACAATTATCTATTTAAGGCAGGCAGACAAAAATAAATACACATTTTTATTTCTGACCTTCTTGGTGATGTCATACACAATAGTGTGTAGAGAGGGGGTGCAGTCGACCCTCAGTGTGTACATACCTGAATACACACATCAGATGTGACTTCAACATGAACATGAAAACTCAACGTGCGTGTATGTGTGTGTGTGTGTGTGTGTCTAACCTTCAATGGCAGAGTCAGCATTGATGTAAGCGACCGCTCGCTCCTGCAGGATTCTGGCATTATCCTACAACACACAACAAACAAATTCATTCATTTTAAGTCATTCAGTACTTCATTTATTCATTACTTTTACATTCTTACTTCTGCCCACTCTGTCGATCCCAGCAGACCAAACTCTTCTGCGTCCCAGCTGGCAAAGATCACCGTTCTTCTCGGTCTCCAACCTCAATAACACACACACACAGATAAAACATGATTTAAATAGAAAATGAGGGTACAATACTGTAAGAGACGGTCATGACAGTGTGTGTGGACACACCTCTGCTCATGAGTTTTCCAGCCGCTCTCACAATCTCGTGCACCACAGCAGCTCCTGATACAGGATCAATCCCTCCAAACACCCATGCGTCCCGATGACCACCCAGAATGATGTACCTGTCTGATCACGTACATACACACACCAAACACAAGGTCGCACACACACACACAAGATCACTAAATTTGTCACCTTAATCCTAGGGATCAGGGGATTGTTAGTGGGTCTTATGGTGTTCTTGGTGGTTTGAGTTTACATGATATTCTGCTCTGTTAGAGTTACAGGTTTGTTTAAATCACTAACCCTAAATTATAGTGAATGATGGTTCAAAATAAGAACTAGAACAAGAACTAAGAATTGGACATCAGTGATATCACCTGGCTCCACAGCTCCTCTCATCCAGCCAATAACATTGTAGATACGGGTCACCTGATTGTTGGTGTGGATGTTCATACGCACTGTACTAAATTAAATAAAAAGCAATAAATGAGTGAACGGTGACAACTTTTCATTATACTGTTTATAGCAGCATGCTGTAGTGTACACGGTATACACTCTTAAAAATGAAGGTTCTTTAGGTAGACGTTAAAGGTTCTTTATGGAACCATTTAGACAAAAAAAGGTTGTTCTATGGCACCGTGAAGCACCTTTATCTTTAATAGTGTAAGTGCCCACTTAAACAATATTTTGAGGACCCAAAAGTGAGCAAAGCCCGAAAAAAGTCAAATCTATATAGTAAAATGTTTTCTTTTTCAAAATTGTACAAATGTTAAAAGTTCCCTTTTAGGATTTGGTTATTGCGTTTATATCTAGCTGCGTAGACAAGAGAAGTCTATGGAATGTCGTCATGTAGAGAGATTTGTAAACGTGTGTGTGTGTGTGTGTGAAAACACAGGGTCAATGTGTGCACTGGCAGACCTCCAGAATTAAAGAAAACAACACAGCCAAAGAAGTGTGTGTGTGTGTGTGTGTGTTTGCGTGTATTGCGGGAAGAAAATGTTGTGTCACCTCAATGAGATTGTTTAGTGAACAAACAGCTCTTTACTGCTGACATCATGAAAAAGATTTGTTAATGTTTACCTGGAGTGACAAAATGTGTGTGTGAGCTGATAATAGCTGAAGTTAATGTAACCCTTCATTAGAAGGATCATGGGTTGTACACACACACACACATAAATATATATATGAACACGCGCGTGACACTGGTTAAAGGTCAGGTGTGAATTGGGTTCAATGTTTAAGTTTAACTGTCTAAGTGTCTTTAAACATCATGAAATGAAAGATTTACCCTATTCACTTTTTTTATAATTGTCCCGGGTCTCTACATAATTTTAAAAGTTTACCATATTTAAGGTCAAAATTAAGTGTTTATTTTACTTCTGTTCAATGCCAGCCATGAATCCTGGTCCAATCCGGTACGAGATGTTAAGAGCGCCCTTCCAGTTATCAGGAGGAACAGGTCCCCCCATATTCCTACAAGAAGTGACATCACATCTCATCTCATAAATCGGTGCCCCCAAAACCTTGAACGCATTGTTGCATTTTATTTGATCACAGACCCGGATTCAATAGCATCAGTATTTTTAGCAAAGGTCAACCCACTTCAGCAGTTGAAAAGCATCATGATATCCAATGGGATGGACTGGAATCTTGGGTAATCCCACGCCGTCCTCTGCCGGATATCTGTAGGTGTATTCTACAAGACAGATGCATAATGATGAAGACTATGAAGATTTAACACTCACACCACAAAATTTCTCAGCACAAACAGAGACCTTTAGCAGGGTATCCGGGTGTGAGAGGGTCTCCCGCTCCATTCAGGTTAAGAACGTTTCCTCTCTGAGCGCCCCCTCCTGGTAGATTCCAGCCTTTCGGGTACGGCTCTACACCCTCGGCACAATAATCTGCAGGGTCCGAATAAAGAATGATGCCTTTCGCTCCAGCTAACATCGCATTCTTCACCTGCGACGACATGTTAGAATAGTCCACATGTTGAAGATATCACTATTTACATCGGAATCTTTCACTTAATGCCATTTGCGAAAACCTTTCGTGTTTGGGTAAGCGTCCCTTTAACACAATCCATCAAACATACATCATACAGCGCATCATACAAGCACAACCCTCATCACCTTGTTTCCACGGAAGATTTTGCCGTATCGAGCGATGACGATTTTTCCAGTACAGTTAATCCCCAGATCTCTGTCCAGTTTAAAGAAATCCTCCGTCCGTCCATAATTCACATACACCAGATCACCCTATAGTTCAGGAAACATCACGTTACTACAAGAGCTTTGTATACCTTTGTGTAACGCATTATATGGCAGTAAAGGATCTGACTTCCATTGTATGAACACAAAGCCACTGAAACATTTCTCAAAATATCTTCTTTTGTGTTCCGCTGAAGAAAGAGTCGCTCAGAGGTTATGGAGAAATAAATAATGACCACATTTTTATTTTGGGGAGAACTATCCCTTTAATGAACGAAACAGGATTAATTAAGATTCATGTTAACTCTATACATTAGCAGATAGCAGTATGTTGTCTATAAACCCATCACCTGTGGTTGTCCTTTCGCAGAGAAAGCGCTGTACGGAGGGACGATATCTTTCACATGTTCATAACCTTCAGGAACAGGTTCAGCCAGAGAGGTGTTGAAGATCTGAAAGAGAGACAAAACCTTACTCATGAAATATCGCAATGCTTATTTGAACATATTCTAATGAATGAATGAAAACACACGAATGTCTTATTTATGTTTCATACCTCATTGCCCACACGGTCCACTATGGAGATGTAATTGGGGTTTGTTTTATTGGGGTACGACAGCAGTACGTCATATGGTACAAGATGCACCGAGTCCAGCCCGAACTTCATCCACTCATCTCGAATCTGCTCGGCCAGGATGAGATTCTGCTGGGACCCCGCCAGATGGGGCAGTCGCGTGAACTTTCTGTTTGGTTGAAAATGTACTGCTGTAGAAAACATCTAGACCCTTTAAACATCAAACTCTCAGTAAACTTGGTGCATCGAGGGAACCTCCGGACAGGAGGGGAGTATTTTCACCTGAGATGTTGCTTAATATTCTCTGCCTGCATTTCATCCAGCAAGTCACGCAGGGAAGTTTTTGACGTTTGTCCATGATTGACATGAGTAGGTCGAGCAAACCAACCTGTGAACAACAGTTATGAGAAACAGACACCTGTTACGCCAAACCATGTCTGAAGGAATAACACTTATCTTCAGTTCACGTATGTGCTTTCAGTTAAATAAATAATGCACAAAAAACTGCATTCCAGGTGTGTGCATATTCCTGCCCAACCATTACTTTGCATTGTATTTTATCTTGACGCATTTTATTTGATCTTCAGTATTTCATCTGCATTCTCGACGATTCATGCTGTGATTAAAAATAAGCGCTTTAAACTATCAAATCTAAAGATCCATTGAGCTGAGGTCGGTGGGGTCTTAGGTGACATTCAGGAATTCTGGAATGCGGCAGAAGAAATCTGGACAAGCGAGGGATCAGTGGACCATGAATGCGTCACCACAGGAACAATACAAACACTTTTCTTCAAAGCATCTGACGAAGCAAGAGCAGCAACCTTTGCCGTCCTGCAGGTTTAAAGAGTAAACAAGAGCAGTAGACTCAGAAAAATTAAAAGTTCTATGAAGGTTCTTTAGCAGTGATGACAAATAAGAACCATTTTATATTCAGTCAAAGCTTCATAAAATAACCATTCACAGTTTGTAGAGCCTTCTGTGCAACAGAAAGGTTAGATGTCATTGGTTCTTTACAGAACCGTGTAGATCAAAAAGTTGCAGGAATCTTTATTTTTCGGAATGTACAGAAATGACATCAGAAGTACAAAACTCTCTAGTAGCCTATAGAGGGACAGAACAAGAATATATTTGAGCTGTTATTGCAAGTTACGTTACAACATGATTCATTCTTTTAGTGAGGGTTTGACATAGGCCAAATACCAGTTTTAAGATATGCCGAGGTTTTAAAGAGGTTTCAAAACCGCTGAAAGTTTCCGTTTCCAAGGTATGAACTGTATATACACAAAAATAAATGATGTTTATGAATATATGGGCTATGTAGGCTATTACAATTTTAAGGTTTTATTTTTACCCGACATATATGTTCTATGAATGTTGGTTAAAAATGAAATGTCCAGTTGAAAAGTTGTCATTTGGATACGCAGACATTTGAAAAGAACACACTTCAATGTTATAATTGCAACACCGTGAAACCGTGTCACTTTTGCAAGAGGATATCATATCGTCAAAATCGCATACCGGCGGCCCAGTGAGGGTCACTTAAGGCTTCACAATATTTGTGAGGACATTTAAAATAAAAGTGTCTCTCTCACGAGTACAGTTAAACCTTCACACACACACACACACACACAAACTAAAAACAATGAATGTTGATTGTGCTCATGGCGTGGCATAATGTTGTTTACAAAAATCCACAATCGGACATTATGTAAACATTCGGACATTGTAAACAATAACATTAAACTCACCTACAATAAACCCAACCAAGAAAAAAGCCGTAATGACTGTCAAGCGACAGATCCAGCTCTTTGCTATCTTATCCTGGGTTCCCATTTGAATGCGAGCAACACTGACTGCTGCATGAATGAACTGAACAGAGAGAGAGAGAGAGAGAGAGAGAGAGAGAGAGAGAGAGAGAGAGAGAGAGAGAGAGAGAGAGAGAGAGAGAGAGATTGGCGGGGGCGGGTCTTGGCAGGTCTGAGAGAATCGTTCATTTCAGCGAATCGGTTCATTTAAAGGGTCCGTTCACCCTACATCTCCCACTGAAACTGTCAAACCTAGCGCAGTGACTATAAACCTATAAAAACTATTCCCAAAACATATCCATCTACAAACATTTGATATTTGTCTCATTGTCTTCAGTTTAGTTTAGATTATAGTTTGTTAAAAGTTACATTTGTCTGTGATAAATGCACATTTGCAGGGCAGCAGGACGCGCTGACACCGGACAAGACGCGCGCGGGGGACGTTCAGGAACGCGACGCGATGTTTTACTTGGAGATTATTTAGAGAGAGAGAGAGCGAGAGAGAGCGAGAGGAGCGAGAGAGAGCGAGAGAGAGCGAGACAGAGAGAGAGAGAGCGAGACAGAGAGACAGAGAGCGAGAGAGCGAGAGAGCGAGAGAGAGCGAGAGAGAGAGAGAGAGAGAGAGAGAGAGCGAGAGAGAGAGAGAGAGAGAGAGAGAGAGAGAGAGAGAGAGAGAGAGAGAGAGAGAGAGAGAGAGAGAGAGAGCGGGTGGTATGTGGAGGTGCATGTCTTTGGTTTAGGTTCATTTGTTTTTTATTGGAAAGGATCAGACGCATTTGAGCTTGTCGGCGCAAAACGACATTAGTAGGCAGGCATACCAAACTTTGCAATGTTGTAACTCCACTAGATAGCGCTATAGTCCGCGACGAGATTTGTGCTCAATACTCCCTTTACACGCAAAAATAAATAGCTTTTGTAAACGTGTCCGACTGCGTTTACCAATAAAACTACATATAACTTAGACAATACAGATAATAAAACGTCACATAGAGATATATATGTGTTATTAATGGAATGGCTATTGCGTAATTAAAATAAAATGACCACCTCTTTAATTTACCTGCCAGCGTGTTTAATTTTTAAAGAATACAAACAGATACGCTAACTTTGTCTTTACTTTGCATTCGTTTTGCATTTTCGATATATACATTTTTATAATTTTTCATCACTGCTTTGTTTACTTGGACACCCTGATAAAAAAACAACGCACATTCTGGTGGTTTTCATTACAGATACTACAAAAATCCAGCCATCATCTGTCATTAACATCACTACAAAATTGCGTGTACTGCGTTTTGGGATTTATTCCACTGGGATTTAATATCGGTTCCCATACCCATCTGCCATTATAACCGTCACGTACTTTCTCCAAGAATTTCTCTGATGAGATCTGCTGTTGTTCTATTTTTTTCAGCAGGCTAAAAAGTTCGTCACAGATGTTCATTGTAGTGATTTTGGTTAATGCTTAGAATGCACAGGACCGGACGTCTGCCCTCCGCGTTCCCAAATCCGGGTGTTGCTGTTGAGTCGCAGGGGAGGCGCGTCACACCCGAAACATGACCGGCGCGCACGGGTCCGAGACTCAAGAACACGATCAGCATTATGAATGTGAAAACCTGCAACTCCGATGATCATCGAGACTGATCTACGGTCAGAGGGAAAACGTCGCCGATCAGTTTTGCGGTGCGTGGAAACAAAAAATGCCTTTAGCGCTTAAGAGCTGGATGGCCAACGAGGGTCCCAAACACTTCATCATGGTGAGATGAGTTATCTCATGCCTTCATTGAGATGCGTTTGTGTTACAGCTCATTTAACACAAACCATCAGAGAAAAATGTCTGGATCTAACTGCTGGAAATTGCTTTGGTTTGAATAGAAACTAACGGTGTATTGGTAATGCGTTGGGTTTTATTGGTGGGATATTATCTGGTTGATGGGAACCAAACGTTAGATTTTCTGATGTGTTTTAACTGTGAATAGATGGTTTGGGTTGGAGTGAATGTCTTTCTGTTCTGGAGAACCTTCATGCTGTACTACAGCGGCGCGCAGTATTATTATTTACACAAGATGCTTGGGGTAAGTCAGAAGTGTGTGTTGTGGAGATGTGTGTGTATGTTGGATTTGTTGTGTGCATGAGCTGCATTTCATTGTGTTTATGTGTTGAGTGTTTAAACGTTTGTGATGTGTGTTATGTAATGTATATTTTAGTACAGATATTTATGTGCTTGATTTTGTGAGGTGAACTCTTTCTCATTGCTGGTGTAGAGGACAGGACGTTCGGAGTGTGTTATGATGTTCTTGTAATGTTAATGTGCCTGAACACAATGTGTCCGCGTGAATCTGGCCAACTCTCGCCGAAACACATTGTGTAAAGTCTTGGAAAGATGTGACACACTCACACACACACACACACACAAACCATTTTACTAAATTGTGATAAAGGGACACCTGGTGCGTGCGTGCGTGCGTGTGTGTGTGTGTGTGTGTGTGTACAGTAATCCCTCTTGAACACATGTTGTGTTTCTGTATGGGGTTGTACAGACGTGTGTACACATGCCCTCCTCTAAGCAGGAAGCAAAAGGATCAGAGAGAACAACACATCTCCTCTCTCTTTTGCTCTCTCATATAAACACACGCACACACACACACACCGCACAGAACGATTGTGTGTGTATTGAATGTTTTCATGTGAACAGTTGTTTCTGTTAATGATGAAGTAATATGACTGACGAGTTTCTGCGATCGATATGTTTATGTGTGTGTTTGTGTTCAGTTGGGGCTGTGCATCAGTAGAGCATCGGCGTCCGTGTTAAACTTTAACTGCAGTCTTGTTCTGCTGCCCATGTGCAGATCAGTACTGACGTTACTGCGGGGGTCTCAGCGGGTGAGATACACACATCATGTGCTTCTGATTGCAAAACCTTTTTTTCGGAAATTACACATGACATCTCTCTTTGTCTCAGGTGACCGGTCGACAGGTTCGCCGGTGCTTGGATAAGAGTAAATTGTTTCACGTGGCTTGTGGAATCACCATATGTGTCTTCTCAGGTAAGAGACTGATCTGTGATGTTTAAACTTGCTTCGACCGTCAAACGTAAAGTGTGCTCCACACTGTATCTTTCTGTGTCCACACGCATGCATGCACATGCATGTAAAGTTGGATACAGACCCACCTCTGAAAGCAATCCGAGATATTTAGAGAAGAGATTTGCATCTACGTGTCTCAAACAAATCTCTTGAAAAAACAAGAATCTGCAAACATTGCTGCTCCCATAATTATTTATTAAAATTATCACAACGTTAGGAGAAAGGGTGTTTAACATATATATAAAACGCTTCCCTATGTAGTAAAATTGTATCGATAGCATTACTCCTTCTTGGCATCTTCACTTCCTAAATATTGAAGAATCGACGAGTTATGGAGTTTTCTGTCTTGAAAATAATTGACATTTTTGTGTGTAATATGAGCGAGTGACTTCAGATCAGACAGACAGCCGTTTCACATCACACAGACAATGACGGATTATTCACAATATGGCACTATCATATCTGAAAACATGTTTTGTGTGTGTGTGCGTGTCCGTGCCCGTCTGCGGTTGTGTGTGTATGCAGGCACACTTTTGGGAGCGTGTCTTGGTTAAACAACATATTGTCTTGCGTTACAGTTTTAGGACGCCAGCTGTGGGTTGTCGACTGACGTGTTGTGTGTGTGTGTGTTTGGTAAGAATATCGGAGTGTCCTGAGGGTTTTCCCAGCTGGTTTGACCATGTTGTCTAAGACTCCCCCCCTCACATTTCCTGTCTCATGGTATTGTGGTCTTGTTCTAATTACAGAGCTCTTGAGGCATCCCGTTACCACGACAACTGTACAGCATAGCTAGAACCCCCCCCCCGCATGCACACACACACACACACACACACACACACACACACACACACACACAACTGTTGAATAGACAAATCTTTCAAACATTCTTGAAGTATGCTGTCAGAGCGAGTGTGTGTGTTCATGTCTGGTTTTCTCTGTGTGTGCATGTGTATTGTGAAAGCAGATGTGATTGTTTTTGTGATTGGTTTTGTTTATTTCTGCAGTGATTCATGTAAGCGCTCACCTCATGAACATGGTCAATTTCTCTGTGAGATATTCAGAGGATTTTCCTGAACTGAATGTGGCTCAATACAAAGGACAGGTAAACCGCTGTTTTCATAAAATCCAAATTATGAGTTAATGAGATTATGGTTCTTAATGTCATAATTTGATGTTATGTTTCTTGTCTCCTCAGGACCCCAGAATCCTCATCCTGAGCACAGGTATTTCACATTTCTCACTTGATTTCTTTTTTGGTAATATGTTATTTTTTCAGTGGTGTTCAATGCTGTTAAGCGTTTAACAACATAGATCATGTCTGATAACTTTAAACATCGATCAACTGACTGGTTTCTTATTGCTGTCATGGTGAGAGGTCATGATGGTGTTCGTCTCTTTCAGTTCCTGGAGTTACTGGTGTTCTGTTGGTCATTGTGTTGTGTCTGATGTTTACCGCATCATCTTACAGCATTAGGTAAAACGTCTCCCTGGCACGTATACACATTACATCTATCTCTATTCTACCCTATTAAATCATTTTGAAATGAAAGCGTGAGACAATGATATATTTACAGTGAGGGAACTATATCTTTAAGTGCTGCATGACCTAATTCTGACCCCAGTTTTCTCTAAACGCAAACACAGACACACACACACCGGATATTATCTCCGTGGGGACAATCTGTAGGCGTAATGATTTTATACTGTTCAAACTGTACAGTATTTTATTCCCTAACCAACCCCTAAACTATTAATGATGACTATTAATGACAAAATTTATTAATTAAATCATTTTTTTTACTTTGTCTTGTTGTGCAAGCACGGTCGAGCTTGTGCAGAGGCTGCAGCTTTTGCCAGAGGGAAACTGGAATCCCCTGGTTAGGAGTTTTTTTTCCTTTTTTATAGTTTTATTTAATTAACACTGCATATAGGAATTCGTCTGTCTGGTATTTGACCTGTGTTTTGACTTGCATGACCTTATATGTTTTGCTTATAGTCAATGTTTTCTTGTACAGCTGCTTAGTAACAATGAACATTTTAAAAAGAGCTATATAAATAAAGCTGACTTGACTTAAACTTAAAGATCATAGAAAAGTCTTAGGTTTTCAAAAAATATCGTTCTGTACTATACACTTTTATGCCGGTGGAGACCTAAATTTTGGTCCCCACAGTGACATGAGTCCCCACGAGCTGGTGAGTGTTCAGGTTATGGTCCCCACTGGGATATAAGAACAAGGCCACACACACAGCACTATAATTACTGACAGTAACCTGAAGGGGTCCTTCCCCTCTGATTGATGTGAAGCTGATGGGGGTGTCCACTCTGTTTGCTTGCTGTAATTGAAATGTTTACTGGGTCTTTTGTTTTGTTTCTGAGTGTCTCATTCAATCTAAGAGATTTAAAACACACAGTCTATCTCTCTCATTCCTTTAATGTGTTTGACAGTGGTGGATTTAAGTGTGTGTGTGTGTGTTTTCTCAGGGTGTCGAGCTATGAGATATTCTGGTACACTCACAATCTCTTCATTGTGTTTTACCTTATTCTGATGCTCCATGTAGTGGGGTGAGTTTCTCTCTCTCTCTCTCTCTCTCTCTCTCTCTCGCTCTCTCTCTCGCTCTCGCGCGCATGCACACATAAAAGATCATACAGAAAATTAGTTTTATGTTTAAACAACTGTCAATATGTGATGGCTGCATCCTAATATACACAGTATCCTGAAAAGATCCCAATACAAAAGTAAGTATACTCAAAGCTCATTTTATGAACTATAATTCATTTCTAATAATTCATATAAGTACATTTCTAGTGTATTATAAAGTATATTTTATCTAGTAAGTATACTAATATTAATGTTCTAGCAGTTCACTTTTCAATGTATAACTTGGACCTAAATTGGCTCACATTTGAAAAGTATTCTTAAAATTATACTTTAAGTGTACCGTAGTAAACTTAGAGTACACAACTATGTTTTTTAATGTTACGACAGTTATGTGAACTTCTAGGTATACTGGTATGTTGAGTAGCTAGACGCTTGTAGTTCATGTTTTGGTTGATGAAAGTACACTTTGAAATACACTCTCAGTTAACCACTACTGAAAGCAAAGAGGAAAAAAATGAATTCGCTACACAATCACGGTACTTCATTATACTTGTAGGTATGTCAAAGGATTGTTTACAATTACACAGCAAATGCTGTATACATTTTCCGTACATAGAGTAAACAAAAGTATACTTTCTTATTCTTCATTTCAAATAAATTAACTCTGAAAACTTCTTAACTATCCCCAAATCATATAGTACATTTAAGAACCTTACGCAAAAAAGTTCTGGTTGATCTTCCCTCTGTGCTCGACGTGATATGATTGACACATCTTTATCCAAAAGGGGCGCTTTAAAGTATCAGTTAAACGTGGAGGCACACCCACCTGGCTGCCTACACAAAAACCTCAGTTCACACTCGCCACTGACCAATCACAGAGCTGCAGGAGAAAAGGACTCCCGGTCAGTTTGTCGAGAAGAGGCACGTTTTCAAACACATTTCCCTCAGGTAGGGAATGATTTCTGTGTGTTTATAATGTTGTGTAAATGTGTACGGTTATTGATCTTCGTGTGTCTGCATTTTAGACATGGCTGTGGGTCTCGGCTCCTCTCTGTCTGTACTGTGCCGAGCGGTTGTATCGCTACATTAGAAGCACCACTGAACCTGTTACCATCATTTCTGTTGTCTGTCATCCCTGTGACGTCCTAGAAGTAAGCATGTTGAAGAGCGGCTTCAAGCCCCGCCCAGGGCAGGTGAGTAAGCTCCGCCTCTGTGCTGGGCCACATTTTGTCTTTTATGATAGTGGATAAACATTTACATGTATTGGTTTAGCAGATGCCAAAGCGATTTAAAAGTAAGAATAGACATATTCTAGGTATTTATATTCATAGCTCTAAACTGAATCCCTAGTCCTCCCAGGGTTGCAGCTTTTATTTTAAGATTATTTTAAAAATCATGTGCTTTTTTCTTTAGTACATACTGCTGAACTGCCCGAGTGTGTCCTCTTTTGAAAATCATCCCTTTACTCTAACCAAGGTAAGTGTGTTTCAGTGTGTATGTCAGAAATATTGTTCGTTTATATGACACATGTACCACACCCAGGCCCGGTTCCAGAACCAATGAGGGTGCTTTTGAAAATAGTGCGCAAACATATCTAAATATATTATGTTGTAAATAGCCTGTAATCATAAACAGGAAATAAAACAAAAACTATTACCAACAAACAAAACATGGTATTATCCATCTATTACCTTATACCGTATATGTCTCCTAGATTTAATAACAATAAGAACAAAATCTGTAAAATTCATAAAAAAACAATGGCACATTACCAAGAAATATATCACCACCCTTACGAACATTAACCATGAAAACCATGTTTTTAAAAAGCCAAAGTTAAGCTATGGTTACTGTAGTAAAACCATGGTTTTGCAATAAGTAGTCAATTCACCAAATTGTTTTTATTTTCGCTGGGGATGAGATTTAACAAAAATAATTTAATGTAAACAATTGGTTTATAACTCACTCGCAGCGTTCACAGCACCGAAACAGAAACAAATTGAAGAACCACAAAATTAACGAATATTTTCACTGCCACTACTAAATGGTCGATGGGGTATTTCTTTAGGCATGTGACATGTAAGGCTCTTCGTCACCTTGGTCACTCGGCGGCACTCGCTGAAATTTGACGAACATCTTCCACTGTGGTTTGGGATTTGTTTATCCAATTTCTGATGTCTATAAGTACATTGTTTATGAGCAACATGGACGATAAATGTTTACATTTTTTACCAGTTAGCTAGCAGAGTTGACTTCCAGAGCGTAACGTTACAAACAAGCAATTGAAGATACAGGATCACATGCGCTTCACGCTCGCTGAAGACATGAATCGAACAAAACTGCATTTTAAGAATACAGACAAAATGAAATTAAGAGATTAATAATTTGATTTTGGGTGCTTTTCCTTTGCACCCTCGTTGAACCGGTCCTGACCATAGATTGGTATAAAGTGACTCAACTACGTTTTTCTTTCAAAGATCATCTGTTACACACCTAATGCATCTTTTCGTCTTCATTTGGTTGCACTCTTAATTTTGTTGTGTTTAGAAATGAGATTCAGAGATACATTTTCCCAGTGCGGTTATGCACATGTTTGAATGCACATCGTAATTTTGATGTCTGAACTGATCAGGAGGAATTTTCCACAAGAACACGAAGGCAGCGTACGGACATGTTCTTTTATTTTCTTCACAGCTCATGGCTAAGGGCAGTGTAGATGATGTCATTCTGTTGAAGTATCAACCCTCTCTCTCCCTCTCTGTATTCAAAGAAAACAAGTGCGCAATGTTTGAGAAACATTCTGATCTGAGCAGTAATCCCCACCAGACACTTTCACATTCCACTGCGAATCATTTTTACCAGATTGCGATTCTTTCCACACACGGTCATTTTTGTCACAGTGTTGAGGCCCGCAGGGGTTTGTTTCTGTGCAGTGCATGACTGTACCTAAGAATCACACAAAGCCTGTGGTGTGTGTGCCTGTGTGTGTGTGTGTGTGTTTTAGTGTCCAACAGTGAAGAATGCATCATTTGGTATTCATCTCAGAGTGTTGGGGGACTGGACATGTAAGTACCCCCCACACACACACACAGCAGGGTTTGTGAAGACAAATGAAGACCTCTCGTGATGTTATGAAATTCAAAGCAGACTGAATGAGATTTATGAGACTTTCAAAAATAGTGAGCTCACTTCAAATGTTAAATGCTTTCTAATAGTATGATATTAGAATAGTTATCTTTATTTGTCAGGATATTTTGTAACATTTCTTTGGATTAGATTCAGCTTTATTGTCATTACACATATACAATTACAGTGTAACGAAATGTATTAACCCTCACAAGTGAACTCAAACTTGGACACACACTCACAGTAAATTAAGTGTATTTATAAAGTACTGTACATTTAACTTTGTAAGTGTGTATTTTCTCTCTTTTTCTCTATCATGTCTCAGCGAGATTTTCTCAGTTGCTGATCAAACAGTCAAACAGCTCCGAGATCCTTCCCATGATGCAACAGAAGAGATATCCCACGTAAGTCCGGTTGTGGCACATAAACTGCCCAGAGTTGCTGGCTGACCTTTTGGCACTGAGGAGGTTCCAACCCCTCGTGCAGATCAAATACGTTCTGGTCTGGTCGGAGTGCACAACTGCCATGGCGTACATCAATCACCAAGGTGGCACACACTCACGGCAGATGTCACGATTTGCCCGATGCCTCCTCCTCTGGAGTCAACAGGTGATCAAGTTGCTGCAAGACACCTTCATCCCGGGTGACCTGAACCAGACACCCAATGTGGTGGCGCATTTTTTCGCATGTTGTTCTCCCCACCGGTGAGACCATGTTGGTGTCTCCATGTGTAACCTCCCCTTGTGGTAGGATGTGGGCTCCGTAACACACACTTCAACATGGAGAGCAGTGTTTCCCCAATGTTCCTTTTGACGCCATGTGGCGTCTGGCTAATAGAGACGAATGCCACCGCCCGTGACGGCCGTCGGTACGAGCCTCTCAGGGTATGCTATTAAGTGCTGATCCCACTGGAAGATTACGTCTCGCAGTAGTGCTCACTTGTGACTATCTAGTCTAGTCAGTGTTGCTCCACTTGAGGTTGTGATACGGCTCAGCGGCGTGTAAAGATAGGCCCCCAGTCTGTCTCTCAACACAACCTGAGAGACCGACTGAAGGTGGAACGTCTCGGTTACGACTTTAACCTCCGTTCCCTGAAGGAGGGAACGAGACATTGTGTCTTCATGCCCATGGCTTCCTCAGCCCTAAAGATGAGTGAATGGCCGCCGCCACCTCCCTTTTATACCCGTATGCACTTGGCAGGGACTGGCATGCGTGTGCCATACACCAAGCCCATTGGCGTTTTAAAATTCCTCTCTGAGAGAATAGGTCCTCAAGATCAAAGTCTTTCTCTCAACACATCGTCTCGTTCCCTCCATCAAGGGGAATGCTACAACTATGCTACAACTAAACTTGTTTACTAGTTGGATCTTTTTTTGCTTATGAAAGTACACTTTGAAGTGTACTGCTAGTAAACTACCAGTTTATTAGTTTTTTAGACTTTTTATAGTTTTAAAGTGAACTTAAGTAAATACTTATAATTTACTATTTATATGCGTCTGTTTTCCTTCATCATAGTTTTAAGTGTATCTGGTTCAAAGGATTGAGTATAGGCCAAGAATATTTTTTCTAAATTCTTTGATGTGTAAGTCAAAATTTAAATAGTTTTGAAACGTACCTAGAAATAATTAAACTTGTAAGGGCAGCAAACATGCAAACATTCCAAATGCACAAACGTAAATTAAAACATGTAAATGCTGTTGTTAGTGTGTAGTTTACCACGGAGCATGCAATGCACTTGACCTGACTTAATTTCCAGTGTAAGTGATATTAACCATAATTTAACCAATGCAGTAGGTCATCTGGATATTTCAAATCACTTTATTAGCTTTGACTAATTTGATCAAGTGATCGTTTTGTGTCTGTACCCTCAGCATCTGTCATTTGATTGGTTCTTCTGTCTTGTTCTGCCCCAGAGTGCATGTGGACGGTCCGTTTGGCAGTCCGTCAGAGGAGGTGTTCAATTATGAGGTCAGCCTGTGTGTGGCGGGCGGGATCGGAGTCACACCGTTTGCTTGTGTTCTGCAGTCTCTCTTGTAAGTCCTCAGTCAAACCTGTCAGTCACCTTCACTATGATGGACAGAAGTACTGTATGTGTATGTGTTGTAACTGTGTGATGTTACAGTGTTTGTTGTGTTTGTGTTACAGTGAGGGTTGGTGTCAGTATAAATTGAAGAGGTTATATTTTGTTTGGGTGTGTAGAGACCTTCAATCCTTCTACTGGTTTGCTGATCTTCTGTGTGGCCTTCATGAGAGGGTAAAACATAGAAACATACACAAGTTGGCTTTCTGAGGCTCTCTGGTCCCCACAATGATAGATAAAAACACAAATACACAGAGAGAATTTGAATATTTGATAGATTTGTATGAATGTGTGAATCTCAGGGTTATATCGCCACCTGCTGGTCCATTTTACACCATCATGTTTCTCTATAAGAGACTATTGGCCAGTCATTGTATCATGCTCTCTCTCTGTCTCTCGCTCTCTCGCTATCTCTCGCTCTCTCTCTCTCTCTCTCTCTCTCTCTCTCTCTCTCTTGCTCTCTCTCTATATATCTCTCTTGTTCTCTCTCTCTCTCTCTCTCTGCAGTTGTGGCATAACAATCGTCCAGATTATCTGAATGTCCAGCTGTACCTCAGTGATTCTCAGGGATTACAGGTGACATCACTTTATCTTTCATTGTTTATCACATAACCTCATACACTACACAGTGGACACTTAAACAACAAACACATATGTGCTTGTTTAACATGTTTGTAACTGTAGTTTTTAAACTTTTGTCATTTACATGATCCTCTTCTGTTTATGTGAAAACATTTTATTTTGCTTTATTTAAATGTACTAAAAAGTAGTTTTTCCTTCTTGAGGTTTTACCTTACCTCTATTGTACTTATGGTTTTCCTTTATTTATATATCCGAGTGTTTCTTTAATTGTGTCTTTAAGAACATCGGCGAGGAGCGATACCGTTTCCTGAGCTCGAGGCTTCAGATTGGCCGACCAAAGTGGAAGCTGCTTTTCCAGGAGATAGGAAGAGCCAACCAGCAGTGAGTTTACCAGAATAAAATACTATTATTGTTTTTTTAACTTTTGTGGTAACTAATCGAATTTAACACCCAATTTTGTCTAAATGTCAAAGCAAGAATCAATTTATTTGTATGTGTTTTCCGCAGTAAAAGAGTGGGAGTGTTCTGCTGTGGACCCAAAGGAATTTCTAAAGCATTACACACACTGTGTAACTCAAACCCACACTCAGGAACTGCTTTTGAGTACAACAAAGAGTCCTTCAGCTGAGAGATCACAAAATGAATCTGAAGCAAAATAACAATGCCAATAACACCTTTTCCTCTCTGTTGAGGGATGAAGATCAGAAGACGTCTGCACTTCACAGCAGCATCATCATCATCTTCAGCTGGTAACCAAGTTTAAAGATTTGCACAGCGCTGAAGTTGCACATGTATTCAGGGATCGTTTTTTCGACACGTATCTACACGGCCCTGGAAAGACCTTTATAGAGAGAGTTTGCACAAAAAAATGATCAAACAAATCATAAAAACATCTTGAAACAAGATGATGGACAGAAATGATAACAGTATTTACATTTTGGATGAACTTTTGCTCTATCACCTCATCCTGTCTGCTGAATGCAAACACACAAGGAGGGTTGGACTGAAGCTTATTTAATTATATTCTTTATTTATTGGCTATTTTTACTATTTCAGTTTTTACTCTCTTCGTATTTCAAGTAGGTTATTACAATTTTCACACATCATGGAGATCTATCATCTGTCCATTATCCTAGGTAAAGCACAACAATTGTTTACGTTTTGTTTTTGAACATACTGTATTATTATTCATATTTTATTCTGAACAAAGAGACTAAATATTAACATTGAGATCATCTTGGGTCACGTGTGTCTGAAATGAACTGCACTGTTTTTTATAAGCACTGCCAAAGATTTCATTTAATCTTTATATGTTTCATGCTTTTATAAACATCTTTTTAATATGACTATGTGTTTTAATGCATAAACGTGACATGACAGTACGTAAGATTATAAAAGCACCAGAATGATCATTGGTTGACTAGGAGATTAGTACAGACGTGTATGTTTTACTCCGTCATGGTTGGTGTTTCATGACTGGTACAGGGTTCGAGATCTCATCACATGACTTTGCTCAATGGTGAGATCTTGCTTCATTTGTCATATGACTCTGTAAACTGACTGGGTTAACTGGCTGTTGTGTCTTTTCCCCGTTGGTACAGTAGGTCCTGCCACGTGCCTGTAGTTTGTGTGTGTTTGATTCACAGCGTCGTCTGATATGAAGTTGAACCGTCCTCCTCGCTGCTGTTCAGAAGCGGCTGTCTCTCTGCATACTCCGACACCTTCCTCCTTTTTTGCCTCCTGCGACACGCCACGGCGATGATCGTCGCGACAATTCCTGCCACGAGCGCCCCCAAAATTCCTGCAGCCAGGAGCCAGCGCCAGATCTGCTGAGCTTGCTCAAGATACGGCGTCAGAAACTCTTGGACGAACCGCTGGCCTGCGAGACGGCAAACACAGTTACGCAAAAAGCAACATAGAGATGAAAAAATAACCTATGTGTGTGGGAATATCTTACTGGGGTCCAGTAAATATGCATATTCATAACCCAGAGCTTTGGTGGAGAGGAAATAATCCCCGTTTCTGTACAGAGGAATGAAGGGAACCATGAAATATCCGTCGTTGTGCCCGATCGGGGCGTTGGCTGTCGGGTACTTTGAGCGCGGAGGCTGATGTCGTCTTAACCACTGCTCAAAGATGCTAAAAACACACACATACACACATGTATATATTGTGATTTAATTGTGTCAAGAATTGTATCCGCCTTTATTTGTAAAAATGTTGGTTGAAATGCGGAACGAGATGTGTGCGTGCTACCTGTCAATAAAGACGTGATGCAATAGAAAAATGGGGTCATTGGCTGACCCCTGAACCGAAGACATGGATCCGTTCATGAAGACGTGTAAGGAGTTGTGCATCAGACTCTGACCTGTTACTGGCAAACCTGTTTCTGGACTCGCAAAACCTGCGTCCACAAACGCACAGGTGAGTCTGTGTTAGATTGTGTAAAACTGTGTTGTTGTTGTTGTTGTGTTGCTTTTACCTTCCAGAGTGTTCCGGAAGCTCATGTTGGCCCGCCGGTCCATTGGTCCCGTCTCGTACTCTGTGAGTCTCAGCACCGACTCCACGTCTTCAGAGGTGGGCAGTCGTCTGACACGGCTTCGGTCGTGGTTGCCGGGGTTGCGCTCTAACGGCCCCTCGGGTGACCCGTCACACAGCACCTCGCGACTGTTGTATTCTTCGGGTTGTGAACAGATCACCTGTGCAGGTAAAGTATGTGAACATGCATCATCATATATGTGAAATCACATCAATAGAAATAAAGTGAATTATAACTCATTCTGTTTTAATCTCCGGCTATAAAACTCAACAGAAGGGTCCAATACATACAGTAGATTCAATTTAAATTGTTTATGTGCAGGATATACCGTATATGCTTAAACTAAACCAGTGAAAAAGTTGGAAAAAAAATTCTGTTTGTTTATTTAAGCATAAACATAATTCAATTATGTTTGATCTTTTTTATCAAAAGAATTTGTTATCTGTCTAAAATCATCTCAATGCAAAAGGCCTGCAGCAGGTTTGTGTTTGAAGCGTGAAAGCACAATAGAATGCGTCCTCTATTTCTAAATGCCATTCAGAGAGGGTTTTTTTCCATGAATCCAAAGCCTGACATTACAGTGTGCTCAAGTCAATTGGGGTTTGAGGGTCAGAAACACATGTGACTTCTTAAAACCCCCAAATTCCACTGCAAGAGTTGTGCTTCAGGCACAATCACGCATTTATAAGATCAATGGAGTGTGACCTCACTGTTTAGTCACATGGGACGGCTTCATACTTGATGTACTTGATGTCAGAAACACTTGGAGCTTTTCGCTCTACATGTGTTTTCATCACTTAAATTGTAAATGAAAGAGAAGTGATTGGACCACATGCCCTAAACATGATGTGTAATGAGCTTTCTTATTAATTGATTTTTGCAACATAATAAATAACTGTATATATATTATATATATATATATATATATATATAATCATTATCATTTAGAATGATCTATTAAATAACTATACTGAAATGGATATAGATTGTTAATAAGATGTAATGGAAATTACAAACTCTAATTATTACGATTATTTGGGAATAATATTCATACCCATTAGAACGCAATAAATACATTGAAATTATGAATATTTACTTATAAATGATAATGTCAAATGATGAATATTGACTTATAAATGATAATGTCAAAAGTCTATGATTTGACAAAAGTTTAAACACTGCTATACATTTTACATTGTTTAACATTTGACTTTTTTAGTAAATGTATTAGTGAACATTAGCTGTCAATATATGTGCATGTATGTATGCATATATATGTGTATTATATATGTATTTTTGGTTTTAGTTTATCGGTATATTTGTGCATTATCCAATGTTAATATATAACTAAAAATTATCAAAATAAATAATTCAATATTATATGTAGGCCTAATTAGTATCACTATTCATAATTGTTGTAATTGGCATAAATAAGATTAAGAAATTAATTAACTGTTGAAACCTTACGGTAAAGTGTTACGCGTTGTCTTTTATGAATAAAGAATTCTTTACTGAACGTAATTTACCTTCCAAGATGAGAATACAGAGGATGGGCTGATAAGGTTTGGTCTCAGGGGGCTGCGCCCTCCCATCAGCTCATCCGTGCACACCTGACAGTCCTCCGCGTCACGCCAGTCCCAGTACGGGATGGTGAAGTCAAAATCTCCGGTCAGTTTCCGTATCTCATGCTCCCAAAACAGCAGATAAACGCGATGCCACGGCAGGAAGGCCGCCGACTCGTGCGCAAAGTCGATGTCGGGCCACACGTTACCGGGACCCCCCAGAAGCGCGTCATGGGACACGTAGTAGTGCATCCACACGAACAGGTCGTACACGCTGCTGTTGGCGAACATGGGCATCGTGCCGTTGTTCATCTGCGCGTACGTGCCCGTCGCGATCATGTAGTCCGGGCTGATGGTGTTCTTGGCGAGGTTCAGGTACGAGATGAACCGCTGTCTCTCTGTTATCGACAGCTGGAAGATGTTCCTGCGCACAGATTCGCGTCTCTCCGCGCAGATGGCCCCGAAGTACCCAAACTTGCATTCGCCGCAGTTGAACCCCATGTAGTTACCTGCGCATTGACATGTTCGGTTGTAAAACACCAAAGGCCACTGTTCACGGTCATCCACGCCGGTGTGGGGGTACTGCGGCCCGTTGGGTAGATCCGAGACCGTTACATCCTGGCAGAACCCTCGACCCGAAAGGCTCCCGCACACCGAGCCGTCCCCGGTCCAAACCGGACAGCACTGCTTGCTTTGGAGAACCTCTGGAGTGGTACATGGTCTAGGAAACTGTTGGAGAGAGGGACGCGGGTTCTGAATGAAGAAGAGGAGCAGAGAGACTAATAAAGGGTTCATGGCGAGCTATCCAAAGAGAGTAAGTTACATTAGACACGCAGGGCAACGAAAAAAGCGTGAAACATTTTAGGAACACTTGATTCATCCCTCTATCTCTCTCTTTACGCACTGGATTGCGTACCCTCCCTCCCAAGCGCACACATGCACGACCCTCAGTTGTGTCACATGCTTAGGATAAAACCATGCACCCAGGTCTCGGGACTCTGGAATGCGCGTGCTTGAGTGGATCGTGAGATCATTTCATTTAGAGTTGAATAACTTGTTTAATGAAAATCCATTAGTTTGAAGCCAATAGCCGGCGCAAATAACCAAAGTTAACACAATGACCGCAAGCCTTTTGATTGACAGATGCAAGCTGTCGGTGCACAACATGGTTTTAGTGGGTTTTGTTCAGTTTGAGTTGAACTCTGTGTGCATGATATATTTCCTCATTCAATGCAATATATCAGTAGCAACAAACTTTTAAAAGTATAGCTTACAGTTGCCCAAACATATATTTGGATGCTTAAGTCACTTTTAATGTATATATTTAATTACAATAGATAATACAATGTGCCATTTGCCAGCACGTATTTCTTGAGATATTTTTCACTTAGTAAAATATATTCACTCACCTTTGCAAATGTATGATATAAGTTTCTCTAAAGTTTTGGTGTTTTAGTGTTCATCACATAAACTATCAACATGACCCATTAACTTGTCAATAAATTTTCAAAATAGTGACAATATCGTTTAATTATTTAAATAATGATTATCTAACACAATATTATTCAGCCATTTTCAATTGTCATTTTATTTACTTTTGTGGCCACTTTATGAAATTACAATGTCTTCATTAGTTCTGAAATTCTGTAAATATAAAAATATTTTTAGATTAAATGTATTTGATACAGTAATAGCATCAAATGGCAACTCTTAGTGCTGATGCTAACCGTGTACCATGGTTTTTACATAGTAGTTTACTTCAAGATAATCCAGAAATGTCAATAATACTATATCATTGTGAGTACTCTTTTGGCAGTGATGAACCATGTTGTGTCTTTATGGGTGCGTGTCATATGTCGCATCATGAGTCGTTTTGGAATCTGCACATCTCGGATCATAAGTTTGTCACATGTTAGAGAAGTTCACACGAGGGCCAGATAATCCAGCACACAGAACTAGTCTGAACGTCACAGGATTACTACTGCCTGTGGCTCTCTCCCCTCCCCCTCCCCCCCTCTCTCCTCTCTCTCTCTCCCCTCTCTCTCTCCCCCTCTCTCTCTCTCTTTCCCCCTCTCCCCCCCTGTCTCCTCGTCTCTCCCCATCTCTCCCCTCTCTCTCTCCCCTCTCTCTCTCCCTTCTCTCTCTCTCCCTCTCTCTCTCTCTCTCTCCCCCCCCCCTCTCTCTCTCTCTTTCTCTCTCTCTCTCTTTATTTTACAGAAAGGTATTTTTAGCGTATTATAATACATTCAGTGGCCAGTTAATGTTTGCACACAGTAATTCTCACTATTATGCATTTGTGAATATCATTGCATTAAATATCAGAATATTGGTAAAATAAACGCTTCAAAAATGTTTTGCTGATGAGTACAATAAAATAGCTTTTTACCATTTTAAATGTTTTTTCCATTAAGTCTACTCATCAAAGTAAGTTAGGCCATTTCTACTTTTTTTATGCAACTTGAAGATTTGAGTTAAAATGAATGGTGAAGCAGGTTTGATTGTACTTAAATATTAAAGTCAAGACAAAAACATACAGAAAATGAATATATTTTATGTATAGCAGTTCATTGTATATGACTGGTTTATAACTGAATTGACTGTTAGTTCATGTTGGTCTGCAGGGGGCACTGTGGTGGAATTTGTTGGGCACATTGGAAAAAAACCGAGATACCCACTGAATGGTGCTGATAATCATTTCTCTTTAATAATTTGCTCTCCTTCTCTTTTCCCTCAATAGGGAAAGCACAACTGTTTACTGCTGCTCCATCTGTTGGATTTCCCATTATAATCTTGTGTTGTGCGAGCATGAGATTGAGCAGAATTATGAGCCTGCACGGAAGATACAACAGTTTTACGGGGTAAATCCAAACCAGTGGAATTCACAGGTTCAGGAAGGCTTAGTTTTAGTGTAAATTCATGTTTTTAAATGTTTTGAATGTGCTTGAAAACAGAGAGAGAGAGAGATATCTTTATGTCAAAAGCTTCTATGAACATCACTTACTGGTAACAGCATTTCATGTACAGGAATCTTTATATATCATCAGTGTTTCTATGGCAACGGAGATTATGTCAGAGTAATTTTAGAATGGCATCATTTTTATGGGTTTCTTCATGTGCGTGTGTAAAAACGATAATCTCTCCCGTCACAAACTGCCCACTCAAAACGACATCTCTGTCCTTCGGTTTTTTGCTTTCTTTTTTGATGGTATACAGTGTTTCGTATTTACTTCTAAAAGCTGAATTCAGTGAGGAAAAATATTGAGATGCACTAACTGATCAAATCATGAGCGTTCTGGATTCAGGTGGTTACCTATAGAAAAAAATATTATTTTATGTTAGTAATCTTTTACCAACATAGAATAACTTGGTACACTACAGAAACAATTTCAATTTACGGCTGATGACACAAGTTCCTCTTTACAGCCCCCTCCATTTAAACACTTAACCAAAACATAACCCTGAACCACAAAACCAGTCATAAGGGTCAAATTATTTCCATTGATGTATGGCCTTTTAGGATAGGACAACATTTGGCTGAGGCTGCAAAAAAAAAATCAAAATATGATGAAAATCGTCTTTAAAGTTGTCCATTAGAGGCGCTGTAGCAGGCTGTTGGCCTAAGGCGAAACATGTTTGTTTTAACACTCTCTATTGGCTTACCACTGTAATGATGTTGTGGAGAATAGATGAAACCAGAAAGCAGAAATTCTAAGCTTAACATCGATATCAAACTTGAGTGGGTAATTCCCAGAACGCGGGCAGCAGCGAGTGAAGTTTGTAGGCGTGGTTCCAGCCATTTTTGTTCAAAACTGCATCTACTCACAAAAATAAAGTTGAAATATATTAACGGTTGGAAATGTATAAAATATCTTTACCTGATTTACTAATGATCTTGGGCATAAAAGAAAAATCGATCATTTTGACCCATACAATGTGTTGTTGGCTATTGGTTCAAATATACCTATGCTTATGACTGGTTTTGTGGTTCAGGGTGCACAAACCTGGCTTTGTTGCCCCTGCACAGTAAGCCAGATGTTAAAATGTCAAATGAAAATGAATTGTTAATATTCTTCTTTCTAGGTTACCGATCAGGAGTCAATGGCAGCTGTTATCATTACATCACATAGATGATATGTAACATACTTGTTGCTAAAGTTTGGGGTGGTGATAATATGATTTGTTGCATAAAATGCAAAATTGCATCACTTTTGCTTGTGGTCTTTTGTGCGTGGTGTGTGAAGGTGGATAAAAGCCTCGCGTGTCTCCATAAAGCAGCACAGCAGACTGTGAGTCACTCACACCAGTTTCATCCCACGCAGACGTCCAGATTCTCAGCGTGTTTGTGTGTGTATTCAAGAGTCATTTAGAAAACTGTCATGTCCTTCATGAAATATTTCCGTATTTAAATGACAACAACTGTGTGTGTCTTTTGGTTGTTTTTGAACTTTGTTGCTTGTTTATTTTGGGGGGGTTACTTGACGTGTGTGTATTCTTGCATTTGACTGAGGGCTCAATTACACACTTCAGACTCTGATTACTCGTCATTACTCATTTAAAGAGATTGGGAGGGGTTGCCATAGCAACTTGACCCCCAGAAGCCATTGAACGACTACTCTTGTACTTTCTAAGAAGCGTTTAGGATGCTTTCCAGCTTTCAAATGTAATTTATCCCAAAACGCGATCAGGCTAATTCTATAATTAACACGCGTTAATGATATTACAAACATTCCAGAAGAGGTTGATAGGTTGTTGAGTATTTGGAAGAAAAAGCGGGAAGTCAAACAAACAAATGTGACATCACAGTGGACAGGTTTGGTTGTGAACTGAATGTGTAGTGAGAGATAAATATTTTGGCTGATTAAAGAGACAATTCACCCTTTCTTCGTTTCTTCATCCTTGTGTCATGTCAAACCTGTGTGGGTTACTTCTGCAGAACACAAAGAAGATGTTTTGAAGAACGTTGGTACAACACTGAACTCCATTGACTTCCATTATATGAATGCAAAACCAATGAGACATTTCTCAAAATATCTTCTTTTGTGTTCCACAGAGAAAAGAATCATATACAGGTCTGTATTTTTGGGTGAGCTATCCTTTTCAATTACTACATTCAAGAACATGTGACCTGCCCTAATAAAAATGTAGCCACCATCCCAATTTCACAAAAATTACCCTGAGAAGTGCCCCGGGCTTTTCCAGGCTATCACAGATTGATCTTTATAAAGCCATCTTTTAAGATAAATATGCTTTTATGATATTACATGACTTCTCTGTTAGCTTTTGGTGGAAAAGATTTAAAAGCCGCTGGGCTTAGCTTGAGCTTAATGTTTAGCGTATTGTTTATTCCTTTTGGATGTTTGCTTATGAATATAGGGCCAGATTTGTTCTCTAATCCATCTTGTACTGAGCTCAAATGCATCTACAGCCAGACGTGCACTGTACACATTTTTGCCGTAGTTATGCAGCTAGTTGCCAGTAATTTACTGTAGATATACATTCATGTAATTTATTAGCAACAGTTTGTTCAAAGATAAATGAACATTAAACATGTCTTTATCGTTACAGAAAAAAAGATAAAATAACAGCCTCATGCAAAGCATTCTGGGAACCAGAAATCCACATAAACCTTTTTCATATTTTTTCTCATTTTGGTTCCAAGAATGCTTTGCATGAGGCTGTTATTTATAGTTTTTTTTGTAAGGATAAAGACTTGATAGCGTTTAAGGATCATTTACCTTTGAACAAACTGTTGCTGGTAAATGACATAAATGTATATCTACAGTAAATTACTGGCAAACTGCTGGCAGCAATACCGTAAAACATTATTTACAGTGTGAATGTGCGTTTAGGAGAAATGCAGGGCAAAATTCTGAGGTTAAGAAGAGGACCTGTTGTGGCTAAATTATGTGGCCTGATATAAAGAACACGTAAGCTTCATCACCATAGGCCAACACAAAAGCCAGCACTAACTCACCTAAACCAGTCTGGACCCACCTGGTCTTCCAGCAGGTTGAGGGGAGAAATGTGTGTGGGGGAAAACAGAAAGATGTCAGCCCATCGGCGCTCTGGTAAACATCACAAGATGCTGCTGGAGTGGTTTTGCCCTTTTAATGGTCGTTAATCCCACACGCAGTTGGCCGGCACTTTAATCCCGCGCGAAACCCAAAGCCACTCTGTCTAAAAAGCCCCATCCCGTCAGCCCCACCGACTACCGCTGTAGCTTCTAGCACAACAGATTGCTGTCAATTCGAGATATCGATCGGCGGCTCTTCTTTTGGTTCTTTTCTGCTGTGCTCAAGAGCGAGCGGGAAAATGAAATCCCGCTGTGGAGCGCCTCTGTAACGGCTCTTGCGGTTGCAGTGGATTAATCGTCGAAATGCGGCTCTCGTAATAGCCGAAAACAAACCCCAGAAAATAAACCTCTTGACAAGGTGCGTGAGGAAACACATTGGAATACATTTTCTGTCAATACCGTAAAACATGATTAGGATTATGTTTAACAAGTTGTGGTTTATTGGTGCATTTGTGTTTATCTTGATTTTGACAGGAGCTGTGTTGCTTGTGTCCGTTTTCAAGTTTAGTCCCGAATTGAAAAGTAGGCTACCACGAGGTGGTGGGCTTCTTCAGGGTTGTTCTCTTTTAGATGGGGAGCAATTGGGGGTTGCTTTCCACCTGCTCACGTTTTAAAATATAGGCCACTATTTTCTTGCCTCATATGATGCTTTAAAGCAAACCTAAGAAAAATGATATTGCGTTCGGTGATTTTGTGCGCGTACCCTGCGCTCAAACCCGCCACAGCAGCGGGAAACGTCTCAATCTCCGCTGTGCCCGTTCGCACGCAGATCCCCCTACAATATTCCCCAAATAATGTAAACAAACACCAGCAGAATGCGTGTTTTCTTTTTCGTTTAGAGAAGCAGGCTTGCAGGTGACACCGCCGGTTGGATTCAGCCAGTCGGGGGGTTTACGGGTGGGGGGGGGAGCGAGTCGGACTGGCGCCGGGATGTGTGTACACAACCACGCATCGGCAGTGTCAGTGCGTGACAAGAAGACGAGCCGGGACGACACGAGAGTAGTTGCTCTCCGGTGCCCCGCCGATTATCGCGCTACAGACCCCCAAATCTCAAAAATTACACCTGTGGGAGGCACGCGCCGTCCGTGACCTTAAAGGATTAGACAGGTAAGGAAGACCGTCATTAGCGCCACAGAAAACCTATGCGTAGATACGGGTAACAGTTTGGAGGTGTGGGAGCGATGTTGTTCTGGAATGAAGGACCGAGGAGAGTTATTTGCTCTCTCTGCAGATTATCGACCGCTAAAGGCTCCACGTAACAACCGCAAGTACGCGAGCATTTCGTTTGCACGGGTACCAATTTGCACATAACGTTTAAGCCCACTTGACTTAATGGGAATTTTTTAGTGCAGTGCCGTATTGCGAATGCAATGTTACAGCCTATAGGAAAAGCTTTATGACTTATTGAAAATTCTGTACTTGTATTGCGATGTTTATGTATTGTCCACACAGTGGCTGTCAGATAACCTCTTTGCATTAGGTTGAGAAGGTAAAGGAGACTATTTATCATATATATCGGAGCACATGGAGTTTTTGGCCACCGCAGTGTCGCGCGAGGCGAACGGATGCGTTTCAGCACCGCGGACAGCGCGCAGCTCTCCGTTATCAACGGCAAGGTCGTTCACTCTTATCCGTCCCGTTCAATTTCCATTTATCTTCGAGGGTTCGAGAGGCGCCTTCTGCTCTATCAGACTGACATTTAAATGAATTCAAGTGAGGTGATCATTAAATACCAGTCTGAATTCAACATGTACTCGTATTTGCTTAATAATATTGGATTGGAGTTCTCCTCTATTGTTTTTGTACGGTGAGAGCCATTCAACATGATGCATTGATTTAAACTCTTCCATTGAGCTTTTGCTGCAGTGTTTTATTTAAAAGGGATTTTTTATAATGACAGAAATCACAGTCCCTTTTTATTGGACCTCACACAACACATTTGAACAAGGAGCCAGTCTGCGGTTTGGTTTTCGAGACTGTACGTTTAGATGCCGCTAAATGAGGGCATTTATTTATGCAGCTCTTCATTAATACTGATGCGATTACTCTGAGAGACTCGAATGAGCTGCTTGTGTAAACCACTCGATGAAAGTCTATTCATTTTGTGAGTGTTCAGAGACAGAGGCAACTCCTCTGTAAATTGTCACCTCATTTTGGTTTTGTCCATGGTTTGACTGACAGGTTTTGTGACTGGCCTCCGTGCTTGTTTTGGGTAAATTGTCCCTCTTGACCACAGACATTGTTGATGTGTCCATTGTTTTCTGACCCAATAAACAATGTCCCATTCAGGTTCCTCTAGCAATAGTGATATTATTTACCCAACCTATGTCATTCCAAACCCCTATGGGTTTCTTTCTCTCATTGCTAGAAAACGGGGGCTGTTAGGCAGATGGTTCATTTCTGTGTGCAACGACAGTAAATGGTGATCATAGGATGTCAAACTCACAACATGCCTAAACAGCATCAATATCATATCATAACATACGATCGTTAAGGAAACTTTCTGTGCGAAAACAACCAAAATGTAAATCATTATTCGTTTTATATCTTGGCACTTGCTGAGATCTCGTGTGCAAATCAAATAATACATCAAAATCATTTTCTCATGAGTGCACCAATTGTTGTATCAATCTTTTAAATTAAAATGATCAAAAAATGCTTAAATTATTCCTACGGATGTAGAGATCAACATTTCCAAGATTCTCTGTGTTGCTTGTGGATAATAATATTGCTGTGTCCATCTTCTCTGTTATTCAAGGTTATGAGGCTGATCATCTCATGCCATCCCCAGCTAGAGGTTGCCACGGCAACGACCCAGCATCCCGCTCGGGGTCATCGTAGAAGCTTTCGGACAAATGACAGCACAGTTGAGAGCAGCAGAAACCCCGGATTTCCTTTTTGTCTAGACCGATTTGGTAAGGAGCCAGTGGAACCCACTGCGGTTGACTTGATCGGCTCAAAGCCGCTGGACTAAAGACAAGACAAAAACAGTAGAACCCCTTTTTATTGTCGTTCTTCAAAATGGCCACATGGTTCCCACTCGGTTTCGCCGTGCTCTTCTGTCGATTGGCATCTGTGGTGACAGCGGCCCAGTCCATAGAGCGGCGTGTTGTGTCCCACATGCCTGGCGACATCATCATTGGAGCCCTTTTCTCCGTGCACCACCAGCCGCCGGCCGACAAGGTGCACGAGAGAAAATGCGGGGCCGTCCGGGAGCAGTACGGCATCCAGCGTGTTGAGGCCATGATGCACACGCTGGACCGGATCAACGCCGACCCCAAAATCCTCCCCAACGTCACGCTAGGCTGCGAGATCCGTGACTCATGCTGGCACTCCGCAGTCGCCCTGGAGCAAAGCATTGAGTTTATACGGGACTCCCTCGTTGCCGCCGATGATGCCGCGGAGGCCGGGGGAGGGGGCGGGACCAGGTGCGCCGACCCGGGAGCCACGCCCATGAAAGGGAAGAAGCCGATTGTGGGGCTGATTGGTCCGGGTTCAAGCTCTGTGGCCATTCAAGTGCAGAATTTGCTGCAGCTGTTTAACATTCCTCAGATCGCGTACTCCGCGACCAGCATGGACCTCAGTGATAAATCACTTTATAAATACTTCATGAGGGTCGTGCCTTCAGACGCCCAGCAGGCCAGAGCCATGGTGGACATAGTGAAGAGATACAACTGGACTTACGTGTCTGCCATCCACACTGAGGGTGAGTAAACGGCAATGTGTAACAACATCATCTTTAACTACATCATATAAACATCTGGTCAGTAGATGAATCAAATGAGTTCAGTAACTAAATCGTTAGAGTAATTTCGATCAATAACTTGTGAGTCGTTCCAACCCGATTCATTATACGAACCAGGTCAGTTGTTTTTGAGGAAATCAGTGTGGAAATCAAATTATGACAAAAGTTCATGTGTGCAGCCTTTGAAGACAGCGTCGATGAACAGATTTGCTGTTTATTTCATACATTTGTATTCTTTTTTATCTTCTCGTTCAATTCAGAGTGTATTTTTTCTGCCACCATTGATTGACAATGCATGTTACTGTACAAACACATGACAGCTTAGAGGTGTGATGTGCATGGTGTGTGTGTCATTTAAATTCTGACAGTGTGGCCTCTTTGGTGTCAGATGGGAATTGTGTGTGAATGCATCTGTAAAGGGTGTGTGTCTGTGTATGTAAAGAGCTAAAACACTGAACGATAATACTCGGTCAGTGAAAAATGGTGAAGTGTGAATTTTTTTTAAAATTTGTTTTCACATCACAGGCCGTGTGTGTTCCATCTCTCTGCTACTGAACATGACATTATGAATGTTGTTTATTAAGTAATAACTGTTTTCATTTTAGTGTTTCCTTTATTTGACTGAAATAATATTTCTGTCAGTTTCAATACCGTCAAAATGATTGACAATTAGCAAACAGTTTAGATTGATGGTTCTGGGCAAAACTCCCTGCCCATCCATGCAGCCTGCATGAATAAGAGCAGGGAGCGCAGCGATAACCCCCCTTAGAGTATACAGAACAGAACAACAGATGTCATTAGTTCTCAAAGATATTTAAGTGTAACACATAATTAAAATGTAGTTGATACTTATGAAAAGGAATAACACAAATGTCGAGTCCCGATTGTAAATGTAAGGTGGAGCCTGGGATGGAGGAGGGTAATTTGCTCCTGAGCAATAAACTGCTATTAGCTGAATGGATTTTAAAACGGTTGCTCTGATCGCGTCATATTTCTATAGGTAGAGGAGGATCAGCTGACGCAAGCTTGACTCACGTGACCTTCCAGAACTAACACTATGCTTGATTATTTAAATCGATAATTTGGGTTATTATTTTAGAGTACGGTAATGATCCTGCTCTTCTAACACTTCACCCTTATGGCTTCTGTTCTTACTCAACATCTCTCTTCTCCTCAGACACACACACGGAATGATGTATTTCCTTCCACCCACTCCACTCGCTCTCTTTTCATCCCACTCTATTCCACAGCTCCAGAAACACCCCCACTCCACGTCTGATCTCAGATATTCACACAGAGAGTGTGTGCGTGTGTGTGTGTGTGTGTGTGTTGGTGTGTGTGATGGTATTTTTACTGTCTTGACCCTAAAGCTAGAGACCTGGAATGTGTCCCAGACATAATTAAGTCAAGTCAAGTCAGCTTTATTTATATAGCGCTTTTTACAATTTTCATTGTTATAAACCAGCTGTACAAGAAAACATTGCCTATAAGTAAAACATAAAAGGTTATGGAAGTCAAAACACAGGTCAAATATCAGACACACAATAAATTCCTATATGCAGTGTTAATTAAATAAGACTATCAAATTCTAGCAGCCCCCCAGCCAGGCAAACAGTGCAAAACAGTATGCAAACGGTGGCGAGGAACCCAAAACTCCATTGGAGGAGAAAAAAACCTCAGAGGGAAACCAGGCCTAACCAGGCGATTCCAGTTCCCCTCTGGCAAAAGCTGCAGCCTCTGCACAAGCTCAACAGTGCTTGCACACAAAGGCAATATAAAAAAAGTTAGATTTAAAATTATCATTAATAATCTAATAGCGACTGAAGTTTTGTAGAGTCGCCACGTCCTTCGTCCAGCATTTGTCAGGTCTGGGAATGGAGAGCGTAGTGCACGTGATGGACTATAATACGTTAGAAGTTCTCTCAAGTAGTGAGGAGCTAAACCATGCATGGCTTTATAGGTAATAAGCAAGATTTTAAAGTTTATGCGATGCTTTATAGGTAACCAGTGCAAGGTTGACAGAACCGGGCTAATATGCTCATACTTTTTTGTACGCGTAAGAACTCGAGCTGCCGCATTTTGGACCAGTTGGAGTTTTTGTAATAGGCCTGCAGGGCAACCACCTAATAGTGCATTACAGTAATCTAGTCTTGATGTCATAAAGGCATGTATAAGCTTCTCTGCATCTGATGGTGACAGCATATGACCTAGTTTAGATATATTTTTAAGATGGAAAAACGCAATTTTACAGGTGTTGGCGACCTGGTTCTCAAATGACAGAGTACTATCGAATATAAAGCCAATATTCTTAGCTGAAGATGAGGGTTTTATGGAAGATCCATCAATAGTTAAGCAGTATTCTTGGTTGTTACGTAGGGCGGTTTTCGGTCCGATAAGTAACACTTCAGTTTTGTCCGAGTTCAGTAATAAAAAATTGCTACTCATCCACTTTTTTATATCGATTATGCATTCCACTATTCGATGGAATTGCTGTGTTTCATGAGGCTTTGAGGAAATATAAAGTTGCGTATCATCAGCATAACAGTGAAAGCTTACTCCGTGTCGCTTTATTATATCTCCTAGAGGTAGCATGTATAATGCGAAGAGCATAGGCCCTAAGACTGAGCCCTGTGGTACACCGTACTGGACTTGCGATTTGCATGATACCTCATTGTTTATTGCTACATATTGAAAACGGTCGCATAAATAAGATCTAAGCCATTTCAAAGCTATTTAGTTAATACCGACATCATTTTCGAGTCTATGTAGGAGCATGCTGTGGTCAATGGTGTCGAATGCAGCACGAAGATCTAGCAGCACCAATAAGGAGATACAACCTCGGTCGGACGCCACAAGCAGATCATTTGTAACTCTGATCAGAGCAGTCTCTTTACTGTGATGTGCTCTAAATCCAGACTGGAAATTTTCATTAATCTCATTCCTTTGGAGGAAGGAGCATATTTGAGTTGAGACTACTTTTTCCAGAACTTTAGATAAGAAAGGTAGATTCGAAATATGTCTGTAGTTAACTAGTTCTCCAGGGTCCAGATGGGGTTTTTGACAAGGGGCCTTATAACAGCCACCTTATATGCTTTAGGCACATGTCCTAATGTCAGAGATGAGTTAATAATGCTAAGTAGAGGATCTATAATTTCTGGGAGCATCTCTTTCAGTAGATTTGTAGGTATAGGGTCTAACATGCATGAAGTTGATTTAGATGATCTAAGGATTTTAGAGAGTTCATCGTGATCTATAGTAGAAAATAAACGTAATTTCTCCTTAGAGGCGCTGTAGTTAGTCGTTTGTTCAGCGGGATTCACTTCTGGTTGCATAGTTATAATTTTTTCTCTAATATCTTGGATTTTATTTGTGAAATAGTTCATAAACTCATCACTGCTATGCTGGTATACAGAATCAGAAGTCACTGACGATTTATTTTTGGTTAATTTAGCCACTGTATCAAATAAAAACCTAGGGTTATGCTGGTTTTCTTCTATTAGTGATGAAAGGTAGGCAGATCTAGACGTTTATAGGGCTTTCCTGTATTTTTTAATACTATCCTTCCAAGCAGTATGAAATACCTCTAATTTAGTTTTCTTAAAGTTGCAAGAAACGCACCTTTTGTAGTCGAAGTTATTGTTCTACAATATTTGTAACTTGGAGTTTGATTTGCCACCATTGGGTAGTGAAGCAAGCATGATACCAGATAATGATCCGAAATGTCTTCGCTCTGCTGAAGGATTTTTACGTGGCCCACGTTTATACCGTAAGACAATATTAAATCCAAAGTATGATTACGAAGGTGAGTAGGTCCTGACACATGTTGACTAACGCCCATGGAGTTAAGAGTGTCTTTAAAAGCCATTCCTAAAGCATCTGTATCATTATCTACATGAATGTTTGAGTCACCAACAACAAGGACTCTGTCTGCAGCCAGTACTAGTTCTGATAAGAACCCACCAAATTCTTTAATAAAATCTGTGTGGTGCCCTGGAGGCCTATATACAATAGCCAGAATACATTTTAAAGATGTTTTGTCCTTAGTATTAGGTATTGATGCATCAAGTACCGTGACTTCAAAAGAATTATATTTAGGATTAGACTTCTGAGAAATGCTAAAAGAGTTACGGTAAAGTGCAGCAACACCTCCTCCTCTGCCTTTTAGGCGAGGCTCGTGTTTATAATAATAATCTTGGTGGACAGACTCATTTAAAGCAATATAATCATCTGGCTTAGCCATGTTTCTGTTCATATCGTTAACAAAAAGTGCTTTATTAGAGAGAGATCTAATATTTAGCAATCCGAGTCGTAACAGTTGATTATCTGTATTATGTTCATGTTTAGTTAGTTTAACGTTAATTAAATTACCTTTGAGAGGTTTACGCATTATTTTATGTTTGCTAATCCAGGGGACAGACACAGTCTCTATTTTATGATGTTTGGGAGAAAGTATTATCGCATGTTGTGTATTTAGTGTGTTCTGCAACGTGAGACAGCAAGCAGACCGTTGGTTAAGCCATTCTGTCTGCTCCCTGACCTGGGCCCCAGTGAGTCAAGTTTTAGCATTAAGACTATGTGCCATATTTCTAGACAGTAGAAAAGCTCCAGCCCAGGAGGGGTGGAGACCATCACTTTTCAACAGGTCAGGTCTGCCCTCAAAATTCTTCCAGTTATTTATAAAAACTATATCATTCTGCAGGCACCACTCAGACAACCAGCCATTTAGATATGATAATCTGCTATGTATCTCATCACCACGATAAGCGGGGAGGGGCCAGAGAATATTACAGTGTCTGACATCGTGCTTGCGAGCTCACACACCTCTTTAATATTATCTTTTGTGATCTCCGATTGACGGAGTCGAACATCATTTGTGCCGACGTGAATAACAATCTTACTAAATTTACGATTAGCCTTAGCCAGCACATTTAAATTTGACTTGATGTCAGGCGCTCTGGCTCCTGGTAAACATTTGACTATGGTTGCTGGTGCGTCTATCCTCTATCCTGGTGCCTTAACGTTCCGAACAATAGAATCACCGATAACTAGGGCACTTTCAGCAGGTTTCTCAGTCGGTGCATCACTGAGCGGGCCTAGCTATTTCCCTGTATTTATCGCATGTAAAGCCCTCGCCGCTGACAGAGAAGGCTAAGCTAAACATATGACATGAGGTGCAAGTGACAATAATAAGAGAAGAAGCCATAACTCACCGGGCTTGAAGAGTAATTCCAACTTACCAAGGCTGCTCGGTGATTCTTAGTATACACGCTTAAGAGAGAAACCGTTAGCACACAAGAAAACTAGAAGGCGAGATGATATTTAGCAGTGTAAACAGAAAATCCGCTAGCACGCTTGTGCTATGCTAACGGCGCGGAGTGTTTTGGTTTAAGATCTTCAAGTAAATAACCAGGAGATGTTTCTTGAGATATCAGGATAAGTTTAGCAACAACAGTGATAAGTAACAATGTATGCTATGAATAAAATACACTAATATGAAAGAAAGTACAAGTGCAGTGATACAACAAACCGATTCCGCTGCAGTGAGGTGAAACTCCGTCTACCGGAAGCCAGTGAGCTGATGATACAATTAAGATGGCAGACAGTGTAAAACACTTAAACACACACATACACACACACACACACGAAGAAACAGAAAGCAAGATTTTCACTTGAACATATCTGTTAATGAAAAGAGAAAACAAACCAAACACAGGTTGAGTCATGCTGTAGTAGAACGCTGTGTGAGTATTCATGGTGAATGCGAGAATGATCTAGATTTCTTTAGAATTTATAAAGTCAATTGGAATCTGATGGCCAGTATTTTTGTGCGTGTGTGCATGTAAGAATAAAACTTTCACCTCATATTTCAAGACCCTCAGGTGTTTCTATATTTACATCAGCTTTTCTCCGAGCCTCTCTCTTTCTCTTGTCTCAAACAGTCTCCCTCTTCTCTTTCATATTCTTTCATAATTTCTCTCTATCAAACACAGTATCTCGCTCGTCTTCTCTCAGGAATAAGCTGCTGTGAAGAGAGTGATCGAAGAATGGAATAGAGATTAGTTGAAGTAAATTGGGTGGAATTTAAAAGAAGGCAGAGGAGGTGGGAGAGAGAGAGAGACCTGGAGAAGAGTGAGATGAGGAGAGGCAAAATATAAGGATTAGGAGACGAATATCAGAGAAGAGCAGAATGAGGGAAAATAGGAACTGAATTAATCCAGTTTGAGGCGCATGATAAAAATCTGTGTAGGTGATCTGACACACATACGTTTCTCAAATATTAAGATTTAGATATATACAATAAGATTCAGGTTAATACTTAGACATCATTTCCGACATCATGAAAAAGCAATAAATGATGCTCGATCGGGGTTTGTTATCTGAATTAAATCATTTAAAAAAAATCATTTTAACAACTTCCACTTGAGTTCTAAGCAGCACTGGAACTAGAACTAGAATTAGAACATTTGACTCGCTCACTAAAGCCAAAGTCAATACTTTACGTCATATCCAAGTCCGACTTGAGAACACTTTCTCTCTTGTGTTGAATGGATGATGTTGCACATGTATACATTCATGTAGGAATTTCTTCTGTGCACACATACGCACATGTTAAAACACACCTGCAAGCACTTGTTTATGCGGCAGATATCGCAGCTCTTGTAGGCGAGACACGTCTCTTTGTTTCTCAGACTTCAGGGTGAATGAGAATATTTTGAATGATTATTAATGACAAACCGGCATGTTCTCCATGGCAACCTTTTTCCACCTTCTTTCACTTGCACTATGCTTTTCATTTGAATTGTAAACTCTGAGCCGTGTGGGTGGATGGAGAGAGAGAGAGAGAGAGAGAGAGAGAGAAGAGGGAAAGTAAGTTTGCCATGCGTCTGCTCTATCAGCGATGACATTGAGAACACAGCCGCTTTAACAAGACTCAGATTCACCCCTTAACAAGCCAGAGGAACCTTTATAAAACAGCACAACCTTTACTGAACAACACACACAGTCCCATACAAAGACTTATGACTCACACAGTACTGCCGCATTTGAATTTAGTTTCGTTTTTGTTACTGCCAGTTTACTTGAATTCAGAGCGGAAATCTCACAAAAACTCACACAAAAGAGAACGTTAAAAAGAAAAGCGTAATAAATGACTAGGGGTGTCACTATACGTTCAGCTCACAATATGATACGATACAAGATACTGGGTTTGCGATTGGGATTGCATCACGATATTTGAAAAAAATATATATAAGAAACTGACACTCGAATGACAGATTTCTTCCCCCCAAATATTATCAAGTTTTTCTATTTTCTTAAAGAATTTTAGAATTTTAAGAAAAGGTTCAATTATATTAATTAAACCATCTTTATGTAAACTAATAAAAACTGTATAGATCTGTCACAAAAAAATACTATAACTGAACTGCCAATATTAAGGATACATATCTTAATACTGTAGCTCTCTACGATACATATTTTCATGTTTATGTATTGCGATATGCAATGCTTTCTATATATTCTTACACCCCTAGAAATGACATATGCATAACGAAGATTAGACCAAATTTTTAATACCTTAATATCATTACACAGTGTAACAAATTGTTGTTTCGCCCGACCTTTTTATGGTTCTCGTACAATTCTGTGGTGCTAATTATTAAATTTTTCAATTCAATTTTATTTATATAGCGCTTTTCACAATTTGCATTGTTCCAAAGCAGCTTTACAGGGGAAAAACGAAAAACCCAAGAAATTGTAAAACACATTACATGGTGTTTTATATAATAAATCCAATTATTCTAGTAAATAATATCTAATATCAGCATCTCCTGGTGGTTTATTTAGCATATTTGCATTAAGTTAATGCTTGGCTGAAAAGATGCGTTTTTAATCTAGATTTAAATTGGGCGAGTGTGTCTGATCCTCGAATAATATCAGGAAGGCTATTCCAGAGTTTAGGTGCTACGTATGAGAAAGCTTGACCCCCTTTGGTGGATTTAGTTATTCTAGGTGTTATCAAAAGTCCTGCGTTTTGAGATCTTAGAGAGCGTGATGGGTTGTAGTGTGATAGAAGCTCTGTTAGGTAGGTAGGGGCTAAACCCTTTAAGGCTTTATAAGTGATTAAAAGAACTTTAAAGTCAATACGATACTTAATGGGTAGCCAGTGAAGGGTTGATAAAATTGGGGTTATGTGATCGTATTTTCTGGACCTGGTTAGAACTCTGGCAGCTGCATTCTGAACTAACTGTAGTTTGTTATTGATGATGCAAGACAACCACTAAGTAGCGCATTACAGTAGTCAAGTCTTGAGGTCATAAATGCATGAATAATCTTCTCCGCGCCAGCAACACACAGAATATTTCGTAACTTGGCAACATTTCTTAGGTGGAAAAAGTCTGATTTCGAAATGACAGGTTGCTGTCTAATATAACGCCTAGATCTTTTACTGTATTTGTTGGAGTAACAGTACATCCTTCAACTTGCAGTTTATAATCAGAAATATTTGGTTTGCGTGTCTTTGGTCCGATAAGTAATATTTCTGTTTTATTAGAATTTAAAAGAAGGAAATTACAGGTCATCCAATGTTGTATATCTTCAATGCACTCTGCCAATTTGGATAGCTGTGAGGAATCATCTGGTCTTGATGAGATATATAGCTGAGTATCATCTGCATAGCAATGGAAGCTAATTCCATGTTTTTTAATAATGTTTCCGAGGGGAAGCATGTATATGGACAACAGCACGGGTCCCAGAACCGATCCCTGAGGTAGTCCATAGTTTACTTGCGTTAGATTGGATGATTCCCCATTTAAATGGACAAATTGATGTCTGTCTGACAAGTACGATCTAAACCACTGTAGTGCCTGTCCCTCAATACTTGTGTAAGCGATCTAGAAGTATGTTATGGTCTACGGTATCGAACGCAGAACTAAGGTCAAGCAGGACCAGGAGTGAGATGTTACCTTTATCTGATGCTATAAGCAGGTCGTTTGTAATTTTAAAGAGCACAGTTTCAGTGCTATGATGCGATCTAAAGCCTGACTGAAATTTTTCGTGCATTTTGTTATTTTGTAAGAAAGAGCACAACTGAGTGCACACTACTTTTTCTAGTATTTTAGACAGGTATGGGAGATTTGAAATCGGTCTATAGTTTCCAAGTTCATTTGGATCTAAGTTTGGTTTCTTGATTAGAGGCTTAATGACGGCCATCTTAAAGGGTCCTGGGACATGGCCTAGATTAATTGACGAGTTGATAATGTTATAGATGGGCTCAATTGCAACAGGTAGTAGCTCTTTTAATAATTTAGTTGGTATGGGGTCTAATAAGCAAGTTGTAGGTTTAGAAGTTGCGATAAGTTGAATTAAATCTTCCTGTTTTATAGGTGAAAAACGCTGGAGCGATGGTTGGTGCTAATTCATAGGACAGATTTGGAGGTTGAGTGTTTACAATTTTGTCACAGATGTTTTCGATTTTCTCTGTAAAAAATTTCATGAATTCATAGCTACCGAGGTGCGGCGGAATAGCCAGGTCAGGTGGTGTCTGTTTATTTGTTAATTTAGCGACTGTGCTAAATAGAAACCTTGGATTGTTTTTGTTGGTTTCTATGAGGTTACGAAGGTGCTCAGCCTTTGCTGCTTTTAGTGCCTTTTTATAACAATTTGCACTCTCTTTCCACGCCATTTTAAAGACTTCTTATTGCGATTTTATCCATTTGCGCTCTAGTTTGCGAGTTTCTCTTTTAAGGGCGCGAGTGGTCCTATTGTACCATGGTGCAATATTTTTCTCATTAATCTTTTTTGACTTCGTAGGTGCAACAGCTTCTAATGTATTAGAGAAAATAGTACCCAATTTCCTGGTCATGACATCGAGCGATTCTTTATTTATTGGTATGGTTATTAAAGGAGTCAGATCTGGCAAGCTCTTTGCAAAGCTATCTTTAGTAGCGGAGGTGATTGTTCTACCCCTTTGAGGCATAATATCTATACTGGTTAGATCGGCTCCGTGAGATATAATCAGGTCTAGTGTATGAGTAACTTGGTGGGGTACACTCATTTAGGCCGAAATATTCATTTGGTTTAAGCCAGGTCTCGGTAAAACAGAGTATATCAAAACTTTTGTCCGTGATCATTTCATTTACAATTACTGCCTTTGAATTTAGTGATCTAATATTAAGTAGGCCGAACTCTATAATTTGGTTTTGGTTGTTTATTACATTGTCTTCAGGTTTAATCACGATCAGATTTTTTCTATGACTTTTGCCAAAATTTTTACTTTGTAGTATTATTCGGGGACACATATAGTCTCTATATATTTGAAAGCAGTAATTATTGCGGTTATATTTATTTTCATGCAGCATCAAAGTTTTATTTAGCTCAAGTAAATTTTGAGCTTATATCATTGATAACAATATATCGGTATGATGTAATTGTTTTACATATTTTGAAAATTATTTTGCAATTGTCACTGTGATGACTACATCTGGAACTTGGTTCATGAAGACAGTTTTAGTCATTATAAAGACAAAAACGATCAAATGTAGACTTTGGAGTTTTGCACTGAAGTTTTGGACGACACATTTTTAGTAACTGTTATGTTAAACAGCTCAGTGTTATGCCAGTACCCTTTAATTTCTGCGTACGAGTAATAATACCAAAATGTATACGTTTGCGAAAATATTTTTTAGTTTTTACCGTCGATGGTAAATATTCAGCATATTAGACTGTATAAATAAACAAATTAAAGCGAAACTCAACTTAAAAACAATGTTTGTGTGTAAAAATAAATCTGCATTTTAGTTTCTGCTGGCACGGGGTTTATTCATTGAAATATAGCAGGTAAAGTCCTTTCTGATGTAAATGCACCCTGTGGGGATACACAAACCTGTTTTATAGACAGCTGGAAATAATGCAGGGCTTCATCTTACCCACTGAGATGTAATGCGACTGGATTGTGAAAGGTATAGGAAAAATAGTACCTATAATGAAAATAACACAAGGGACATATTTTAAAAAATCAGCTTGCTGTTAATATTCCTCAAAAGGAAACATGATTGAGGAGTCAGTGATGATGTCCAGGCCTCTGGGGATGTGAGAGTGTTTCTGAACACAGCATCTCACACTCTCATCTACTGTAGGCTGTTTACTGTCATCTTAACACGACTAATGCACTGTGACATTTACAGAAACATGTCTTCTGATCTCTCCTGCCACGCGGTGACTTTACCCCGCCGGGGTCGAGACCCATCCTTTCCCCTGCAAACTAATTTAGGCCTTGTGTCATTTCTCTCGCTGGCTCTTTTGAGGTTAGTGCTAGAGCTGGGTCAGTGTGAATGTTTTCGGGTTTTCTGGATCAGAACAGTCCAAACACGTTCTGTATGAGATTAAATGTCGACTTCAAATGGCATTTACACAGGGGATAGCAACCACAACAACTGAGAAACTTCTCAGTCCGTGCCTCCTCTTTTGGAAAGAATCAAGAGTTTCAGGCACCGTGTGAAGAAAACATTCTTGTTGCCTGCTACCAGCCGAAAGCTTTGGCAATTAAAGAACTTAATTTCAGAGACAGGCCTCTGGGAGATTTACGTTTAGATGAACGATGATGAAGACAAGTGTTTTTGCTTTGGAATAAAATGCACCGATGAATTGTGTGCAGTAAAAGCTGGATGGAAATGTGATTTTATGTCGATTTGATCTATTCTTATAATGATATTCTTCTTCGTGTCACTTATAGCAATAATGTCTTTGCCTTCCCTGCAGATGAGAAAAGTACGATAGAACCTATCCAAGAACCTTCAGGTCCTGTCGTAAAGCTTCACCTGCAGTTAGGTACATTAGATTGAAACGTCTCGTCTGTCTTTAAATTAAACTCTGTCATGGATGCAGTTGAGTCTTCACACCTGGCAGTTAGCGTCAGCACATTTGCGGCAGGCAGCCGTGGTCTCAACTAGTTATTCAGTCACTTAATAGGACAGAAAATCGTTCTGTACAAACATTTAGAAAAAATGGGCTTTTACATGCCCGAGCTCTGAGCTGATCTGAATACAAAAAAACAGGTGCGACAAAGCAGGAAGAAAAAATCTTTAGAGTATCAAGAGACCATAACATTCTACAATGCCAAATACACCACATTGGGAAATAAGAGAATACGTTTTTTTGTTTACCTAAAACATTTTTGTCTTTAAGAAGTTATTTATTGTTCAATATCTGTGGAGTAATGTGATGTTCAGTGATAGAGGAGACAGTGTTGGGTCAGTCCTGGCAAGGTTTATACAGGAGGGTTAGCTGGTCAGATTTGGATCCACAAAGAACCTTTAACATCTGAAGAACCTTTCTATTTCACAAAAGTTTCTATGTGGCAAAAAAGATTAGAAAAAGGAATACAGAGATGGTTCTTTAAAGAACCTTTGATCGAATGGTTCTTTGTGGAATCGAAGATGGTTCCTCTATGGCATCATGTGGAAAACCTTTGAGCAGCTTTATTTTAGTTCAAGCTTTGTGTTATTTTTGTACTTTGTGACTTTAAACACTATATTTCTGTGATTTAGTAATACCAGTGATGTCGTTTTTAGTGAAAATTCGTATATATAAAACAGTTTATCCTTAGTTTAAAGACTATATAAAATGTGTGCAGGGCTGTTGTACATTATGCTCTATGAATGGAAATATTATCTGCATGGACATATTTTTTCCAAAGCACTTACAAGTGAAGAACATACTTCAAGCTATTTTCATTCAAGAGTCAACAATATTTACAGACTCAAAATAAAGCGGGTTTGAAGAGTACACGCTTAAAAATAAAGGTGCTTAAAGGTTGTTCACACATTGCCAAGGAAGAATCATTTTTGGTTCCACAAAGAACCATTCAGTCAAAGCTCAGATTCAGTCTTATTTTTAAGACTGGTGCGGAAGTCCGAGCAGAAAGAAAAATCCAGATTGGTTTACAGTTTGTTTAAATGAATGGCTTCAGTTAACAGTTGTGATTTTTCTTCATTCCACACCTACACACACGTAAGGAAATGTCTTCACTCCTTGTATTTTTCACTGTGATTAACCATAACATCTCTGAATCATCATAGTCATAACACACACAGATCAAATAGTGAGTGGTTTAGGCCGCTCATTGTTTGGGTTTGTGTGCTCTGACTCATAGAATATTTCAAAATCTCTTTGGTTTAGTGAAAATACTGCCGTCCCCGGCAGCATTGATCTGAGCTGTAGAGCATTCAGAATGCTCTGGAAATGTGCCCGGTCTGTCTCGCCCTCTTTTGTTCCGTCTCTTTTATGTCTTTAACTGCTGCTCTCTGGTCAGGTGAAATGAACAGGGTCACTTCTGTAAGACAATCGAGCGAGAATTCATCAAAGTGGAAAGAGAGTGACTCCACTGCGCTGCTAAATAATCATGCCTTTACTTCAAGAGCGGAGGCGTTTGGGATGGCTTTCTATACGAGAGTATCATGATTTTATTTCATTTATTTACTCTTTCTTATTGACCTCATCTGAAGTCTGTGTAGACCACCTTATTTATATTGTTCAAATAAATGCCAAGGTCTCCAAACATAAAACGTAAAACTGGCTTTCCACAATTCCTGTGACTCGGCATGCTGAGAGAGTTTTACTTTCAGGTCTCCTGATTTTAGTGACGGGTTTGGGGAGTAACAACAGAATACCTAAGATGCCAGATAACCTTGCTTTTATAGTTATATATCACATTCACAGATGTCATTATAATTTTATTCAAATAAGATTAAACCCGTCTTCATCTTGTTTAATGGGATCTGCATTTTCATTCAATTTTTAATAGCTACAGTATAAAAGAGATGTCATTTGCACATGCGATTGTCAGCGTGTGTGTGATAAACAGGATGTGTGTGTTTCCTGTGGAGACAGACATGTATGTGCCATCTGCTCGTGGTTTTGATATCAGTGTTGCGTTCAGTGCTGGAATCATCACATGTTTGGAGTATTGTGATTTCATACGAGAGTCAATCACAGAAATGAATATAAAGGTGCTAGATGGAAGAAAGAAAGAAATAGCTGTTTGAGAGATACATTTCAGATGTTATCACCACGGGACATTTTGTAAATTATGTGGCACGGCGGGGGATTTTTTTATCTTTTGATGTCGTCGGATTTTCTACTTGATTTAGTGAAAATTCTTCAGAGCAAATGAAATGACAACCTGATCCTTTGTAGCTTAATACTTTAATCATTCAACCTTTTCACATCTGTACTGTATGACCTGAGCATGTGCTGTAAAGGGAAGAATCTTAAAGCAATAGTTAACCAACAATTAACACTACTGTTTACTCACTGAGAATGTGAGTTAATGCCTCAGTCTCCATTCCCTGGTGACTGAGTCTGTCAGTCTCAAACATTCTGTCTGATGTGATAAACGGGTTTAGAATGACATGAGGGTTAATAAATGTCGACAGAAATTTTATTTTTGAGTGAACTTTTGCTTTAATGCAAGCGGACAAAACAAAGGCTTACACATTCGTTCACCCGTCGCAAGAATTAAAGGCAGACTGCTGAACCACAGCCAGAGAGAGAGAGTGAAAGAGCAGGAGAGAGATACTCCGGGCAGTTCTGATAGCATCTCCGTTCAGCTCCAGTGTGTGAGCAATTACAGACACACAAACCCAACACATCCATGTCAACACACGCACACACCTATGTCTGGTTTATTATCTCCGTAGGGAAAATCCAGTAAAAACAGTATATTTTATCCCATACCCCTAAACTTACTCCTTAACCTAAAGATCATAGAAAGCTTTTTGCATTTTTAGGTTTTAATAAAATATTTGTACAATTCATAAGCTTTTTTGCCCATTGGACCTCAATTTTTGTCCCCACGGTGACACACACACGCACACACACACACACACACACACACACACACACACACACACACACACACACACAGTCAATATTAACCATTCCATTTTAGTACAGAAAAGTAAAATGTATAAATAATCATTTGGCACATTAGTTGACAAATACTGTGTTCAATAGTGTTAGTTCTGAAAAATCTGTTATCATGACTTTCTCTCTTCCGCAGTAGACGACATTTTGAAGAAAGTTGGAAACCAAACAGCAGCGGCACCCATTCACTTCTATTGTATTGTCACAAAACCAATGCAAGTGAATGGGTGCCAGTTAACCAACATTCTTCAAAATATCTTCTTATGTGTTCTGCTTAAGAAAGAGAGTCAAGATTTTCATTTTTGGGTGAACCAAGTCATATAAGCAGCTAAAAAGAGTGTGTTCTGTGGTGCCTATATACAATACAATGCAGAATATATATATATATATATATATATATATATATATATATATATAAAGTTACATAATTTTTCCACACTTATGGTGTATTGTTCTGTTTCGGTTATGGAATACTTTATTGCCACATTGAGCTCTATCGTGTTCTGAAATGATTTTATGAGATGTGAACAAACAGAGTTCATTGTTTCAACTGTGAGTTGTTTGAAATTGATCTCTGTGTATGATCATTTGAGAGGAACTGAAGGCCCATTTATGAACCGAGACTGTGATCGTGTGTGTATGTAAACAGTGTGTGCGTGTGTGCCCGCATACGTGTGCCATCTGTTCACGTCTGCTACTCTCACTTCGAGACTGATGACAAGACTTTACACGTCGCCAAGACAACCAAGGCCGTCACATCCCAACCCGAGGAATTTCAAAGTTCATGCACTCAGTGAACACTTTCTCTTATCCATTTATGTACTGTATATGAGTTAATGTATGTGTGCGAGAGAGTCTTTGTACACTTGATTTCTTTTAGTAAATCCTGGCATGCCATAACTCTATTTGCCCATCTCTCTGGTTTCCTAGGTAACTATGGGGAGAGCGGGATGGAGGCGTTCAAGGAGATGTCAGCGAAAGAAGGGATTTGTATTGCTCACTCGGATAAAATCTGGAGTAACGCCGGCGAGCAAAACTTTGACCGTCTGCTGATGAAACTGCGTAAATATCTGCCCAAAGCTCGTGTGGTGGCCTGTTTCTGCGAGGGCATGACCGTACGTAACATCCTCATGGCCATGAGGCGCCAAAACCTCGTTGGAGAGTTTGTACTGGTAGGCAGGTTAGTGGATGAATGAAAAAATGGAAAAAGGGAGATTTTACTTGCTGTGCTTTTTATAAATGTGGGTGTTCATACGGTCCATTACATTCATACGGTGTTCATACGGTCCATTACATTACATTACACATAACTGTGTAACTGGTTTTGATTGACTGCGGACCATTTGGGATGTTGTGATTGTGTGTCTCTCTGTCTATAGTACATTACTTTATTTTGTTTTCAAAAGATTATTATATAATATACAGTATATTACATTAAACATTTAACATACAGTACATTCGATATGAAATAAATGAAAAAGAAACAATATTTGTATTTGAAATTTGGGAGAAATAATGTTATGAAACAAAAATATATATCTTTAAATAGTAAATTCAGAATGGTCTTTGAAAAGGTCTCTTAATTTTTTCCAAGGCTATATATATTTTCCAGTATATTCCCCCAATTTCTGTTGTATATGGGTATTCTTCATATAATGATAGTGAATGTGCCTGTTGAGCTCCAACAGAATATAACAGCACCATCAAAGTATTGTATAAGTCATATGTTTTTTGTGCTATATTTCAAGTCCTTTGAAACCATAGAATCTGTGTCAGGAACCTGATTAACTATAAATCTTGCCCTGTCAATGATTTGATTTATGTACTATGACTTGAATTCACCTTTATTTTGACACTCATGAATTAACATGATGAGACATAATCTGTGTGTGTGTGTGTGTTTGTGTGTGTGTTTATGTGTGTGTGTGTTTCACTATTATCTGCTCTGTTTAGATGTCAACCTACAGGAAGTTACTTCAACATGATTGTCATCTTCATAACCATCATAATCATCTTCTTCATCACCAAATCATCCTCATCAGCATCAGTATGTTTGGAGGTAAAGTTTGTTGCATTGATTGCAGAAGACACACGCGCACATGCATACATACATTCATTCTGTCTGAAGTGGAAACAGAACAACAGGCCGTTGTTTCATTAAAAAAGAACAACATGCTGTGTGTTATTAATCATATGTGTGTGTTTGTTTGTTTGTTTAAAAAATAAACACTTTTGTGTGACCCTCACCTAAACTATAAAGTCTTGTAAAGACGTTCCTGGTAAAATACAGAAAAATCTTACACTGAAAGAATTGAAGCATCATATGCATCCAGCAGTCCATGGAGTGTGCAGTGTGCATACAAATGATCTCACCTTCTCTCTGCTATCCTCCTCATGTTTGTCCTTGCCTCTCCTCGCCCCGCTTCTCATCTCTCCTCCTCGCCTCCCCTCACCTCGTTTCTCTTTTCTCCTCCTCGCCTCGCCTCAACTCTCCTCGCTTCTCTTCGCTTCTCTCCTCTCCTCGCCTCAACTCTCCTCGCTTCTCTTCGCTTCTCTTCTCTCCTCCTCGCCTCGCCTCAACTCTCCTCGCTTCTCTTCTCTCCTCTTCTCTCCTCCTCGCCTCGCCTCAACTCTCCTCGCTTCTCTCCTCGCCTCGCCTCAACTCTCCTCGCTTCTCTTCTCTCCTCTTCTCTCCTCCTCGCCTCGCCTCAACTCTCCTCGCTTCTCTTCTCTCCTCGCCTCGCCTCAACTCTCCTCGCTTCTCTTCTCTCCTCCTCGCCTCGCCTCAACTCTCCTCGCTTCTCTTCTCTCCTCGCCTCGCCTCAACTCTCCTCGCTTCTCTTCTCTTCTCTCCTCCTCAACTCTCCTCGCTTCTCTTCTCTCCTCCTCGCCTCTCCTCGCTTTGATCTCTTTTCTCCTCCTCTTCTCGCCTCAACTCTCCTCGCTTCTCTTCTCTCCTCCTCGCCTAGCCTCTCCTCGCCTTGATCTCTTCTCTCCTCCTCGCCTCGCCTCGCCTCAACTCAACTCAACTCTCCTCGCTTCGCTTCGCTTCTATTCTATTCTATTCTATTCTATTCTCTTCTCTTCTCTTCTCTTCTCTTCTCTTCTCTTCGCCTCAACTCAACTCAACTCAACTCAACTCTCCTCGCTTCTATTCTATTCTCTTCTCTTCGCCTCGACTCAACTCTCCTGGCTTCTCTTCTCTCCTTCTTGCCTCGCCTCAACTCTCCTCGCTTCTCTTCTCTCCTCCTCGCCTCTCCTCGCTTTGATCTCTTTTCTCCTCCTCTTCTCGCCTCAACTCTCCTCGCCTCAACTCTCCTCGCTTCTCTTCTATCCTCATCGCCTAGCCTCTCCTCGCCTTGATCTCTTCTCTCCTCCTCGCCTCGCCTCGCCTCAACTCTCCTCGCTTCGCTTCTATTCTATTCTATTCTATTCTCTTCTCCTCACCTCACCTCAACTCAACTCTCCTCGCTTCTCTTCTCTTCTCCTCGCCTCTCCTCGCTTTGATCTCTTTTCTCCTCCTCTTCTCGCCTCAACTCTCCTCGCCTCAACTCTCCTCGCTTCTCTTCTATCCTCATCGCCTAGCCTCTCCTCGCCTTGATCTCTTCTCTCCTCCTCGCCTCGCCTCGCCTCGCCTCAACTCTCCTCGCTTCGCTTCTATTCTATTCTATTCTATTCTATTCTCTTCTCCTCGCCTCAACTCAACACAACTCAACTCTCCTTGCTTCGCTTCGCTTCGCTTCTATTCTATTCTATTCTATTCTATTCTATTCTATTCTCTCCTCCTCTCCTCGACTCAACTCTCCTGGCTTCTCTTCTCTCCTCCTTGCCTCGCCTCAACTCTCCTGGCTTCTCTTCTCTCCTCCTCGCCTCGACTTGATCTCTTCTCTCCTCCTCGCATCGCCCTGAACTCTTCTCTCCTCCTCGCCTCGCCTTGATCTCTTCTCTCCTCCTCACCTCAACTCTCCTCGCTTCTCTTCTCTCCTCCTCGCCTCAACTCAACTCTCCTCGCTACTCTTCTCTCCTCCTCGCTTCTCCTCGCCTCAACTCTCCTCGCTTCTCTTCTCTCCTCCTTGCCTCGCCTCAACTCTCCTCACTTCTCTTCTCTCCTCCTCGCTTAGCCTCTCCTCGCCTTGATCTCTTCTCTCCTCCTCGCCTCGCCTCAACTCTCATCACTTCTCTTCTCTCCTCCTCGCCTCGCCTCAACTCTCATCACTTCTCTTCTCTCCTCCTTGCCTCGCCTCAACTCTCCTCACTTCTCTTCTCTCCTCCTCGCTTAGCCTCTCCTCGCCTTGATCTCTTCTCTCCTCCTACCCTCGCCTCAACTCTCATCACTTCTCTTCTCTCCTCGCTTCTCTTCTCTCCTCCTCGCCTCAACTCAACTCTCCTCGCTACTCTTCTCTCCTCCTTGCCTTGCCTCAACTCTCCTCACTTCTCTTCTCTCCTCCTCGCCTCAACTCTCCTCGCTTCTCTTCTCTCCTCCTTGCCTCGCCTCAACTCTCCTCACTTCTCTTCTCTCCTCCTCGCCTAGCCTCTCCTTGCCTAGATCTCTTCTCTCCTCCTCCCCTCGCCTCAACTCTCATCACTTCTCTTCTCTCCTCGCTTCTCTTCTCTCCTCTACTTTCCTCTCTCCTCTACTTTCCTCTCTTCTCTCTTAGCCTTGATCTCTTCTCTCCTCCTCGCCTCGCCTCAACTCTCCTCGCTTCTCTTCTCTCCTCCTCGCCCATAACTCTCCTCACTTCTTTTCTCTCCTCCTCGCCCATAACTCTCCTCGCTTATTTTCTCTCCTCCTCGCCTAGCCTCTACTCTCCTCACTCCTCTTCTCTCCTCTACTTTCCTCTCTTCTCTCCTCACCTTGATCTCTTCTCTCCTTATCGCCTCTCTTCTACTCTCCACGCATCTCTCCTCCTCCCCTCGACTTAACTCTCCTCGCTTCTCTTCTCTCCTCTACTTTCCTCTCTCCTCACCTTGATCTCTTCTATCCTCATCGCCTCTCCTCTACTCTCCACGCATCTCTCCTCCTCCCCTCGCCTTAACTCTCCTCTCCTTACTTCTCTTCTTTCCTCGCTTCTCTTCTCTCCTCTACTTTCCTCTCTTCTCTCCTCACCTTGATCTCTTCTCTCCTCATCACCTCTCATCTACTCTCCACGCATCTCTCCTCCTCCCCTTGCCTTAACTCTCCTCTCCTCACTTCTCTTCTCTCCTCGCTTTCTCTTCTCTCCTCTACTTTCCTCTCTTCTCTCCTCACTTCTCTTCTCTCCTTGCTTCTCTTCTCTCCTCGACTTTCCTCTCTTCTCTCCTCTACTTTCCTCTCTCCTCGCTTCTCTTCTATCCTCGACTTTCCTCTCTTCTCTTCTCTCCTCTCTTCTCTCCTCGCTACTCTTCTCTCCTCCTCACCTCACCTCACCTCTCCTCGCTTATCTTTACTCCTCCTCACCTCGCCTCTCAATGCATTGCACCTCCTCTACTCTACTTTCCTTTTTGTCTTTTTTTGGTAAAAACTTCTCTAGCCCCATCTAGCCTCCCCATCATGTCTTTGCCTTGCCTCTCTTCACCTTCCCTCGCCTCTCTTTTCACTCTACTCTCATCTGCTCGCCTCTTTCCTCCTTTTTCGCTGTCTAGTCTCCTTTCTTCTCTTTTCCTCTTCCTTTCTCTCTTTTTTGGTCCTCTCTTCTCCTTTCGTTATCTATCTAGTCCTGTCCTGGTCTCTGCTCTTGTCTCTGTTTAGAGCTAAACCACAAGGCAGTCATAAAATTGAGCACATTGTACAATCATCAGTGAAGGTTTAACAGCGGTTATGATGCGTTTCCAGTCTGTCTTTCTCTTGGGCAGGACGGGGTGTTTGTGCAGCGGTCTGTGTTCCATGCGGAGGAGCTGTCAACTCTTCGTCATCCTCCTCTTCCTCCTGGCAGTGCTGGGAGTGTGAGAGGAATATTTAACAGATAGAGTCAAGCAGATCAGCACTGAGACGAATGAAAGATGGCAAGCAGGAGAGTTTGAGACGCGCTACAAACCTGTTTGTTCAGATCAGCAGTAAAAGTCAGTTTGCAATTGGATGATTTGAAACAAACAAATTTTAATGTGTAAAAGAGTTTTAACGATTTAAAGAGAAACTTAGATGTGCGTGAATTTCCCCTCTATTAGACTATTGATCTAAAGCCAGAGATGAAACGCAGAGGATCAAAGCATCTCAGAGCTAATTTTCTGTGGAATAAACACTCTTACGCACCTTTGCTTGTGTGTACATACACACATTTATGAATTCACTTCTTCTTAAAAGGGAAAGTTTGTGATGTTTTATTGTCCTGAACTTCGGTATAAGTGGATAAGAAATCACAAACATCACTGTTAAGAAGAGTTCACTTGTAACATCTTCCTAACGCTGCAGACGTTATGTGGGCTGGGTTTGTGGGATTCCAACCATGTCGGCATAGGAATATACCAGATCCTCTTATGGACCTCCTGATGGATGTACCTCACGCTCTTCCATCACAAACAGCCTTCGCATCATTCTATTTAGCTTTCATTAATGCTGTGAGGGGGCGGGGTTTCCAGAAATTGAACTATGAGTTCAAATAGCGAGAGTCGTCTGTGTGTCAGCGTTAATGGACCTGTCTCGCTGAACTCTCACAACACTGATCTTTATGACCCGTGTGACATGCATTAGTCATGTTCTGCCTCCAGCGTTTAGCCCGCAGACACACACCCGGTGCTAACTGATTAATGACGGACAGCGTGTGTGTGTAGCTGACTGAACTGCTCCTCCGCTCTGTCATGTTGCACCGCGAGCTAGAGATGGAACGAAATCAGAACTAGTTCCAACACCCTTCTGCTTGTTGCCATGGCAACAGAATTGTCACCCTTACCACCCCCCAACCTCAGATTTAGTCAGAAAGAGAGAGACAGAGAGACCTCTGGGAAAATTGTGATCTTGTGTAAAGTTTTAAAGTCCCCATGAATTCAAAATTGACGTTTTGTTTGTAGGTACAGTATTTGCAAGTAGTGTTTCAGTTGAAATTAAGGCATTGACTATGCTGTGCATTTCAAGCCACGTCTTTTTACTTGGGTAGATTTCGGGGGAACTAAAAATTAACAATAATAGTAATCACTGTCTTAATAAGCTCTAGTAATTCAATTCTTCACCCCTTATGTGTAGAGGAGCACAAGAACATCACGCATAAACTGTGAGCCGCAGATCTGAATGTTATTGCTGGTGTTTTGAGATTTTATTGATGGTTGGTTCATGAGGATTGTGCCTGATGGTGCAGAAACGGAGAGGCTAAAATGAGAATGATCATCACAATTAAAGCTGCTGTTATCATCCATTTTAAATGACTAACTATGGCTTTCAAAATGGCTGGATGTACTGATCAGTGTGTTTGTGTGAGAAAGATACATTTAAAATTGTATTTATATTGTTTTGTTGTTTTAAATGGGAACTGTGTGTCTGTGTGTGAGATGTTAGAGAGGATGGACTTCACTTCAGATTTAACACGTCATTTGTCAAGTACAATTGACTTGACGAACAGATACAAGGTTTGTCAAATGTTGTACGGATTTTATAGTTGTTATTGTATTTCGGGATAAAGTCGAACTGGACACAAGCGGCACGACAAATGCCTTTTTCTAAATAGGTTTGTCTTGTCGCACTGCGCGGCATCCAGTATGAACAAACATAAAAAATTATAATGGGTTCTAAAGGGTTCTATTGTCTTTTGTCGTGCCGCACACGACAGTGTATCATTCATACGCAGCAGAATGTCAGATTTACTCTGCTCAGAAGACATGCTGCTGAGGTTGTGTAGACATCAGTTTTGTTTCTGTTATTCTGTGCTTTGTTGAAATAATCTGTTAATGAGAAAAACACAATTTGAAAAATTTTGCGATTATGTGTTTGTCCACAGTTTCAGTGTTAAAAACCCTGTGGGTGACACTTGTGTGTGTGTGCATGTGTGTGTGTGATAATTGAGGGTAAAAGTCTGTAGCTGTCAATCTTGTGTCAGTGGGTTTTTCTGTCATGTCATGATGTCAGATGTGTGCATAGATGGACACTGACCTCATAAATTTGATCTACAGAGCTGTGTGTGTTGTTTTAATGTGTGCATGTTTTGTGTGAGGAACAGCAACATAACAAGGTGTTTGTCTGTACGTGATCGTGTAAGTCTGTGTGTCTGTGGTGTTTTATTGTGTGCAAAACAGCAGGGTGTGTGTGTGAAGGACAGCTGTGGCCAGTGTTTTGACTGGCTGTAGTAATTGCTGTCTATTTTCAGCTCTCTCCAAATCTTTGAAGATCGCACATTATACCCTGACTTAAATGACTGAAAAAAGCACAGCAATCTCTCTCTTTCCTTCTCTCTCTTTACTTTTATCTCCTCTGACATCTTGTTAAACACCATCTCCCTGTTCTGAACTTATTCGGACAACTCCAAAATCGGACAATCTGGTCTAATTGTTCATACCCAAGATAAACAACCGACGTCACACAGGTTAAAGTTCACAGATAGTCAAAGACATTGAAGTTAATGGAGTGAACACAAAACCAGTCTCATACAATGGAGGTCAATGAGTTTCAATGATGTTTGGTTATCAACATTCTTCAAAATATCTTCTTTTCTGTCCTGAAGAAGAAAGAAAGTCATACAGGTTTGGAATTGCATGAGACTGATTAAATGATGAACGGATTTTCATTTCGGGGTGAACTATTCCTTCAATTTGATAAAGATTATGACAAAAAAAGAGGGGTTGTCATTGGGACACTCTGAAGGATGAACATGACCTTCTGCTTCTAAATTCAAGTCTAAAATCCTCCTCGACAGTCAGAGCTGCTGGTTTTTCAGGTCCTTCACAATCCGCTGAACCTCACATTCAGCTCTGACTTCGTTCTGCTCATCCAATTAAATCCAGAGAGGAGTTGAACATTCAGAGGAAAAGAGACGAGAGGTTTGATCTTGTCTGCACGGTCACATTTCATTTGAGTTCAAAGCTGTCAGAATCTGCACACAGGTTTGAGAAGTGTTGAGAGAGAGAGAGAGAGAGAGAGATGGTGTGTTTATCACTCAGGCTGTCCTTCCTTTAACCTTCATTGAGTATATGTATGCAGATACACAAAAATGTAAAACGAGGAAAGGAGATGATGTGTGTGTGGCACAGAGATCTTGCTTTGGATCAGTGTTAAAGATGCTGTGTATTGATCAGGGATTTGAGGATTGATCAGTATTGATCGGAGATGTTGAGTTAATAGACTCGAGATAGAGAGGAAGATCTGTGTCTTCACTAAGTCAATGTTACTTTAAGTAAATAATATGACACTATAATGACTGTAGATACTGTAGTCTCCGAAAAATTTGAAGATGTTCGTACAGAAATGAGGTCATATTGACTTTGGTATCATTGCAGATCAGTACAAAACATCTGGATTGGATCTGAAACTCAAATTTGATATTACTTTAGTCTGATTCTTGTCCTCGAGTCTCCATTTTCTCTTGACGTAATCTTGTTCCTTATGAGAAACAATCGGGATATTAAAGAGCTCACTTTTTAGATGTTTCCTCTCGAGTGGGATCGAGAGCTGAATTATTTCAGGCTTGATTCACAGAGAGGTGAATGAGATTTTAGGCGCAGCTGTGCGTAAGGAGGAACAGATATGATCCCAAATAAACGAGTGCAGACGCATCCATCTGCCTGTTCATTTCCTCTCTTGACAGAAGCGATGGAAATAAATAGATAGTGAAGAGACACGAACACCCAATAAATGCAGAGGAAATTTAAACACGTGCGATTACGCGTGGCTGAACGAGTCTTTAAATTATGTATTCCAAATTTGACAGGAATTCACACTTATTATAATACCTGTATTTATTCATTTATTCAATTTCACCGCAACGATCGAACAGCTCTTCATCCAGACGCACACACACTGGTTTTATGGGGACATTGCATCGACTGCCATTGATTTTATATCGTGCTTATGATATATTCTATCCCAACACCTAAATCACATAAAACTTTCTGCATTCTTATATTCTCAATAAATACCATACAGTATGATACAAGGCTGTTTTGCCTGAAACCTGACAATGTCCACGAGGTCAAAATCCACTGGTATTACTATCTTTGTGGGGACATTAGGTCCTCAACACAGTGGTGAATACCAGACACACACACCCGGTCTGCATGTTGAGTGGACGCCCACACATCTGTTGTGATTGTGTAAGGTTTTTTGTTAAGAGAATTTCATAACACAAACAGAGAAAATTACACTTCTCTTAAGGAAACACCACACAGGCCCGGTTTCACAGACAAGGCTTAAGGCTAGTCACGGACTAAAATGAATGTGTGACCCGTTTAAATTGAATATAACTATAGCCCAGAAATATCTTAAAATATATCAGTGCCATTGTTTTTTCTCGAGAGGCAAACCAGTAATGGATTCTTTTAAGGCATTTTATAAAAGCCATAAAAATATCTTAATTCAACTAAGACTTAGTCCTGGCTTAAGATAAGATGTGTCTGTCAAACCAGGCCTTACAGTTATAAAACCATTTTTTAATCTGTATAGCATACACATTATATAATGCATCCTGGATGCTGATTGGTCAATAAATTGGTGTGTGTATGTGTGTGCGTGCGTTTGTTTGCTTGTGTGGCTCAGGTGACATGAATGCATTAGTGTAACATTATTCTTATATTAATGTTTCCGTGGTGATGGGAGTTTGATAGATGACACATGCTTTCATTTTAAATACCTGCTCAGAGCCACCCACACATTAATAAAGAGCGACATCGTGTCCGACATCTGCTCTCACTTTTCTATCACACACACTGTTTTAGTGCGGGCATCTCATTCCATGGTTTTCAATGCAGACTAATGATATTTTCCATCTCTTAAATGTAACCCACACTGACCTGTATCCCTGAAGTGTAGCTGAACTTAAAATGAGGACACACAACAAACTTCAGCATTACTAACAAACATTTGTAGAAGAGATGTTGAAATACATTTATGCCGAGTCAAAACTTTGGAGTGAAACAAAAAGGTAGAGATAAACCAGGTGTGACCTGTTTTAGGAAAGTTTCATAAGAATCTTTTGAACTTACTCTTTTTCGTAAAAACACACATCTCTCTCTCTTTCTCTTTCTACACTCTCCGTCTTTCTAAAACTTGCTAATACCCCTCCAAGCTGTCAGGTTGTCAAACAGCGAAAGATCTATTGCCGTAGCGATCAGCCTCCCTATGATCAGTCTCCAAGGGGGTGGGCCTTTTCTGATGGAGATGGTGAGACAGTGTGCACAGTGAGAGAGAGAGAGACAGAAAGACATAGTGCAGGGGTTGTTTGTTTTGTTTTTGGAGGTTAAATTCACACAGAATACAGTTGGAAAACTTGGAAACTCTGGGTTGGATTGTGTCTGTTTAGCTCTGTTTGCGAGTCCATATGTCCTCATTAAAGGAGTAGTTCACTACAAAATAATTCACGCAACCCTATTTCAGACAAGCCCTGTTTGTGTGTTTATTTCTTCTGTTGTAAACAAACTAATGCATTTGAGGAAAGCTTTCCAGGGTTCTTAACCATATAATGGACTAAAATAGGGGGCAGTTGGTTAAGGTCCAAATTTCCATTTCATTGCAGCTTCAAAAGGCTCTAAATGACACCAGTCGATGAATACGGGTGTTGTCTAGAGAAACGATTAGCCATTTTCCAAGAAAAATAAAAAGATATACTTTCAGAGCCCTGTCCACACATGTAGGTAAATGAATTATCATGAAATGTTTAATATTATAGTGAAAATATCATGACACACAACTCACTGCCAAACCATGTTTTTTTCTCTTCAAATCTAATGATGTGAGGGTTAAATTTCGGGTTAGTTACTAGAAATGATCAATAGCCAGATAAAATCAATGGAAGTCTTTGTAAAAAACAGAGCTCGAAAGAGAGAGAGATTAGCGATCTGTCCCTTCGGGGAATGCTTCGGCGTTGTGATTGTTTCATCCTCAAAGAGGACAAGAAGAAAGAGAATCCTTTCAAGTCAACACGAAATGACAAATTGACCTTGTTCATGCAGACTTTCTATAATCTTGCCAGTAGTTAAAGGTGAAGTGTGTATTTTTATTAACACCTTCAAATGAACTGCCAGCCTAGGCACCTTGTAAAATATTTACAAATTCCTGTAAAATTAGGTTGAAACTGCAGAATAATGATATTGAGATACTGTCATGAGTTTATGAGAACTTCAGTCCCTGTCTGTCTTCTCCAAAAATCCTCACTGTATTCACATTTTGTCCTGTTCTGGTATAGAATGTCTACAATGCAAACATTTAAAACAATTTAAATGTAGTCAAAAATATCATGATGTGATCGTATTGTGAACCCTATATGTTGTATTGTGTTGAATCTTGAGCTGACTGGAGCTTTCGTTTGCCTTCTGTAAACGTTTTTCAGGCATTTCCATATTTGCCGGAATGACAAATTCGCTTCATTAACTCATTTATTTCCCACGCCGTTCATACACCTCAGGAGTCAACAGTTCACAGCAAAATGACAATTCTTCCGAACACTGGTTTGTCAGAGTGCGTTGTGGGAAGATGTGATAGCTCAGGGATGAAAGCGGGAGCACAGAGAGGAAACTGGCACTGCCTCCTGTGACGGTCAGCAACATTGCCAGTGTTTGCTGGTTGAAGTTATCTCTGGTACGCAGCCCTTGTTCCAGACGACAGTGCGGCTGCATGACGGACTGTGTTGTGGGTCAGTTTGTGTTCAATTCCTCAACTTGGGAATGACAGCGATATGAGTTGCCCTCTCTCTGTCTCTCTCACTGGAGAAAAGGATGTTCTCAATAAGTCATGCTACACACGTTTTTAAACTATTCCAAAAGCAACTTGATGTATTAGTCAGATTAACATAATTTAACAGTTTGAAATAACAAAATATATTTCATAATTTAATGCTAAATTTTAGAATTTGATTTAACTGACATTAAAATCAAAATAACCTTTTTTATATTATTTCTTTGTTATTTTTTGTCCTTCATTTATTTGATTATGTTCTTCTGATACAAGCTTTTAGTTTGCTTTATTTGAGTTTTGATCTATTTTCAGTTAGGCTAATTATTAAGTTAATCATTTTAGTGCACCATTTCTAATTTTCATTTATTTTGTTTAAAAAATTGTATGCCAATTTTAATACATAGAAGTGTTTAATAGTTTTAGTGAACTAGTGCTCTCAAATGCCTTTACTTGTTTGCATAGACATCAAATGGAGACTTTTGGTTAAACGTGATGTGTTTTTTTTTTATAAATATGTTTTTTTGTGGGTAGATGTCTTCGCTACAGTTTTAGAAGAATGAAACAAATTTGAAAAATCTCTTAAAACGTGCAAGATACTAAAATGAGCTTTAAAAAAAGAATAGATCCAAATATTCCATTCATGGTGTAGCTCAATGCTTGTGTATTTTAAGAGAAATAATAATAAAGTTGTTTTGAAAATGGAACAAAGCTCTTGATATTAGAGCATCCTGTGAGCAATAATATTTTCTTCTGGGACATCAACACACACTAACAGTCTCAGTGTTGTCCCTCAGAATCCCCATTAGGCACTTACACGATGCTGTAGCCATGGCTACAGTCTCGTCCAATCACAGTCCAGCCAGTTGTGAGGTCACCAGCACCTTCAAACAACCACACAGGGTGTCAGATGAGTTTACCCACAATGATGCCATCTGTACCCTCAGTGTGTGTGTGTGAAAGACAGAGAGAGAGAGAGATTTTCCACATTTATTTATGACCTGCATCTGTGTTGTGGTATTAGGTCAGACCACGGGTACTTTTGAAGCTGTCCGGTCGCACTCATTCACAAACACATCAAACACACAAAGATTTGCATGGAATTAGTTTTATATTTATATATATACATCTTTAGTTTTGCTACATGCTAAGACACAAACTTGAGTCTCATCTGTGGTGGAGTAATATTTGTGCCCATCAAACTGTTTTTATCTCCGCTCTCTTGACATTAACTGTAACATATAAAGTCATAAATCACCAGCATATGTGTGTAAGTTATTAAATAAATAATTCAGTGCAATAGCGTCTACGTATATATGATCATTTCTCATTCACACATGCACTTACTGTATATATAGATGCGAGATTTTTTCACATGAAGGATTATCAGTCTTTTAAAAATACTCCTGTTGTTGTCATGGTGACCAGGGAAACTGGCAGAGCAGGCAAAGAAAAATAATGAGTCATTTGCTTGTGGGTGTTCGGCTAATTGGCAATTTATATCTGGTTTGTATCAAACTATTTAATTTGTTCAAATGTTTCAGTCAACGTGAATTTCAGCGCCGATTCATGCGGCAGAACTCGATGCCAAAATCTCACACACTGAAATACATACAAATGCTGTCTTTGTTCATTCGCAGCGATGGTTGGGCGGACCGTTATGACGTGACCGATGGCTACGTGCGCGAGGCCGCCGGCGGGATTACGATAAAGCTTCAGTCTGCAGACGTGAAATGGTTTGACGATTATTACCTGAAACTACGACCCGACAACAACCTGAGGAATCCGTGGTTCCCCGAGTTCTGGCAGCATCGCTTTCACTGCAGACTGAAAGGACATCCACAGGAGAACCTCAAATACAACCGAACCTGCGGCAGTAAGTCACAAACCCCCACATTCATAAGCAGAACAGTGGTGTTTTGAGTATATTGCATTTGTGTATGTCATTTTGTTCTCAATCGTGAATGAATTCTGGCCAAACACTGGCGTTGACTTGATGAAACTGACCACAGTTTAATGTGATGCTACATTGTATATAATAGAACACAAAATGAAATACATAAACTCCGATACATCTGGTTTACTTGCTGGTTTTGTTATCATTCAAAACATTGAATGAAATTAAATTTGACATGAACTTAAGAAAACAAAACCTTCAGTCTTTGTGCCATCGTCACGGATGCAAATAGTTATATAGTTATATATACACAAAAACACGTCCATGTCCAGTAAACAAAATAATCCTTCTCAGCGACAATTTTAGTCTACATTTGTTCAATACCCACAAAATAATACATTGACACCTTCTACTAAAAAGATCCTTGTTCAAGATACTTAATGGATTTTGTTAGGAGAAAATTTTCATTAAACATTTTTAACAGAATGTTATTCACAATATGAAGGATGAAATTACTTAAGTTGTGAGACGATTTTGAGAAGCGATCTATCAGCTCAAGCCATATTTTAATACCAGCTCACACCATCTCTTCATACAGTTTATAAAGGGGATCTGATACTGTTAGTTCAGGGGTATTTCTCAGCCGTGTAAGTTACACCTTCACTGATCCCCTATAAATACTGTACATACCCCTCACCGATAGAATTATGAGTCTCTCCACCGTACGTAAGCAATTTAACACAGTTATATTTTCATTTGCGCAGCCAACAGGACAGAAAGAAGACTTATCTAGCATTAACACCCATCTTTCTCTCTCTCTCTCTCTCTCTCTCTCTCTCTCTCTCTCTCTCTCTCTCTGTGTGTGTTTCAGAGCGAGATTCTCTCCAGCAGCAGTACGCTCAGGACACTAAAATGGGTTTCGTGATAAATGCCATCTACAGTATGGCCTATGGGCTTCATAACATGCAGAAAGCTCTGTGTCCTGGTATGGTGGGACTGTGTGATGCCATGAGACCCATCGATGGTTCCAAACTGCTCGAGTTCCTCATGAAGACCAACTTCACTGGAGTGACGGGGGAAAACATTTATTTCGATGAGAACGGAGATTCACTCGGAAGGTAAAATAGTCCATCCAGTCATTTACTAACCTGGGAAACACTGAACTACAGTGGTCAATCAATCATTGAATAAATGTATCAATCATTAACGCAGACGGCCATTGATCGATTGAATCAATCCGTTAATAAATCAGCTAACAAGTCAGGCAATTCATGTTTGATAAATGGACTCATACGATCAATATTACTTTGATCAGACCGTGTGTTTGAATGTTCACAGTTATGTCATCATGAATTTTAAGAAGATGGGGAAGGATTATTTTGACTACACAAACGTGGGCAGCTGGGACAACAGCGGACTGCAGATCGAGGATGACGAGATCTGGCCCAACAAAGATGACATCATCAAATCAGTGTGCAGTGAACCCTGTGACAAAGGTCAAATCAAGGTCAGCAAACAGTGACGTGCTCATCGACCCTCAATGATACATAATCTTCAATATGTTTTGCATGCTTGTTGGTAAATATATAGCAGTAATTACAAGTTATAATATAATTTTATGAGTTTAATTGAATGTACAGCCTTGGACGTCAACAATAAAACACGATTATTCTGTCCGCAGAAACAATGAGTCTGTATATTTTTCAGTCCTACCCATGCACAATCATTGGGCTAGTTGTATTGTATTGATTGCATTTATCATTGCTTGATAAGCTCCCTGACGTGACCAAAGCTCTGCTTTATAGAACCAAATAAGATTAAAAAAGCAGGTAAAAATAAGCTTGTTCTCTCGCTTTCTTTCTTTCTTTCTTTCTTTCTTTCTTTCTTTCTTTCTTTCTTTCTTTTTGTCTCTCTCTCTCTCTCTCTCTCTCTCTCTCTCTGTCTTCAGGTGATCCGTAAAGGTGAGGTGAGCTGCTGCTGGACCTGCACTCCCTGTAAAGAAAATGAGTTTGTTTTTGATGAGTACACCTGTCGAGCATGTGAGCTGGGTTCATGGCCCACCGATGACCTCACTGGTGAGTCAACAAACACACAAACCCAGCGACACATCAAGAGCGCAGCAATCAGACTCCTAGACTTTTGAAGAGATCAGATTGATGACAGAGATCTGACAGCCCTCAATTTACTGCCTGCACTTGTGTTGAGATTCAATAACGTGTTTGTCCATCTAGTTCTGTAAATTTGCAAAGTGCACAAGCTTCAAACACACAGATCTTCTAATAAGCGTAAAGCGTTTCGTTCAGGGTCAGTTAGGAAATAAATGATTTTGAAATGTGCATGACTGTATCTCTATTAAATTTACCAGTGCTAGGAAAAGAAAGAGGGACGAATGAGAGATTTATGTATCCACCACAGAAAGAAATTCATTTAAAATGCGTACAGTTATTGAGCTGAGCTGAAGGTCAACAGTATCAAAGTCGTCTGAGCTGAACTGATCAAATCGGACTTCCTGTCTGTCTTCATCACCTATTTATACAATCAGTTTAGCAAAGGAAAAACATTTAATTTAAAAAACGACTTTATGATATTCTGATCGCTAGCTATGACTTGATTTATTTTTACGATCATCTTAGCAGACAGTATTAAATGTCTCTCTTTCTCTTCAGGTTGTGACCCTATCCCAGTGAAATATTTGAGGTGGGGAGACCCCGAGCCCATCGCCGCGGTGGTCTTCGCCTGCTTGGGCCTGATGGCCACTTTCTTCGTCATGTCCATATTCGTCATCTACCGTGATACGCCGGTAGTGAAATCGTCCAGCCGTGAGCTCTGCTACATCATCCTGGTGGGAATCTGTCTGGGATACCTCTGCACCTTCTGTCTCATCACCAAACCTCAAGTGATCTATTGCTACCTGCAGCGTCTTGGCATCGGCCTGTCGCCCGCCATGAGCTACTCCGCCCTCGTCACCAAAACCAATCGCATCGCTCGCATTCTGGCCGGCAGCAAGAAGAAAATATGCACCAAGAAACCTCGCTTCATGAGTGCATGCGCCCAGCTGGTCATCGCCTTCCTCCTCATCCTCCTGCAGCTGGGCATCATCGTGGCGCTCTTCGTGATGGAGCCTCCCGACGTCATTCATGACTACCCGTCCATCCGCGAAGTCAACCTCATTTGTCACACCACCAACCTGGGCGTGGTGGCGCCGCTGGGCTACAATGGCCTGCTCATCATGAGCTGCACCTTCTACGCCTTCAAGACGCGCAACGTTCCGGCGAATTTCAACGAGGCCAAGTACATCGCCTTCACCATGTACACCACCTGCATCATCTGGCTGGCGTTCGTGCCCATTTACTTCGGTTCCAACTACAAGACCATCACCATGTGTTTCTCTGTCAGTTTGAGTGCTACCGTCGCTCTGGGCTGCATGTTCGTGCCGAAGGTTTACATCATCCTCGCTAAACCCGAGAGAAACGTCCGAAGCGCCTTCACCACGTCAACGGTGGTGCGCATGCACGTCGGGGATGGAAAATCGTCGTCCGCTGCCAGCCGTTCCAGTAGTCTGGTAAACCTATGGAAAAGACGGGGATCATCCGGAGAGACACTCAGGTGTGTGTGTGTGTCCAATACCAGATTTGGATATCATGAGAATAGCATTAAAGTTTTAGATAACTTAGAGCTTGGTTGTGTATAAATGAGAGCTGCATTAGAGCCATTATTCTGGTATAATTTACCAAAACTTTATTAAATAGATGGACAAACAGACAGGTAGTTATTCAGACAGACAGATAGACAGGCAGACAGACAGACAGATGAATAGAACAGAAAGTTGGTTAGACAGACAGATACAAATAAAATGGAGGGATGGATGGATAGATAGACAGCGAGTCAGATGTATAGACAGAAAGGTGGTTAGATAGACAGATAGACCAAACGGCAGGATAGATAGATGGGTGGGCAGACAGACAGACTGACACGTGGTAAACAGACCATAGATGTCAGACAGGCAGACAAAAGGATAAATAGATAAACATGCAGACAGGTGATAGATAGACCGACAGAGGGAGGGAGAAACAGTCAGTTAAAAGACAGACAGGTGGTTAGATAGACAAACATTAGACAGATAGACAGCCAGTGTAGCCGGTCCCACTCGCACAGTTCTTCGCGGGCTTCGAACCGACGTCGGTCCGAATGGGAGACGGGTGCTCTAACGAGGAGGCTAAAGACCGCAGTCTCTAGCGTCTGTCGCTAGAGCGTCTCTGTTGGTCGGGGAGTGAGGCTTACACACTGCACAGCTCTTCACTAGCTTGCACCCGTTAAACCAGTAAGATGAACAAATGTTTAGACAGACAGATGGTAGACAGGCAGAAAGAGATTGATGATGACGGATAAAAATGTTGTGGTTGTTTTTCAAAGGAAATTCAAAGACACAAAAGGAAACAGAAAGACAGATTGTAGAGTTTCACCTGTCATTGTGGTTTATGGAGTTTCATTAACACAAAAGCTATTGTTTTATTTATCCTTGATGAAGGTCACACATCTGTCTGTCAGTCATATTTAATATCAAAGAGGAAACTGAAAAATGTTCTCCATATTTTCTCTCTCTCCATAGCTGTCTCTTGTACTGCATTTAGACAAAAAATGAAAATGTGTTGTGAAGTGAAGGTCATTGTTTTGGCACGTATCTGTGTGTGTAAGACAAACATCACAGAAGCGCCAGTTTAACCTCAGGCAACCATAATGAGTCTAAATAACCCCACAACATCACAGAGAGAGCGACAGTGATCTATGACTTCACCTATGACTGCATGACTCTTTGGTCAGGTTGTGTTTGCATCCCGCACGTTGAACATCTGTAAATAGAACTCTTGTAATCTTCTTGCAGCTCTAATGGAAAGTCTGTGACGTGGGCTCAGAACGAGTGCAGTTCCAAAGGAAACCACCTGTGGCAGCGTCTCTCCTTCCACATCAAGAAACGCGAGAGCAACCAGACCGCAGTGATCAAACCCTTCTCCAAGACAGCAGAAGGGCGCTACTGTGGTGGCACAGACATTAACACCGACAACAGTAACAACAAGATGCTCTACGAGGTCACGGAGACGGAAGAACGCTATCCGATCACATATCGGCCTCAGATGCCTTCACCCATCAGCACCGTGACCCAGAGAGCCAGCATGACTTTAGCGCAGAGCTCAGCGGTGGATGCGCAGGTCATGAGCGTCTCCACGTACATGTGTCAGCCTCCGCAGCGCGGAAGCGTAACGTACGGCGGCGGGAGTGCGTCGCAGGGTTCACTGATGGAGCAGATCAGCTGCGTGGTTAACCGTTTCACTGCCAACATCAGCGAGCTCAACAGCATGATGCTAACCAATTCTCCACCGGCAGGGCCCGCCAGTCTGTCCACCAGCGCTTCTGCGCACGCTCAAGCCACCGTGATGGAACCATCAGCCTACCGCCTCTCTCGAGAGGTTTCAATGCCGACCACCATGACCACCTACGCCGAGATTCAGCCCCTCCCACCAGTGGAGTCTAACGTTAGCCGCCCGACCCCGCCTCGCCCCCTCTCCGGGTCATCGTGCCTCAGATGCTCACCCACAGCCAGCGGGAAGGAGTTTAAGGTGGCCGTGGTCTCGGGCCGGGAGTCTCCATCCAATCAGCCGGAGCTCGACGAACTGTTGCAGCTGACTCCGCCCTCCCCCTTCAGGGACTCTGCCGGGTCAGGTAGTGCCTCGCCTGGTTCGGAAGTTGAAACGGCCCTTCCGCCCACACCTAAATACGAGTGCCTAGTGCTCCGACACTACAGCCAGAGTTCCTCCTCATTATAGGACCGGCACAACAGAGAGGGACAACGCACCAGAAGAACAAGACGGAGACGGACGGAAGTCCTGGCTTACATGTGTGTGTGTTTACATGTTCTCACGTTAGGACCAATGCAAACAAACTCTTTCACAGACCTGCAGTAGAATCGCAAAGGTATGTGATCGTTCGTCGAGTCAGAGTGCCGTTTGTCTGTTTTGTAGTGGCCTTAAACACACACGGCTTTCATCTAATTAGTGCTGTCTCAGGCGTGTTGACGTGTCACTGAAGAGACGGGGTGGACGAGCTCACAGGGAGACGTGCGCCACAGGGACGTTTTCCAACGTACCTGGACATTATAAACCTTTTCTGCAGTGTTCATCTTCAGACAATGAGATTATTAAGGGCTGGAATAAGATAAGCAGAAAAGCCTGTATAATTACATGTTGAATAATCACGCGTGCACACACACACGGCTGGTACACCGTCATAATTAAAGTCTGTTAGAGGTGATGTCCCTGTAGATTTCTCAATCTTTGAACAAAGTGCTTCGTCTGATGTTCAGCAGAGAAATGTCAGTGGAAACGCAGGCTGGTTAGAGAGATACCGACTGTTCCGTCATCTTCAGTCTTCACCTTCTTCCTGTCTGTCCATCTTTATTTGGGATCAAAATGAAAGAGGAATCTCTCAGAAAACAGGTCATGACGTCTCCTTTTTTTACTCCAATTTCAAAAGAAATGTAGAACCATTGAAACTTTCTGCACAGTCACAGCTATTAATATATTAATGCAGTGCAAAAAATCTGTTTTGAAAGTAAACAAAATAATTAGTTAAGTAAGTAGATTGACTACAAGTCTACAATGTCACAATGCTAACACATCTTAATGATTTAAAAAATATATATATTATTATAATTCTTTAACATGTCTTTTGATTTCGGGATGAAATGTGACCTTGGTTTTGTGGGATTGACTGTTTTTATATTGTATTGAAATTATTGTGGGTCCAAACTATGTATCCATCTCGGCCTCTTAGAACAGATTCTTTAACCTCTCATCATAAGATGATACCGGGGCAGTATTGTGGTAAAATAATCATATCTGATGGTAATGCCAAAGTAAGGGACCTCAATGTCATTGTAAAAATAATACTAGGTACTTACCGTGGTACATTCCGGTACTTTTTTGGTTAGTGACTACAGCAAACTAATGAATGAAAGACTGAAAATATCGATACAACCTTTTTTAATACAGAAGAGTATGAAGTTGCATCTTATCACCTCTTTCAAACTGCTTCGCTGTGGTTTAACGATTATTACAATGCATCCAATATTCCAGTCCAGTCATTAAAGTCAACATGAAATAAAAATGGAGCCACGTACTTCGTACACACCGGTAAGAATTGAAAAAAGAACACAGTTCGGTTTTCTTTAATATCTTAATCATTGTTTTATCTAATTATTATCAGTGAGATAAAATGAAGAACGAATGAAAGGGATTTTTTGCTTAAAGGGATATTTCACCCAAAAATTCTGTCATAATTTTCTTACCCTTTGTATTTACTTACATTGTTGCAAACCTGTATCAATTTCTTTGTTCTGCTAAACTCAAAGGAAGATATTTGGAAGAATGTCTAGATCTCACCCCCATTGACTCCCATAGTATTTTTTTTCCCTATATGGCAGTAAACGGGGGTGAGATCTGTTCTTACAAATATCTTTCTCTGTGTTCATCAGAACAAATACTTTTACACAGGTTTGAAACAACCTGAGGGTGAGTAAATGATGACTGAATTGTCTTTCTTGGGTGAACTATCGCTTTAAGTGTCTCACATATTTCTCCTGAGAACAAGAGTCAGAAATGTCACAAATGTGTCTGTCATTAGAGTTTCAGAAGAGATGTCAACACTGTGTCAAAGATTATTAAAGATCTCAATATGAACTCAAACCTTCCTCATCAAATGAACTCAAACTCAGATGATTTGACCTTTACAATCTTCATTCATTCAAACTTCTTTTATTTCTCCTGAGACTTTGATACTTGAATGAAACACGACTCTCCATCAAATATCCAGAGCTAAAAGAGAGCAACATCTGAGCAATAAGGTTTTCTTCTGGACAATCTTGATGACGTTATTGTAAACAATTCATCAGTCGGTATTCTAAAGAGAAAAGTGTTGCTTCACCCCTTAAATGACTCGTCACATCACAAGAGAAAGGTTTCATGTTGACTTTAAAGGCTGTTATCACTAGCAGAAGGGCTTCTGACACCATTTCAGTCTAAAACAGTTCTCAACAGTCTATTCAGAATTATAGTTAGTAACAGTTCATTATTCAGTCATTTTCTATTGATTGTGTAAATATCAAGGGCATGCGTACGGCAACAAGTATGGTAAAGTTTTAACACTCACAGAGTGTTAAACCTAAACAACAGCAGCGTTTTACACAGATGATAGGTGGACAGGAAACTTTATCATCAGAATCAAAGATGTCTTTTCTTACGTCCCCTTATGTACAGAACTTAGATGAATGTGAGCCTACTCAAGTCTCTTGCAATTGTATAGATATATAAAAAATAAAGAACGTGATTTAAAAGTTATATTTATCTTATTAGAGCTTTTAGTGCCAAAGGGGAAAGGGATGAAATGTGGGTTTTCGTAACATAGTGATACGAATCGTTTTTATGGTGATAAATATTATTTTATATATTATAAATATACCAGACGACTCGAAGCAATACAAACCATACACCTACACAAAGCACACAGACATTAGTGCGTATTTGTGCTAAATGAGGACGTTTTTTTTCTTAATTTATTTGAAGCGTTTCTGACGACACTGGACGAGTTGGAATGATGAACGCCCTGTTTCTATTTCTGCCGCACATTTGAATTCTTAAAGCAAGCTTGTGATGTTTCAATTCAGTTCGGACCATTTCGAATATTTTTTTATTTCTCCACATCATGTAGCAATACTTCATCATTTCAACTGTATATTTCTAATGAATATGAAGTGGGATATAATGTCCTGCACTCATTGTACTGTTGTTAATATGTACGCCTCGAGTTTACAGCCGCTCTGTTATCAATGAACATTCACAGCCAGATAACATGTTGCGCTATTTTGTCGCAATGCGCTGTGATGTCGGCCACTTCTAGTATAGACGAAAAAACTGCTGATATGAAGCTGATAGCTATAGCTGAAATAAAGTCACATTGTGTTTTCAGTGTACTGAACATTCAGACCATCGCAAAGATGTTGTTTTAAAAACTGTGATTTTACTCTGAGGATTTACTGTGGTCTGCCAGTGTGTTCCACTTCTTAATTTCTTTATCCCCTGTTTTGTAGAGAATACTGTATATCAGGGCTGCAATGAATCCATTTACATATAAATATTTATAAGTATGAAATATTTATGAATATTCAAAATCTGTTTGTAAATCTATCTATTCCAAATGATATGTAACATTTGTGTCAATTGGTAATAGGCTTCAGTGTTTAGCTTTACAAAATAGCCAGAGAGATTATTCAGATTTCTGAAAGCTGCGGTTTATTAAAAACCAGCGGCGGTTTGTCAGGAACAACTTAGATTTTATTTTGCATGATCAAAAACATGACGCTAGAAGAGCCCCGTTAATAATTCAGCCCCGATATTCATTAAATGGGTTTATGAACATGACAGATACGTTTGGCACATTTGTAGCTCTGCGTTGAATGTCTACAGCGGACTCACATCAATGTTTACATTTTGCTACATTATAATGCTTGTTATGAAGTTATTGAGTTCATGAAATCATTTCTCGGCACAAAACATAGTCGGTTATAGAGTTTAAACTACAAAACTAAACCTGGCTGGATGTTTTGAGGAGGTGAATTCACTAAGAATGAAGCGATGTTAAAACACACTTCTTATCTGTTAATTGAGTTTTTAATCTCAGAAGAACTGCTTTGGGAATTCACTCCTGAATGTTTGACAAAGGTTCATAAAATCATGAACTCTGTGACTTTATCTTAAGTGCTGAACATTATTTTTGTGTTCTTGCCTCTCAAGTGATGGTTTTATTTTCGTTAAATCTATATATCGATCTATATATCTATATATTGGGATTGTGTTTTCGGATTCTCGGACGTAGAGATCTTATAGAATGTTGATTATCATTGACGTGATACTGCAGATGATTTTTTGACATTTGTTGATATTCCAGTAGTTTCTTGCAACTTTGTGAGAAAAACAAAATGCTGTGTAAAAAAAACGTCTCCCTTTTTCTTGACATGGAAACCGTTGTGGTGTGTTATGACATCTTTCTTTATTAAAACCAGGAAATATAAATAAAGCTGTGTTTCTGTGGAACACAAAAGGAGACATTTTGAAATGTTTTTTTTCCGTACAAGACATCATCACTTTTACAGTTTGAGTCAGCTTCACACAATTTAACGAAAGAATAATTCGCCAATAACACAGTCAAATGACAGTGATATCTTTGGACCAGCCTCTTTGAGTCCCCTTAGCGTTTCAACACTGAAACTATTTTAAAAAGAAGGGGTCTGATGGTCACATCAATGGGGGAAAAACTAAAAAAGAATAATTATTCTAGAACAAAAATATTGGGATTAATGGGAGTTATGTAGCCTACTCAATCCATTTGGTCCAAGAAAACAACAAATAGATCCTTCTGGAAATCTACACGAAATTATTTTTTTTCCATTATACATATACTCTTCAAGACATCAATCCAGCCTCGCCTTTGTGAAGGGTTAGATTTATACCAACACAGAGTTATTGCTTTTTAGGCTGATGCAAGAATCATTTCAAACATATGTTTCCTACTCTTCCCCCGAGACATCGAGACATTTCCCAAATAAAGTACCTCAAAACTATAATCAATTGCCATATTAAGAATTTTTCCTAGGACATTGTCTATCTTCCCCAAAACGTACAATATTAGGGCAATCACAGAAAATGTGAAAGTGACTGGCTTCTTGAATGCCGCCTTGCCTCCAGCAATTTAAATTACCCAAATAATCTTTTCTGATTTGGGGTAAGGAAAAACCAGATGGGAACAAAATTCTCTCCAGTACGGAGAGGGTGATGTTGTCCATGTCTCCCAATCTTATACTGCCCGTTTCCTTTTACCATCTTTTTTCATATATAAACTGTACAGAAAAGTCATCTTGTAAATCTACTAATGATTTAAATCATTTAGAAATTGCAGACTTATCCGTTGACTGAGCTTTGTAAGCTGAGGTAATTATTTAAATTGATAAAATACTGTTTGCGTCTCCATCAGTCCTTTATTTAATGTTTTGGTAAAAGTGTTGCCGTAATTGGTACCGATATCTATAGAAATCCTTAGATTCCAGCTGCAATTTGTCTTTCAAGGATTGAATATCTTATAGTTGCCCTTTGTCCATGATAGAGAAATAAACCGTAATACATTTCTGAATCGTATGAGCCTCGTTTCAATATTTTATCCATAATCCATAATCCTTTTTTCAGGATGGTCACTTGAAAAAGGAATCTCCACAACACTAGCCTATCTCTGTCTAATAGTTAGAGTTACACCAACAGATTACTGTTCTCAATTGTGCTGCCCAAGAATTATTTTTGTAAACCCCCCAACCCCCCTGTAGGGAGGTAGGCGGGACGAGACCCGGGATTCGAGGCCGGTGCATGAGTGATTACGAGCGTCAGCTGTACGCGCACCGATCTCGTATCACGGAGGAGATTGGGAGCATAAGAGGACAAGCGACCGGACCGCCATTGAGAGAGGACCAGGCCTGGATTTTATGTTGTGGTTAGTTTGTGTTTATTTACGTTTTATTTTATTAATTAAAAGTTAGTTTATGTTTGCCGGATCCCGTCTCCTTCCTTCCTTTTATGGATCTTGTTACGTCCCCTTTAATGTTGGGGTGTTTCAACACATTGTTAGGTCAAATAAGGATAAAATATGTGTGTGCTGTTTTCTAAATCCCAAAAAGAACTTGTTATTCTTATAATGACACAAAACTCCATTACTGCTCCTGTGTATTACAACCAAATCAAGTTGCATGGATAATGAGATTTTAGATTTGACTGATTTAATGTGACTTTATTGGTTTAACTGAATGTAATTGGAATTGGATTGTTTTGGAGTTCATGGCTATGGGAAAGTTCTGTAGAGAAAAACGTTTTCAATCCCAGACAGGCCGGTATGAATGAAAGCGCATCAGCATAATTTTCTTTCACCCACATGAACACACATCTCTCGTGTGTCTTCATACAGAATGTTTGTCTTTTTAGGAGGTAGTCTGTGCTTCAGCTTTAATTCTCTTTGATAGAGAAGAAATTGGAAATTGGAGGACAATATTTGAATACATCTCACTCTGCGAAGGATTGAAACCACACTCGCATCAGGGACGTCGCCCGTGGCTGTTTGGAAGCATCTGCCGTCAAACCGAAGCGTTTTTCATTGTCAGATGAATATCAGCAGATAAACACGGTTGTAATTCACGTTGTGTGAGCCGAGACCTTTATCTGAAGGTCTAAATCTGTCACAATCTCCACTGTTGTGATAAAAAACAGGTGTTGAAAAAATATCACCACACGCTTTAATGTAGAGGTTAAAAAACACAGCTGAGCTGCTGAAAGTCTTTCTAACACTTCAAGGCACTTGAACACACACATACGTATTAACATTAATTGTGGGTGGGTAAGAGCGTTTTCTTTCAGTTTTTCTGAAGCTGTAGATTGTTACAGAAGAACAATGGTGACGGTATGTGTATGTTTCCGTGGCTAATGGTTTACAGTCTCCCTGCGTGAGACCTTTATTGCAGCAGCTCAGATCATTAACAGCAGACCAGTGCTACTGCACTGCATTTCATCATTTCTGTGCTTCTCTTCTGAGCTAACGCACACACGCGCGATCATGTGATTAAACATATACCACAAGAGACGATGCCTGTGATTGGATACCAATGTACCAGAATACCAATGTGCTGCTCACTGCATTCTGCAGATGTAATGTACTGTATACTGTTAATGTTTTGTGAAAATGAGATGTCAAGAATATGCGACAGTGAACATTTATTTGACAACTGATCAGTGACAAGGTGCGATTATGGTAAAATATGTAGTTCTTTGGCGTAAGCCCCTTCCATAGCTCGCATCCAGAGGGTCAAGAATTCCTGCCTGGAGATGAAGGCAGGGGCGCACCCAACCCCCCTGCGGTTAATGGACAGGGACCATCCTGGTGGTGGTGGGGAGGATGGGGGTGAATATCGGCTGCTTCAACTGAACACAAACAAAGGGTAGGTGGCGATCTTATATACTCCAAGTGTCAGATGAAGATTGGTTAGGTCTTTACGTAGTAAGTGATGTAAGATTGAGTCTTCCCAGCACAACTAACATTTTCATATATAGGAATCAAATGTATTAATATATGTATGAAATGTTGCTATTGCTTTTGAATGATTTAATTTATTGTATTAAATGATTTAGTATATTGACAGTTAAGGAAAGACTCTGTTTTTCTGTGTTTAAAATGTACTAGTCATAGATTTGTGTTTAGGTAAAATTATTGGCAGAATGACAACTGGAGAAACAGGTGAAAATAACAATAAAGTATGAAGTATTTTTTCAGACATCAAATACTGCAAAGAAAACAAGTTCATATTCAATTTTAATCAATCTATCTATCTATCTATCTATCTATCTATCTATCTATCTATCTATCTATCTATCTATCTATCTATCTATCTATCCACTCACCCACCTAACAATCATCATCATCCATCTATCCATCTATCCATCCATCCATCCACCTATCCCACTATCAACCTATCATCTATCCATCCATCCATCCATCTACCATCCATCTATCCATCTATCTATTTATTTAATTATAATATCTGTCCATCCATCCACTTCGGAAAAGTAAGATTAGCATTGTAGTACTATAAATGAATGGGTGCCTCGTGTGGCGTGTGTGTTTCAGCGCTGTATTAGAGTGACAGCAGATGGCAAGCTTATGTAATTAGTGTGGGCGAGATAACAACAGCAGCATGTTTGAATTCAAGACCCCGAAGATCACGTCATACACACACACAGAACACAAACCATGAAAATGTGCGCTGATCAGAGTAAACGCACTTGTCTGTATCCATGGAATCTCTGTTTTTAAAGCATGAAATGAAAGTGTGTGCTGTCTTTGAAAACACATCACGGTTTAGATTCTTGTGAAGGTCTTGAGACTGCGTCCATCCTTGTTGTGCCATTAGCCAATCAGTGTTGTCATAAATCTACGTGACAAAATATCTAGTTTATCATAAAGAAATACTTTTGAATCAACAAAGAAAGATCCTTCTACCCCGTGGTGATGACATGCAGGTCACAATGCAGAATGTGTTCTGTCTCTCATTATATGCATTTATTTCCAAAACATTTCATTCCCATCGTCTTTTCATATCCGATGCATAACAGCAAAGCAAATCTATTCATCAAAATCAGAAACATCGCACTGACACCAGTTATGTCCGCCGAAACCCTGACACCAGCCCACCATTCCGAATAAAGCAGCTGCTTGATGTGAACGCCCTTAAAAGCTCTCTTCCTTCCGCTTCCTAACACACACAAACACGCTGCCAGAGTCGTAGCCGGCATGACTAATTCCTGTGCATGCGAGCCCGGCGTCGTCTATTCTGGGTTGTTAGGATGGAGTGTGTGAATCATAGTCGTTGTGGTAATTGCCCGTCTTTTGTCTCAGCCCCTCCCGGCATAGCTCTGATTGGTTAATGAGGCTTGTTAAATGCAGAAGCCCGTCCGTTCGACAGAAGAGACAGCTGAGCGCAGAGGGGGTGTCAGATGGTCTTTCCTGTCTCTAAATTTAATCAGCCGATAGCCTTTAGAAACACATAAATACAGGAGAAATCATCTCTGTTACCGAATCACTAAACTCCCGAGAAAGATGTTCATAAAGTAGCAGGGGACATTAGTGTCCCCGAGGGTCAATGGCTGTGTTTGAGATAGCGGTCAGTATTTTGGCCTAAAGCATGTATATAATGTGCATCTGCACAGTGTGTCTGTAATTCGGGATGTACTGAATGTCACAACTTGGCAAAAAGTGGCGTATCCAACATTAATGTAGCCCACATTAAATGCTCTTGACATGCAGTCGACTTGATGTTATATGTCACATGATGAATTAAATGTGCAATGCAGTGAGAAAGTAAATGCTTTGTAATGCTTTCTCATGCTTCAGATGCAGTATATCGTTCATTAAGTTAGTATTGCGTTGTGAGCATGTAGCCTCTTAATGCATCATTAAGTGTTTAATTTCCTGAATGGACAAAAACGTTTTTGCTCATAAAGAAGCAGGATAGGTCTACTCTCCCAAAGGACCACACTGCTTAAAATCTTAATGCTTTTGGGTTTGAATGTGTTCGCTAAAGCAATACTGACTCTTCTTTGGGGGGAAAGTCTGGCCTTTTTATGCAAGTAATTTTATCGTAATTTTATAGAAGTCTTTGTTAATCTTAGATTAGGTGTGAAACTGTGAATACACAGGTTTCAAAACTGAAGGCAACTGTTCAAAGTCTTAAAGACACAATTCGTCTCATTACGCTCTATATATTTGATCAGTGAAATGAATTAAAAGCCTCATAAGCATTTCCTTCCTCTATGTTGTGCAGATTAAAGGATTTTAATGTCCACACAGACATTTGTGACTAAGGTTAAGAAGGTCATCGTGTCAGCATTTTCACTTCACCAAAGAGCTTCCTCTGAGTGTGTGTTGGTATGTTTGTGTGGAATTTAATTCTAATGCCTCTACAAAAATGGGATAATATTTGGTTCCCTTGATGAAAACAATAATTAATCTATAAATCTCAAATGTTTTTTTTCTATGACGCTTAAGGGAAGGGATTGTACAGTATGCTTTGTACAGTACAAAAGTCATTCTATAAAATCGCCATAAAACACAACATTTTTAGAGGACTATGATATGCACATTTGATGGCAGTTTTTTAATTGTCATCACAAATACAGTAAAACAACTTGAACAAAATACCCTTTAAGAAACACTGCGAGATGCAATAAACGGGTGTGAACGCGCGCGCTCAATAGCCCGTCACGTGGCTGCGAGCACATGATTCGTGTCACATGACCATCACCTCTATAAGTCAGCGGCACGCTGTTTCTCAACGGAGTTTGTTTGTGCTGCAGGTGCGCAGAAGTATACGCTTGGTGACACAAAATCGGACGTCATTCTGTTCGACTGTCTCTCTCGAGGAAGATCGGACCACCTGTCGCGATGATGCTCGGACTGTCTGTCGTCGCGTTGTTTCTGCTTGTCGGCGGATCCGTGGCCGACACGCCTGCCAACTGCACCTATGAGGATCTGTTGGGCACATGGATCTTCAGCGTGTCTGATGTGGGTCAGGATCGGACAATCAACTGCTCGAGCACAGGTCAGATCAGACCCAACAATGACAACTGCTCTTTGTTCTTTAACGCGGAAGTTACTTTCAGTTTCATGTCGTGCTTTTGACCTTCTATCCGTTTAGAACGTTTGAGTCATGTGATGGATATGAAATGTATTTATAGTGCTCACAGGACGTCCAAAAACACGATACTATTTGTTAGTTTCAATAGTTTGTAATGTAATATCGTGATCTGTTTTGAACATGATTCATAGTTGTGCTGTAATCCAATATCACAAATGTGAACCTTAGATTTTATTTTCTTGTGTATGGTTTCTGTTGTGCAGTGTGTGGACTGTGTTCTAAAAATTGAGCTGTCTACATGGGCAGTGTTATAGGTGCATTCAGACAATCTTATAATGCCCAGATGGTTTGTCACTAACAGGTAAAGTAGTGAAGACCGTAACGGTGGATCTGCAGAAGTTATATCTAGCCGTGGATGATCTGGGCCACACTGGATTCTTCACCCTGATCTATAACCAGGGCTTCGAGGCGGTGATCAATGACTACAAATGGTTCGGTTTTTTCAAAGTAAGTTTGTTATGACACTCGATTGTGAACGACACATGACGCCTGTCAGATGACTGATCTGTGTCACATCAGGAAGTGCTAACTTCAGCTGTTTTCTAGTGTAGTCTGGTTTAGACCTGACACTTCAGATCAAATCTGTTTTACAAACACATCTTGCAATATGAACTCTTCAGAAGACATTTTCAGACCGACACGAGTTGATGAAAGTTGATGAAGTGAAAATGATCACTTTTGTCTCCGTGTCTGCAGTATTCTAAGAAGGGTTCACAGGTCACCAGTTACTGTGATCAGACGCTGCCCGGTTCGGTTCATGACGTGTTGGGGAACAATTGGGCCTGTTTCACCGGGAAGAAAGTCCAGCCAATCCCACCCCGCACTGACCGTAGTCCGCAGTTGGGCTTCAAACATGAGCTGTGAGTGTTTGATTGTGTCATCTGTGATCTTATCATCTCTTTGTCTCACTGACCTCTTCACGTGTTTGATCATGTAACATGTTTAATTTGAACTCTAGACTCATGCAGTTGCCATACACGCACAACATTGAGTTTCTGGATCAAATAAACTCAGTTCAGAAGTCGTGGAGGGCCGTGGCGTACAGTCACCACGAGACCTTCACCATGCAGGAGCTGCTGAGGAGATCAGGAGGACGGGCTTCCAGAATACCACGGTACAGACATGATTTACTCATGACGGAGTAATTCGTCGTGTTTTGATTTGTCGAATCGCTCTTGCTGTACTCGATGTAATTCGCCTGTCGGTTCTTACAACGTGGCAATGACAGGCCTTTTGGTTTCCTTTTTTACTGTTTTGAAGGCTACAACAATACAACTTTTTTATCCAATCAAAAGCCTTTAATTAAAATAAAAGGTCTGTTATTTTGTATTCTGTCGTTCTCTTTTAGGCGAGTCAGACCTGTGACTATAACTGCTGATGTGGGAAAGATGGCCGCTGGTCTTGCCGAGCGCTGGGACTGGAGAGATGTTAATGGAGTCAGTTACCTCAGCCCTGTACGCAACCAAGGTGTGTGTGTGTGTGTGTGTGTATGTAACACTGTATGCTTGGGAATATAATGTTGTTTTGTATGTGTAATAGTATTTGTGTAGTCTAGACTTTGTGCTCATATTGAAGTGCATACATGGAATTCAGATAGCATAGGCTGCACATTTCAAATTGTCAGACGTAAAGGTTAATGTAATCTTTCATCTTGACCTTATGAGGTGAGCGAGAGAGGGAGCGCACAAAACAATGAAGGCGTACAAGTGTGTTTCAAGGTGAAGTGTTGGTCACCTGCTGGGTCACTGTGGGCCAGTAATGAGATTTTTGACAGTTAAATAAAACATTTCCTGAAGATGAAGTCCAGAATAATTTCCTGAATTTTTAGGGCGAATATCTATTTAATAATTTCCTGTGATTTGTACATTTTCATTAACTTTTAGTTAATGTGACTTTCATTAAGTCATGGTTTTAAAGATCACTAGTTGTTTTTATACCTAAATCTCATTGCACATCGTCAACTAGCAGAGTCATCCGTCTCTGTGTGTGAGATGATGATCGTCTCTTTGGCAGATTTATCTGGATTGGCTATTTCTGAGGGTCTATCAGGGTCTCCTCCTCAGGAGAGGGAGAGATTAAAGGAGGGAGAAACAGAAATGATAACACGTAGATGATGATATTAGATTGTGACTCCTCCTCTCACTGGTAAATCATTTATTCTCATCGCTCTCTCTAGCATCTTGTGGCAGTTGTTATTCTTTCGCCACTATGGGAATGATGGAGGCCAGAGTACGGATCCAGACGAACAACACACAGCAGCCCGTGTTCAGTCCACAGCAGGTCGTGTCCTGCTCTCAATACTCTCAAGGTATCACGCCTGCCTCAGTCATTTATAATTTGATGTGTCTGTTCTGAACTTGACCTTGTGGTGTGTTCGCTTTTTTATTCCCTCACAGTAAAACGAGATCTGAATGGATCATTGTGTAAATGTTTGACTTTGTAGAATGTTTTTTAATAAGATGGAAACATCGTTGACTTTAATTTGAAGAGTTTAATTCCAAAATGATAACCTTTTTTAATGTGCATTCCAATTAATATCAATCAAACTACAGTTGGTTGGTTTTGATTTAAGCCATAATAACTAAGAAAAAGAATACAGCTACCTAACACAATGAAACTCAATAAAAACAGGATAACACAATAGAAAACATGATTTTTGACGAATTAAAAAAACTGAGTTATCTTATTTTGGATACAAACTCTTCATTTATACTTAATAAGCTTGAAAATTTTGTTTCCACGTTTTGTTTTACAAGCTCTAGCATGAATGGATGTTGTGGTCGCAATAGCGGTTTATCTTAAAGTTTACTTCAGATAAAACACTCATGCCAAAATTTACACTTGCAGTGTATCCGGAAAGTAGTCACAGCTCTTCACTTTCCACATTTTGTCATGTAACAGCCTTATTCCAAATGGATTCAATTCATTATTTTCCTCAGTTTTCTACAAACAATACCCTATAATGACAACATGAAAGAAGTTTGTTTGAAATCTTTGTGCTTATTTCGTTTTTTATTTTTAATAAATTTGCAGAGTATTCACAGATTTTGCCGTGACACTCAAAATTGAGCTCCGGTTCATCCTGTTTCCACTGATCTTCCTTGAGGTGTTTCTACAACAGTTTTCAGTTGATTGGACATGATTTGGAAAGGCACACACCTGTCTGATATATCAGGTTCCACAGTTAACAGTGCACGTCAGAGTACAAACCAAGCCAAGAAGTCCAAGGAATTGTCTGTAGACCTCCGAGACAGGATTGTATCGAGGCACAGATCTGGGGAAGGGTACAGAAAAAATTCTGCAGCATTGAAGGTCCCAATGATCACAGTGGCCTCCAACATCCGTAAATGGAATAAGTTTGGAACCATCAGGACTCTTCCTAGAGCTGGCCGCCCGGCCAAACTGAGCGATGGGGGAGAAGGGCCTTAGTCACAGAGTGTCCAGCATGTCTCTGTGGAGAGATGTTGGTCTTCCAGAAGAACAACATCTCTGCAGCACTCCACAAATCAGGCCTGTATGGCAGAGTGGCCAGACAGAAGCCACTCAGTAAAAGGCACATGACTGCCCACCTGGAGTTTGCCAAAAGGCACCTGAAGGACTCTCAGACCATGAGAAACTAAATTCTCTGGTCTGATGAAACAAAGATTGAGCGTCATGTCTGGAGGAAACCAGGCACCACTCATCACCTGGCCAATACCATCCCTACAGTGAAGCATGGTGGTGGCAGCATCATGCTGTTGGGATGTTTTTCAGCGGCAGGAACTGGGAGACTAGTCTGGATCGGGGGAAAGATGAATGCAGCAATGTACAGAGACAAAACTGCTCTGGTCCTCAGACTGGGGCGAAGGTTCATCTTCCAACAGGACAAGACTAATGGGAGAAACTGCACAAAAGCTTGTAGCATCATACTCAAAAAGACTTGAGGCTGTAATTGGTGTCAAAGATGCTTCAACACCGTATTGATCAAAGGCTGTGAATACTTATGTACATGTGCTTTTTTAAATTTTTAATAGATTTGCAAAGATTTCAAACACTTTCACGTTGTCATTATGGGGTATTGTTTGTAGAATTTTTAGGACAATAATTAATTGAATCCATTATGGAATAAGGCTGTGACATGACGAAATGTGGAAAAAGTGAAGCGCTGTGGAAAAAGGGAAGTGCTGTGAATACTTTCCGGATGCTCTGTATACAGACTGATTGCTGCAGAATTTTTCATCTTTTGTGCATTTCTGATGTCTTTGGCAGGTTGCGACGGAGGTTTTCCATATCTGATCGGTAAATACATCCAGGACTTTGGTGTAGTGGAAGAGGACTGTTTCCCGTACACCGGCTTCGATTCTCCCTGTGAAATCTCCAACAAGTGCAGGAGGTACTACGCCTCAGATTATCGTTACGTCGGAGGCTTTTACGGAGGATGCAGCGAGGCGGCGATGAAGCTAGAGTTGGTCAGGAACGGCCCCATGGAAGTTGCCTTTGAGGTGTACCCGGATTTCATGCACTACAAGGAAGGTATTTACCATCACACCGGCCTGCTTGACTCCAACAATCCGTTCGAGCTCACCAATCACGCTGTGCTGCTGGTGGGCTACGGGAAGTGCAAGAAGACCGGGGAGAAGTATTGGATCGTGAAGAACAGCTGGGGAACAGGATGGGGTGAGAACGGGTTCTTTAGGATCCGCAGAGGAACGGATGAATGTGCCATTGAGAGCATTGCTGCAGCGGCTACGCCAATCGCCAAACTTTAAGACTAATTTGTGGGACTGTATGAATGACAGCAAATTGGTTCGGTTGTTAGATCTGCACTCATGAAATCGTTCAGGTCCTGGGACGCACGCTGGAACTCCAATGTCTGTTTTTCATCTGCTTAAGTGTTTTAAAAGGGATTTTTTTTAGATTTTGTATCGATACGCTTTTTCTTTGTATTGCCCTGAATGTCATCATTACACAACATAATTTTTTACATCACTGTTTTAATCTGTCATTTATTCACTTTGTATTCAAAGATTGATCATGTTTTCAGTTATTCTCAGGTAAAAATGTTCGTATGTGAACCTATAGCAAAACATTTCATAAAGGGTTTTCTGAATGCATGCATGCGTGTATGTATATTTGCAGTCCTATCAGCCTGTCTTAGGCTGTTTGAATCAGGAGTTTAACATTTTGCCTTTGTGGATCTTCAATAAAATTGCTTTTTAAGACTTCATCATTGATTTTGAATGTTTCGTTTTCTGAGTCTTATTATAGCCTGAATTGCAAACAAATAGGACCATTATCATTACCCCAGTTTGTCATATTCAATGTGTTTATTAATGCTGTCAGTCAAATTCATTTTCACTCCTTGAATCACACCCAATATGTATAGAGAGGCAGAGGGTGAGTTTGCAACCTTTGTTGCTCAATCCAGAATTTTTTTTTTACAAACTGTTCTTATGAAATAAAGCACCGCTTGACTAGTTTTATCAGATCTAAATATTTTGTGGCGCTCTCTTGAATCTGACCCTAAGCAGTCGTTCAACTGGGTCTTGACTTGACTAAGCTATGCTCATGTGTTGTTTGATTTATTTGCTCCTCTTGAAAAGATTCTCAAAGCAAAGTGTCAGTTTTACATTCCAAGCTACAAGCACAGAAACTCTTGGAGAAACATTTCATAGTTTGATCTTTAAACATTCAATATATGTAGGCTACACAAGGTTTTCTCGCTGCCGATGTAAGATCACGTAAAGGGGAAGGCGCTTTAAAGATGATGTGCCTTGAAGTCACACTTCTACCTTTTAAGTTTAGATTTTTCTGCTGAAGTGTGGTCATGTTCAGTGTTTGTAGGGGCAGAGCTCGGGTCTCATGCTTCACTAGAGTCACAAGCTTCTCTGCGGGGCGTTTCTCTCTCTTCCCTCTCTCACCGCGGCTCACACCGGTCCATGGTCGGGTCCATCTCACAGAACCATGCAGAAGCATCACCTGAAGGAACACCTGTATAAAATCCTGGTGATCGGGGATCTGGGTGTGGGAAAAACAAGCATCATCAAGCGCTACGTGCACCAGAACTTCTCTGCGAACTACAGAGCGACGATCGGCGTGGACTTCGCGCTCAAGGTCTTGAGCCTCGAGCACGAAACCGTCCGACTGCAACTCTGGGACATCGCTGGTAAATCAAAGACTTTATTCAATTTAAAATGAGAATTCGATTACTTGAAAAGGTTTTTTTAACAATTGAGGTTACGATTTTTTGTGCTTTTTTGTGCTTTACTGGATAAATGAAAAAACAACAATAATCTAAAACGATGATGCTTATGCATTCACAACTTATGTTCTTTGTTTATATTTCACATCACTTTAGAATAAAAGAGAACTCATCAAACTTATGTAAAAAAATCCCCCAAAAATGTACTTCTGGGAATTAATAATCTTAGCCACTCTTTGGGTGAAAGTTGCCGCAATGTGCCTTTAACGTTACCTTTAATGTGAATGACCTCTCATTGTCTTTTTTTTTCATTATTCAGTACAAGTCATCCAAAAAAACATTCGTCTAGTTAAAGTAATATGCAGAATTATAGTTTTGTTCGGCTACAAATTAACTTACTTTGAAACATTAAGCATACGCCTTCAAATAAAAAATGTTTCATAGAAAGCAATGATTCATATAAAAGTAATACATATTTTTGGCCTTGTTTAACTTTATAATATTGTTTATAAAATAAACCTCAGCAGGAGCGCGGTCATGTGTTATGCGCGGTCACGTGTTAGTCGCTCATGTGAGGGAGATTTTCACTTACAAAAGAGGTTAAAACAGAAACATCATTGTAAATCAAAGCGCTTGAAACTCACAGAAGTGTTTCTGATAGACGCAAAGCACATAAATACTCTGTAGGTCCCCTGAATTATTTGCATTTGGTGTTAGGATGTATAAAATGTTATTTCCATTTCATTTGACGTGTTTTGTAAATGTCAACCATTTCAGCCGTGTGATACATGGAGATGTAACTTTAATCTAACTGCTAATGTTCATGGGAACTTGAGTTTTATTTCCCTCTGACTGTAGTGTTTGTAAATATCTAGACACTAATCTGGATGGAGAGTTCAGGCAGCAGCAGGAGCTCAGTAGACTTTGTGGATTTGGTCAATATTAGCCCTTGGAATGTGCTTTTCCTCATTAACGATATCCAGGATTTAACGCAGAACCTTGGAAATATGTGCAAGAATATCCAAATAAATCACGTGGATTGAACACAAGAGTGGTTTTGTGTGAAGGAGAAATTCCACATGCACACACAGGCTTGACTGAATATAAACAATTACTTTGTGCTTCGTGATCGTCAGGAAGTCACAATGAAATGCCTTTATGTTCTTTATTCTCTATTGACATGGAAGGTTATTTTTGTAAATACACTCATTTGAGCAGTTTATTCATAGCAACTGAAACCAGTAACGTAAGGCTGTGAAGGTACCAAAACCATGACGTGCATGGTAACCACAAATGGTTGTGAGAGTTATTTTAGCAGCTTATCACCCAAACATCTTAAACTAGTGTGAACATGTAGCGAAAACCGCTTATAGAATTTATCTTTCATATCTTTCATTTGATCAAGTACCCTATAGCTGCTAGTTCAAGGCATAATGTATGTAGTAAGAATAATATCAATGTGCTAGGCCTATAATACTTGTAGGGTCCTGTTTCAAATGTCAGACAAATGGTCAAAAAAAATTTCCTTAGCTTGTCACTGGGGTATCCTTAAAGTCCCAGTGAAATTAAAAACTAAAAATGTTATTTTTTCATGAAATATTGCAGTGTTTATAGTAAATAGCATATCAATGTCAATCATAATCTTCAGTTAAAATCTGATAATGCACTTCTGCCCTGAAATTACTATCCTAATCAAACGACGTAAATCAGACGGCTTGGGCGTAGCATCCATTAACTCCTCCCCTTTCACAGTCAGTCTGCAGCTAGTTTCATTTGAAAATGCAAAAGCTGTTTTTATACATCCAATCAATTCACAGCAAAAAACTGCCCACCACGCCCACTAATGTTCTCCTTTGAAATTCCTTTTCATTCAGAAATGCGTCAGAATACGGAAGTAAAAACGATCGCTACTTCCGGTTCACAGGGACTTTAAGGGTAATTTTAAAAATGTCTAAGGCATTATGAAAGTATTAACACACGTCTTGTTTCTCACATGGTTTATTCTTTTCACAGGTCAAGAGCGTTTCGGGAACATGACTCGAGTGTATTATCGAGAGGCTGTGGGAGCTTTCATCGTTTTTGATGTCACACGACCATCGACGTTTGAAGCGGTGAAGAAATGGAAGGAAGATCTCGATGCCAAGTTGGATTTATTTAACGGCAAACGCGTGACTGCCGTTCTGCTCGCCAACAAATGCGACGAGGGCAGAGACGTTCTGACCAACAACGGTTTCAGTATGGAGCAGTTCTGCCAAGAGAATGGCTTCGTGGGATGTTTCGAAACTTCAGCCAAAGTACGGGAGTTTTTTTGCCTCCTTTAGAGAAGTATAGCCTACTGATGGTGATGTTAGAATCGATTTAATGATTGACAACCACATGTTCAAAATTTAAATTCTTCGCTCAAATGAATATGACTTCATTTCTTTAGTTGAACTCAAACAAATCATGTTATATTTAAATTTTTCCTTTAGTCATATCTTTCTTCTCAAGACACAAAAGAACCAATGACCCACATATGTAAGAAATATAAAGTCATATGATGATAAAAGCGTGAATAAATTATAGCAAAGAGATTTATTTTATATTTAAGGGAATTTTAAATCTTAGCGATGATAATAAAACGACTATTAAATTACAATAATATTGTGATGCAACAGTACAGCTTTTTATTTCACTTAAAGTGAAAGCTCACCTTAAAATAATTTTTTTATTTTCATTCAAAATATCTTCATTCACTTCAAAATATCTTGTTTTGTGTTCTGAGGCTGAATATTGACAAAAATAGTTACATTCCTTTCAATGTAAAATGGCGAGTTCATAAATATTCAAGCGCTCATTAATTAATTCACAGCTCGAGACAAGGTGTGTGAACATTGACAGTAACGTTACCATGTCTCTCTCTCTCTCTCTCTCTCTCTCTCTCCCTCTCTATCTTTAGGAGAATATTAATATAGATGAAGCGGCACAGTGTCTGGTGAAGCACATAATAGCAAATGAGAAAGATCTGCTACAGTCAGAGGTTTTAGACACCATCATACCACAGCAGGAGTCCAGCCATGGAGGAACCTGCTCCACGTGCTTCACGTCCTGAAGGATGCAAACACACAAACACACACTCATATCCTGCCGCCGTGGGCCAGCATCAAGCCAGATTTCATGTCTGGAAACACATTTTCTGCTGTCATCTCATTTTCTCTCATCTCAGCTCTTCTCTTATTGTCTCATTTTCTTGTCTTATCTTATCTGATCTCGTTTTCTCTTCTTTCCCGTCTCCCGCCGGAGACACTGCCCCATTTCCATGGTAACAGATTTATCGAATACTCTGCAGAGCGGAAAATATTTTAAAAGGAAAAGAAAGTTGCGAGAATTATGTCAATAGTAATTCTTTTTCAATTCTTTATCTTCATGTGGGAGTTCTGTGAGCGTTTTTGCCAAATCATCAGAATGCAAACAGAGAAACGGCTAGAAAACCCAAATGGCCACTTTCAATGTTTCAAACACGCAGACGGTGCATTGTAATGTTCTTTTACTTCATTCAAGTCTATGATGTTTATTCATATTCTCAATTCAGTTTTCTATGCAGAAATCATAATGCACAACAGACTTGAAGAAGTTAACATCAATACGTGTAGAACCAAATGGTTCAGGTTTCTTTTCAAATGCTGGCAAAAGTCCTGCTGCTCATGAATTATACAAACCGGCCTTAAAATATGAACATGAGCGGAATGCATATCTCTCAGTGCAGTTGCTTTTGTAATTCTAATGCGGATGTTTTCTACATTTGTCTGATTTTTTACTGTTTAACTTTCTTTTGGATGTTTGTTGTTTTTTCAACACGATGAACTGGCAGCATTTTTATTTATCATGTGGCTGTAAGATGGTGAAATATTTTTTATTACAGAATATAAGATCCTGTGAATCCCCCTGTATTTACCCAGACTGATGAGTTAATAAACTTAATCTGTAATCAAGCCTGTTGTCTAAATGCATTTCTCACAGCTCAAAATGGATTTAAATCCAACAAAACATTAAGTCGCTTCGGATAAAAGCGTCTGCTCAATGAATACATGTAAATGTGAAATATTACTGCATCTTCTCAGAAGTGTTGGTCTGCCGGTTGGTGGAGAGCTTCGAGCATCATTCACAACCATTCCAATCGATAAACCAAGAGGCCGCAACTTGTCATTATTACATCCAACCTGTGGAAGACAGAGGAAGAAAAACATGTGCATACAGTTATAGCAGAAGAATTAACATTCTGTAGATTGTGTTGGAATAATTTGCCATTGAAATGAACCGTGTGCAGTGATTTGCAGGAAATCTCAGCGTATGGGATCGCTGCTTCACACCTCCTAATAAAATACATTTGTTCCAAGATATTCCAGGTCAATTTAACTCTGACCTGACACACGGGGTGGAGGATTCATTTCATATGGGAACTAGAGCATGACCAACAGGTCAATGAATAAAACATTCCTATTAACTCTCTCTTCCTCTCTCTGCCATGCAGTGAGTTGATATGATACACATGCTGTGAAAAGGGAATTTTATCTCATTCAATTAATGATGTTGATCTGATTATGATGGGAGAATTTATTTATTTTTCTGTGTTTCTTTACTTCCTTTACCTAACCCTAGGTGCAAATGCACCTTTATTTATTTTGATACACTTGGCAGACGTTTTAATCTAGAGGAATTTATTGCTGTGCTTTCTGTCGGACTGTCAATCTTGTTGTCAGTCACTTTTGCCCAGGTAGACAACGACCTCATTCGTGAAACACGAGCGGAACAATTTGTTTGTGTAAATCGTTCGTGAAGTCGTTTTGCCGTAAATCTTCGTATTTTCAAAATGTATGTTGGTAGGAAAGAAATGTACACCTGTTCCACACCACGTGTAAATATTGCGTAAAACCGCATGTAACATTCTGTATTCTTTCAGACAAACTGATGGCACAGCATTTTGATTCACTATGTGTCATAATGTTATTTCACAAGTTCTTTCGCCCAGTCTTTTATAATTTTTTTCCTTTTTAACTTTGGGTAAAACGCAGAGCTCTTCACTGTCCTTTTTAACACAGCCAGCCAATCACACTGGAGAAGAGGCGGGACAAACACTACATTGACCAACCATCATACATTCACATACATTTACATTTAGTCATTTAGCAGGCGCTTTTATCCACAGCGACTTAGAGATGAGGTAAACAATGGAAGCAATTGGAACAACATAAGGACAACAAAAAGCATTAGTGCAATCAAAGACTGGTCTCATATAGCCTACCACTCTATACAGAGCTAAGTTGTAATTTTTGGTATTTATTTTATTGGAAAGAGTAGAAAAGAGATCAGAACTGATCGGTCAGGTGTTGACGGAAGATATGTGTTTTCAGAAGATTCTTAAAGATGGCTACAGAATCTGTTTATCTTGTTGCAGCGGGCAGATCATTCCACAAATGTGGAAGAGATCCAGAGCAGGTACGTGAGAGAGATTTGTAACCTTTTTTGGATGGCACCAAAAGACATTGTTCGTTTGCACAGCGTAGGGATCTGGTGGGATTAGCGAGTGAAGATAAGGGGTTGCCGAACCAGTGCTAGTCTTGTTGGCCAGGAGCAGAGTCTTGAATTTGATGCGAGCCACTACAGGGAGCCAATGTAACTTAATGAAGAGAGGAGTGATGTGTGCTCTCTTTCATTCATTCTTGGAAATAAGATACTAGTAACAAGTAGGCTTAAGGTCTTTGCACACACAGTCCAAATTTTTTTCGTATTTGGCACTCGTCTGTACGGTGTCTCTCAATTGTTAACAAAGGTCACTTAAAATGCTTGACGGATGCAAAAAACGCAGAAAAGTATTTATTTTTTAACGTGTGAAAATTTGGGCAACTGTTGCGGATATTCTTAATATACAGCAACCAACGCTTCTCCGGAATAACGCGCAGTGCCTACAAAACATTCTCAGGTGCCACCAGTACAATGTATTATTATTATTTTAGCTGGCTAAAAACGCTTTGGTGGACACGGTTTAATTGATACATTTTTGGTTAGCATACAGCCTATTAGTATCTTATGCATTTATGCAGTATAGCCTAATGTAGCCAAACCAGAGAACGAAGTCCAGTAATTTGCGTAGCTGTAATTCATAGGCGGGGATTATGCTAATTGTGCATGCGTGCCCAGTTTATGAATGATCGGAATTCATTAACATACACACAATTTACTACGAAATCTAACGTTTATAAAGTATTTGTGAATCCGGAGGAAAGTTTTCGGGAAGGTCTGTTTTAAGTGCAAATTACTTGGAATTTACTCATTTATTCTCGAGTGTTTCATGAATGATGGCCTATGAGTGTAACCTTTAAATGAAGAGCAAGAGATGATTAAATCCATTCCATGTCACGAAACACAGAAAGTGTGACTTTAAAGTGTGTTAACCTACTTCTTAACTTTAAAATGATTTGTTATGACAAGAATCATGATGCTCATAACAAACCTACAAGTTTACATTTCATACTTTATATTAAACATTGTGATCTACATTTACATTAAGTCATACAGCAGACGCTTTTATCCAAAGCGACTTACAGAGAGTTCAGGGAGCAATAAGCGATATGTCATACAGGAGCAATAATACAATAGGTGCTAAATCAAAGTTACTAGTTTCTACAAAAGCCAGACAAATACCTGTCAAGAGAAAGAGAGAGGTTTTTTTAAGTATTCACAGAAGAGATGGGTCTAAGGTAGTTTTTGAATGTTGTGAGAGATGCTGTTGACTGGACTGAGTTATAGGAAGGATGTACCACCAGGAAGGAGTTGTGAAGGAGAAGATGGCTGTAATGCGAGCTGCTATCGTTTGGGTAAAATATGTAAATCTAGGTGTCATCAGCATAACTGTGTATGTGATGGATCCCAACGATGTCGTGTAGATGGAAAAAAAGCAGCGGTCAAAGCACCGATCCCTGAGGGACCCCAGTGATCATGTGGTGGGCAGTGTTCAGCGAGCCTCTCCATGACACCTTGAAGGATCAGCCGGAGAGGTAGGATTTGAACCAGTCGAGAGGACTGCCTGAGATTCCTAATGATGACAGGGTTGACAGCGGTATCTGGTGATTGACAGTGTGGAACGCTGATGGTTGAGTTGGATTTAGAATCTGTCATAATCAGGGGTGGTGAAACATGGATAGAGGACCCAGGTGCAGACAGCGGGTAAGGGGTTAAGATACGTATGGCAAGCCAAATCAACAACAATTGCTTCTCTCCACATTAAACATGAGGTTCTGTCATGTTCCTGCCACTAGACCAAAAGAAACCTGACATGATGTGGCAGAATCATGACAGAATCAGCTCAGATTGTTTCTCATTTTCTATCTTTAGTCTGTTCAGTATCTTGTTCAACACCAGTATGTCCTTGATAAGACATGAATTTCTCAGATTATAGAAGAATTGATTCATTTCTATTCTCAATGATCCTGAGATGTTTTAGTCCATCGCTAATTTCGAGGCCCTTCCCTCATCATACCTCTCTCTCTCTATCTGTCTCACTCTCTCTGAAGTGATGCGTGAAGTGCATTGTGGGTATGGTTTACATCACCCCAGACCTGCTGTGCAGTCATCTCATTTATCTCTTCTAAAAGGTTTTGACCTCTTTTCCTTGTCTCTCTTGTTTCTCTTTTTTAATTAGTTCTTTAATTATATTCTTTCTAGACGGCATATTAATCTTCAATATGCTGGAAATGATTGGCTATAAATGTCCTCAGTGTAAAAAAATACAGTATATATACATTTAAGTAGGATTAATACGGAATACACCTATTTGTTAAGTCTGTTTAATATAGTGAGAAAAAGTGCTACAAAACGTTGTAATGAAGATAATACAGAGAAACAAAAAGACAAAATGGCTAAAATGTTCATCAGTACTGTCATTATGAAAGAAGCTGATCTATAGATATCTCTATATTCGCTGAATGAAAAAAGTAGAAATCACCGAACAAATTGCAGTTCAGCTCAAAATCGACATTGCTTGACATAAAATTAAAACTCACCATCCTCTGGGCGAATACATGCATGAAAATAGGGAGAAGGTTGTCTGCAAATGATAATGTAATGCTTTTACCGCTGTTGTAAGTAATGTACTTTGATCGTTTATAACAACGAAATTGAGACAGAATTGAGATGCATGTTCGACAACATTCAAGGGTCATGCTCTGTACATAAATCTGTGTTTGTGTGTGTGTCTGTGTGTGTGTAACCCATGTGCACACACACATAAAAAATGCTATAATAATTGCGGCAGGCGCAGTTGTGTGTCACTGTGGTTGATCACTCATCTGCAGTTCAAACATATCTGACACTTGCAATAATGAGAAAAACCTGCGTCTGTGTGTGAAATCCGTGAGTAACGACACGTGTGTATAAGTGTATAAGACTCCCTGCTGGAACAGACAAAAGGTGGGCAGGAGACGAATTAATCTCACATTTTATCCAAACCACTACGGACAGCTGGATAATAGATCCACAAGCAGCAAAATGTCAGTTTAACAACACACTTTCACAACATACAGTGTGTGTGTGCGATTGAGATCAATAGCTGGATAGCTGTGGGGTTACACAGATTTTATAGAACTATCGTAAATGTAATACTCAAATTTTGCCCTGCAAGCTCAGGAGCATTTGGTGGAGTCAGATGTTTCTCTTAAACTTTCTCAGGAGAAATAAGAAGAGAAACAAGTGAGAAACACTGAACATGTACAGATGTGAGATCAAATGTGATGAGAAATGTGTCATATTGAGATCTTCAATAATGTTGACGTTAGTTTCGCAGACAAATCTGAGCTCAGTTTGACACATTTTGTTTGCATCCCTCTCTGAGTGTTGGGGTGGTGGGTGTACAGGGTATGTGGGCTTGGGTGGGGTGATGTTTTAAGGTCTAATTGAGTAGAATAAAGACTCTGAAGATCGAACGGTTAGGTTAAATTAACATCAAATGGTTTCATCCAACAAGGGGTAAAACAACCCGGCATTTTGGGTTGAAACAACCATTTTAATTGGGTTTGTCCATTTTGTATCCAACGCTTGGTTGAAAATAACCCAACATTTTTACAGTGTAATAGGACAATTTATTAAACCAAATACTGTACCATCACAAGAAGGATGGATCACGTGACTAATCAAATGCCTCATCAACCAATCAGTAATTCCCTGAAGGTTTCCAGAAAAACACTGCAAAAACACTACAGCTCTAAAACAATGAAGTGATATCGCACAGTTAGGTTCGGCAGTGGAGTTTCAGATGAACAGACTGACAGACAAGAGAGCTGATGAAGAAAAGATTTAAAATGATCAGTGGATTGCAACAGCAGCAAGTAATAGAGCTTCCATTCTTGTCAATGCTGAAAAATGAATTCCTTATGGTTTACGTTTATATCCCGTAATGCCAAGAAGAAATGAAGATAACAAGAAACTATTTCGCTAACCTTCATGGAAAAGTCTTCAAAGAGAAAGAGAGAGAAAGAGAGAAATGTTTGAGTAATAAATGTCTTGTTATCTCAGTAAGTCAACCTGTATTGTGAGTTGAACAGCACTTGATGTGTTTTATATCACAGATTGTCGTTTTAATGAGGAAGGTTTACAGGATCTCATTTAAATCTCACAGGTTGTATTGGCCTACATGGGCTTCACATCAGTTTGCTACATGTTAATGACACTAACAGTTTACCCCCGAGGATTCTGGGTAGTTCCAGCGGTGCTAACACATGAAAGTCCCAATTCTCTTACGACCCATTCTAAACCTCATCCAATCAAAGTAACAGCAAACCTTTGTGCAATAAAAAAAGTTCATTTCTTCAATTTTCATAACAAAACTTTTCACACAAAAGAAGATATTTGGAAGAATGCTGGTAACCAGACAACACTGAAGCCCATTGACTTCCATTGTATGAACACAAAACCATTTCTCAAAATATATATATTTTCAGTTTCACTGACGAAAGAGTCACATACAGGTTTTGTACTGTAAATAATAACACAATATATATTTTACATTAATGTATTTCTTTAAACTAAGACACATTAGATCAATCACCATCCTTCATCATATCTCTCTGACTTTCTTGAGAGAACATACAGGATCTTGTCATCGGCTCTGACATTTGGTCCGGAAGGACAGGTGTGCTCAGACATCCAGCCCCTGTGTCACATCTGTCCCATCGTTCCCATGGGAACATCAAACGAGATGACACCAGGAGAAAACAGGAAGGGTGCCAGAGCATCTCCTCTAGTGTCAAACAGCTGTCTGATCTTTAAAAGCCATATGCTGTTGAACAAGTCTCCTCGCATCACATTTCTCTTTCATCTCGCTTGCTTGCAGGTTTCAGGAATGGGCGCTTCATTTTTTAAAGATGGATTTGTAATCAAACACACAGACGTGCATTTGATATTTATTCTATCATCATACGTCACTGGCACCAGAGGGACAGCTCCATGGGTTTTTCATAGACAGATTTGATTTATTTGACTATTAAAACACTTTAATTGACTTCACTGTGACCATTTATCCTTCACTTCTCCTTGTGAGCACATTGATGAGATCATGACCAACTCCAGTAATTTTATTGGTCAGCTACATCGGTGAGCTCACGCATGACTAATAATGTCACATAAATACTGTGTGCACACTGTAGGAAGTATTTAGAACGATCAACGAGACCAACACTTCTCTGCATCTCCCTGAACATCAACATAACAAGCAACTTAAATTCAGCAGAGTACTATTTTGATAAACATAACATGAAGTGGACATACTGAAAGACCAAACATGTTTAACATTTCCAAGCACACGCTTAGATCGACTCTAGATTCAATAGAAAGACCTCCGCAGATTCAGCAGAAAAGCGTTTTAATTAAGAAAATGAATCAGCGATGATAATGAAACGCTCACAGACGAGGAAGAGATAGACAGAATGAATGAACAGTTAATAAAGTGAGAGGCCGAGCACACCGGGCAGATGCAGAAATAATGAATCGGCAAATCTACATGTAAATAATCATCAGCATCCTGTTTCATCCTCACTGGAGCTGCAAGAGCATGGATGTTCATGAGAAAGGATTCAAATAGATAGACAGAAAGATAGACGCGTAAACACATAGACAGGTAGATAAATAGGTAGACAGGCAAACTTACAGATAGACAGGCAGGTAGACGGACAGACAAACAAACATAAAGATAAGCAGGCAGGCAGACAAAGAAACAAACAGAAAGATAGATAGACAGACAGACAGACAGACAGACATATACGTGTACATATAGACACAGCTAGACAGACATAAAAACACATAGAGAGATAGATACACAGATAGACATACAGACAGGCAGGCAGACAGACAGATAAAGTATGTCAATTTGACCTTGTGTTTTTCATCAGCGCAGTGAGATGAATCTGTGAGAGAGGATGATGAATCCATGCGGTCCGTCTGGTCATGAGGTGATGATGAGCTGGACACAGATGTGTTTCTCTCTTCAGTAATATGCCTGTGAGGTCAGGTGAGAACATCTCTGCCCCATCCCATAAACCTGTGTGATTACATCAGTAAAAAGAAAAAGTATTTGTAAGTCTGTGATTTAGAGTTCATACACTGTATTATTCGCACGTGATCCATACTGCAGTGTTTACCGTAATGATTCTCCTTCAATTCTCAACATCTTCCCCAAAAATGAAAATTCTGTCATCATTTACTCGCCCTCTTGTCATTTCGAACCTGTATGACACTTAAAGGGATAGTTCAACTAAAAATGAAAATGTTGCTCTCAGGTTGGTATTTGGACGAATGTCAGTAACGGAACCGCTCTCATCTCCATTGACTTCCGTTGTATTTATGGTTAATAAAATATGGTTACTACGGTAAATGGGGGATGTGATCTGTTTGCATACAAGAGTCTACTTTTAAACTACTCAAAAGAATAAAAAAACTACTTGTAAGTCGCTTATGATAAAAGCGTTTGCCAAATGAATAAATGTAAATGTAAATGTAAGAGAAAATGATGACAGAATTAAATTTTTGGATGAAATATCCCTTTAACCTTCAGTGCTTGTGTTTAGTATTTGGATATTTTAAGATAAAAGAGATCTGAAACCTGTTCTATAACAATGTGTAACACTGATATGTTGTTAAAATGAAACAAAGATTACAGGTGTAACTGTTTTCAGTGTCTAGATTTTTACTTTTCAAATACAGTATATATCTGCATATTTAATGATATCAGCTCATTTGCATATCAAAATCATGTTTTGTCAGAAAGATTGCAATGCAAAACGAATGTTACAATTAATGCATTTAATTTATTGGTAACATTTCATAACAACAAGTTATTATGTTAAGATAAATAAAAAAATCCTATTACCCTGTAGTGTCTCGCCTTAAAGTGGCAAAAACTTTTATTCAGATACAACTAGGCAAAAAATCCGATGCTAGAAATTCTTCAAACCAGCGATGCATCTGTATAATGTGCTGGTTTCTCTGTTCTCCTGACACCAGAACATTCAAAGCCACCCAGAAGCCAGGGTAGATGTTAGCTGACAATACAGACAATCTTTCTTCCTTTCTATAATACATTTTTTATTCACATACAGTGGAGTCCAAACATCTGACACAAATAATAAAAATACTTTTTACTATTTTAGACGTTTCTAAATGAAAAGAGAAAACTGCATGATACTCAATATTACTGTTATGCAATTCAAAGAAAAAAAGTCAGTATGCATGTGTCTCAGGTCTTGACTTCATAATGCATAGAAATTCAACTGAATTTAACAACGTGAACGCAGTCTGGATGTGTGTTAACATTCCTTCAATACATTCATTTCAGGACAGCGCTGTTCTTTACAACGATTATTCACTAAGTGACACAGCCACTATTAAATAACTAACTCTTATAGGATGTATCTTCTCTCTGGACACAATGGTGCTGAAGACAAACTGCCAAATGAAAACCCACCCTGGCTTTGTCTTATTCTGTTGAAAAATAAACGTAGGCCTACTTTATACAGTATCTAATAAGATCTCTCAGTGGATTGCATGGCTTATTAATTTTCACTAATGATGACACATAAGGTTCTGTTTCTATATCTGATCGAAGTGGATTTATTGAGCTGGATCCGTTCGCACAATGCTTCTGCTATTTTGTGTTTCACAACAATTGAGACAAAACTTAATTCATGAATGACTTCAGATTTTATGGAACGATACGAAAATCCTTTTGACAGCACTCACAGCCAGCGTGTGAGACATCTCACAGAAAGAAATCATTGAGGACGATGTGTAAATGCATTCAATACTGTCAATACTCTCTTCTCATCCCTCACAAGCCCTGTTTTCTTGTTTTGGGGTTTGTTAAAATGAAATCGCTTTTCAGAACAGCCTCCCTTATTGACTGTGACATAGAATAGAAAAATAAAATAACAGCATTTCTTAAATGCAGCAGCAAGTTAAGGGCGAGTGTATATTTTCAACAGACAACAAATTGACGCCTATGGATAGAAGTTGTGTTCCTGAAGAGCGTTACCATGGCGACAGACAACACATCGACATGAAAAATGTCATTAACATCTGACGTCTTTCACGTGGCCAGACGTTTGATCATCTGCATGTCTGATACAGTAAGCCAAGGGCTTTAGTCGTGCTCCTGGGGGGCTACTGTTCTACCAACACTAATAAAACACAGCTGCCTCTGTTTTCTCAACATCTTCATGAGCTTGTTATTGGTCGGTCTTGGGTTGGCGCTGTACTCTACAGGCCAGTGGCCCGGTTGGAGGTAGATTGGACACCCCTGCGCTATCAATCTTACTCTGAACTGCCCGCCATAGACGGGAAGAGAGACCATCTGACAGACAAGAGAAGCAACCAGCCACAGTCTATATACTGGTGTTCGTATAGTATATAGTATTCTACAGTATATCATATACGTAATACTACAGTCTACAACACTACACTATAGTTCAATGCACAACAATACACTACAGTTTACAACAGCTTACTCTATCAAATAGTATGCAACAGCATTTACTTCAGTTTATCAATATACTTAATGTAATACTAATGGACCGACGATATTTATATACTCCAGTATACTGTACTAGTTAGTTTCCTTTTGTAAATACTTAAGCATACTACAGTACTATACTATAATTATTATGCACTAAAGTACCACAGTTTACGAAAGGTAAACCATAATATTATACAGCATATTGCAATTGACTACAGTTTACTATAGTAAATGCTAGTGTATACTACCCTTTTTACCAGCTGTTTCAAAAACGATTCACTTTCATCAGGGATATAACCGAAACTCCCTGAGTTCCTCACAAAACCTTTCAATATAAAGCTTAAAAGAACGTAGGAAAACTTCATTTAGTACTTCAGCCCTCTCTTTCATCTGGAAATTGAATAGACGACTGAATCAGTCTTTAAAAACGAGGTAGATTTATGATTTATTCATGTCTAATTTCTCGCTGCCGCACACCTGCAGTATGGATCTCATGATAGAGATGAGATGTTAGAAACAATGCTACGGGTATTACAGTGTTGAGAACAGAAACGCTTTGATGACTCTCTGAGTCTGACCAGCCAATACATACAGTATACCTTTACACATTAACACTGAAAGTGTCAGATTCATTGAAACAATCGGTGTTAATGTAGGTTTGCATCATGCACATAGAGTAAATGAACCGTCTGCAGTGTTCAGACGCATGAACTGAGTAACACTGTCATCTAGGGGTGACGTACAGTCCTTGGATCATTCTCGTACACATCAGGGTTCTAAACATGTGATTGAACCATTGTGATTCTTGTCTCACTTGTGATTCCTAACTAAACGATGAAAGACATATAAGAGATATGGTAAATTATGTTTGATTTATTCTTTTGGTATGATTTGACAGCAGCACTTAAAAAAACCCGATGATCATGTTCTTCTGAAGAGCAACTTTCAATCTTTAATAGAAATCTGAACATTTGTACAAAGGATATAACACGGTAAATTATTAAAGGGAAAGTTCACCCAAAATTTAAATTCTCTCATAATTTATTCATTTCAAACCTGTTACGATTTTATTGTATCACTAAACACAAAAGAAGATATTTGGAAGAACGTTCGTAACCGAACAGTCCTGGGGCACCATTGACTTTAATAGTAGGGAACGAAACTACTGTGGTGGTCAATAGTGCCCCAGGACGCTTTGGTTTCCTATATTTTTCTAAATATCTTCTGTGTTCAACAGATTTGAAACAACATGAGGGTGAGTAAATGATGAGAGAACTTTCATTTTTGGGTGAACTATCCCTTTAACCTGGGAAGTCTTTATTTAACCATTTAACTTCTTTAACATTTTTCAAAAGCATTGTTTATACATTTACATTTAGTCATTTAGCAGACGCTTTTATCCAAAGCGACTTACAAAGAATTCAGGGAACAATAAGCGATATGTCATAAGGGTCTCTAATGGTATCTAAGGGTGTCGCAATACACCGGTATAGAAAATAAATTGTTATTTTTAACATGTTAATGCTACAGTAGTAGTATCTGTAGTACAGTACAGAAGTATCCAGATGACACTTGAGTATAATAGTTGGCGGTTTCACATCTGTTTAACATTCAATTACAGATCATTGATATTTACATGTGCTAATGTGCTTTAAACAGAACCAATACAAGTCTTTTATGTGAAAGGGAGAGTTTGGACTATAAAGGTCATGAGAGCTAAAAAAGATTGAAAAACGCACAGTGAAACGATCGAATGCCACTCTGAGGCCACAAGCCCTGGAGAGATGAAGGTCAAACTTAAGTCTGCGACCATATCCAAAAGATAATTTATCATGCATGAGATGTATGGAGGCTGCGGACAGACTTCAAGACAGGAGCTGAATTCGAAAGGGCTGAGACTGCCTTCTGCATTGTGGTCGCAGAACTGCAGAAACTTATTGGCACAGCGACGAGGACGTAACATTCTGCGGAGCACGAGATGCACCGGTCAAGCTTTTCCGCTCTTTGAGAATGCTGTTAGCATCTGTGTCCAGTCGAATCAAATAAAAGTGAGCGGGATGGAGGAGGGGCGTGATGGTTGACAGAATGAGACACGGTGGGCGGAGAGGTGGAAACATGAGGCGGCTCCTCACGCGTCTGAAAGACAAGATGATAAATAAACTTTACAATGCTCATGTCAGATGAACGCAGTGTTTACAGACTTCTTGACATCAGCTTTCCAACAGCTTAGTGCACACAGGTCAGCTTATGAAAACTGTTGCAAATGCAAAGCAATCAAATTTGAAGAGGTTTTTAATGAATGTCATGACGTAATACCTGGTTACTCAAATAATAAATAGCTGATGACTCATTTTTATCAATCTGTGTCTCTGACCTGTAAGACAGATACACACACGCTGGCACGCACACAGTCAACCTAAAAAATGATATCTTAAATAAAATGGTTTAGAGAATGAAACAGACCTGAAAGAGATGTTGGTGACAGCATGAGTTCCTGATGGCTGCAGTCTGGCAACTGGTTTCTGTACACAAAAAATAAAAAAGGAGCTTTGGACAATACTAATCAACACAAAAACATTGGGTTTCCATGTTTTATGGGAATTTTTCATATAGGCTACATATTTACTTTTATACTATGCTATCCCATAAACAAAACCTTTACAGAAAATCTTCTTTACACATAAAATACTTTGAAAAAACAAAAGTTTGTTTAGTAAAAAACACAAGGGACCACACACACTAAATAGTGTACGTCATAACTTCTTATGAAATTATAATGCAGGTAATTATAAAAGAATATAGTGTTTTGACATTTTTGACAGAAAACCCTATTGGCTGTTTTCTACACAAAATCCTTTCATTGAATTCTATTAAAATATAGCTTTGATATCGTCCGTATTGTATGTGTAAAGTCATACGATAAAAACTAAAATAAATATTTAGGAAACCAACTACCAGTTGTGCAAAATAATAACACATAGTTTCAATAAAATAATTTCAGTATATGTGAATACTGTGTGTCGAAATCTATCAGATAATCTTTACATCAATAAACACACATCATCGACAGTATTTACACATTATTTTGATGGGTATGACCACTTTGATGCTCCTAGCCTCATAACTAGATCATGTGACTTTAGACTGGTTTCACAGACAGGGTCCCATTAAAGTTAACACTCCATACCCGACAGAGACAGGCCGAGTATTTTGTGCTGCTGTGACACTGAACAGGTTTGTGCCGTCCATCTGCACTGCATTCTGGGACAAAACGCTCCTCTGACCACTGAAGAGACACATCAGCCAACAGAGTCGCCCGCTCGTGTTCACAACATGCAAACACAAGGCGTGTGATGTAATCCAATATAGCGAGTATAGCGGAGAAGAAAAGACAAGAGCAGACCTGGTAGACTATTCTTAATGGAAAATGACTAAATGGACTCTTCACCAAAACTAAAAAGTTCTGTACAATTTATTTCCCTCATGTGGATAAAAGTGTCTGCCAAATGCATCAAATGTGGTTGTAAACACGTGTGACTCTTTCCACTCATCTGTGGAACACAATAGAAGATATTTTGAGAAATGTGTTCATACAATGCAAGTCAATGGAGTTCAATTTCTGTTGAGTATCAACATTCTTCAAAATATCTTCTTTTGTGTTCTGCAAAAGGTTTGGAATGAAATGAGGGTGCGTTAGGAACACTGACAACATGAAGGAAAGCCCACCGCTCACCAGTGCAGTAAGGTGGCAGGTGTAGGACAAAGCTTCCGCTAACAGGAACTCCATCTGGAGCTGAACACCAGCAGTTACCCGTCTGACTGTGACACTGCACCTCAAGTTTAAAGATAAAAGCGATAATTTCATAGCTCAAAGAAACCATTAAAAAATTCTGAATGCATCTTAATCCTTGATTTAAAATAACCCAGACTTCACAACATCACAACACTTTTGCTTACACTCTATTGACTTTGCATTGTGGGACGAACATGGCAAGGATTCAGAGGGAGCAGTGGCCCTCAGAGCTTGAGAGCGAGCCAGCTGACATTTAGACCTCGACACATCTCCTGACGGACACAACGCAAACATGAGCACACAATGATGGGCTTTCTGTTTGATGAAAAGTATTTCCTATGATCGGTCTGGTGGTGCCCAACATGAAAAAAAGCTTACTAGCACAGTCCATGCAATTTATCTCTAAAATATGATCACATTAAATCATATTATAAAATCACAGTCCGTTAATCCACAGAAAAACACAAAAGAAGATATTTTGACATCGAACCCCGTTGACTTCCATTGTATGAACACAAAACCACTGAGACATTTCTCAAAATATCTTGCTTTGTGTTGCACAGATAGGTTTACAAACACTATACTATACTAAAATAATAAAGTTTTGGGTGAAGTGTCACTTAATCTGTGTTGTGTATATTGTCTGCCTTCAGTTTGCTTTCTCCACTCAAAAGCACACAGCGCCTTAAACAGTCGTCCATACTGCCGCAGTTGACTCGATGGTGTCCTCTAGTGCAGTCCAGCACACACGCCTGAGACCACCGGCTCTCAACAGCTGTAATGAGGGAAGGTCTGTTTTGAACATCTGGCTGAATGTGAATGGCCTAGTTTGTCTGAAACTCATGGAGTCTGGCTTGAGAACAACAGTTCACTGTAATGAGAAAGCGGACGGGAAATGGATACATTCACAGCAAAACATCACATATTGCACTGCAGTGAAAAATATAGGAAATATAGTCATGAACTGCAACTAAAACATAATAGTCAAGTCAAGTTTATTCCTTTAGCGCTTTTTATGTTTTCATTGTTACAAAGCAGCTGTACAAGAAAACATATTGACTATAGGCAAAACATATAAGATTAGGTTATGCAAGTCAAATGAATACATGTATAAAACAGGTTTAATCTTATTTTACATTCACTTTTAAATATATAGTGTCAATTGTGAACTCTATTGACTTCCTTTCAACATTTGTGTACACAGTTTTGTATATGCAATAATGTGCATTAAATGAGTTTAAGGCAAACGACGTGATCTGTCATATTATTCTGATCGTGTGCGTTATCTGATTATCAACCTTTTTCTTACAGTAAATTTAACAACAAATGTCGATCTTGTAAATATAACAACCCTTCCTTCACAGTGGGAGAAGGTATTAGTGTTGACGCCGCCATGTCGTGGAGACGCTGCGTGTTTCGCTGTGAAAGAAAATCGACTCTGTTTGCCCTTCCAAAAGATGACGCAACTAAAAACGAGTGGTTGAAGTTTATTTACAACACTGTCCCGGAACAGTACAATCCAAATATTCTACTGTGTGCAGCGCATTTAGCAGCCGACTGCTTCCTGAACCTCGGAGAGTACAAGGCCGGCTGTGCACAAAGGCTATTTTTAAAAAGTAAGGCAATTCCAACCATTAAAACTTTGCAAGGACAGTCTGCAACTTCAGACCCACCGCTTGTAAGTATATGTTCATTGTTAACGAGTTTGCTTCGGACTAACGCGAGTGTGTTTGTAGCGCATGTTGTTTGTGCGCAGCCGGGCGGGGGAGGCGTTTTATTTTATGTTGCTACGCAACCACCGATCAAGTTGCTGCTAGCTGTCATATTAGCAGAAACTTTTAAACGGGTACACGCAGAGGTGCTCGGTCTACTCGCGACAGCCACCACAAATGTCTCCTCCATCATTGCAGTCTCCGGTGTCATGAATAATCTGGCACCATAAATAATCCTAGATTATTATCTAGTTTTGACTAGAAGGGATACATCTACCTCCACTGGGCATGCGCACTTCAATACCGCATAATTTTTGTCACTCTGAAAACAGTTGACAAATATGATGTATTATTGTAAGGTTATGTTTAGGGTTTGTGCAGGTGTTGGAAGTAGCTAATCTAATTTATTGTAATTATATGGCGAGGTTTTGCACCGCTTCCGGCATAGCCGTTTCCCTTCTAGCAACAACCTGTGAATTCTGTCCGCTACGGACCCGTTCTAGTAGGTATTTGTAATGCCTGATCACAAAGTCGTTATCTTAATCATGTGTTGTTGTATCATCCCTTATTACAGAATTTTTCGGTAAATTATATAAAAATGACTCCAACGTTATTGACCCTTTTCATATAGTAAATTCCATTTCTTTAATGAGAACTGTGAGTAATTTCAATCCATTAAAAGTCATTATTAGAAAAAAGTTCAGTGCATTGCTAGCAAGAGACCCGCCCCCACTGGTCTTATTGTCAAAAGCAGAGGGTCTATCAAGAGTTTCCTATATCTTAATAGATTGTACTAAGTCCTCATGCTTAAATAAATAATTATATAATTTTATATGGAAAAAGATATCGCACAAAATAAAAAAGGAAGTTGTCAACATCTGCTTCACAAACAAGAAGCATCCCTTTTGATATTTAGATGTAAAAATTACCATTGTTTTATAAAAGAAAATAACTAAACAGGTTGAACGAGATTTGTTTGATTTCACTAACCATAGCCTCATTTATGTACTATTATATGAAGTATTTAGTGAAAAAGACAATAATCAATCATTTTAACAAGCGATATAATCCCAGCAAACAATTTTTGGTTCCCAGAACGTTCTGGGAACGTTAGCGCGTGGTTCCTAGAACGTTCCCAGAACAGATATTCTAACGTTCCCTGTTGGTTTTCCAGGAAAGTTTTCTTGACGTTAATAGAACGTTCCCTGTAGGTTAGGGGAACGTTCCCCTACCTTTGTACTAACGTTAGGGGAACGTTCCCCTAACGCTTAAGGCGATCAGAGCGTTCCACCCAAAACATGAAGCAAAACACTCTCTACCAATGGAAAACAATGTGTTCTGTCTGATCGTTTTGAAAATCAGAAATTATGTACCCAATGCAACAAATGCTTCTCTTATAATGGTATGCCGTTTTTACACTGGCTGCTCAAGAAAGGCCGAAGCGTGCATTCATAGTCCATCGTGTGACCATTTTCAGGGGTCTCACCTCCTGTGATTTATTATGGTAGCGTTAGCATACACTACTGTGATGCGAGCTTGCTTCTCCACGCATTTTCCGTCTGATGTAGCCTATATGTTTGTTTATGTGTTAGAATCGTAACAACACCGTTATTTGGGTTTTACATACAATCATGCAACTACTTGAACATCTCAGCAGGGCCAGGGTTCACAACAATTATCCACTTCATCTCGAAGCCATGATGTTGGTACTCAGACGGACTTTATTGAAACTATGCCTGCAGCATCTCCAAAGACGCGTTCCATTGGCACACAGCTGTCTTGGGGTACAGTGATGGAACGTGCCGTTTGGAGCAAAGGTATTTCACACGCAGTGATGTTCGTGTTCATGAATTCAACTATATATGCATTACTTAGAGTTGTTTATTATTGTTAAATAGAATGCAACCTTCTAGAAAATCCAGTCAAATTAAGCGTTGCACGGTACACGGTAAATGTTATGTTTTATGTTTAAATTAATTATCATGATAATTTGATTAAAAATACACACTTTTTACTTTCGGCTACAGTTACTTCTTTAGATGTAGGTACTGAAGCTACTCCCAGTTTCCCAGTAATGCCATTTTCTTCAGCGCCCATGAAAGCCGCTTCTTTCACACCGCGCAAAAGGGCTTGTCTTGAGTTGGATGAAGAAAAGGAAGAAACAGATATTTCTGAAAGCATTGCGGAACCACACGATTCCACGAACAACCCAGACAAATCAGTTGTTACAGAGGAGTCAGACTTATGGTCATTTTTTACCTTTTCATTTTTATGTTCATGTATTTTGGCAATTTGTAAACGTGACTTCAAATAACACATTTTCTTGTTTGTCTTTCTTTAGCCAACAGACCGCATACAATGTCTCAAAATACATTGTTTTTGAAAGCTGCCTCCGAGAGTTATTTGACACATGCCCAATTTGCAAAACAAAGTGTAATGTGCACTTGAGACGAATGGGCACCTATGTGTCGTACACTCAGCTTTGCCCAAAGTGCAGTTATTACAGAAAGTGGGAGAGTCAGCCTGTCATTGGAAGTACCCCTGTTGGAAACCTACTGGTGTCTGCAGCTATTTACTTTAGTGGTGCATCCTACTTTAAATTTGAAAAGGTGCCTTCTGATCATATTTCTGTTTCAGTCACGCTGCTATTAAAATGAAGTTTATAATGCTTTTTAAAACATTTTTAGATATGCAACTCCATGCAGCTTCGGATCATCCACTATGATGCATTTAGGAGGCATGCTAGGAACTACCTAGAGCCTGCTATAATACACAAGTGGAACGTGGATCAGAACAATCTTTTCAGGACGCTGCAAGAGAGAAAAGTGGCAGTTGCTGGAGATATGAGGGCTGTTTCACCGGGTAAGTTTATATTAAGACCTAATTATATGTTCATCTCGAGTCTTCTGATTCATATTTCTTTATGTTGAACTGGATTACCAAAATCAGCCAAACATAAATTTAAATAGTACTGGTGGGGGCACGATGTGGGGGATAAAATTCAGTCTTACTTACTTTAGGGCACACAGCAAAGTTCGGCAGCTACACCTTGATGCACCTGGACAGTAATACCGTTCTTGACATGCAGCTTGTTCAGGTAAACTTATTTTATATCTTAAACTTCACATTTTAACCAAGAAGAATTACATGGTAGGTTTACGCCTTTTTCATTTTATTTATACCCAGTGCAACGAGGCAGGTGGGAGCAGCCACATGGAGAAAGAGGGCCTGAAGCGGTGTCTAGACCATCTGGACTCTAAAGGTTTAGCTGTGGAATACATCATAACGGGTCATCATCCACAGATCCAGACGTTTCTTAGAGAGTACAACATCGTACAGTTCTACGATGTGTGGCACTTCGAAAAAGGTGACTACTGTACAGTGTTGTGTAATGAAAAACACTTTTTTCTGTTGTTGTTATGATTATTTGATGATGTTAATCTATGTACCACTCATACACCACATTTATACTTTGTTACAGGTTTGTCTAAAAAGTTGGACAAACTTTCACAAAAAAAGGGGTGCGAGATATTGAAGAAGTGGTTGCCCAGCATCAAGTATCACATATATTGGAGTGCTTTGTCGTCTTCATCTGGTCCAGAGAAGGTGGCAAAATATACTTCCCTGCTCAACCACATCCAAAATGTACACATTCATGAGAACCCTGTATTCCCGAAATGTGCACACGCAGACAAAGTGACTAGAGATCCCCAAAAATGGTTCCAACCAGGTATGCATTAGAATTTTAGATTATTTCATAATGTAAAGAAGTTCCAAAAAAGGTTTGTACTATTACTTTTACAATATATTGTCTCATTTTCTCATTCAAGGGTCAATGCCTCTCTACAAAGTGGAAAAGATCATGAACAATAAGCGAGTCTTGGAGGATGTGGAAAAGATTAGTCACCACCACCAAACTTCTTCACTAGAAGCCTTTCACACTATAATCCTGCGTTTTGCCCCCAAGAATGTTGTTTTTCCTTTCATTGGAATGTTGTGCAGGTATTATACATTATTAAAATAACGTTGTATTGATCTATTTTTCAGATATGAATAATGCATGATTATCTTTGTGCATGCATTGTTTCATTATTGTACTGCAGGATGTACCTTGCAGCAATGCATTACAATGAAAATGGACAGCAGGCAGTAACAACTTCAGCACAAGCAATGTACAAGATGGTTTTCCCCAAGGGTGAAGCCACTGCAAGGCCACTAAAAACAGCCCCTTCGTATGGTATGTTCTATGATGTGTTTTATTGTCATACACTTACAAATACAATCTACATGTTGTAATGCATATGATTGATTGTAACAACAGTAATATATACAAGGATATTTCCTTCTGTACCATATATTTACAGACTATGTAACTGACTTGATGAAGCTCGTCTTTGAGGAGGTGTTTGCAGACCCTGCACCATTTGTGGAGAAGCTGAAACAAATCCCCATTCCTGCACCCCTGTCCTCTCAGTTTGAAACGCCTTCGAAGGAGGAAGTTCACTGGCACCAGCTTACGAAGCTTCAATAGACGAGATATCTGTACCACCAGTAAAGACAGATATTAACATTATAAAAAAGATTTACTCAAAAATGTGTACATATTTACATTTGTATGACTTATTTTTATAAACAAATATTTTGATGAACAACCTTCGTTTTAATTGTATTTCAAATGAATATTGGTGTCAAAAGGAATACTTTATAAAGATAATGACTTATTCCTTTTGCATTTCAATTTCACTTGGCATTTTATTACAGTTTTTACAGTTGCACCTACACAAAAACAGTAAGAGAACACCAGTATGTTTTAAAACTGACATTTTACACCCTGCGCGAGTCACGCTGAAAAAAGTTGATGTATAAGCTTGCTCATCTGCATTTTTCAGGATCAGATTCGGGCTCAAATTGATACAGTAATACCTATGACCTGTTAGTATCAGTATACAATAGCTCACGAAGCTGATGATCCAAATATGGGAAGGGGCGTTACATTGCCGTCACACGCTTGAGGCAGTTGGCTAATCAAAATGCACTGGTTAACTAGCTAATCCGAGTGCACCGCGCTGAGCGCTGAGTTTAGTAAAAAATGAGTGTTTCAGAGAGGTGGGGCAAAGAGGAGCAACAATAATGTACGGTATGTGGACGTAACAAAGTTCCATAAAAGGAAGGAAGGAGGCGGGAACTGGCAAACATTTAACAACTTTAATTAAATAAACAAACAACAAACACGGAAGTTAAAAACTTTAACCAGAAAACCATAGACACAAACGTCACATGTCCGGGCGTGGTCCTCTCTCGTCATACACTCCTGTCGCTCCTCTCTTATGCTTCCTGAGCTCCTCCGTGAGAGATCCCTGCTCGCCACATAATATAACGCGTTTTTGAACCTTCATCCGTGTATCTCACCACACACTGACGTAGATTTGTGAGGGCGTGTTTAAACGAGGTATTTTGGGCAGTTCTGGATGAGCCTCTGCTTCTAGATAGAAAGCATACTTGGTTTTGAGACTTTGATTTTTTGCAATTTTACGTGTTTTATTTATGCACAAACCACCAAAGAAAACATATATAACACACCAAAGAAAAACATGAAATCGTGGCCTATGACCCCTTTAACTTCCAGATGGATGAATTCATCCATATGGACACACATTCACTGCTGTTGTACAACAGGATGCTATTTTTTGCTAATACTCTGTGTAAATGACTAAATGTAACTATATTTTTTCAAGTAGCCGCCTAACATATGACTACTTTGAGGAAGAAGAAAAAGATAGGTTTAAAGTAAAAAAACTTTTTGGCCTGTGTTTTCTTTTCTCATGTGCTGTATTGATGTAAAGAGATGCACAAACACATAATTAAACTATGTAAATACAAAAAACTGTAAAAACCAAAGTCAAATAAACACTCTCCTTATTTTTATCATGTAGGAATTAAACAGTAATGCACCGTAAATGCTTAATATTACGGAAGCACATTGGTAACAACTTGCAAAATGACAATGCATCTATGTCTTTAAATATACATTTAAAATAATATGCAACATTCGGTGGAAAATGAAAAATTCAATAATATAATTTACATTTGTCAGTTCATACACTACTTTTAATATGTAATTTAAATGCACATTATTTTAACGCTCTTTAAGTTGCAAAATTTCATTAAAATGAAAAATGCATTCCCTGGATTGATTACATATATAGGCTATGTTTTTTTTATTATCAACAAAAATAATTCTTTGCAAACATTCGTGTATATAATGAAATTTAACATGTATATAACAAAGATTTGCACATTAGGGGGCTATTGTTAATTTACATGAATATATTAAAGCATTTACAAATTTTCAATGTTTTAATTGCTTTTTGCTTCATAGAAAATCGGAGTGAATCAATATAAAGCTCAGTTTCTTTCCTGATGAAGTTTTAAAAAAAAATTGTCATTAAAATAATAAAATTAATTCTATAAACCTGACTATGCTTGATTCTACCGTTCTCCCAAAGACCAAATAAAATATGTTTCCAAAACAACATAAATTGGTCATCAATGTTTCTTATATAGGCTATGTTTGAGATGTTTATTGTTAGAAAATCTCGCTGAAAATCCTCTGCCTTATTGGGCCCATGCTTCTGCCTTATTCTCGCCATGCTGAACACCTCATGTTGACTCCCTCATACACGTGCAGACGACTTTTCATCATGAACACACTCAGTACTTTGACTTTTGTCTTTACTAAAATCCAAAATTGTTGGATTAGTTTAATTTTATTATGACACGATCGCTTATTGCTCCCTGAATTATTTTGATAAAAGCGTCAGCTACACGACTGAATGTAAATGGCACCCATTTCCACACAAATGAATTGGTTTATCTGAACCTAAACTGGGTGAATTGTACAGACAAGTAAATCTTAAATTCATTAACTTATTTAATATCAGATAAATGCAATTCATTTGTGTTGAGCTACTTAAATTTGAATGATTCAATGCTACACTATTTTTAAAGTAAACATTTTTATTTTGACCACATATTGTATGGTGCAAGCAGGATCGAGCAGCAGAGGGTTTACGGAGTATTTTATCACAGAGTAAAGCTGGATACATGTAATGACGTAGATGTGCTTGACCCCCAACCCAAGTAAAACCTTTACTCTTCACCACTTTTCAATTTTCATTTAGCACCTAATGTTGCACTAATGTTATTTGAAATGTGTATTTAAGGCCATAAATGCATTGCATTTGGAAAATTGCAACCAATATGCTCCATACTATTAATTTTGGTTTAGTTAGCAAAAATGATAGTAGCTACATTTATGCTGAAATTCTTACTGATCGTTTTCTGCACAAAAAAGTTCATGTATTCTAATAAAAATACAATTAACATAACAAAAATATTTCATATATGTATTATAATAACAATATAATTACTAATTTAAAAATGTGAAGTAGACATTAAGCATTAACCTCACTAGATTATACTGATTCCTGAAAATGACAGTCAGTAAGTTTATCATATTTTGCTTTGCCATTTAATGTTAGGGCTACACTTTCAAAACAATCTATTTTACAAATCTATTGCCTTGACTACACATCCATTAAATTTTTTTTTTCAAAACGTTATTTTTTTAACTTTGCTACATCTTTCTTTAACCCAATCATTTGTCAGTTTTGCTCTTAAATCTTAAGCTTTTGCTTAATTCCAAGCAAGCAGGGACACAGACAAATCATTCCAAGTGGTAATATTTTATAAGGAAACTTTATGTGTGCATGTGAAATTCACTTTTCATTTCAAGACAGAAAGCCGATTTAGCAAATTTCCAGTACAGCAGATAAGGTTTGATATTAAAGAGTATAAAAAGAAAAAAAATCTGACTCCAAATGCTTTTATTCAACTTTGCAGACGTTAAGAGCAGACTTTTGGTCCTAGTCATCGGAAACCACCAGTCCAACCTCTCCTTTACCCTTTGTTCTCACTTGCAAAAATTGAACACTTTTGATTGCAAATCACCCCTGCCATTCATTCTCGAGCACGGTTGCTATCTGACATATGATTGCATAGATTTATTGAACAGTAATTTAATTTTAATTAAGACATAATGGAATGATCATTAAGATTTCAGCTCCCCCACTCCCTCTCAACCTCCAGAGCTGTTCACTGGGTCCCTGCCCTTTTCCTGTAGAAAGAGAAAAACGAGCGTACGACAAAAGGAAAAGATAAACGTGTGGGAGAAAGCGTATGCTGCACCTACCAACCACATTGCTTATTTCTGACTAAATAAAAACCTTTTTTCATTCAATAGCCTTGTCGTCATTGACAATAGAAGAGGGATCAGTACAAGGCTATGTGGCTCACATCATCACCGAAGCTCTTACATGGACATTCAGTCATATCGAAGAAACAATTAGAGATGGTTGCCATTATTAGTTACAGGTAAATAAATCCATAAGGGACACGACTGGGTCTAGTATCAATGAGAGGATGCTGTACGGTCGACTGTGTGGGGGAAAATAAATGACACCAGGTATTTTTGTAACTTCATTCCTCAACCCCAAAATAAAACCAAACCAGTTCTGCGCAGGGGTGAAACTGCACATTTTACAAAACCGCCATCCTTATGAAGCCCTATGCAACCGCATGACAGTTCTGTGTACTGGAAAACAAGTATGTACAGCGTGGAATCCCGCTAACTCAAAATGGCTGGAGAGGAGAGAAATAAAAATAGGGGGGAAAAGGTTAGATTTTCGAAGGGTTCCACTGATCCAGCAAAATGGGTTAAGAGGGCATGTCGCAAAAATCTAAATCGAAACACTTTGACTCGTTCTCTCCACTTTCCTACGATACACAGCTTTGCTATCTGCCAAACAACATATCCCAAACCAAACCTTCCTCCCCACCAACCCTAGCTAGAAAACAACCAAAATTAAAACAAAGAAAATAGCATGTTAACTGGGAAAGCTCGTAAGCTCGTGCCCTCCCCGCCAAGGTTAAGAGTGCAGGCATAGACTGCAGCCAATGCCAATTCTTGAAACTCACTTTTAGTCGATTCTAATTCAAAAATATATTTCTTTTATTCAAGTGGCCTAGAGAGAAAACGTTAAGTGTCTTTACATTACTGCTGGTGTGAAAAATATCCTTGGGCACCTTCAATTGTATTATATACATCATTCAAGATAATGGGGGAAAATGAAACGAGTTAAAAGAGCCTGAGCGCCGGCAGCAGTCCAAACCCGCACACCCTCACACTCTGAACCTGCAATAAACGTATCTTATTCCTTCTCGCCTATATATTTCATCTCCATTTCATAAGCTCTCTAAGACTGACATGAGTTACACTGAATCAAAAGGTGTGGCAAGCTTCATCAACAGTTATTAGCTCCTCCCACAATGCCATGGTAACCCCTTTCCCTAAATCAATCCCCCCTCCCCTCAGATGTGCTATTAAGTCCCATTTCCAACACTCTTAAATATCTTCCTCTTCCTCAGGAGCGCTGATCTCTTTAAGGACTAGATGGGTGAGAAAAAGGTGGCATCATCCAGTGTTCTCATCTATTTAGTCTGTGAGAGGATCAGCACAGGAGAGAGAGAGAGAGAAGGAGAGAGCGCTGCTCCGGAGTTCTGGAGTTGGCCCTTAGAGGTCGCTCTCTCCGTACAGGGCGGTGGAGAAGGACATGTAGTCAAGTGCACCCGGGATGCCGTCTGGGCCTGTATACGGTGCCATTCGGGCAATGCAGTATTCCGCCTGGTCTGGAGGAAGCTCGCGCCTCAACTCTTCTGCTGTGATGTAGTTCTGAAAGAGAAGAACGGGTGAATAATAGTTTGACTATTATTGACTAAAGTGTTTCTTTACTTGTATACTGATATAAACATGCTTACCTTGTCTCCAGCTAGGATCTTAAATGAGGCGATGACCTGGTCTGCGGTGTCTGTGTCGGTCGTTTCCCTTGACATGTAGTCGATAAACGCTTGGAAGGTCACTGCGCCGCTGTTGTTGGGGTCAACGATACCCATAATACGAGCAAATTCAGCATCACCCTGAACACCCAAGGTAAGAGGTTAACCCAGATAAACCACAGAGATACTTTTGAGATTTTATTAGTGGACTCACAGTAGACATTGGACTTTATGTAAATGAAAACAGGGTTGTGAAGGATATATAGTCTGTTCAATAAGCTGTGCCACCAAAAGATTCAGATTCAACTTATTTTCGAAAATGCATACTTTCAGAAGTTTAATTGTTGGCTAAACGACTAAAATTGTATTAAACAGGGTTGTACCTCACGAATCAACACGCAATACTGGGCAACAATACTTGTATCAATTTCCGAAATGTTTCCAATCTTCAATGAAAAACAATTTTTTAAAAGAGAAATTTTTGAAGATCAAAATGGAAAAAACATTAAGCTGCAAGCAAAGCCATCTAACATTCTTCATTTAGGATGGATAGTCACTACAGGACGAAAGTGCATTTTTAGATTTTAACTGAAGTTTATGAGGGCACACGATTTGAAAAAAAGAGATTGACTAACATTGATAAACTATTTAGAATAAACGCTGCAATATTTCATGAAAAAATAAGAATTTTGAGGTTTAATTTCACTGATACTTTAACCAATAGGATTAAACATCATATAAAACAATTGCTATTGCTCTAGGATACATTGTTTCGTGATATGTCATGCAACAATATTCCTTTACACTCAACAAAAAAAGCTACTGAACAGACACATATCCATCTGATTTACTCTTATAAAGATCAATTAACACTTTCAAAACAAACTAAGAGAAAAAAGCCAGGACAAAAAACATTTTGAGAAAACATAAGAAAGCAAAAGTGGGGATTTTGGGTAAATTACTCAGCAATAGATAAAAGAGGTAGCAGTACCAGGCTGTTCCCAGTGGAAATAAGCAGCGCGCGGAAATCGTCGCTATCCATTGTGCCTGTGCGCTTCTATAGAACGCAAGGTATAGGATAAGGAGATAGGAAAAGAACAGGTGGACAGCAGAGAAATTGAGGATAAAGAATCCGAGGGAGTTTGAAAGTCAGAATTGTGGGAAGTTATGTCAGGGAAAAGGAAAGTGAAATAAGGAAAGAAAAAGGAAGCATTGAAAACAGTTAAAATCAAACAATAGCCTCAGCTGACCTGCAGAGGGCACCCTTTCTAAAGCAATAGCACAGGTGAGTGAGCAAGCGAGATAGTGAATGATGGAACGAATGAGTGGCAAACACACACAACATGCACACTAACGCCTTTTGTGTGTTCATACCTGCTTGTTGTTTTCTACGTCGTAACCAAGACTGATCAAACAAGCCTTGAACTCCTCAGCTGCCAAGACGCCACTGTGGTCCTGTAGCATGCAATGAATGGCAGTGGACGGACGAATCAAGAGCATGCCGATGAAGACCGGTGGTAGCGAAACACATTGATATGACAGCATGTTTGCGATGGATAACATAAAGAGATGGAGACAAAACATTGACGATGTCAGACAAATGTCACACCGACTGATGGTAAACAAAGGTCTAACACGCCTGACCTAATTTCTTATGAAGTTCAAGCAGAAATATATACTTTAATATTCTGAGAGCGCTACATTTGCTTTTCCTTCTCTTAACTAAACCGGTCTAACGTAAAACGTCTCGCATTAACTCACTTCCACCAGACTATACAGGTGGAACATTTCAGGTCAGAGGTGTTTGACGCTGTGTTTATTTTAAGAGATGTTTTCCTTCCCTTCCCCTTAGTGCCAGAATAAATAAAGAAAATGGAGCGAGGGAGAAGGTATTAAAACAACTCCAACCAAAACTTTAAACTGAGATCTATTTTTATCCTGCATCAATCACGCTGAAATTAAACACAGCCTTGACATGAGCAGCATGCGCTACATCTACCGCGTTAATCTTTACATGATGAACAGCCTCTGGTCTGTCTCGACAGTCTAAAATGACTCCATAACAATATTATAACATTGTGTGTATTAAAGGAAAGGTTAAGCAAAACTTCTTGTTTCACCAAAGAGCTCCAACTCAACAAAAACTCAAGTTTGAAAAGACATCAAACTGAAACTCCGGAAAGGTTTTATTTTTACTCAAATATTCCTTTAATACACTAACGGAAAATTAGTTTAGCGGTCTTAAAGATATGGTTTTGAGTCCCTGACCTTGTCGAAGTGATTGAAGGATGTGCGGTACTCGTGAAGCTGCTCCTGACTGATGCCTTTAGCGTCTCGAGTCAGAATCTGGTTCTCGATCTCGTTGATGGTGCGAGCGATCGTTGTGAGGAGTTGCTCCCAGCCAACACGCAGATGCTAGAGTAAAGTAGATGAAGTAGGTCTTACAAGTGTCATTTTCTCTGTGAAAATATTGCCGTTTCGTGGAGATACATACCTCCATAGTATAAGAGGTGTATTTGTTGTCAAATATAAGTGCTTCCTGAATGAGCTGATGGTCTCCCTCCAGTTGATCAATTTTGGGTTTGTATTCAATTATACTTTGCTCATACTGACTCAGATGGGTTAGCTGATCCTCCAACGTCCCGTTCATCTCAATGGATATCCGGCCGATCTCCTACACAAACACCAAGACACAATACGAATTATCAAGCATTTGATCCTTTTCAAAAACAAAAAAGTTAGAGACTTGAAGAGTAACTATACCTCCATCTTGTTTTGTACCCATGGTCCGATCATGTTGGCCTGGTTGGCAAACTGGCGCCTGAGATGGTCGTTAGACTGCTGGCGAGACAGTTCTTCCTGAAGAGCCTGATCACGCTGTGGTACCAATTTCTGCACCTATGTGAGGATAAAAGAGAGACCAGCACTACATCAATATCTGCAAACTCAACGGAGCTGGAAGGACAGAAGCGCAGGCAGCTATTCTCTAATTCACCATTTTGGCAATCTTACCTTGTCCCACTTGCTGTCAATGCTCTGAGGGGTGATGGTGGTGTAGGGATTGTTTCCAGCCAGTTTGATGCCATTGTACTGAGCTATTTTCTGAACTTCAGCGTGGATGGCCTGGATAGCTTCACGCTCTTTATTCGCCTCTGGAAGAGTGGACTTGAACTGCTCGTGAGCTGTTATCAGTCCCTACAGAAAGAAAAGAGTAAAACAAATTCTGTCAATCCATCAATTCCATTCTTAAAAGAGAGTAACCACAGAACCCAAAGGCCTTTAAAGCAAAGATATTAATATCAACCAGATGCGCCACTGTCGTTACAATGAATGGCTAGGAATGCAACGCTCAATATGGCTGCATTAGCAAAGGAAGTTCCGCCTTCCAGTCAAACGAGCCAATCATCAAAGACTGATGATTCTTTGGGGTGGGGCTCACGTGAGGCGCTTGAAAGCCTGTGTGCAGGCAGAGTACATGAGGCGACATCGCGGAAAAGGTTATAAATGCGCAATTTAAGCTTGGCAAACCCAAGTTATGAGACCGTTCGTGTCATGTTTCATTATTGATCGCTATTATGCCGTTTAATTGTGTTTTTTGCTTGTGATTTTAGAAATATCTGCCTTCCCATTCAAGTAGATAGGACTGTGGACTTCCTATGACATAAATAGCTGCCCAGAGGCGTTGCAAACATGGCTGCCGAGTGGTAAGACTTCCGTTAACATTAAAAAAAAAACTAAACAAAAAAGACATTCACAACCTAGATTACTTCCGGTAAAAAGTGATAGTTTTTAGCGTGAAACTTTCCCTTTCAATCCAAACATTGCTAGTGTTGTACCTGGATCTCCTCTATGTTGTGTACAATGAACATGTCTTGAAGATCCTCCATGGCTCCTTCCATCCAGTTGTTGAATGGCGCTGCTCTCTTGGCGTACTCCAGATAGAGTTCATCGATGGACTCCAGCTGTTTCTCCGTCCTCTGCACACAACATATACACACGCAGAGTGATGAAGAGTACACTGTCAGAAAGAATCTCTTCTAGAAAGCGAACGTACCTCAAGAGACTCTCTACGGTTCTGTGTGAGAGAACCCAGAGCATCCCACTGCTCACAGATATTCTGACAGCGTGCATTAACACTTGGAGAGTCATAATAGTCCAGCTCACTAGAACATAAGCATAAGCCTGTTACTCATTTTCAATATCGTGAAGCATACATTTTCTTAAATTTTATCCCTTAAATTCTGTTCATTAGCTCTCATTTGCTGGCTTCGTTTTTGCTATGTTCTCACTTGAGCTCCTGTGCGATGGCGGCAATCTGCTCCACTCGGTCCTGGTGAGCGGCGAGGTCACTCTCGAACGCCTCGTGCTTCTTCAGAAGAGCTTTGATCTCAGATAGAGTTGCAGTCTCATAATCCTTCTGTGTTAGCATGGTCTCTTTACCTACAAACAATCACAGAAATATAAGTAATCAGATGACTGAACGATGAACACTTCTTCACTCCAAACAGAAGTAAGTGAAAGTGTGGTTTCTGCAAGCATACCATCTGTCCAGCTCTCGTGGATGGCTGCTTTCTGACGGAACTTTTCTGCGAGATGGTCAAGCCTCTCCAAACGACGGATTTCATTCAGTAGCCACTCTTCATATCCTTTCTCTGCGCCTTCCAGTTTATGCCATGACCCATTAATGTCCTAGAAAAAAAAACAGAATCTTATCTGGCAAATGTTTTACTTTAACAGGCAAAGTCAGATAAGCGGGTTAAGAGTAAACATTACAGGGTGCGTTGTCAACCGTTTCTTACCGACACCATGCGGCCTTCAGATGGCATAAAGGCAGGTCGGTTGCTCAGACGAAGTTTGGTCTGCAATGTGTTGAAGTTGATCTCTAGCTGACACTTCTCCTGAACTTTGGGTGGTTTGTGAACGCGCCGATAGTCACGGAAATCTTCCAGTTTCTGCTGCATTTCTGTCATGGTCTTTTCCGGGGCACGGTTTTCCAACCATGGAATTGTCCTGCGTATCCACTCCAACAACTAAAGAAAATGAACGATGGGTAGAATGAGAAACTGAAATGCAAACCAACTACAGGATCTTAACCAGCGCAAACGAACACACTTACGTCACTAGCCAGCTTCTCATAGTCTTCCATCAGGTGCTCGTTCTCTTGGTTGACCGCCAACACCTTGCAGATACGATTGGCTGCTGTCTCAGCCTATCACAGAAGAACATCAGAGTTATTAACCCGAGTAAAATTTGAAATGGGTATAAAGAAAACATCAAACCGCATACAGTGTACTACAAAAGTATATAGTGTATATACTGTATGTCGCATGATACGGTATACACAGTATACTTCAATAAGTAATCCGTTTTTAGTTGCCTCTTGAAAAAACTAAAGGATTATTACGATTTTGGTTTAGTCAATGGGTTAAGCACACCGAAACAAAACAAAAAGTGTTGTCGGTTAATATTGTGCTACAAAACGTTCACATGCGTTCACAATAGCCAAATAAAACGAAGAACCATCTTAACATTAACATTAAACGTTGCTAACTCTTATGCTATTTGACGTTCCATGCAAACCCCAAACTTGGTTAGTTCTGAAAACGTGTAATCTAACTGCAAAATACACATGCCATTTTCAAAATCAAATCTGCATTCTCAGTTTCTATACCACTGCTGGAGGATCTCACCAGGGTTCTTTACAGCATTAACTAACGCTGAAAGAGAAAGTGTTCATATTGCTCACGTAAAATGCTTATGCACGTTAAAACAAACAGCAAGAATAAAATGGCTGAATTTTCCTTTTGTTTGCTTAATGAATTTGGCTGCAATTGAGTCGATGTAAACAAAATGTTAAACTACGCAAAATGTTTCTCTTGACATTGGAATAACATATATTATAGTATATCCATGTGTAAAGACAGACCTAACAGTAACCCCGTTGTTTTTAATAGAAGTCATATTTGTAAACTGCATTATATTTTCCTATTTACACTCAATGTTGGTCAGTTCCATTCGGTTGTGTGACCTCACAAATGTGCATCAATGAGTGCAAATACGAAACGCTAAACTTTTTATCTCAACAGCATTTAAAGAAGGTTGTGATAGACTGGTAAACGCAAATAAGCATGTTTAACCAGAAAGAAAAACGGTGTATGTGAAGAAGATGTGCAGGCAGTGGGTTCAGGAACAGTGAAGTCCAAAGCTGTAATGACCGGCCAGTGGCCTCCACTCGTAAGCTGCTTTCACGCCTGGTTTGTTTTCATTTGGTTCTGGTATGGTCACAAAAGATTATAGATTTACATCACAACCTTTAGTTTTTGGTGCAAGTAGTTATATGTGCTCAGAGCCCATATTCATAAAACATCTCGAGGCTTGAAGTAGCCTTGCTGATTTAGGAGATTTCAGACCATTTTAGGAGGAGAGTATTTCATAGTGCTAAACTAGCTACTAAACCTGTGAGACATTTGCAGTAGTGAAGAGGACTCTTAACTAACTAAGACCAACTCAAACCAATCCTAAAATGGCCGTAACACAGGCAGTCTGCCTTAAAACGTAAACATTTTAGAAAGATTACATGACAATGAGCTCAACCATGAAGACTATGTGCTAACTGTTTATGAGATGAGCAAAATGCTTACAGTTAGCTGAATCAGTCCTTTATATATATGAACATAGTATAGTTTATTTGCAAAAGATAACTAGCTGTATATTTATAATCTAAATTTGAATATGGGAACAATTCTATTTAAAAACATTTTATCTGAATGTTTTATACTTAATAAATTCTATAATATTCCTATGAATAAATGACTGACACTGAGGTCATAGTCAGTAAGCTTGCTGACATCATCCATAGCAACGAGGTCAACCCCGCTCCTTAGAAAAAGTTGCTCTCAGCAGCATTGCGAATAGGCTTTAAGAGCGGTTTAGGAGAGCTTTTAGTGGTAAGATAAAACGTTTTGTGAATACGGGCCCAGATGTCTAAAACTTAATCTATAACATATCGTGCCTTTGAATCAAAGTGATCATGGGAACAAGTGGACGTTGAAGTTACATTTCACGACCAACAGGTTTGGAACACGCCTTTAAACACAGTCACATGCCACTTTAACCCAGATATAAAACATAATAAAGAGATTAAGTTGGTTTTATGACTGATTTTCAATGCATCTAATATCCCTCAAAATGGCCTTGAACAAACCAGGTCTGAAAGCACCTTAAAGAGATACGGGGGAAACATCAGGGGTCAAAGGTTTCTCACCTTCTGAGCACCTGAGAAGGCGTGATAGAAACAGGAGACGTAGGTCATAATAGCCTTCTCATCCGGCCGCAGAGTGCCCACGATATCTATAGCAAAGCCAGCAGAAAGAGAGAGAGAGACAGCAGTGAAGCGAAGCGACCCAAAGCCTGCGAGTTCCCATTGAGTGAGCAAGTGGGTGACTGGGGGTCAGTCGATTATGCAGAGACAATTTATGGGCTCCCCACTGAAAGGAAAACGGGGTTCGGAGTCCGGCGTTATAACCATGGCAACCCGCGTAGTGAGAGAGCAAATCCGCTGTTGAGAGAAAGAGTCTGTTGTAGGCCAGAGGAGGGCGAGTCGAGACACGCACGCTAAACGCTGCATGCCTGAAAGTGTGTATTCGACCAGCGTCCCCCTTTGGGTTATTCCAGTACGGGTGGAAAAAGCCATGCTAAAGAGGCGCTGGGCTCACAGAGGTCAAGGGTTAGGGGTCATGGGAGGGGGGTAGGGTACCTTCTGGGCTCCAGAAAATGCATGGTAGAAACTGGACACATAGGTCATTATGGCTTTCTCATCTGGACGTGCAGTGCCCACTATGTCTGCAGGGAAACAAGAGTTATACACACCCGCACATACAACTGGACATAACTGCACGTACACAACGGACATGCATACACAACAGCTGTTACACACTCAAAAACACACATACGTGACATGGAAAGGACGACAGTGGCTTCATTTCAATTCACAAACGTATGTAACTTTTTTCAGGTTATACAAAAAGCAGCATACAGAAAACTGCATTTCGCTTTAATATAATTTACATCCAAGACATAAGATGTAAGCATAAGGGCGAGCGGCCTTTACAAGTTGCAGCATCAACGAGATGGAATAGTCTTCCTACTCATATTAGACTTGCCCCAACGCCAAACTGTTTTAAAAGGTGGCTGAACGCTTATCTTCTCTTTATAGGCTACGAGACCGAAGGGTGTCGAGTTGTGTCATTGTATTGATTGTTGTTTTATTGTCTTAATATCTGAACAACTTCTTGTACCTACAGCACTTTGGTGCAAAGTCTTGTTGTTTTAAAAGTGCTTTATAAATAAAAACGAAACAGACCAAACAAATCAATTGCTTTTGCATTTATGCATTAAATTACCTTAAAATGAACATGTGTATTATTTTATTATATAGTATTATTATAAACTATTATTTTTGTTCAGTGCGTTCAAATGGTCCTGAAATGATGCGTCATCTATAAAGTCGACACTAACTTCATAGTTGCGAACTGAATTAAAACATACTAACATTTCTTTAAAGTACTGGGGTTAAATGGATATTTCTGTCATCATTTACTCACCTCTGTTTGTTTTTACTCAAATTATATTCATCTGAACAGTTTCTCGGTGTTCATCAGAACAAATACATTTATACAGATTTCGAATGCGAGTTAATGACTATTTGGGTGAAGTTTGGGTGAATGCTATGTGCAGAATAAATACACATGCACGTATATATAAAGCACCAAAAAAGCTTTGGTGCAACAGGGTGAATCCTGGAGACATCATGCTCGAGGGAGTAACGACATAATGCTCAGGGGGGGTTTCCATGGTGACACGCTGTTTGTGGAAGACATTAGGTGTGGGAGTTTTGCAATGTCTGTGTGTCTCACACCAGGAACAACTCCTGGAAATACAGGGCATGTACTGACAAGCACAAACACACTATTACACACAAACTCATTCACTCTCTCACACCTACACATACACACCTGCACACACAACACTCACGTGCAGGCACACATTACGTATAATATAAAAACATACTTGCAGACACACACGCACACTAAAGAACAGAACAGGTTTTACCCTCTGCATCCAACATTTTAGGGATATCGAGGTATCGCTCTGCCACTTCAAAAGCATTGTTCAGATTGGTCACTGGGTCATCCTATTAACACACAGGAAATCAATTATACATATCTGTAGTAAACGACACAGAATCGTTGTCTGCCTCTTTAAAGAAACATCATGGGACTTCCACAGAAGACTATTTTCCCCTTTTATTTTAAGCATAAAGTAAACTATTTATATTCTATTACGCTATACAAATTTCTACAAAGACTGTTGTTCGAAAATCCATGCCCATTGCATTTTGTAAACATCTTAGCATTTGGTCTTTTTCATGATAAACTCACCTTTCTCAGTTTGTCATAATCAATGAGCTCTGGTCTGTGTCTATGGATCAGAGCATTGAAGGCAAGACCATCCTTCCAGCTGTACAGAGAGAAAGACACACAGTCAAATACACAGATACATATTTTTCACATTTGTCCAGCAGAGGGCAACAGTAATGCGTTTCTGAACTGATGTGATCGTTGGACTCTACCATTGTTTGCCAAACTTTGTTTATTTTAAAAGGAACTGTTTTATGCCGTGCAGGTAACTGTAAATGTAGTTCGAACGCAAGATTGATTTTAGTTTCAATCGCTCTTTAGCTTGTTCATTTGCTTATTCAAATAAAGCAATGTCCATAACAAGGATTTATGCAAACACTGCTTTAACACTCCCTGGATGTGAGAATCTATGAATGAGCCTCAGACAAATAAAAAGTGTCAAGAGTGGATCTGGTTCACACCTGATATGGAAGTTCTGAACGTTCACGTTCTTGTAAGGAGCAGTCTTTCTCTGACACCAGAGCAACAACCCTTCTTTAGCCGAGGTTTCTGTGGAGTGAAGAAAATTCATTTACAGACCATTACAACTTAGTTTTTTGTTCTCCAAAGCACAACATTTCTTTACACTGTGCAAAATTCTTCAGAACATTTCTTGAGGCCAAAAATTATACCCTCCACTGAGATGTCCTGGATGGCAAAGCGGAGGATGATGGTCCAAATCATCCCCAGAGTCATCTTGGCGTTTCCGTCCACAATTTCTGCAAATGCGCACATAGACCAAAAAAACGTCAATGAAAAGGAACAGCCTCTTTTTATAAGACAGCTTTCGAAAAGGACAATTTGTTTGCCACTTTGATGCTGTCGTGGCTAGTTCTGGCTGTTTATGAGAACCGACACATAGCATGACACTGTCTTTACCGCATAAAGCTTGCTATAGATGAAATGGATAGAAGTCAGATGAACCACTTCACCATGGCTTCCCAAACCTTACTTAAAGCATAAAAGTATTCTGCATTATAAAAGTGGTTTTAATGTATCAATTATTCCTTTTAATGCACCTTGTAATGGTAATGTCTCATAAATAATTGTAACTACAGTTAATACATTATAACACTTAAATTTGGTCATAAATCTTTACAACAACATTGAATGTTTTATAACACACATTGTGAACAATTATAATGCATCATAAACTTCAATAACTCTTTATAAAGAATTATATATAAAGGCTTTTAAGTAAAGTGTTACCGGCAAGCATTACTAACGTTGAGATTTTCAAGCTTTCAGTATAAAACGTCCATATAAAGTGGTTCCGGCTAGATTAAATGCAGAAGTTTAGAGGTTTGTGCCTTGTAATTACTCAAACGGTATTCAGAAATACAGCCTCAGTCTCTCAGCCACTGCATCAATATGGAGGAGGATCAGAAAGGTCACAATTTCCCGAACGCACACGCACTCAAACATGCACGTGTCTTTATATCTGCCGTGGGATTTTCGCTTGGCAGGAAAGGCAGCGAAGCGTCTGTCAATAAATGACCTTTGGATTTCTGGTCACCATTGTATACACACAAACACGTTGAAAGGATTTCATCGGAGGAACGCATTTCTACCTTCTGCACCAATCGACACCAGTTTGACTCCTTTGCTGGCGATGAAGTCCAGCGCTTTGTTGACATTGTTGATCTTGTGCACTCTCATCTTTCCTCTTTCAGGTTTTGGTAATCTCTCCCCTACACAAACACACACAAGGAATTAGTTGTCAAACTCCCCGATGACACATTTTCCATCAGCATTCTAAAGAACCTGGTCACATTTTTCTCTGATAAACATCTTTCTTCTCTCAAACACAAATCAAGATATGTTGAGAAATTAAGGTCATGTTGTTTGGTTATCAACACTCCTCAAAATAACCCTAGTTGTGTTGTGCAGAAGAAAAAAAGTCATGACATGTGGGTGAGGGTTGAATGATAAAAGAATTTTCTCTTCGGAGATAAAAAAAAACTTAAGAATAGAGGTATAAAACCTACGTGTGAGCAACAGTCGGTCACACTATGGGATGTAGTGGTGAATGAATGAATGAAGGTCCACACAGATGAATCTGATTCCAATCTATTCCATAAGAATGTGTCAGGTGAAACGGCTGAAGCTCACTGACCTGAGATGACCTCTAGGAGCAGCATTAGTTTGAGTCCATCTCTGAAATCCTCCTCGATGTTGTCGATTTGCGTTCCTGACTTCCGCAGGTGAGAGTTGCACCAAGCCGTGAAAGTCTAGAACAAACAGGAAGTTACGTCAGAGGAAGCGAGGCCATACAGTCAGGCAAACAGGAAATGGGTTTGCATTCTGCTACACGCTGGAATGTTCAAGATGTTTTCGCAGGAAAAATTTATGTGGGCATTTCTATTTCACCATCTATTCCCAAAGATTGACAATGAGAAATCTGCGTATCACTGTGCTATAATACAATCTAGAGGAGTGAGCAGCTGTTAAACTCAAAACACCTCAACGTGAACAAGTGTTAAACACGGAGACCAGCATCACATCATACTAGGAAAAGGGTTTGTGGGCCTGCCGCTTCCCTCGCTCGCTCTAATACAAAGATTCCATTGAGTTTAGTGGATAATGAGCCCCTTCACCACAACATCCCCCTCGTACGACATCCACCTACCAGGGACAGGACTGCCAGAAAAACAATTCAGGCCTTCAAACTCACGCAAGCCAGTCAGGATCTGGACGGGCAAAATCCACACTGTAAACAAATGCCATTTGACAGGGTCTGAAAATACCTCTGCTCAAACAGGGGCCTCTGTGTGTGCACGTCTATACGTGCGTGTAGGGAAAGCCTAGTGGGACATCTGTGATTAGTTGGGTGTGGGTGACATCATGTCATCACTCCACGTTGCATGAATTACAGAGAAAGACCCACTTTCCCAAAACATGCGCTCTTGTGGCCGAATTCATACTATATACAACTATACGTTTGTCCAACACACTAAATGCAACACACCCCTAACACAGTGAGAAATGTGCATGATAACTGCTATTGTCATGCTCTACCTGTGTGCGCTTAAATGCAGTCAAGTCCACCATTGAAAATATATTAAAGATTGTGCAGTCTTATTAATCTTATTACCACTTACTAATTACAAAAAAGTAAAACATAGATTTAAAATGTACGCAAATGCTATAAATTAATAAAAGAACAAAAATAAATGATCAGATCCTTGCAAAACGAAATGCAGTACAACATACATGTTTTAACACAATTATTTTGCTTGTCGGAAGACAAAATTTACATTTAAAATCAATTAATTGCATTTCCCTAAATATATTTACTGTTAATAAATCGTTTTTTATTAATGAGATTTTCAACATTGGTCAACGGTCATGGAAATAATCATTTGGTGCCTTGTGTCAGTACCAAAGTGTACCGTCGATGGATAAGAGTAGGGCTGCAACAACGAATCGATAAAATCGATAAAAATCGATTATTAAAAATGTTGGCAACGAATTTCATTATCGATTCGTTGTATCGCGCGACTATAAAGCGCGCCACATGTTTGAGTGGCGTGAGCGTGGCGTTTCTGTTGCGTGTCAGCTCTGTGGCGGCTGCGTCGTGTTTTCTGTATCTTTGCACACCAGCACCGTGCCTGACGCGGCGCTGGCGCGCTGCTGCTGCTATAGGTGACATAGAGGGAGGCCGCCGACAGACAAGGGTCTTGTATTCACGACATGTTTAAACTTTTTTCACATAACCTACACCTTCCAAAATCCGAAAAATGAGTAAGTAGGCTGTCTGTTTATTTAAATAACATTTCCAAATGTTTTGTAGCTTTATTACCTGATGTTGGACCGTCACTCAGATGACACACTAGACTACGTTGTTATTGTAGTGTGTCATATTTTTTTCCATTTTTAATCACATTGTTAAGAGCATAAAAAACTAAAATAATTCAGTCACCAATACATTTTGGGGTTTAATACGAACCACAATTCGTATTAAGATGATTCTCAGATATGTTATTAAAGATGTAACGTAATCAATTGATGCACGAGTTTACTTTATGCAATATGTGTTTAAGATGGACATAAATTAATATTCCCATTCAATGCAATGTATCTTTTCATTGGATATAGCCTAAGCATTTTCTTGGAGGAAGATTTTATGGAAAAAAGTAGTTAATTGGAGTATTCATTTGCAACATTTTAGTAATAATATCTCATACTTAATAGGAATATTAATGTATAATTTATTTCAATATTCACTTGTTGTTTCTCCAAAAATGCATTATAAACATGATTTAAGTCCTGATGTTTTCTACAGTGGACATGTAAACCCCGTAACGTGTAGATGTTGGTTTAATGAAATTCAATTTGAAAATACGTTCAAATAAATGATGATTAACTGGCATTCATTAATATGTATTCGTGTACAAAATTACATATAAACATCTTTTCCTATTCTATTTTGCCTGGAAACGCTTCCAACACGCTTGCGTGTCTCGTGAAAAATAGGCGTCGATTCAATTCCTAGCATGCACGCGTTTTCCGTGCGGCTCGTCTCACGCAGGCAGTGTGCAAGCTCTAACCTGTTAACATGGGAGCCGATTTAAAAACGGTCACGCCAGGCTTCTGAGACGCTCACGCCACGCATCTAGTGTGTCACAGGACTAAAAAAAGTTGATCGCGCCGCGCAGCATAGCGGAGAAAAAATAAATTAAAAAAGCAGAGCGGAGGTAGAGGAAAGACCATCAGAGAGACCCGAAAAAATTCCAGAAAAAAACAGCAAACCATGAGAGGCTTCTTGATGGGAAATGCATCATGTAAACCACAGCCAGCTGTAATAATAATATAATAAGTAATAATAAAGCTTTTGAAATATGTTTTGCAATGTCAGTTCTATTTTTCAATAAAGGGTTGAAAATGAATGCTTTTAAAAATTTGTATCCGATTCATCGATTAATCGAACAAATAATCGACAGATTAATCGATTATTAAAATAATCGTTAGTTGCAGCTCTAGATAAGAGCCAAATTATCACCCTAAAAATGTTCATTGGCATTGACCAATAAAACTGGTTGTTTGCCAACTAATTCCAACAGCTGTAAAATGATTGGAAAACTTTGACGTTTGATCGGTGAGTGTGATCAGATTACGTCACAGAGTTTCTTAAATGAAATAAAAGTTAGAAGGAACTGCCACTCCCTGCACAAGAACTACATCCTCCACAAACACACTTCCCTGAAGCACATGTGTGAATTAAGCAGGCATGGTGGGTATGGGTGTGGTGCCACCGACAGGTATGAAGTCAACGCATAGAATGCGAATTCACAACTACTCGGCCAGCTCAGCATGCATGACAGATCATTTCATTCAGGCCCAACGACATTTTACTACCATAAAACACTTCTTTCTGTTAAGCAGACTTCTGTTGTTTTTAATACAAGCCCTACAACATAGGGGAAGCTCTGGAGAAAAAAAGAAACAACCCAAAACCTTACCAGGGGTCTCTTTTGTGAAGCATTTCCGAATAAGCGCTTCGTAAAATCACCCTTTAGTAAACTCTGAACGCACCACTGCGTACAAAGGGTTTACATTTTTTTATAAAATCGCTTACACCTTTCACAAAGTTTGTTCCTCGACCAATATTTCAAATCTGAGCAGTCAGCCCTGACATAACTGAAGCAACATAAAATCAAAAGAACAGTTAGATTAAGATGAAGACAGGACAGGAAAAGAGAGAGGAGGAGGCTACGGGGAGTGTTGTCTTTGACTTCCATGCTCTACAGGAGTTGCTCTGGTGGATGCCATGTTTATTTGTTGACTTATTTATAGTATTTCCTCTCTTTGTGAGACTCCCAGCAGTGTCCGATGGGGTCGGGTTTCTTTCCAGACTGCGGGAACTTCAACCCTTAAAGGATAAGATGGACTCATTTCAAACCACAAAAATGCGACAAAGCGAGCGAACAGAAGCTAATAAAGATACAGATAAACACACGAACAGATGAAAGAATGTTAGACAGGAGTGCCTGACCCAGGTTGAGTCTGTGCAGGAATTGAAGACATCCCAATAATGCACAAGAGAGATTTTAAGAATGCTAGACATGCATATCATATTCAGAGAAAGGCTGTAAGAACAAGCGTGTTGGTATTAGAGACTGAGAATGAAAACACTAGCGGTCATGTCAGAAGTGAAGAGACATCAACAATGTAAAGCATTTGCCCAACGACCATATGCTATAAAATCATAGTTTTGTGTTTCAGATTTGACTTAATACATCTATAGTCTGAAGTTGACCTCACTGACAAGCCGGCCATCATGATCCCTCCCAAGTGATAAACATGTTTTTCCGCATGTACATCTGTTCTTGGTAGAGGAAGTTCCTAACTATCCGATAATCAGACTATCAAGATGAAGTCACACCTTTAAGTGTACTCACCCTCTTGGCATTTCAAACCATTATGACTTTCCGCATAACGCAAAAGAAGATATTTGTATAGAAGAAAGTGTACTGAACAGCCCTGGCCCCCATTCACTTCTATTGTATGGACACAAAACCAATGCAAGTTAATGGGCACCAGTTAACAACATCCTTCAAAATATCTTCTTTTGTGTTCTGTAGAAGCAAGAAAGACGTAAAGGTTTGAAATGACAAAGTAACAGACAGATTTTCTTCACTTTAAATGTATCGTGTGTGGTTTTATTACAGGATGTGACACAGGAAACGTTTCTTTAGCCAGTACACATTAATGAAAATCTGTCTAGTGTCAGCGATTAAAACGTGAGCTGACCTTTGAGCCACAAAAAAGAAACCGAACAAAACAAACAACTTCACAAGAGATCATTCCCGAGATTATTGTCCGAGTCATGGAACGGGCTCCAGGTGTAATGACATCATAACTACACCCTTCACACCGGGATGAAAGGAGGGTCCTCTCTCTCTCTCAGAAAAAAATCTGACATCTTAAAGGAAATGCCTTGTCAGCCACAGAAGGATTTAAGAATATAGATGGATTCAACAACACCATCAGGACCAGGAACAACATCCCAACCCCTAAACGTGACTGATCCAAAGTAGAGATCCTCATTGAGATGTGTTTGACAACACAAACAACATGCACAACGAAACAATGCAATTATATTAACAAGCTGTACAGGCAGCAAGGCCGCTTGAGTCTTCCTGCAAGCTGGTGAAGGTCTTTCCCGTTTCACAGACCTGACGGTTATCTGGCAGCCGCTATGCCCAGCCATTTCCCTAAGTGATTCCCTCAGCGAAGTCTTTTTTTAGCACAGTACTTGTTTTGCACGTTGCCTGCTTAGTGGCACTTCACCAGTGCTGACTCACGTTTGGAGCGGGACTTTCTCAGGCCTGCTTTCACAGAGGAAAGTGAGTCGGATTAAACAGATGCCTCATGGGGACACTGGATATCCAGTCTGCCAATTTGGTCATCCGACACAGTCACTGCTCTGGTCACCAACCCACCTGAAGTTAAAGACTGAATATCAGACCCATTTAGAATGTCTCCTGCTGTAAAGTACCTGTGCACTGGGTGGGTTTGACAGGATGCTCAGAAATGTGGACTAAATTAATAAAGTGGTTTCCCTTATTAGGTTCACAAAGAACGTCAGGGAAGTAAAAAGGCCATCAAGCCATGGCTAAGAATAAAACAGCAGAACTGATGAAACCGCAAGGGCAGTTTCTATATGTCAAGAAACCCACAGTCAAGAACTCAGAAACTAAATAAAACTTCAGTTCTAGAACTGCAAGATATTTTGACCTGGCCTACATTCTCTGACACTGGCTCAAAGGGCAAGCGCAACCAACCCAGCATGTCAGCATACCACAGATCAGATCTGTTCTCTCTGGATGGATCCGATTACTTGTTTGGTGACAGGAAAAGCCATTGTGTCGCTTTCAGGGATTCGCCGCCCTCAAATGTGGTTCAGTCATAATAAATGGATGTTATTTTCAACTCCCTTAACTATAAAGTCATTTAAAACTTTACGTGTAAAACAAAAGAAACCTGTCTGTGAAAATCTGTAACTTCTCAATATGGACTCTCAAAAGCTGCGGATCGATTTTTTTCAAAAATGTGAATGTTATTGCACGTACAATCCTCTAGATGTCACTTTTCCTTTTACAACGGGTGGATGTTACAACAGTGAACATTTCGTTCATTTATTGCTTAATTAACATGTCGGATGCAGGTGTGTCTTCGAATTTAACATCACATTCACATAAAAGGCAAAGGTTCATAAAGTTGCAGCCCCTCTTTAAAGCTAATTTTGTGAAATTTCGTTTTTTATACTGTATCTTAAAAGTAAAATAACCATTTCAATATACCCAAGTGTGTATAAAGTTTTATATACCGATTTCATTTTATAATTCATCGTTGTGATGTGATATTAACTGATCTTGTTTTTAGAAATATCTCTAGGATTTGTATTAAATCTATATAATCATCGACTCGAATCGAGAAATCGAATAGAGAGCTTGCGAATTGGAACATCAGAATCGATACCCAGCCCGAGTATCAAGAAACGATAAAAACAATAATATTTTTGCCACGTTTTCTGTGAATTGATCTTTTATAACCGGGAACTGTGCTAAAGAAATACAATACAATGTTTTTGGTTAACCCTCCTAACCAGTAAAAGTGCACATCACCGGAGAACACGGGACACTGAGCTCTGTGGATATTCATTCCACACATTCCCCAGCGAAAAGAGAGAGACAGAAGCCCTCTGAACTCCCCCTCAACACACAGAGCGAGAGAGAGACAGAAAGACAGACAGAGAGACAGACAGAGAGAGATAGACTGTCCAGCTCTTCACAGCGCACTTGAGGATGGAATGCGTCTTTTCAGCACTTGCACAAACATTCATTCTCTGCCCCTCTCTGGGCTAATATTTACTGTGAAGGGCACTAACAGTGTCCCCCCCAGCATGGACGGTTCTGGGGTCCATTTACATTGCACATCACACCGGTCAATGAAGTTACACTAGATTTTTACATTTAAACAAAACAAACAAATCATTCATCGTTCACCAGACAAAACACAATGTCTAAACTTTATCAACTAACAGCATAGCCACATGAATAAAGGTGTCAATGAGAGCCGGAACACAAACAATGTGGTGCGACCAGTTATGCGTCAATATTTTAAACACCGGTATAAGCAACAGCACCAACACTTGTCAATGCAAACACCACTAGTGAAGGTGCTTGTAAAAAATGACAATAATGTGGTATGCACCATACAAAGCGAGAGAGATAGAATCAGAGAGAATGACGCCCAACAGGTCAGTCCAGTCAGCCCTGTCTCCTGGTATTGTCACTTATAACCGCCTCTTCCTGCGTCTCTTGTAATGTTCACTTTCCCTTATAAGGCAACACACGCTCAGTTTTGCGTGACGCAACAGTCCGCACTTGCCCCCCCCTTTCCCCCAACAATGCATACAAAAGAAACACACACAGTTGCACCTGATCAAAGACGCCACACCTTTTCCTGCTCTGTAGTCCCGACTGACACCCAAAACGTGTCTCAAAAAGGAAACGTCTAATATTGAAAAGTATGCATGCTCATTTATGTTTGTTTGTCCTTCAGTTGCAGGAATGCGAAATATGAGGCTGGCTGCCCCCCCACAGCAGGGACGCTTCCAATGAGGCAGCATAAAAAAAGAAAGAACACAGGCGCCGGGGTTAAAACTGCTGCGTCTGTGCTGTTCACAAAATTCAACCCCACTTCCTGTTCCTGTGAGAGCACATCAGCTGCGGCCTGTTCAGGACAAAACAAGAGGTGTGTGTGCACTGTGTTGTGGTGAAGTGTTGCTTGAGCCGTTCACACAGTCACTTTAGTAAAACAGTTTGAAATTCACACACACAGCACACACACTTCTTCCTCCACGCCTCGCATCCTTTCAAACATTCCAGAGGTAATGAAGTCCGACTATGCTACAGCTTAATCTGTCTGACACACAATCACAGTCATACATGCCACCATCAATCTGTTTCCTTAAAAAGATAAAAGTCTGAAGTACACACACCATCTTTCACAATAGGTGTGGCAAGGCTTTAAATGAACCAACAAGTAATACACTCATACACATGCTTGTGGAAGAAGTAAACCGGAGCGAGTTTATCTTTCTCGTCAGAGAAGTGGCTTTTGTCCACATCTGTTTCTACACAGTGTGTGTGTGTGTGATGTGGTAACTAGTATAGAAAAAAAACTGGGGTTGGCATGACGGTTGCCGATACCAAACAACAAAGCGTCATAACCCTCAATGGCAATTTCAATACGACTGCAAAAACTGTAAAATATATGAACAACAGTCACTAAATTATTGTATTGGTAAAGTACAAAAACATTCAGAGCTGAGGGCTGTAGTTTGAACATTGATTTTATTTGTGACTCTGTAAGAAAGCACTCCTGCTTTTAACATCTCTAGAAAACAATCAGGAAAAATCACATCCCGAAACGACCTGCACACTCACTCCTTCACCATCAATGACCTGAGATTGAGGTGTTATATGTGTAGCCCATCCGAGAAGCACACATCCCCCTTCGCAGCCCCCCCACAGGACAACCAGGAACCAGAAGAACCGCACACTTAATGCCTGAGAACATCCTGACCACAAGCACTCCAGCATGAAACCAAACCCCAGAGAGAAGATGCTTCGAAGCATGTGCAGTCAACAATAAAGAGATGAAACCAGCATCTTTTCAACCGCTGGAGAATTACAGACGTTCATTTAAAAGATGCAAAACACACTGGCTGCAGGCCAGCGCGTTGACATCACTGCTACCCCGTGTACCAGAGGAACACAGTTGATCTGAGCCAACACACACATCTAGACCTGCTCAAGTGAACGATTGCACAATCTGATGCTTTTCACACGTTGAGATCACACACGTCGACTCTCAAAAAGTTTCTGCAGAATATTTTAGCATCAAGGCGATAAATGAGTAAAAAAAGCACACAGTCTCTCCCCCGAAGCAAACTGTCCCGTCTACAGGCAGAAAAACTGTTCAAATTGAGATTATTTGACGACGTCAAATGACCAGTTTATACGGAAAGCTAACAGAAAAAAACATAGATGAAATTATAGATGAAATCAAATGGATTCAGTGTTTACGAATGAACATTTTATTACAGTTCATTTAAAATGCTCACCTGCAAGTTATGAAAATGTACTAAAGAAGATAACAAATTAAAATTGTATTTTGTTATATTTATCTTCTGGTTATATCATATGTATAAAGTAGGAAGATAGACAACATCTATAACACCGAAGTACGAATATATGCACAAAGAAAGAGAGTACAGCATGCTATATGGTGTTATAAACTGGTGTTCTTGGGGTGTATATCGCTCTTCACTCTCTATTAGATGCGCACTTAAGTGTGTTGTGACTCTATCTTTAGGTTTGTTTATTCTTGCGCTTGTCTTTGCACTGTGAGTCGCTGGTGACTTCACAGGCATTTCCCAAAACGGGAGGTAGCAGCGTATCATGTTATATGCGCTCAAGCGGCGATCAACATTGCGCATTTCAACCCAAGTTTCGCCTTGGCTCGCCAAAAGTTAAACTTTATTAAAACTATTAACAGCTTAACAAAGCTACCTGACTTCTGAAATGTGAAAATGAGCACTGTGGGTGAGAGAGAAAGCACCGGGCTGGAGCGGATCTTGAAACTACACACTGAAAGGTCAAAGGAATGTTTGCTTTGTTATGGTTGAATTAATTCACATAATTTTTCAATCATAACGCCCAACCGAGTTAACCACGCCTAGTTACTCACATTCCCCTATATACACGGAATCGAAAAATCTCTTATGGTTGACATTTTATTTCCGCGTTAACAGAATGTTCCGTCATTCCGCCCATTCCTAACATAAACCTACATAAATGAATGCTAATAATTTGAGATATTGTAAAGCGTTACAGCATATTAAAATTCATTCAATATGCCAAATCATCATTTATTTGTGTTTGATCATATCTTAGCGTCTACCATAAAAACCCTAAAACTGACAGTACAAAAACTGACCGGATATCTATAACAAAAATGCATTCAGAGTTACAGAGACCAAACACACACAAAAAACACCCCACAAGCCCGGTGACAAAGTCATTGATTTCGTTTGAACACTAGTTTCCCACAAGGCAACTGGTGCTCAGGGTCACATGTTTCCTTACACACATGAATTCTCAGAGTTCACACCATAAGAGGTCACAGAACAGAAACCACAGCAACCACAACTTCCTTCTGTTAACAAGATTATGACAGAGACAGGAGCAGAAGACCTGAACATATCTGCTGGGACTGTGCACTTCAACGCATGTCAGAACAGGTCAACGCTGTTATTCAGGATCATAAACTAAATTCTCTTTACTCAAATGCAATTTCATTTCATTACGACTCCTAAAACAAAAGTGCTGTTCTTAAGTAAAACTAGCATGCATCTGCACAGCAAAACCAAGGTTTGCAGGGAGCGCAACAACCAGCCGCAAACCAAACCATATGCCACGCTGGAGGGGTCAAAGGTGACGATTTTATAGCCCCTTAGCAAAACAGACATTTTTGTTTAAAAGAGCAGACAAACAGCTCGTCCCGGCCTCTTCGTACTGAAAACATCTACTTTAATGACTGTGGGCAAAAACTATATCGATTATCAGAACATCTGAATGCAGACATTTAAAACCTGATCAGATCAAATACTCGACTAGTCAATGACATATTTTAATCACGCCAAGAAGTATTTTTTCCACATTTTCTGCTAATTTATTTGATGTTGCCAGTACAACTCTTCTATAGTTTTCGCGACTTCGTAAAGGTTACGTCAGATGTCAAACAAAACAAATTGGATTTGACATATCAGTCAGGTGGTCTCTTCCTGTTGTAAGCGGGTGGTCTCTCTGACAAAATTAAACTGAAGAAGGGCTTGCGCTAATTCCGATGTCTGTCTTTACAGTAAAACAGAGAAAAACTCACTATAGATGATGATGCCCTCGGGGGAACCGCCCACCCCATAAACGGCCATCCTCGCTGACTTTATTGGGCTGCATCAGTTTGCGAATTTTATGATGGGTAACGTCACTCGACGTGTACCTCTCGTCCAAAAAAGAACAAGGTTTAAGACTTTCCATTCAAGCACACAAAGAATGAAAGAACTAAAAGAGTCGTGATAAAAATGTACAGTGCTCTCTTTTGTCCGAGATGTTAAACTTATGAGAGATCGGACAAAGGGAAACCTTGGACACCCCCTCCCAGTGTGGTAACTACAAAAATAAAAAGACTTACAATTGTAGTACAGTGAATTGTCAGGCAGAAGCTTGAACTCTCATTTGTAACATGCTTTGGATAAAAGCATCAGCTAAATGAATACATGTAAATGAATTGTAACTAGGGTGAAAAGTGCCATAACATTGTCATAAAAATACACAAATTCTTAACTGCACTAAATTTGTTAAGCAAAATGCATTTTTCTCATTCTTACTCCTTGTTTTGTGGTGAAAAGAAACATTGTGTTATATTGTGTAAGCATGGTTTTGACATTGTTCTCATCGTGTGAATTTAGACTTCAGACAGACAGGGTCACATTAAGATCACGCAGTTACACAAAACACTTTATGACAGACAATTCACCTACATGACCAAACAACAGAAACTTTCCTGAGGCGAGACCTCAGTGGCAGGTCGGTAGTGTGTGCTGACGTGATCGCTTAGCGTGGGCAGATGAGATGCGTGATAACTGATGTCATACAGATGCCTTTGATTTCCGGTTGGGTGACTCGGATTGAGAAAATGGGCATAATGACTCAGGGCAATTGAATCTGAATGCGTCCAAATATCACAAAACCAACCGAAAAATCATTCCTTGTATTTAATGTACTGAGAAGTCGTAAGTCATTATTAATGATTAGAAATATTAGTCATCTGAAAATCCTTGCTGTTGACACAACTTTACCTCTCTCAGAAAAAACACGGAGCTGACAGACTCTTGAGAGTAAATAGTGTGAAGAGATTTAAAAGAACAAAGATCGGAATCTGATAGTATTTAGAGAAGTGTTTCTTTGGCTGGGTGTGACTGAAAGCGGGTCAGGTCACGCAACACATCCCCATAATGCCTCATAGGCTAGCATGACTGTCGGTATCAGTCACTCCCACTTGCTGTTTTCAATGGGACACACATGAACTCTTTCCAAACATCTACTACAACAAACCAGAATTGGACTTGCTGGGCAAAATTTGTGACCAAATCATCAACATTTTCTTCTAGTGAGCCAACGTTATCATAAAAGACAATCTAGTGGTTTTAACAAGCCAGAAATATCCACTTTGATACCTGCTGACAGTCTTTTCAATAATCCATTTCAATACGGTTTTGTGACTTCGTAATTTATCTTAAAATAAATATGCACACTACATGTGTGTCATCAGTAATCATGGCAACTTCGGAAAAACACAACCATATGACCTTTCAGAAAAACATCAACGCCGAATAAACAGAGGTGACTGCCAATAGAAATGATCTGCAAACCTTGCACCTCATGTGGCAGGAAAACAGATGTTATAATTTATTGACTGGAGGCTGGCACACCTCGGAAGTGTCCTTTGATTATGTAGTTTGTCATAACCGACGTACAAAAAAAATTAACCAATATCTAACCCAAGCTTTCCTGTAGCTCAGTGGGCAGCGCATGGCATTAACAACGCCAAGGTTGTGAGTTCGATCCCAGGGGATTGCACATACATATATTGCATTATCTATACATATGTTTCACAGTCGCTTTGGATAAAATCATCTGCCAAATGAATAAATGTAAATGTAAACAATGACTATGTTTAAATGCGCCCTCATAATGCAATTATAATAGGATTTTGGCAATACTGGGATTACACTTTTCCTTATGTAAACGCAATCATTCGCTCTAAATAATGTAATAAAGATCATAAACGCAGTAAGCATAATCGTTACATAGGTACCGTACACCGGTTTTAAAGGGATGCTTCACCAAAAAAGAAAATTCTTTAAACCTTTTCTCACCTTCGAGTTCAAGTTGTTCCAAATCTGTATACATTTCTTTGTTCTGATTTATTTGGAATAATGGAGATTTTGCCCCCCATTGAGTAAGATATACTTTATAATTTTTTTGTTCTGTTGAACACAAAAGACGACATTTTGAAGAAAGTTGCACATTGTATTTTACTCTACTATGGGTGTCAAAATCTGATATATTTCTAATTTCAATATGGCGGAGAGTAACCATAAAATACATCCATATAAAAGTGTTTTTCTTTTGACGCAATTCACGTGACTATTAAAACGATAGCCAGAAACACACCCTTACTGTAAACGTTGTCAATAACTCCTGTACACTTTCGTCTAAGCAGAAGCTCACACATACAGAAGTGCAACTGACACGCATGTCCTCACGCCAACTCACTAGTTAAAAACACAACATGGTGTGAAAAACACTTTATCGTTTGAAACTAAACCTCAGTCAAACTGACACGCAGTACAAAATATCACTAAACCAAGTGTTGCATTCTACCGGAATAACAAACGCAGTTACAAAAAGCTGCACTATTTTCAAGAAAATATTTATAGTTCTGGTCATTTAACCTGGTTGTGTACATTCAGAGCTGAGGCACAGAATACAGACATTTTTCTGTGCAATTACACTCCTAGCGTCCTGCACTAAAACAGTGTGTCCATTCAGATCCAACTACTCACAGGAATAACTGAATCCTCATTTGCATAACTGAGCCCTAATTGCTCCTGTAGTCGGTCTGTCAGTTTCACCGATGTTGCGTTTGCATGTGTAGCTACAACACAACGCCCAGAACTCGTCGCATGGTTAAAAAGAAAAAAACTACTCCGTGACAACAGACACGAAAGGTTGTACATTACTCTACTCGCTCTTATAAAGTTAAAATTAACAATGCATATTTTAATAACTTGTATCTCTATATCACCATCTATGTTTGAAACATAAAATTACAGGTAACTTTGCATTCATATCTTAACGCGTGACTGTTGAAGTAAAATTAAGTAAAAAAACTGACATTTTCCTTAAATTGTACCTGAAAGTGCAACTTAAAGCAGAGGTAACATGATATTTCATGCAATCTGACTTCTTTACACTGTAAAACGTGCTGGCATTTTATGGTCAACATGTCCAAACACAAACTTATGACATAGTATTTCCGTACTCTATTCACTCTGCCAGGGTTCATTCATTTTACTTGGATTCCCGTTTCGTAACAAGGGGATCTTAGTCCCATATTGGACAATTCTCCCAGAAAAGCACGCCCATGCGTCATTCAGCGAGTGAAAGAGCACAACCAGCGTTGAAAGAGTCAGCGTTGTTTGTTTGCCCACTGCATTTGGGTGATGAATGTTATATAAACGGTGAATATAACGCTGGATTTGGAGATCGTTTGAACTGATTGATGGAGTGGTCACGGTGCTAAAAGATGCCGGACATGAGCCTACGTATGACATATCGCTTAATGCTCCCCGAACTTTTTGTAAGTCGTTTTGGATAAAAGCGTCTGCTAAATGACTAAATGTAAATGTCATACGCTTTGTTAGCAATCGGAGTGTGCGTGCATATTGTAAACACACAAACTTATAGTGGATCAATGCGATGATGTATTGTGTTCTCGTGCTGTAGTTTACAAATTATTATCATGAGCTTAACGTTATGAATCAGGCTAAGGTAAGGAAACAATAATCTTTTGTGTACATGTTCAGTAACTAATTTCTGTTTATTTTTAACCAAAAAATGACGAACTGCAGCTTTATGACCGTCCATTTACAAGAAAACATAAGAGCCATTCACACACTCTTCTATTGCAAACTTAGCAGGCAGCAGTTTGTTTATTATATTAAAATAATTAATAATATGCAGTTTCCTTGCTGACTACCAATTACATCGATAAATCAAAAAGATTTAACACAAAAGACACATCTCAAAGGATCCAGGGAGAGTTTGAGATCCCTCAAAAAACTCTGAAATGTTTTACAAGGTATTAACTTTCTGTGATACTTTCTCATATGAAATTGTAATTTCACTAGGCAGTTTATACATTTCAGAGAAGGTTTTGAATAGCTACTCGGGGCCAAGGGACGACTGGCCATTGAAACACACACGCTAATCATATATAGCCGAGATAAAAGCATTGCCTCTGTTAAAGAGATACTTCACCCAAAAATGAAAATTCTGTGAGCATTTACTCATAATTGTATACAGATTCAGAACTCGAATATTTGTTCTGATGAACACAGAGAAAGATATTTGGAAGAATGCTTAAAACAGATCGCAACTCCAATAGTAGGATCAAATACAATGGTAGATAAAGTAATTTTTCCTACTATGGAAGTCAATGGGTGTTGACATCTGTTTGGTTATAAGCATTCTTCCAAATATCTTCAAACGCAAAAAAAAGCCTTCAAACACAGCTAATAAATTAACTGTACTCTACAAAACACCAATCTTCCATGCAAGCCCTGATGTCTGAAGAATGTTTATGACTGTCTATATTAGTTGTTGACTGGAATACAGGAAAACAACAAAACAATAAAGTAATAAGGCACCCGAGGCCATGCGTTACAGTGATTTTACAAAGGAAGCCATAAACCACCTGATATGTGATACAATCTCTGTATCACACACATAATACAATACGATTTAGAAAATATGCCTTGTGCACATCCCCAATAGAATACGCTGAAAACATCAAGTGCGATTCAATGATACAACACAAAAAACAACTTTCTTAGAGTCATTAATAATCTGCAGATATTGAAATTATAAAGGCAGATTAAACCCTCAAATAAAACACAACGACTGCATTAGACATGTCTTATCAAACACTACACCAAACCGCAGAGGTACAGCCAGCGAGACCACTTTCTTTTATTTCAATGCGCATCTGCTCAGCTTTTCAATACAAACAGGTTGTTTAATGGAGACAGAGACACTTAGAAGACCCTTAAGGCATTTTGGGTGGAGCAGAGAGGCAAGTCTTAGCCGGTCACAGGGCGTTTGGCATATGTTGGGGAGTAATTTCATGTCTGTCACTGTTAAGGGGTATGATTGAGGAATACTCACACACACACCCTGTTTCAGTAACGTGAAATTGGGTTACGTTGTCATGAAACTGGGTTACGTTGTCATGAAACTTTACGGCGTTTGAATAGGAGATAAAGAAGATGTAATACACATTGGTTTAGTAATCGCGCGTGAACTTCAGCCTGTCTGTGAATATCCACCCACATGCAATAGAAATTCTGCAGTTAAAATGTCACTTTACGATCAAAGACTGAAAAAGCATTCACTAGAAGCTTTAAACCTAGACATAACCTATAAGATTAAAATCTATTTATTCTACTTGCACCATCATACAGATGCTCTCAAAGCTGACATACACAGTCTAAAAACACTATATTAATTTCTAATGGACTTTAAAGAAATTGTTCAACTCAAGCACCGCCCATTCTCCGAAACCCCGCCCTGCAAAGCCATGTCAGCAAACCGGACGTCAGCAATCCCTACTCCAAAATGACTGACAGGTAGAAAACTACTTGTTGGCTATTCGGTTAACTTTCATCGGCGTTTACAAAGCCTAATGCCGTCACGGACACCAATGTGATCAGGTAAAAGGGACGAAATACGTTTAAATATATTGCTCTAGAAACGTACGGTCTTCCTGCACTCGTGTCAAATAAATGTCTCGTTTAAAGTCTCTCACGGACTGTGTCAAATGTGGACCGTGCTGAAGTGGCTCGGGTGGTTAATCATTGACTCTCCGTTTCCCTCCTGACCAAACTTTGACCTCCAAACTCTGCAAAACCGCCCCGGCTCGAAATACGCTGTCAATCGCAATCCCAAAAAAACTCAAATGTGCCCCAAAGGACACACACCCAAAAACGTAATTCAGCCGTGAAGCATTGCTCAATGTTCCTCGATCACGTTCACGCGTGTATTAAACACCAGGGCACATTCATAAATGTTGCTGATGAAACGCAGCAGACTCAAATGAAAGGATTTTACACCAACATAACTGAAGATAAACTCCTCAAACATTATTTCAGCGGCTATGTTGATGTCTTAAATCTACAGCCATTTTAAATCCGGATGTCTGCTGTCCGTCATGAAACCGAGACGAAGAAATTAACCAGTAGCGAATGAAACTGGCGCTAGTAAAACAGGTTCAGCCGTTACAATGTATCGCTTTCACGCACGCACGCACGCACGCACGAGTATGAAACATTGTAACACTCGAAACGCGCGCTTCCGTTTAAACACACACATACAATGCTCAACTAGTAATAAATCACACAATGCATCATGCAAAATACAATTAAGACAAATCTCTAATCCTTTCCACCCGGGCTCCTCTAACCCCTCACAGGCCCCTGCGGCGATCCGCGATCTTTCCCGAACCCCCAAAGCCGTGCGAACTCTTACCTTCCTCTGCTGTCTCTCCCAAGCTGGGTCGAGAAGCAAGTCTCGGTCCCAGTCGTTTTCTTGCTCCATGTAGGTCTGTTGGCCGCCCGACGAATATAGGACTGGATTATTAGTAGCGGCGTGATAATCTACCATGTCACAAACCCGCGTGCACCTAAACGACTCTTCCTGAAAGGAAAACGAACAGAAAAACTTGTCGTGCGCGTCGCCCTCGAAGCCGTTCGTCGCTCGGTGTGAAGTATGCTGTCCGCTGCGTGGACTGACAGTATCCCTGCCGAGAGTGCGTCTCCACCCGTCTGACAAAAATGGAGTAGGAGAGGGACGCGCCGCTCCCACTGAGGAGGAGGTAGGCCTAGAGACTCATGAATATCTAATCGCGAGGTATCCGATCGTAGCTCCGCCCATCGATTGGCAGGGATGTGTCGCGAGAATATTTTGAGAATATCAAATGTAACTTTTGTTTATTGTATGAAAAATTTAACGCGAGGTCTTGTAAGTGTACATTGGAAATCTGATATTTTAAATAATAATCGACATTGTAATATGTGACAAATCATAACCTGTAGCTCAGAAAATATATTATATTAACTGAACATAAATATAAATTACATTATTTTACATACATTTGAAAATATGTAAAATAATCATTGTTAACTTTGTTACAATATTCGTTTAGTTAACTACAATTATTATACATTCATATTAGTTCATTGTTATTTAGTTAGTAATTCAAAAAAGACATTTGTTTGTTTTTGTCATGTTGGTCAGTCAGTGTAACGTATATCTTCCGTTCTTACACACGCACAGCGCACGCACGCACACAGAAAAACAGGAAGAGTTCATCTGTTATTTATGCACTTTCCACCAAACAGTCACCAGCCGCTTGAACTGTTTCTTTAACTTTGATCTAAATCTCACACTTTTAGGTTTAATAACACGCATAGATTTTGGACAATACAGAAACACGGATGGCTTGATTTTATTGTGGTTTGAAAGGGACGGACTCTCAGCCAGATATAAGCTTCTTAACCCCAACATTAAAATTTCATGGTGTCTGTCAGACGGGACGTGAAGTGGGTCAGCATCAGTCAGATGGGCGCAGTGAGCATATGCTGTTTACATTGTTTTTATTAAACAAAAAACTTATGAATCGAACCTCTGGGTCATTTTCTCATAATAAACACACGCTGAATTATTTATTAGATGGTTATTTATAGAGAACCTATTCTATTATCTGTTGATCTAAATGCAAATGTTTTAGTGATTTATTGTTTTGCAATTCAAACTAGCAGCGATGCTTACAATCACAACATGGATATTTTACAGATACAATGCTCATGAACTGCACAGTTTGAAGATGTTTTATTGTTTGTCATAATTTTCAGTCATACCTGTGTGAAAAATGATAAATACAGTATGTACAGAACAGGCCACCGGCACAGACGAGGAGGGAAAAACGTTATAAAATCACAATTGTGTAAATGGCATGAATTAGAAACATTTGGTTAAATCTGAAGCAATACAAACTGATGTCATGCAGAAAATAAAAATAAAGAATAAATAAGAACTAAAGATGCATTGATATAATAGCCAACAATCGGTCGATAAAATAAAATTTTCAACCTATCGGCTATTGAACGATAGTTAATAGAAATGTAGTATGAGTGCATCTCTAATAAAAACTGATGCCCACCTGCAAACATTAAAAATAAAAAACTGATGTCAACATGCAGAAATGATAAATGTAAGGAAATGAAAACTAGAGTTTTTATTTATATAGAGTTTAAATGAGAGAACAATATAACTCTTAAAGTGATGACCATAGACTGTAGTATCATAGTTTATGTTAAAAATTCTTACGTCTAATGCATTAAATGCAAGTGTGTGAAAACTCAAAATAACAGAGGTACTCTGGGAAACCCCATAAAACAGGACACGCCATTGTCTGGACCGTCACGTCCGGGTATGTAAACGCAGAACATCCAAACCGTTTAATTATATCTATCGTTATATTTAAACAAATAAAACTGATGTCAACATGCGGAAATTAAAGAGCAACAAGTAATGAAAACTGAGGTCAACATGCAAACATTTAAAATGTAAAAAAGAAAACCGATGTTAACATGCAAAAATTATATATGTTAAAGAAAAAAAATTGATGTCAAAACGCAGAAACAAGAAATGTTGAGGACGCTCTTTTTCATAGTAAAATGATTCAGTGAAGCACATTCATGATGTGTCTTTCATCTGCTGTGTGATATACTGTAGACCCTGACATGTAAACTAGGGGTAATAGTCGGACCCTTCGGGGGCCGGAACAAGAACAGATGAAGACGTTGTGTAAAGTAGCTCCACGTGAGAGTCCCACAGCTGGTATGAGTTCAGTTGTACATGGTCATAGTCAAGAACTACAAATCAAAAGGAAAGATGTCATGAATATTTTAAAGATCACATTTTACATACGATACATCTGTTCAGCTTCAAAACTTATCATGTCACAAATCACTTATGAAGAATTAAAAGCGCTGGATTACACACATCAAAGAGCTTTTTAGGATGAAATATGAGTGTGTTTGTGTTGAGTTTTTTTACCTGTCGGCATTTGATTGTAATCTTTTCCTCCCCCACGATATCAAAGGACCGAAAAGTACCTTAAAAAGACAAACACACACATAGTATAAAGTATACAGCGACCGTATAAATTGAATCTTAGTTTTATACAGTATATCATTTGTTTTTATTATTTGAATTGTATTATTTAAAATTTGTGTTGTCACATATTATACACTTTGTATAATATGTGACAGAAGTTGCACATATGCTTTGAACAGTATGTACTGTAGCTATTCATGTTTTTTTTGCCACATAACAAAAACATCTTTACAGTTGTGCAGTTTTCTGTGATGTGTGTTTGTTCTCTTACTGAGCATGCAGTCCAGTTTGAGGAGCAGGAAGAGGAATCCTGGGAAACTGACGGTCAGATCTGGCTCTGTGTAACGCAGGCTGATCAGCTGCAGAATGAAATCATCCACCTTTATGCCTAGACCAGAGCAGATGATCACAGAGAAACACAACACACGAATGAACCGACGTCTGACAGCTAGGTGTGTTCAAAAACAGATTCATTAGCCTGATATGGTGTGTATGACATTGAGTAATGAAGGAATTAACTGTGTGTGTGTGCGTGCTGAAATGAACCGTTATTTCAATGTGTGTGTGTGTGCGCATGCATTTATATGAATGTGTCAGTTTCACCTGTCAGAGCCTGTGGGATTTCTTGGTACTCCAGCGTGTGATTCTTGTTTTTGTCGAATGTCTTGAAAATACCCTTGAAAACAAACAGACGGTGGCACAATCATTTATGCTAAAGCCCTCTCAATGTATATGCTTTTTTATGACTGTTGATGATTCAAATGAAAATGTAAAATGTTTAATATTTACAATATAAAGTAACATTTATTCTCCATCAGGTCACAACATAGCAGTGAAAAGGTCAGAGGTCGAAGGTGAAGCAATGACTTTGGGTTTACTAAACACACAAAACCCCAGTGTTTGACAATCTTGAGCAAAACCAAAGTACTTTATTTCTCCGAACAGAGAAACATCCTCACCGTCCACTTGAGTTTTTACCACAATGCCTGGAATTCCATCCAGTCGAGGTGACCCGTTCCTTTGCTCTGATTGGTGCAGTTAAGGCGACATACCGATCTCCACCCAATGTGTTCAAACGCACCATAAACCAGCACACCCACACACCTCATGCAACTGAGATAAGACTGTTTGAGATAAGAATATTTAAAACCTGTTTGATTTTTGGTATTTTGAAGAATGTTGATCACCAAACAACATACGTCACGCGACCATAACATATGGGCACAAAACCACTGAGACATTTCTTACATTTTTTTCTTTTGCGTTTTACAGAGTCATATACAGGTGTTGAACAACATGAGGTTGAATGAACAATAACATAATTTTTCAGGTGCACTATCCCTTTATATCTATAACAACTTTAAATTGAGGAAGCAAACCATATTATTAACTGTGAATATCAACTGTACACTTGTTATGACATAGCGTGCAGGATACGTCCATGAGCACCACAAAGCTCTTGCAGATCTCCAAACTCAATTTCTTCTCACTGCCTGCAAAGACTGACCCAAAAGAAAACAGAAAAACTGTAACGAAACTTCCTCTCTGGTTAGCGCTTCACGTCCTGTCAAGTTTTCATCACTTCTCGCTAAACTTCAGTAATACAAACGCTTGTATTATTATTAACTGTAAGCAGAACTGTAAACTTGACTTCTCTCACCAATGGCTTCATGCGTTGACATGCAAATCTAGTGAAAAGCATTACAGAGATGTAAAACACATTAGAACAATGAAAACATGTTCTCACCTCCATTTGCGATATCTTCCGTCAGCAGGTTATACAGATCCAGTGGCCTACAGAAATATCCCTACAGACACACATGTACAAACCATAAACACACGTATACTGTATGTACTGTATGTAAATACACGCATGCAATATGCAGACGAGTAACTTGTTTTTACCTGGTAGAGTGTTTCATGAAGAGATCTTTAGTTTCAGTAATAGACGGGAGCCCTGGCAGGCTTGGAGACAATGGCTACATACATTTAAAAATGAAAAGTGAAACGGGTGTATGATAAAAATAAATCCTCAAGACGGTAATGTCATATGAATTTGTCATTTTTACCCCAGAGAGTAAGATTTCATCTGTTAAAGGCTTCTCGACAGACCTGGAAACACACACATTCATCAACATATATAAAGTGAATGTGAAGTGTGTTTTTGATGTCGTAACATGAAGAAGCAACAATAACTAAACCATAAGAAACATCAGAGATCAAAGCACACGTTTTCATTTACACCCTCATGGAAAATGTAATACCTCAAATGTTGCTCTTTCATAGCTCAGAAGATCGAAATGACTGAGAGAAACCAAATCAAGTGATAAATAGATCTCATCTGTGATTCTTATAAATGCTTTTCATTCCATCTCACTGAGACTACAGAGATGTGATAGTGAACGTCTCCTACACGGTGAGGTTTCCTTTTTCCGTCAGAACTCTCAGGAGAAATTCTCCCGTCCGATTGGCCTCTGAGGTGTCAGCAATGATGACGTAATGACCCGATGCCAGGCACGACCTCCCGGTAAAGGTTGTTAGTGAACCGGATCTTAGGTCTCATGTGAGACAAATCCCGAGAGGACACAAATTCACCCTCAGATCCCACCTGATCACACACTACCGTTTGAATGTTTAAAATTTGCTGGAAGTCAGACAGAGCCATCCTGATGGAGAAAGAGAGAGAGAGAGAGAGAGAGAGAGAGAGAGAGAGAGAAAAAGCTCACCAAAATTCCCCATCCTCCAGATTTTTTCTCTGCACTCGGTTCTGCTCTTCTTTGCTCACCGTCAGCCACTCGATCCTACACACACATACATACACAACTTCAATACAAACACATACAAAGATACAACTAAAGCAGAGTACACTTGCATTCATATGATTGAATATACACAAACAATAAATAAATAAATAATTAAGTACTCATATTTGTCACTCCAGGGCCCCTCCCACTCAGTATTACCCCACAGGTTGTAAACCGCACCAGCTCAACAGGACCAGTTTTAGCTTGTATCTGAAACACACAAATCAAACTTTCAATGAGACACTGCAGTGTGATATTGTCCAGAAGAGGGCGCCGACCACACATACTCAGTTCTTTCCTAAATAAAGGCACAGAAAATGTCCCATTGTTAAAAATGGTCTAAAAGCAGCTGGAAATGGAAGTCAAGCACAATGCATTGTGGGATACAATTCCCCCAGTTTCTCTGTTAAATAGAGCAAATTTGAGCAAATGGGAAACATCATCCGGCTAGAATATGCATTTGGGATCGCACACCCTCTGTTTCTCTATTTCATGGCGTCCTCTGGTGGAGTTATGGGTGTAAAGGTGGGGAGGGGGGGAACGATTTGTCTCACCATCTCCAGACCCGTGACAGAATAGGCATGACCACCTACGATCCCAAAGCCATCCTACACAAGGCAAAACAGAGCAGAGATAACATAGATCAAAATATATGTATTTCCTGAAACACCTTTAACAGATAAAGACATGCACATAAAGACATGCATATAATGCGTATCCTTCCAACAGGAGCTTCATGTTTTAAACCTAGCACGTGATATCCTTGCATATGCAGTGAAGATTGCGCATTATTTTTTATAAATCCTACACTCTATTGTGCATATTGTATTGTATTTATAGCCTACATCAGGCTCTTCTGACGGATGAGCTAGAAAATGAAAAGTTTGACTACGAACTATAATTATTCTGCTTCAATGAGACTGAACATGAAAATGATCATTAATATGGTTATGAAAACACATTTGACTGTGCATGTTCATGAACTGAAATAAAAATAGTTCAACATATATAGCAACATAAAAAAGTAAAACAATTCAACTAAAATTAACATTGAAACTAAAATATAAGGCAAAACATAATATTAAAACTCAAAACCAAACTATAACTATAGAAATTACAGTATGCTGGCAGCAGTTTGCCAGTAACTAACTGTAGATTAACATTGATGTTATTTACCTGTAACAGTTTGTTCAAAGATAATTGAACATTCACATTTTTTATCTTTACAGAAAAATCTTTAAAAAAGCAGCCTCATGCAAAGCATTCTGGGAACCAAATTTAGAAAGAGAAAAAAGTAGTAAAAGGTTCATGAAGATTTCTGAGGCTGTTATATTATATTTTTTTCTGTTATATTATAAGATAAAGACTTGCTAATATTTAATGTGTATTTATCTTTAAACAAGCTTACTACAGCAAAACATTTAACAGTGTGTTGACTGTCCATTTAAATAAGCGTCTTAAAGAGACAGTACACCTTGGAGGTGTTACAGTTGATGAGAGCTCCTTTCAGCCATTGTATCCCTGCTGAAAGCTTTGACTGGGCGGGACGACACGTTCCATTAGAGACGGATATAGAGAGAGGGACGCCACCGCCGACAAGAACCAGCAGTCATCTATGACACAATAATACGACACAATAACGCTCTCTGCTTTATGAATTTCCATCGGCTCCAAACATGGTTTGCTTCATGCCTAAGAGGCTCAAAACAGTACCAAACTGTGCAAGAGTAAGCTAAATGTTTATTTTATTTTTTTAGATCTTCGGGACACGGCACACCGGTGAGAAGCACTGCAATATCTCATGGGTCTGATACTTCAGCTGCTTTATGAACCACTTGAACCTGAAGCACCAATCTGGATCCTTATTGGTTATATGATTCATGACTATAACAAATCTCACTTAGATCTCCTTGGCAGATGTCCAAACGTGTGGCTCCATCCACGACAAACTGAGGAGACTCGCAGAACTCCTGCAGGTGAGACAGAAGGAGAAAACCACAATGAATCATTTTAAAGAACAGCAGAGAGAATTTGACTCAAAAGCCTGGAAATGTAAAACAGACAAAATATGTAAAACCTTGCCTCCCTAGTAGGAGTACTACGTATGGGTACGGTAGTTACCGTACATGTGTCCTATGATTTGACATAGCAAAAAACTTTGAAAACAAACTGTTGATAATGTATTGTTTTATATTGTTAATATTTATAGATACAAATATCTGGATTTCTAGGAACAAGCTTTAACAAGGAAAACATGACCGACACTCCCACAAAAGGAGCCTCATGTTTAAAACCTGATAATAATATTTATACTTATGATATAAAATTGCGAAAAATAGAAATATTTGCTGTCCATAGCACAAGACACATTTAGAATACTTGTCAACTACCCATATATACTGTAAATGTTTGCTGTCATTGATGTAAACCTAGAGAAACACACACTATTAAAAACAAAGGTGCTTAGAAGCCATAGAAGAACCATTTTTGGTTACTCAGAGAACCATTCAGTCAAAGGTTCTTTGAAGAACCATCACTTTCTTACCCTTTTGTAATCTGAAGAACTTTTTTTGCCACAAAGAACTTTTGTGAAACAGAAAGGTTCCTCAGACGTTGAAGGTTCTTCTATGGAATCAAAAGAACCACTTGAAGCAAATTTTTTTAAGAGTGCATCCCGGAATTCTTTAAAATATCTTTACAAACCATATATGTCCAATGATTTGAGGAACCTAGAACAAAAACTTAAAATGTAGCATCAAGAACTCCTTGACTCTCTAAACGTAAGCAGTGAAGATGAAAAGCTTCATTGACTCATATAAAGAAACATAACCATCATTCCAAGATTAAAAAATATTTTCTTCTAGGCGGTTTGTGCAGATGCGTGCCCGGGCATCTCCTGTGGAATTAGCATATCATACAATCAATAACTAACCCTACGTATTTCAACGTTTGACTATAGAAATTAAAACAGAAACTAACGAGACTGGAACTGTCAAATACATTTTGGTTAATCTAATGATGAAGATACGGCATCTTCAATAATACAGACTGAGCTCTGAACTCAGTTTGTGACATTTTTAAGATCTCATGAGACCTATGGTGAGATATCTGGCTCTTTTTCAGGACACGATGAGATGAGACTTGTGGGATGTAAACTCACCGTGGGTCGTTTCAAAACCATGTCGGGATTAATCTGCATGTTCTGAAAATTAAAAGTGGAATCCACGTAAAGTCCATCTTGCGGTGGGGTTTCAGAGGGAAACTCGAGTTTCGGGCTCTTCACATGCTCCACGACCCTCGGATGAGATTCAGACGAGCTTGATTTTCTTGATTCAGTTTTGTATTTAAACTCAAACTCCGGCTTCTCAAACAGGTTCATTGTGCTCGAGTGTATGGATGGATAGACTGTATGTCAACGCTCAACTGCAATTCGAATTGGAGATACTGAGGGTATTCCTTGTCTCCAGTCTCTTATCTGCGGACTACCGTCCGCTCCGCCCCTGCCTAATTATTAGGTAAGTATAAAAACTTAAATATTCAAACAAAGATGGCAAATAAAAGATTTGCATGTATGGTAGAGTGTATTGTTTGAATATTTAAGTTTTATACTTACCTAATAATTGTTTCTATCTCCTGCCAATAATCACAACCCCAACTCAACCTTCATAGAAATGTTTCTGCATTTAAATAAGCATCATTCAGTTTTTACTAGTTTACTCATTTACTTTTCTTTTATGAAATAAAAGCTGAATATGAGCAAAGAACCCTGTTGAAAAAACAGCATATGCTGAGTTAGGAATGTTAACTTCCAAGAGTGCACTTATTTTCTACAGTGTTCAGGTTCAGGCTTGATTTTGTGCTCAAGAGACATTGTATGTTTAAACCAATGTCCTAATGGAAGATCTAACCACATTAGTTTCTACGATTTCTAGCACAGCCTGTCAGGTTCAGATTGTTTCTGTTGGTATTTGATATCATTTATGATGCCACGGTTCTGGTCAAGATGTCCAGAACCTCTGGTATAAAAGTCCACAACAATAAAGATCTGGCAGTATATTTAACTGTAGACATGAGACACGTTTTGTATCCCTGTGTGCACCAAACCCATCTAGTGTTATTGCTGCCAATGAAACTTCATTTCATATGGCCATAGAACACAGTCCTGGTTGAAGTTCAATATAGCAGATTAATATGATGGAGTTATTTTTTTGCTTGAGAGCCTAAGATTTGTTTCTTGCAATGTCCCAAAACATCCCAAATAACTATTTCCCTGACATTGGAAATGTTTGTTTGAACTATTTCCTTAAAGCCACTTTCTCTTTTGTGTAGATCAGAACTATATTCAAGATCTTTAGAAAACCATCTAAGTCAACTGATTTCAGGAACATAGAAATAAGAGCGAAATAACTTAAAATGTAGCATCAAGAATTCCTTGAATCTCTAAAGGTAAGCATCAGAGAAACTTTATTTGCATATAAGTGAAGATGACAAGCTTCTCTAAATCATGTCGAGAAGCTTCACCATCATTCCAAGATTAAAAAATGTTTTCCTCTGGGTGGTTTGGGCAGACACATGCCCGCCCGGGCATCTTCTGTGGAATTTGTTAACCCTACAGCATCTTAAATAAACATTCCAGCACTGAAAGTTAAAACATTTTACATCATTACAATGTTTGATGCCTAAGACATTATTATTGTGTTTTGTTTCTATTTCAATTTTAATCTCTTCAAATTAAAGGGATACTTCACACACAAAATGAAAATGTTTGTCATCATTTACTCACATTCGAGTTGTTCCAAATCTGTTCGAATTTTTTTGTTCTCATGAACACAAAAAAAGATATTTGGAAGAATGCTTATAACCAAACAGATCTTTTTGAATACCAAGTGGGATAAAATCTAATGAGTCAAAAGTGCCCAGAACTGTTTGCTCTTCTACATTCTTCAAAATGTCTTCTTTTGTACTACTATGGGAGTCAATGGGAGCAAGCTCTGTTTGGTTATTATAAGCATTCTTCCAAATATCTTTGTGTTCGTCAGAATAAAAAGACATTTATGCAGAATATTTGGTGAACTGTGAACATGTTTCAATGTTTGTCAATAGAAACAAGTGAGACTGGAACTGTCACATGAATCAGTTTCAATAAATTCAGTTTGGTGTTCAAACTTAATCTCCTGCTTCTTAAACAGATTAATTGTTCTCCAGTGTAGGGATGGATAGACTGTATTTCAACTCTCAACTGCGCGGTTGGAGGGGGAGTTATGAGGATTATTTCCTCGCCTCAAGTTTCTTACCTGCTGTCATCTCTGCCCCTTACTTGTACACACATGTATTGTTTTCTTTTACGACAAAAAAAGAAAACTCAGGAATTAATCGATATCGAACGTAAAATCTAAAGACAATAAGATCCATATTTGGTTTATGTTTTTGCCGGCCTGCCACAATACCAACACTGGCCACAACAAATAGATTTTTCATGATTCCCCTTAAAATATATATTTTTTATTTTACTCAGTGAAAGTTTATGTATATTTAGCCTATACCTGTGCTTAATCTTTTGACTAATAAGTATAGTTGGGTTGCACTTGTGTATATTCTTTTGCTTGAGTAGCCTATTAAATACTTTTCAGAAAGTTACTGGTGCTCTTCTTCTTATTCCGTTTGCTTTTCTGGACGAAACTTCAGTGCATAACTTGTCCCATACTGCTTGTCGTAGACTCATAAATGAGGCGTAGAAATTAGCTGCTTATTGAGGAGAGGTGTGCTATGCCTTTTATGAGAAATTGTGCATATGATGTCTGGCTGGATCCTTGTGATGCTATCGAGCCATGCCCTAGCAATCATTTAGAACACCCTAGCGACCACCTCGCAACACCTTTGCAATGACCCAGAATGCCTTAGCAACATCATTGCAACCGAGTGCCAAGTTCCCTTTCCGTTGGTCTCTCGACGTTGTGTCAACAGAAAGAGCTTTAAACTTGAGAACCTATCCTCTACAAGAGGGATTTCAAAAGGCCAATGAACTTGGCAATTGGTATGCGCCAATTCATTCAGCTTTTGTTCTTCGGAACCTGCGAGGCATTGTGTATGCTGAGTGATTTTTCTGTCTGAAAGTCCCTTTTTTCTTGAAGTCTAAAAGAGCAAATTTCCTTCAGACATGTCTCGCCGTGTGTCCTTGGATGTGAAACACTCATTCACGAGTCCGACGGGCACGAGACATACATTGCATGCTTGGGGTTCGAGCATGCTCAGAAGTGCATTGTTGACCTGACGTGTTCTGTCTGTGAGAACCTGTGGGTGAAGAACTCCGTCTGCTTCCCGTTTGGGCTCGACTGCCACCTCTGTGAGGTCCACTGCTTCAGCAAGCAGCGTAGATTACATATCCCCCAGGTGGAATGTGCCCTCGCATCTCAGCATCTCTGCAGCCCTCTCATCTCTGCCCACAGACCACTGCCACTTGGAGGCTTCTCAAATTCAAACCCCATTCTGTTGACTTAACTCTTCGTTCCATCAATCAGGGAACTGAGATAACAGTTGTAATCGAGATGTTTTGCCAAAGCATGTAAAGTTTATTAGGGTTCGAACCCGTAGGGCTAGAAACCTATTGTATTTGTTGGTTTTATTCTTATTATTATTATTCTTCCCTAAAATGAACGGGCAGCACATTCATTTCGTTGCACTGTACTTGTATGTGTGTAATGACAATAAATTGAATCAAATCAAAATCAAATCAGCCTAAACCGTAAGGCCGACAGAGCTGAGACTTGGTTAGATGGTAGTAGTCTTGCTCGCTACTCAGATACTCGGAGCCAGCCATGTCGGCCCATAGGTGGCGCTACAGCGATGCTGAACGCGTTTGCGCTCATAACCCCTAAACCGTTTGTCGCACACCCAAGTTGTTAAAGCAATGTAATCTTTGGCTCAAAACTTAAAAAAACTATATCTCCGTTTTTATTTCCGGTATGCAAATATTTTCGCTAATTTGCATTTTATGCAAAACAAATGAACTAGTCTCTGGATTTTTGCCGGATCGGAACCAGACCAACGCTAATGAATTTTGTGGAGTGTGAATGTAAATAATTATCGAAAAAAGTTGAAATTTCAATCCGTGGTGGCGGGGGGGTGACAAAACGTCTGAACCGGAAGTGGCATTTTTGACTAAAATGGTTATAACTCGTGAACCATTTGAGCTATCTTCATGAGGCTTGGACCACATGTTTATACTCTCAGTCCGATGTATAGGCCCACAGTATAAAAAAGTCGGCGTTTGGCCTCTAGGTGGATCCCTAATGTACATTTTCTCGAAAAGGCCAATACCAACAGTTTGCCCGATCGACTAATTTCTTGGTATGGTGTATATTTGTGTCATGTACCATGATTCTAGTAAAGGACATTGGTGTATCTAAAAAAACATGACCGCCATAAGCCAATGAAGTTTGAGCACTCCTTAGACCGAGTTATCGGAGGCTGATCGAAACGACAATCGCTGGGCTTGTTCGACTCATGGTCCTGAAGGTCTGTAAGAAATATGAACTCATTCAGCCACTGGGGGCGAAATAATGTTTTTGGAGTGCATAAACAATTGTTTATCACGTGACATTTGACATATAGTCAAACTATAGTCCTTTAAAGGGGCACCAAAATAAAGAAAATGGGCGGGGCCTATTACATTTAAATGGCCATAACTCAATAACTATATGAGATCTCTTCATGGGGCTTGAAAAATATGTGAAGACCATCACTCCGAGGTCACAAACCTAAGGCCGCGGCGTTTGGACACTAGGTGGCGCTATAACAGTAAAAATTGACATGTTTTTGGTTGCAAAAACAATTGTGTATCACGTGACATTTGACATATACTCAAACTATTGTTATCATATGATAGCTCTCCTCATTCTGAACAACTTTGCCTCTGGAACCACTTCTGTCAAACAAACGGTTTGTGAGTTATCGCTGATGATGTCAAAAACCTACTTTCGCGAACTAGTCCTTGCTTTTTTGACCGATCGGAACCAAACTAATGCAGATGACTTCTGTGGAGTGTGAATGTAAATAACTATCGAAATTTCTTTTCAAGGTCGATAAGGGAGGCACGCCAAAAGTTACATTAAAATGGCCATAACTCAAGAACTAGCTCCGAGGTCACCTACTAAAGGCAGTGGCTTTTGGCCGCTAGCTCTCTTCATTCTGAACAATTTTGACGCTTTAGACTGCTCGAACCCGGGAATCGCTGCTTGCTGCTATATTTTTTTACATCAGGATCTGATTTGAGTTGGAATATAATACATACAAATTGTGTGGAACTGAAATGTTTACTTAAAAAAGTAAATTGTATTTATTTTCTTTACTTTGTTAACTAAGCAATGACAAGTCTGAATGATAGAAGGTAATTAAACACAACATATTCATTGATCTGTGCTTACAAGTGTAAGTTACATTTACAGGTACATCTCCAAAAATTTGAATATCAGAACTAATTTAACCCCAACATAATCAAACCCTAACGTAGATTTTATTATAGATTATGGTGGGTTCTTATCTGAAGTAGTACTGGAGTTCTTGTTGTTGGTGACTTTAACATCCATGTAGATAACGATACAGATGCTTTAGGAACTCTTACTGTATCTCCATGGGCGTTAGACAACATGTGTCAGGACCCACTCACCTTCGTAAATCATACTTTAGATTTAATATTTTTTTACGGTATAAATGTGGACAATGTTAAAATCCTTCAGCTGAGCGATGACATTTTGGATCATTATCTGGTATCATGATAGATAACGATGAACTATCTAAAATCATTAGATCATCTTGCTACATGCATGCTAGACCCTATACCTACAAATCTACTAAAGAAATTATAGATCATCTTCTTAGCATTATTAACTCATCTCTGACACTAGGACATGTACCTAAAGCATATAAGGTGGCTGTTATAAGGCCTCTTGTCAAAAAACCCCATCTCAACCCTGGAGAACTAGTTAACTACAGACCTATATCGAATCTACCTTTCATATCTAAAGTTCTGGAAAAAGTAGTCTCAATTAAATTATGTTCCTTCCTCCAAAGGAATGACATCAATGAAGATTTCCAGTCTGGATTTAGGGAATAGCTTTGAAATGGTTTAGATCTTATCCGTCCAGTACTGTGTACCACAGGGCTCCTTCTTAGGGCCTATGCTCTTCGCATTATACATGCTACCTCTAGGATATATAATAAAGCGACACAGAGTTAGCTTTCACTGTTATGCTGATGATACGCAACTTTATATTTCCTTGAAGCTTCATGAAACACAGCAATTCCTTGGAATGAATAGTCGATATAAAAAAGTGGATGAGTAACAATTTCTTATTACTGAACTCGGACAAAACAGAAGTGTTACTTATTGGAACGAAAACCGCCCTACGTAACAACCAAGAATACTGCTTAACTATTGATGGATTTTCCATAAAACCCTCATCTTCAGCAAAGATTATTGACGTTTTATTCGATAGTACTCTGTCATTTGAGAACCATGTCGCCACCACCTGTAAAATTGCCTTTTTCCATCTTAAAAATATATCTAAACTATGTCATATGCTGTCACCATCAGATGCAGATAAGCTTATTCATGCCTTTATGACATCAAGATTAGATTACTGTAATGCACTATTAGGTGGTTGCCCTGCAGGCTTAATACAAAAACTCCAACTGGTCCAAAATGCGGCAGCTCGAGTTCTTACACATACAAAAAAGTACGAGCACATTAGCCCTGTTTTGTCAAACTTGCACTGGTTACCTATAAAGCATAACATTAACTTTAAAATCTTGCCTATTGCCTATAAAGTCCTACATGGTTTAGCTCTTCACTACTTAAGGGAACTTCTCTTGTATTACAGACAACACTCTCAGCCGTCCGGTCAGTTCATAATACCTAGAATTTCAAAATAAAGTGCAGGCGGCAGATCCTTTTCCTACCTAGCACCTAAACCTTGGAACAGTCTTCCCCTTACTGTCCGGGAGGCAGACACACTCTGTCAGTTTAAATCTAGACAAAAGACGCTTCTTTTTAATCTTGCATATACTACACTATCATAATATAAATATTCCAAAGGTTTAGGCTCCACTAGTTGATCAACCGGAACCAGGAACACTTCCAATAAAAACTGATGCATTTGTTGCATCAAAGAGTGCAGAACAGTACTCTACTCTCAGCCAGTCTTGTCTCATTGTTCCAAGGTTACCAGAGCGGGCAGGATGCAGTCCATGCCCAGACCTGACAAAATCTGTGATGATAGACAAAGTGCGCGGCGACTCTACAAAAATCAGCCACTATTAGATTATTAATGATAATCTTAAATCGAAACCTATCTTGCTTATAGTCAATATGTTGACTTTAACCAACTGCTTTGTAACAATGAAAATTGTAAAAGGCTCTATATAAATATACTTAACTAGACAGAGGACCGAGACACAAACAGTGTAAGGGGTAAGGGGTTAATAAAATACATTTAATAATAATCAACAAAACAAAAACCCATGAGGGGTAACATAACAAAACAGGGATGTATAATGACATGACAACAACTGTAACAAGGTTCAATAAAAGGGAAGGAAGGAGACGGAAACCGGTGCGCGTACGGCCTCGAATCCCGGCCCTTGTCCCGCCTACCTCACTACAAAGACAAACCACACCAAGACAAGCTACACCAAGACAAGCTACACCAAGACAAGCTACACCAAGACTAACTACACAAAGACTAACTACACAAAGACTAACTACACCAAGACTAAAACAGGGCAACATGATAAATACAATAACCAAAAAAGGGGGAGCACAAGAGTCCAGCGAGGGGGAAGTCCAAACAAGGGGATACAATGAGGATACGGACTGGAATGCCGGCTGCCAGCATAATATGCTCATACTTTTTTGTACGTGCAAGAACTCCAGCTGCTGCATTTTGGACCAGTTGGAGTTTTTGTAATAGGGCTGCAGGGCAACCACCTAATAGTGCATTACAGTAATCAAGTCTTGATGTCATAAAGGCATGAATTAGCTTCTCTGCATCTGACGGTGACAGCATATGACCTAGTTTAGATATATTTTTAAGATGGAAAAACGCAATTTTACAGGTGTTGACGACTTGTTTCTCAAATGACAGAGTACTTTCGAGTAAAACATAAAAATTCTTTGCTGAAGATGAGGGTTATATGGAACATTCATCAATAGTTAAGTAGTATTCTTGGTTGTTACATATGGCGGTTTTCGGTCCAATAAGTAACACTTCAGTTTTGTCCGAGTTCAATAATAAGAAATTGTTACTCATCCACTTTTTTATATCGACTATGCATTACACTATTCGATTATCGTATACAAACTTTGAACAGGAACAAACACGATAATCCATAGACAGGAATAATCTGACAGGGCGAGTGTATACGAACAGGGAAAATAATGACAATGAACCGACAAGGGACAGAGGAAAACTAGGACTAGATAAAGGGAAACACTAACAAGGACTGATGACACAGGGAGAGTGGTGGCAGGTGACATGAATGAAACACTAAAGGAAAGCTAACAAGAGGATTGCACGAGGCAGGTGAAGTGAATGAAACACTAAGGGGAAGATTGTACAGGGACGGTGACAGGACTAAACACTAATGCCGCTAACAGGGAAACAAGGGGCGGGGCTTAAGGACGCGTCACCAGGGGCCTGTACCATGAATGTAGCTGAACAAACTCAGGGTAGTTGGATTAGTTTTGGGTTGACAAAACCAAACCAACCAGATCAAGCTTTGTTGGTACCATGAAGCAGCTCATGGAGTTTCTTTGTCAACTCAAGCTTTGATCCTGAAGCTAAGATTAGTTTGCGCGCGCGTGCACATGAACGAGTGACGTCAGCATGGCTAAACCAATCGCATTATAAATGGATAAAGCGATTTCCACAATATGAACACAAACATGAATTTCAGCCATGGAGTGATATATTTCTGCTGTCTACGCAAGAGAGAAGTATTTCAGAAACACTGCTGATTGCGTTAATGCGCAAGTTAAAAGACTATATAGTACACATATTTACTGTAGTGCTGTAGGGCAAACAGGATCCGCGGGGTCCTCGGTGGCACTACAAGGGGTCCGTGTCCTTGCGGGCAACATTTTTATGTAAGGCATGGGTACAGAAATATTACAACAAATGTTCATTGAAGCTCCCGCATATTGCAATTTTAACCTGCGCGCGGACAAAAAACATCCATTCAGGCAGCAGAAGCAAGAAAGTTAACCTTACATCTGCTTCATCATTTCCCTTCCGAGTACACATGAGAGGAGTCGCGTGCAAATAAAGTTCATTCTCATATATTTCTGAACTTCTGTACAAATTTGTTAAAGCTGTAAATGGCTAATTTCACAGGCAAATGACACGTACCGCTTCTGCATTGTAAACTCTGACATCTTACGTGTTTAAAATCAATAAATGCACCGTGTACTGATGGTTCATGTCAAACAAGTTGCCCAAAAGATTACGCGGACTGGTTGCATGTTAGTCTCCTTTTAGTCTGATATGGTAAAAACTAGTTTTTTTTTCTTGCAGAAAGAAGACGGAGCTCAGAACTATAAAATAGCGGTGTGTTCTGCAACACAGAGAAGCGGAAGAATATATAAGAATTACACACAATAAAACGGCCTGCTTTTACAACAGAATGCATAAGCCTCTACCTTTAATAGACTAGTCTTTGCACCATTAACCAGGGTCAGTCATTTCATTGAAGCCTTAATAAAAACTACTGTTCAGGACAAAGAAAAATGTCCTAATACAGTGAAACTGAAAGTGTTCCTAGATGTTCTGCACCACAGACAAGAATGTAAAAAATGCAATGCAAATACATGTGATACAATAAAAGTGGAATATAAGTAAGTAAATTGAATTTCATGTGAGTGTAAGGGAAAGCCAGCAAATCTGTAAAATCAGATTTTACCTATAAAGTAAACAATATTTGATTTAATATTTGTAATATATATTTTTATACTAGTATTTTTATTTGATTAAACCGTATAAAAAATAACTAGCCATTCTAACATGCACTGTGAGTCAGTTACGTCACCTATATGTTTCTGTGCTCACAGCTGATTGGTCAAACTTCAGTCTGAGATCTCGAATCCAGAACATAGCCTGCCCCGGATCAGGTTAGCCGTGCAGCGTAAGATACCATGGCGACGAACACCGAAGAAAGCCGAGCTACTCCCTAAAACCCAAGGTTGGCACAAACTACACTGAAACATAGCTGGCTAGCCACCTAAACCAGCTTCATGGTACAGGCCCCGGAGAGAGAGAATGGCGTGACAAACCAAAACAATGTTCTTTCTCCACACAAAACACATGGGACTGACATGATCCTGCCACAAGACTCGAAAACCAAGTCAAGGAGAGGCAGGATCATGACAACTAGTTCGTTGACATACTTACTGTAAAGTATACTTAACATTATACTTGAATTTTAACTTAGGTATACTTAATCAAATAAACTTGAAGTAGTCTACTTTTTAGCAAGTGAAAATGGAAATGACTTAACACAAATACAAATATAATTTATTTGACACATTTCTACGATCACATAACACAAAGGCCAAAAGGAGAAGTTAAAATCTGCACACGGTTATATGCAGGGATTACACCACCTCAAATTTTTTTTATTTAATGCTTCATCAGAGGCCAAAGAAACCAGTGAAAAGTGCTAAACGTTTTCTATCACATAACAGAAATGTATATTTGGAAAAAAGAATACAAATATTTCTTCATCAATAAATCATTTAAAGTAAGTCCACATTCTTATTTTCTGACATAGGCTGGCAGATGAAGGAGGCACGCCCGAGTGTCTGTGACAGGGCCTGACATCTTGCCCATGGTCTCCCATCTCTGAGTGACAGGGTCACAGCGGTGAGCAAGCCTGATCTCGCTATAGTCTTCCTGGCAATAACCGCCTAAAATATACAGCCTCTCCTCCAAAACCGCTGAAGCTGCTCCGACATGGGGCATGGATAGAGGCGCGAACACTGTCCAGATGTCAAGTGTTGGATCATACATTTCACAAGACAGCTGGTCTGTGTAGAACTTCCGAAGGTTGCAGACTCCACCAGCTACGTATATATGTTTTTTCAGGCCCTCCATGCAATGCTGGGCTCGGTCGTTGGTCATCTCAGCAAGGTAAGTTGTTCCTCTTGCTGGGTGATAGAGGAACATTGATGCCAAGCATTGATATTTGGAGTTGAAGCCTCCTGAAATGAAGATCTCACCCCCCCAAACTGTGGCAGCCTGCCCGCTCAGGGCTATGTCTAAAGGATGAGTCAAGCTGACCCATAGAAAAAGTCAAAAATTAGATCTCTTTAAAATAGCTTAGATTTCTTTTAGATTTTAGTTTGTCCAAAATCTCTATCATCATTTGTGAGATATCAAAAGTCTGCAATCCAATAATAGACCAAATTATCTAAACTTCAACATCATAATTAAACTGTATCACGAGAACAATTCCGAGGGTTGATGCTCTGCCTCCAAGATCCATTAGATGTCTATCTTATCATTTCATCACATTATTGGTCTGCTCACAATTGATCACTTATAGCAAACTTATTCATTTTAGGAGAAACAGAAGTTTCAGAATCTTTCCGAAAGAGTTGTAAGGCACTGTTGTGTTTTCTTGTTTACATTAACGTACCTCCAAACATTTGATTTTGTTGAGTATTGTTCCACACTGTCAAGATTTGTGTTGATTTCCTTGTCTCCTCCAATAGAATACAGGACATTTTCACTCACCACCATAGTAAAGTTACTCCTCTGTTCAACCATGTCCGCCAGCCTTTCCCAGCTGTCTCGGACAGGGTCATAGCTGTTGTTGTGGGAGCGTGGGTAATGGTAAATTGGAGAAAAGAAGAAAAATATACAATAAGCATTAGTGAAAAGTAAAGTAAGGGAATACTGCCATTTAATTACAGTTACTTCTGGTGTAATTTAACTAAATACTGCGTAAGATATTCAATAGTGGAAATGACATCAAAATCATAAGTCTTACTTTAAAATGTTTGCTTTAATGTATACATTTTGTAATACTTTGGTCAGTTAATAAGAATAATTGATGTAGTTATTTATTATTTATTTGAATGAACTAGATATCTATCCTTGAATCAATTCTAATCAAGGTTGATGTAGGATATAGAAAGTAATTAGTAATAAGTAATTAAATACTTTTTGGGAGAGAGTCATTTGTAAAGCAATCTGATGACACTATTAAATATGTTATTAGTAACTAGTAATAAATTGCTTTTTCAGTGTAACTTACCCAACACTGAGTATGACCTAACACAGGGGTTCTCAACCTTTTGCAACCCATGGCCCACCAAGGACTGTTAAATTTTTTTCCGAGGACCACCTTTCCAAATATAATGGTATGAACACAGAATATTCAAAGGGTACATATACTCTGCTGTTTGTCTTTTATGCCACAGTAGCAGACTTAGTCAAGTAAGCTATATAGATGAAAACTGTTGTATAATCATATAAAAGACTTGGCAAGTCGACTCAGTAACAGGGCAGGTCAGACAAGACTGGGTTATTTTGTGTTCAAATGTCTCTGTAGCTTTGTTGGTTTTAGCGCATCGTTCGACAGAATTTCTACACACAAAAAACACATTGTGTCTTCGTCTTAGTCTCAGTACCTGCCATTATTAAACCAAACTTAATGTATTTTGCCGACGGCTGTGATGGTGGAAGTTTTTTACCCACACAGTGTTTATGGAAAAATCAACAGCGGTTGTGCGATGGTTTGGGAAATATATATATTTACATTTATTCATTTGGCAGACGCTTTTATCCAAAGCGGCTTAAGAATTAGTTTTTTAACAGTGGCACATTACTGTAGAGAAATCAGGGGTAAGGTGCCTTGCTCAAGGGCACTTCAGTCATGACCTGCTGGCACTGAGATTCGAACCGGCAACCTTCTGGTTACAAGCCCAAAGCTCTAACCACTAGGCCACAGCTTTCGCCGGGAAACATGGACCTGTCCTGGCAGGTTCATGAGAGCTGCAGGGGAGGTGGTCCTCGGGGAGGAGGAGATGACGGCTGCATTCAACAGCGGCCCTCAGGGTTCCCCTATCGCCAGCGGAGATGAGGAGGATGTGACCGCTGGACTTCGAGAGCATGCTCATGCTCGTCATGAGCCGACCGGAGCCGAGGGTCTTGGTCCATCCGAGTTTATCATCTCCGTTGGGTGCCATCCCTGAGGGTCACACCCTGGAGCTTGGGCTCATGACCACAAGCCTCGGACCCTGCAACCTCTCCACCATCTACCAGTCTTTAGGGCAAGTGTGGAAGGAGAGAGTCCTGGGGGTCCTCTTCGGAGGTCTCCAACGTGGAGCCAGCCCCATCCTTCACCCCCTTCCTCCAGCTGACTACCAGGCAATTGGCTCGGCAGAAGAGGAAGAGGCAACGGAGGGGGGCACGTAAACCAGCCTGGCCGGCTCCCCTGCCGGATCTCTAGCAGTTTTCACAGCCAGCCTTCCGGTGGGCAATCCAGCAGGCGTCCAGTCCTGTCCTTCAGCAGGCGTCCAGGCGTCCCCAAGGTTTGGCCTCCCATTCCCCCATCTTGTTAGCACTAGATGTCTTGGGCTCACGTTGTTGGATTACCCTGGTTACTGTTTACAGTTTGTGAATTTATTATTTTCACTTTTCCAAATACCTTGTTTTGATTTGTCCCCCTCGTGGGAGGTGTTTGTTTGCCTTGTTTTTTGGTTCATGTTTTCCCCATTGTGGGTGTTTTATTTAATAAAGATTTCTGATTAACCCTTCGTCTGCCTGCATCTGGGTTCTATCCAAGCCATTATGTGACAGTAACCTCTGGGATTTGACATGCAGGCCCGCGCTCGAACTCACCAACGAAAACGAATGCCAATCATTTATGTGTCAATGTAAATTATCTTAACTGAAATAATCTCTAATTGAAAGCCTACACGTAGCAATCCTGATCGCAACTTTAATTTTTATTACACTTGCTGTATATTTGTGTATATAAATATACACTGACTGTCTCCGACATCTGATTTTCTTTTTAGAAAACCTGACATTTTACAGTGACATAATTTACTGTAACATAATTTATATTTGAATGTCGTAACGTGTTAGTTCAATCTGACGTTGTGATGTAATTGGACATTCAATCTGACGTTGTGACACGTGTTTGGTGATGCAACATTGACTTTTAGATAATGCATCTTGACTCGACTTTAGCGTTTCTAAAGACTACAGCACCCGATGATTCTGTAGACCTTCCTCCAAAGGTTGCATTTGTCGCCCACATACGCCATTGAGTCTGTCTGGTTTCAGAAAATCAAGTCGGACACTCCAAATGCACCCATCCAACTTGACCTTTCACAGGAATTGGGAAGATGCATGAGGTGTGTCCTTCATTGCTAGGGAAAACCCATAAATCTCAGTTTTGCCTTGAACAATCGTCTTTTATTTGAATAAACAGCAGCAGCTGCACATTCGATCAAATATGTGGCGCGTATATGTGATGTAAATAGCTTTTTACAGTCGACAGATGTAACAAATTGGATTAGAACAACTTTTTTTTATTATGGCAAGAAATGGTAAATTTGTTTAACCCTTCTGGCATCGTTCAGGGTAGAAACCCCCTTGCTTTTCATCTCTCCAAATCATGTAGAAATCACTTTTATTAATTTGACAGATGTGAGAGCGCACCCTGATCGCACACATACATCTAGCAGACATAGAGTTTATTTAACGTCTGCATCTACGTCTGTAATACGTCTCGGAGATGTTTGCTGCAGACTTATTAACAAGCTAACTGCCTTCAAGCGTTGAATCAGGTGTTTATAAGGAGACATCAAAAACATTCTGGTAGCGGGTCCTCGAGGACCAGGGTTGAGAAACACTGCTGAAGACATCCAGAAGATGTCTTTTAGATGTTTATGATTTAGAATAGATCTAAAACTGCTCTTTCTAAGATGTTTAGCAGATGTTTTTACACAGCAGATGTTTTCCAGATCAGGAGACATCTCTGAGATGAATTGCAGATGAGCAAACTATGCATTTCAGATGTCTTGCAGATTTAAATGCAGACATCAAACATACGTCTGCCAGATGTACTGTATGTGGGCTGCAACATGATATTTGTTGTTTACTTTTCTGCTAGTATGTCCTATGAAGCACACAGCTTTCGACGTGCACCCTTATCAACATAAATGAATATGTGGGTGTTTAATGGGCAATCAGTAACTATTTTTGACTATAATGTTTACATTGTGTGGTAAATGTTTTATAAAAGCAATGCAAGGTGCTGTCTCGTGCTTACAGTGCCCATCAGCTGTGACTTATTCATAACACAAGCACAGCCTCTCGAACCTTATTGCTTTCTTTTTTGTATATTCGAATAAAACCCAAATTCCCTAGTATCTTTTTTTTACATTTTTTCCCCCCAATGAATACCATCCATCCATCCATCCATTTTCTACCGCTTATCCGGGGGCGGGTCGCGGGGGCAGCAGTCTAAGCAGAGATGCCCAGACATCCCTCACCCTAGACACTTCCTCCAGCTCTTCCGGGGGGACACCGAGGCGTTCCCAGGCCAGCCGGGAGACATAGTCCCACCAGCGTGTCCTAGGTATTCCCCGGGGTCTCCTCCCGGTCGGACGGGCCCGGAGCACCTTCCGGGGAAGGCGTCCAGTAGGCATCCTTAACAGATGCCCAAGCCACCTCAGCTGACCCCTCTCGATGTGGAGGAGCAGCGGCTCTACTCCGAGCTCCTCCCGGGTGACCGAGCTTCTCACCCTATCTCTAAGGGATCGCCCAGCCACTCTGCGGAGGAAGCTCATTTCAGCCGCCTGTATCCGGGATCTTGTCCTTTCGGTCATGACCCAAAGCTCATGACCATAGGTGAGAGTAGGAACGTAGATTGACCGGTAAATTGAGAGCTTCGCCTTGCGGCTCAGCTCTTTCTTCACCACGACGGACCGGTACATCGACCGCATTACTGCAGAAGCTGCACCGATCCGTCTGTCAATCTCCCGTTCCATCCTTCACTCACTCGTGAACAAGACCCCGAGATACTTAAACTCCTCCACATGAGGAAGGAACTCTCCACCAACCTGAAGTGGGCAAGCCACCCTTTTCCGACTGAGGACCATGGCCTCGGATTTGGAGGTACTGATTTTCATTCCAGCCGCTTCACACTCTGCTGTAAACCGTCCCAGTGCATGCTGAAGGTCCTGGTTTGAAGGGGCCAACACGACAACATCATCCGCAAATAGCAGAGACGAGATCGTGTCGTCCCCAAACCTGACACCCTCCGGCCCCTGGCTGCGCCTAGAAATTCTGTCCATAAAAATTACGAACAGAACCGGTGACAAAGGGCAGCCCTGCCGGAGTCCGACATGCACTGGGAACAAGTCCGACTTACTGCCGGCAATGCGAACCAAGCTCCTGCTTCGGCCGTACAGGGACCTGACAGCCCTTAGCAAAGGACCACAGACCCCATACTCCCGAAGCACCCTCCACAGGATGCCAGGAGGGACACAGTCGAATGCCTTCTCCAAATCCACAAAACACATGTGGATTGGTTGAGCAAACTCCCATGAACCCTCCAGCACCCTGTAGAGGGTGTAGAGCTGGTCCAGAGTTCCACGGCCTGGACGAAAACCACACTGTTCCTCCTGAATCCGAGGTTCTACTATCGGCCGTATTCTCCTCTCCAGTACCCTGGCATAGACTTTCCCGGGAAGGCTGAGAAGTGTGATCCCCCAGTAGTTGGAACACACCCTCCGGTCCCCCTTCTTAAAAAGAGGGACCACCACCCCGGTCTGCCATCCCAGAGGCACTGTCCCCGACCGCCACGCGATGCTGCAGAGGCGTGTCAGCCAAGACAGCCCCACAACATCCAGAGACTTGAGGTACTCGGGGCGAATCTCATCCACCACCGGTGCCTTGCCACTGAGGAGTTTCTTGACTACCTCAGTGACTTCGGCTTGGGTGATGGACGAGTCCCAATGAATACGTTTTTTTTAAATAAATTGGCTACCATACACCTCATAATTCGATGGTCTAACAGAATATGAGGGCGGCGGCGTCACCCACTAGACCCAATGTCTGCGTCAAGACGGTTATATGTAAATAGTCTCGGAGGTCTTTGAATAGATTACCTGAAAAAAGATTTTAAGGTATCGGCCTTGGCATAAAAGTGGCAACCTCCGGCCAAATATAATTTCCCACCAAGTACCCCAACACTATGTCTAAATCTAGCCAGATCTGGCATCTCTCCCAGCATTCTCCATTCTATTTCCTTTATAAGTCCTGTTCCATTCCTGAGAGAGTTAGCAAACCAAAGCTGCTTGCTGGGAAGTCGTTGACCTGTGTCTGGATGCAGTTGATCACCTCCGACTAAAACAAGGGCATCTTTAGGGTAGCGTACACGACGCTGCTGTGCTACAGAGCTTGAGTCACCGCACACAAACTCTTTAAGTGCGGATTTGTAGAGTTCAACCTTATCTCCCCCACTGCATTCCATGCTCAAGTTTACAGCACGAACTTCTCTGAATTCTTTAAAGGTCATGAATGAAAAACGAACGGCTCTCATTAGCTTTTCAGAGTGTGGAAGTCTTCTAGCAGGATCTGCCTCTACCCAGTCGACTACTGCTCGGAAAACTGTCAGCTCTGAGGGAGCAGATAGTGCATTGGATTGGAGGAACCCCATGAGCCTTTCTGCCGATAGGTCCTGAAACTTTGGGGTGGCAGATAGTTCTTGGAAATGTCTCAATGCAAAATCATCTGCCAGCTCTTTTAAATCAGCCATCCCATATGCCTCTGCGAAAGATGCCACATCCAGGCAGTTCTGAACATCTATTTCCTGTTGCAGAAAGTGAAGGCAGAGTGAGAGGGCTGGCTCAAATTGGAATTGAATAGAAGCACAGGTAAATTCAAAAACACAGTCCCATCCGAGCACTAAAGCCCCAGTGTAGGCACAGTGAAGGAGGGCCTCAAACTCAGTAGCCCCGACTAACAGCAGAGACACAGATTCTTGCTGGCTCTCCCTCATTCCGGTGGTAAACATACCTCTGAAATAATTGCTGCTGGCGGTCAAAAGCACTCTGTGAGCTGAAGGAAAAAAAATTAATTCAGTTAATGTAGGCATACAAAAAAACTGTGATGTTGGGTTCACACCAAAGGTGAATTAAGTAATTTGCGTGAGTAAATGACATACAAAGTCAATGCAGCGACGAGAATAGACACAAACTCGCGGTAGGCAATGCGGATGGCGCGAATCGGTGACACGTAATGCCATTCGTGAAAATCATGCTGTGTTCACACCAAACGCAAACAATCGCATTCCACGCTCTTTATTACCTGCGGGAAATGTTTGTTATTTTCAATAGTGACACGAAGGAAATCATGCAATGTGGAGTGTTCGGACCTTTCAAAAAGTAGGTGTCAATGAGCTCTGAAAATGATTTTTTCCCACATTTTGACATCGCCTGCTGCAAGTTCGTGTTGACATTTTATGTAATTTACTTGCGTTATTATATTATTAAATCATTATTTAATTGCTTATTTCATGTTTGGTGTGAACCAAGCATAACATATTTTTCCCCCAAGTAATAAAGACTGTGAAACGCGATTGTTAGCGTTTGGTGTGAACACAGCATTAAAAGATGTCATATATTTCCTGAAACACAAGTAAGCAAATACAAATGCTTCAAGCCGCACAAGCTTTATTTCATTCATGCATTACATTCAAAGTATGTTCTTTTAAGTGGATATTAGCACAAACAATAATGATTCTTCTTATAATCTGTTATGAATGAGCTTCTCTTGATGAAACAGATTAACTCTTCATTTCTTGTATTAGTTATATAATCTTGTATTTTTAAATGTCACAGTTTCTTACCATGGAAAACGATTCCTTCTACAACCAGCTCTACATCACATCCCACTCTTTGAGCCCATAACTGCCTTATGGACTGCAAGCTGACCTTGATTTGGTCTTCTGCTGAGCTGGTTTTCTGTTTTTCTTTGTTACCTTTCTGTATCTCTTCTTCTACTTTCAAAAGTTCCAGAATCCTGGGCGCCACAAGGCTTTGAGCTGTAGTTTGAATCTGTGCTTTGTCCTTGCTCGTGATGGCTCCAGTGTAGGCAAACTCCACCACTGCAGCCAGCCCCAAACCATGTACCTCAGGAGCCAATCTCAGAAACATCTCCCTCTCTCCTCTACACCTTTTTTTAACCTTTTGCTGTACGAGGGAGCTTACTGCAGCCAGGACAAGGGAGTGAACCTGAATGGTCATCCCATCCTCTGTGCTCAGGACCAGGTCTGTGATGAGGTTCTTCACTCTTATCTCCTCTAGAGTGTGGAAGATCTCTTTTGGGTAACTTTGTCTATGATACCTCTGTATGATTTCTTTTTCTGCTTTCTTTTCATTTTTTATTATTCCTATCCTGCTGTCATTGTAGGACATAATCCATTTAAGTGTCCTCTTCTCCTCTTCAAACTTCTCTCCTCCTTCTTCTATCATCTGCTTTCTGTGTTCTTTTTCTCTTTCCCAATGCTCCTCCCATTCCATGAGCGGATATTTTCTGGTAAATTCCATAAAAATAATTTGTTACATGTGTGTTGTTCTTGTTGTAGCAACCCTTCTTGTCTTCTTTCATCCTGTGTTTACAGCACTAAGACTTTGCAATGTGTCACATGCCATAATATTGCTGAAGTAACTACATGCTAATTTTAGGTTCAAGTTTTGTAGATCTCATATTTCCATAGACCTTTCAGTGGGGTCACAGTCTGCATAGCAAATTATATACAGTATATATATGTATATATATACAGCCGCTGAAAAAAATAAGAGACCATTTCAGATACAGTTTTTCTGATTTTAAATTGTACTGTTTCTATGTATATGTGTTTTTAGGTCAAATAATCGTTTTAGTTTCATTCTGTAAACTACTGATAAGATGTCTACCAAAAAATATGTTGCTTTTATTTGCAGAAAATAAAAACTGGAGAAACAGTTGAGAATTACAGAATTGATGCCTTGTATTTATTCAGAACTCAAAAAATGAATATGAACTTTTAAGCAATACACTAAACAGTAACATTTCTACGTGTATTTAGGAAAAGTTAAACACTATTTTTGTTATGCGTGATAACCTGGATTTTATCAGTTTTCTTGTCACGCTGTCAGTCTTTCAAATTGCTGAAATTCAAAAGACACTAGACTGGAATGGCCACAATATATACAAAGATGACTTGAATTTGGAATGGTCTCTTAATTTTTTCTACGGCTGTATATATATATATATAGTAAAATAAATATGAAAGAATTGTATAATACATATTCTACAAAATATATAAACATTATATTATGCAATGATTTCTGTAATCGCCATAGGAGGGGGGTATATCTATGGTGATACAATGTTGCCACATACTTATCATATTTACTTTTTGTCACTTAATTATGGTACATTTTATGATTTTCTTATTCCTACAACTAAGTAACTTTTAAGTACAAATTATGGTATTAACCTTTTTGCGAAAATCACTGCAAATAGCCGCTCATTAATGTAGATGTATGTTGTCAGACACGTTAATAAATCAGGATTTTAGCAGGAGTTAAAGTGACTGCTGGTGGTATTAAACACAAGGTATTATTGGGTCACGTCACAGCCTTAAACTCTATTTTGTGTAGCTCCACAATCTTTTTTGCTGCACATCGGATATATAGGCTTTTCTTTGGTTTAACCCATTGCGATGAAAGATGAAGGGGATTTGGGCTTTGTGTTACTTAAAGGGGTCATGTGGCGTAAATATGTGTTTTCTGTCTCTTTGGTGTGTTATAAGTTGGGCCATGCAACATGTATTAAACACGTAAAATTTAAGTGTCGGAATAAAAGATGCATTCTATCAGAAAGCGAATGAGACCTTGCCTGTTACGCCTTGTGTAACCACACCCCCAAAAATCTACATCAGTTCGTGTTATGATTTGACTAAGACCGCCCAAATGTATGCGCAAGTAAGGTGGGCGTACCTATCAGTACCATTGCTTTGCAAGCTGATGTTCCAAAAATGGTAAGAGGCGTACCTCGCTTTTCAGAGCCATGAGTTTTGTAAAAAATCTGTGCGTTTCAGATAGGCGGAGCAAAGAGGAGATACAAACATACACGGTAGGTGGAAAATACAGCGTTTTTGAACCTTAAATCGTGTATACACATGCGAAAAGGACTGGGACTGGTGTTGAGAAACACTGCCCTAAGTAAGTAAATATCTGATACTTTGGAATCAGTACCCTATGTATTTCGTTGCTTCCCCTGAGCTGGAATGTATCGTTCGCCATAATTTTCAGTCATATATGATGTGAAAAAGGACTCATATGAACAGATCAAGCCACCGAAACAATCGAGGAGGGAAACACATCTGAAGCAATAAATTTAATCTGAAGCAATAAAAACTGATATCAACATGCAAAAATAAATGTTAAGAAAAATGTTGAGGACGCTCATTTTCATAGTAAAATGATTCAGTGAAGCACATTCATGATGTGTCTTTCATCTGCTGTGTGATATACTGTAGACCCTGACATGTAAACTAGGGGTAATAGTCGGAGCCTTCAGGGGGCCGGAACAAGAACAGATGAAGATGTTGTGTAAACTAGCTCCACGCGAGAGTCCCACAGCTGGTATGAGTTCAGTTGTACATGGTCATAGTCAAGAACTACAAATCAAAAGGAAAGATGTCATGAATATTTTAAAGATCACATTTGACATACGATACATCTGTTCAGCTTCAAAACTCTGTTATCATGTCACATAATCACTTATGAAGAATTATAAGCGCTGGATTACACACATCAAAGAGCTTTAAAGGATTAAATGTGAGTGTGTTTGTGTTGAGGGTTCACATCAAGTTTTTTTTACCTGTCGGCAGTTGATTGTAACCATTCCCGCCCCCACGACATCAAAGGAGCGAAACTTACCTGAAAAAGACAAACACAAATACACCTACAGCTACCAAAAACATTTCATCTCAATCATGAATCAGTTTGCATTGTTTGTTTATCTTTTATCAAATGAATGCCACTTTTTTGTCATTTTGTCACATTACCATTTTTTTTACAGTTGTGCAGTTAGTGTTTTCTGTGATGTGTGTTTGCTCTCTTACTAAGCATGCAGTCCAGTTTGAGGAGCAGGAAGAGGAATCCTGGGAAACTGACGGTCAGATCTGGCTCTGTGTAACGCAGGCTGATCAGCTGCAGAATGAAATCATCCACCTTTATGCCTAGACCAGAGCAGACAATCACAGAGAAACACAACACACGAATGAACCGACGTCTGACAGCTAGGTGTGTTCAAAAACAGATTCATTAGCCTGATATGGTGTGTATGACATTGAGTATGAAGGAATTAACTGTGTGTGTGTGCGTGCTGAAATGAACCGTTATGTCATTGTGTGTGTGTGTGTGCGCGCGCGCATGCATTTATATGAATGTGTCAGTTTCACCTGCTGCTGTCAGAGCCTGTGGGATTTCTTGGTACTCCAGCGTGTGATTCTTATTTTTGTCGAATGCCATGAAAATATCCTAGAAAACAAACAGACAGAAGGGCAGATAGTGGCACAATCTTTTCTTATTCTTATTCGTCTGTTCTTCACTTCTCAGTATTTACTGTCAAATGTAATGCAAAAGTAAATGGCAAAATGGAAATAAATTTGAATCAAACAATCATTTGCATTGTTGTCTGTCTGATATAATCCTTGTAAGAGCTTTTGAAAAAATGTGTGCATATAAAGAAATATGTATTGCATTTTTCTTCCATCGGGTCAGTGTTTGGGACAAACTCACAGCAGAGCAGTAAACAGGTCAGAAGTCAAAGGTGAAGCAATGGCTTTGTGTTTACTCAACACACAACACCACAGTGTTTTAACATCCTGTGGCAAAACCCACTCTTTATACCTTACCATGGTAATACATACTTTAATTTTTCAAACAGAGAAACATCCTCACCGTCCACTTGCTGAGTTTTTCCCACAATGCCTGGAATTCCATCCAGTCGAGGTGACCCGTTCCTTTGCTCTGATTGGTGCAGTTAAGGCGACATACCGATCTCCACCCAATGTGTTCAAACGCACCATAAACCAGCACACCCACACACCTCATGCAACTGAGATAGGACACTGGATTTATTCTAAACTATCCCTTTAAATGTTTATTGACACCGTGTAAAACTATAAAAAGTTTGATCTGAGGGAGCAAACCTAATAATTTTCTGTGAAATTAACACTGTGATGCCATAGTGACAAGTACACTTGTTATGACATAGCGTGCAGGATACGTCCATGAGCACCACAAAGCTCTTGCAGATCTCCAAACTCAATTTTTTCTCACTGCCTGCAAAGACTGACCCAAAAGAAAAAAGAAACTGTCATGAAACTTCCTCAACGGTTAGCGCTTCACGTCCTGTCACGTTTTCATCACTTCTCGCTGTGATAATACAAATACTGTAAGCGGAACTGTAAACCTGACTTCTCTCGCCAACGGCTTCATGCGTTAACATGCAAATCTACTGAAAAACAGTACAGATAGGAAAAACACACTTCTCACCTCCCTTCGCAATAGCTTCCGTCAGCAGGTTATAAAGATCCGGCGGCCTACAAACAGGTCCCTACAGACACACATGTACAAACTATAAACATATACTGGATATGTGCAAATTAGGCATTACATGTGAAGCTGATATGTTTTACCTTGGTAGAGTGTTTCATGAAGAGATCTTTAGCTTCAGTAATCGACGGGAGTCCTGGCAGACGTGGAGACATGGGCTGCATACAAATAAAGAAAAGATTTGAAACACGAAATGAAATATCATCATGATCAAAATAAATAATCAAAACAGTGATGCCATATTAATTCATTATTTTACCTCTGAGGGTGAGATCACGTCTGTTAAAGGTTTCTTAACAGGCCTGCAAAAACACACATTCATCAACATTTACTGTCGGCAAACCGTTCACTTTCAATTTTAAATCCTGATCCAGCTTATGATGCTGAAAAACGAACTAAACCATAAGAAATGGCTCAGATGTTGCGCTTTCATTGCTCAGGAAATTGGATGGAGTAATCTTTGTGTTTCATTTAAGTATCAACATCTCATGAGAAATAAAAGAGAATCAAAAGAGAGTGTAATTGTTGAAACACGTGAAGACTATGGAGGTAGAAATGTATCCGAGTAAACTTGATGAGAAATGTTTGACTTCATATTGATATCTTCAATAATATTGACTTTGCAGACTTGCCCATTTTGATCTCAGTTTGACACAATGTTGATCTCTTCTGAAACTCTAATGACAGAGACATTTGTGCCATTTCTGAGTGCCATTTTTCTCAGGAGAAATATGTGAAACACAGATGCGACTTAAGCAAAGCTTTTGATGTCTAGACAAAACAATTGAGATTTTTCTCAATGCTTTCCATTCAATCTCACTGAGACTACAGAGATGTGATAGTGAACGTCTCCTACACGGTGAAGTTTCCTTTTTCCGTCAGAACTCTCAGGAGAAATTCTCCCGTCCTATTGGCCTCTGAGGTGGCAGGAATGATGATGTAATGACCCGGTGCCAGGCGTTCGCGCAGCACGACCTCCCGCCGCTGCTCATCACTGTGCTTGATCACTGGTCTCATGTAAGACAGATCCCGAGAGGACACAAACTCGCCCTCAGATCCCACCTGATCACACACACACTTTACATTTTTAAGAGCATCATGTGTGTGCGCCATCTGAGATAATAATAATAATACTGTATATAAAAAACAATAACAAATACACACATGTACCTTGTATATCAGCAAACCAACAGAGAGCAGCTGTCCACTCTTACGAGTCTGTTTTTGCATGAGCGCCAACAGGAAAGAGCACGTTAGCTCGGGGTCACTGGGGTCATCGTCCTCCTCCAGCAGCGTGAGCTTGTACTGCGGCGGATCTGCGCACACACACACACATATTAATGATATGTGTTTATGTTAGTTTTTGTATCTGCACATACGTGTGGTCATGTACCATGAAAAGGAATCCATTTTCCGTGATACAATGTGCAGTGCCAAGGCCGCTTGATGGCTCCGTCTGCACTCAACGTGTCATCGCTCAGGTGACACACCTCCATGATGTCAAAGTTGTGCCGGAAATCTGACAGAGCCATCCTGATGAAAAGAAAGAGAGAGAGAGAGAGAGAGATGGAGAAGACAAGGTTGTGAAAACCACATGTAAACGGCCCACGTATGAATCAGCCAATAAGCGATGAGCTCGGCTCACCAAAACTCCCCATCATCCAGATTGATTCTCTGCACTCGGTTCTGCTCTTCTTTGTTCACCGTTAGCCACTCGATCCTACACACAAATACACAACCTCAATACAAACACATACAAAGATACAACTAAAACAGGAATACCCAGAAACAAACAAATCAACAAAGACACACATATGCACAAACACATACAAGTGTGTATTAAATACCCAGATTTGTCACTCCAGGGCCCCTCCCACTCAGTTTTACCCCACGGGTTGTAAACCCGCACCAGCTCAACGGGACCAGTTTTAGCTTGTATCTGAAACACACAAATCAAACATTCCTCAGTGATTGAAGGAGACACTGCAGTGTGATATTGTCCAGTAGAGAGCGCCAAGCACACAAACTCAGTTCTCTAAAAAATAAAGCCCCCAAAAGCCCAATAAATATAGCTGACAGTCAAATGATTACAAAATGAATTTGACACAACGGGAAATGGAAGTCCATGAATCAAGCACAATGCATCGTGGGATACAGCAGTGTGCTTTGTCGTATAGAGCTCATTTTAGCATCCGCATTAGCTATTCTATAGAAAAAAAACATACTATGCACTGTATAGTATACATACTGCACAGTACTTAGAAACAGTAGTATACATTTGAGATCACACACACCCTGAGTTTTTTTTATTATATGCCTCCCTCTGCTGGAGTTATGGGTGTAAAGATGGGGAGGGAGGGAGTGAAATAGGTAAAATATTTCTCTTACCGTCTCCAGACCTGTGACAGAATAGGCATGTCTAAACAGAATCCCGAAGCCATTGCTTTTCTCAAGAGCACCCTACAAGACACAAAGATAGTAGGTGAGGAATCTGGCTTTCTTAGAACACCGTTAAAATCATTTTCGTAAGACCACAACAAGGACAAACATGAAGACATGCACGACATACATCTGCACCCTTTACTCATAATGTCACCAGGATATCTGAACCAAATATTGCCTTAATTTCCAACATATGGACTCTAAATAGTATTTATGAATGACAATTGATTCGCTTCACGTTGTGAAAACACGTATGACAGAGAGAGGCGATAGATCTCTATTGTGTTCTTCTAAAACAAGAATGATTAATTATTTTAGTTATTACGGCTCAAATCAAAACAAATCAACTGCAATTTGATTGATATTAAATGGACTGCACAACAAAAAACATCATTTTTGATTATCTCATTTTGGAACCAAACTCTTATATTAAGCAGCATTTTGATGCTGTTTGGGGTAATTTTTTTGCTCTTAAGTCAGTTTTCATTTTGGGTGATTTTCCCTTTAATTAAGCATCTTAAAGAGACAGTACACCTGAGAGTTGGCACAGTTGATGAGAGCTCCTTTCTGCAGCAGGCAATTTAAGAAAGAACCCAGATCCCGTGGCAGAGACCCCACTGTGAAGACTTCTGTAATCCCACCGGTCATGTCTGCCATCGCCTCATGAGGAAAACCCATGTTCAGAGCGGTGTATCCACCCTTCAGCCTGAGACAGACAGAGAGAGATAGAGAGAGACGAGGTCAAGATAATGCAGTCAACACACAACAAATAAAGGCTGTTGATATGCATTTTAATGTCCCTCGTGTTATCACTGACTTGGCATAGGCTTTTTCCAGCAATGAGCTCCAGAACTCGTTTTTGTCCGAAGACTTCAGAAACATCAGCTGACCGTCACGCATGGGCAAACGGTCGTCCACTTGAACCTTACACCACTCGCCATACTGCCAAAACTACAGACACAAACGCACCTGTTACCCCGTATGAACTTCAAGATCATCTTCACACCGTTTGCTTTCATGCGACACAAACCTGAAAGGAGAAGCAGCCATTGTATCCCTGCTGAAAGCTTTGACCGGGCGGGACGACAAGTTCCATTAGAGACGGATATAGAGAGAGGGACGCCACCGCCGCCAAGAACCAGCAGTCATCTGTGACACAACAATAAGACACAATAACGCTCTCTGCTTAAGAATTTCCATCGGCTCCGAACATGGTTGGCTTCAGGACCCAAGAGACTCAAAACAGTACCAAAATAGTTAACAAAAATAAACAGAATGTTTCTTTTTCGTATTATTTTTCACAGCACACCAGGACAAGCACGGCTGTATGAAATATCTCATGGGTCTGATACCTCAGCTGCTTTTATGAACCAATTGAACCTGAAGCACCTGTAGATTGTCAATCTGGATTATAAATGAGTTAAATGATTCATGACTATAGCAAATCTCACTCAGATATCCTTGGCAGATGTCCAAACGTGTGGCTCCATCCACAATAAACTGAGGAGACTCGCAGAACTCCTGCAGGTGAGACAAGAAAACCATACTTAAATGCCGTAAAAAAAACTCTCTTTCTTCTGTGGGAAACACATGCTCTGGTATTATCACAAATAAGATCCAAAATTGTTGAAAAATTGTGGTGATTTTAAAATACATCCTATCAAACGTTTGATCGCAATCTAAAACATACACTATTTCAAATGCTTTTGGCACCTAGAAACTAATACATTCAATTAAAATGTAACACCAAGAACTCCTTAAATCTCCAAAGATCCATATACACTCTAGAATACAGTCAAAAATGTGTTTGGTTTTTGCTGAATTAAGGAACCAATGCAGAACTTGTATCCAAGTCAAGATGCGAGGGAAGAAGCCTTTTTAAAACATGCTGAAGGAACAGAATTTACAACATTCTGAGTTTTCCTCTGAGGAATTTGTGCAGATATGTGCTCCGGCATATCCTGTGGTATGTCCATCTGCTCAATAACTATGGCAAGCCAAATTACTTTAAATTGTCCCCATCGTTACTCGTCGTAATTGCATTTTTACTGGTAAGAATTAAATTAGAGAGCTCTATAACTCAATAATTTTTACAAGTAACAATTACAATTACAGAGCTCTATAACTCAATTTTAATAGTAACAATTACGATTAGAGCGCACTCGATTTCGAATTTTACTAGTAAGAATTATAATAAGAGAGCTCTTTAATTCAATTTTTACTAGTAACAATTACAATAAGAGAGCTCTATAATTCAGATACTAGTCATATATCTCCATTGATTTCCATTCTTTTTTAATTACAGAGCTCTCTAATGCATTTATTACTTGTAAGAATTTTAATTATAGAGCTCTCTAATTTCATTTTACCTAGCAATAATTATGATTATAGAATTCTCTAATTTATTTTTCCTAGCAATAATTATGATTAAAGAATTCTCTAATTTAATTTTAACTAGCAATAATTATGATTATAGAATTCTCTAATTTAATTTTAACAAGCAATAATTATGATTATAGAATTCTCTAATTTTATTTTACCTAGCAATAATTATGATTATAGAGTTCTCTAATTTAATTATTACTAGTAAAAATGCTATTACGACGAGTAACGCTGTGGGCACTTTAAGCTAATTCGGCTTGCCATACAATAACTAAAATATCCACATCTGCAAACACAACTGAATTCACTTTTCTGGTTAACTAGCCTGATTTTTAGTCAGTGTTTGAAGTCAGTCATTTATATTCGAGCTTACATGTAAACTCAAATTTCTTGTCATATTTTCATATTAACTGTGGATATATACAAATAGAAATAGAAGCAAACGAGACTAGAACTGTCGATCATTTTAGGTCAATCTGACGAGAAAAGTCTGTGACGTGTCTTATGAGATATCAATTTACCTTCGGTCGTTTCCAAACCACGTCCGGGAAAATGTTCATGTGCTGGAAATAAAAGTTTGAGTCCACGTAGAGTCCATCCTGCAGTGGGATTCCGGGGGGAAACTCGAGTGTCGAGCTCCTCGCGCGCTCCCAAACATTCAGATAAGATTCAGACGAGCTCGATCTTCCCCTCACTGTCGATTGGGTTTCGTATTTAAACTCAAACTGCTTCTGAAACGATTTCATTGCGCACGACTGTATGGACGGATAGACTGTATTTCGGAGCTCAACTGCGCGATTCAAGTGGGAGTTATGAGGGTCAATTCCACGTCTCGAGTCTCTTACCTGCGCTTAGCTCCGCCCCCTGCTCTTATCTGTACACAATCTTTCACATTTTCATTTTATTATAGACTTCTACTGTTTTTATACTGACCTTATAATATGTTCTATCCCCTGCTATAACTAAACCCTCACAGAAATGTTTCTGCCTTTTTACGTTCAAATTGAACTGTTGATCTTAGTGCAGCTGAATGCAGCGCACAATGTAGACGGTCATAGGTGTTACTTTCAAATGTTGGATGTAAACACGCACGCAAGCACGCACGCACGCCCTTTTTGCAAACACGCCCCTTTCAACAAAGAGCCGTTCCCTAAGGTCACGTTTGTATTGTTTTATTATGATCAAAGAACTGGATGAGCAGAAAAGCAAATGCCAAAGGCTGTCGAGATACAGCTCAAATCAAAACAAATAACACACTAGCCTATATTTTGCATGATTTTTGGGGGCCCTTAAAAGAATACACAGGTGAAGAGAGATGCTTAATACGTTGCAGTATCCTTGCAGTTGGCTACTAGCATTTGTCCATAGAAACGCATCAAATAATCGAATTCAATGCTACATTAATAAAATAGAAAATAAAAAAGCTGTTTGGTCTTTTTTCATACATTTTATTGTTGGTCGGAAAAGATTCAAACATACATATCAATAACCAAAAAATCATTGCGAATTTATTATATACAATATATTTTAGCTATTATAAAATGCATTTGAGTGTTTGATGTTGATGGCTTCTCTTTCGGTCATTGCATCACGGGGGGAGACATTCGCATCTACAGAATACTTTTATGGCAGGCAAGGCTGGCTTGTGTCAAGAGGGCATAGCGTCACCTGTGTATTTATATATCTGATCTTATGTTTGACATATTTAGATATATGGAAATTGCATCTGCCGTAGCGTTAATAGAACAAGGTTTAGGTTGCAAGTGCAACCATTTGATGTCAAGTATTTTGACGCAAAATGGCAGCCTCAGAGTTAAAATATAATTTCAAAGGTCATGAATACTGTGACAGTTACACATTTTCACACATTTTAAAGTAAATGCCACTGTTGATATAAGCCATACATCTCTCTATACCTGGAAATCTCTTTAAGATAACTAATGCCACAATGCTTCAATTATTTCTTTGAGATGTTTACAACATGTCTCTGTCAGATTGAAAAGTTTTGGGAAAAAGGGGGAAACATATTTTTATGTTACTATAGTCTGGAGAACCATTTTTTCCACTACAAAGAACTGTGAATATAAGGTTTTTATGTAACTAAACAAGTCAACAAAGAACCGTTCAGGAACCGTTTTGAGAGTGGACTGCAAACACACAGAAACTCATAGTGTTGAATGCGTTTCAGTACGCTGTCATGTTTGTTTCAGTTTAAACAAACGTTATTTTAGAAACTCAGTATGTAATTCAGACCAACATTTAGCGTTTCCATCTGTTCTGTTTTAATCTCAAATTATCAATAAATTTAGTTCATTTCAATAGAAATATTAATCTGAAAACAATATTTTGGTTGAAATTATTGTACCATCTTTTGGTAGTGTGTTTATTAATTTAAAAATAAAACGCATGAGTACAGATTATACTTGTTCCAATAAAACCACACGTGAGAACATCAGAGTTGCTTCAGTTATGATTAGCAAAGGTTTTCATGCAAAGTGACTTTCAAATGATGAGTAAATCAACAAACGCATTTCACATAAAGACATGAATAGCTGCAACAGAGCGTTTTTTTTAAATGGCCTGGAGATGTATGAGCTGCTACATGTGAACACCAGCAGTCAAACAGAACCTGAAGTCTGTTTATGAATTTGCATCGGCTGTGTATTCATGTGTTATTTTGGAGATTAGTCACGGTGCTGTTTCACAAGTTGAATGTAAAGGACCTTGAGCATTTCTGAACTAGTTGACGTACGTCATACCTCCCCATATTAAATAGCTGGTGTTTGAAACACTCCCCTAAAGATTTATAAAAAACAGGTTTGATAACAATCAGAATGAAAAACAGGAATGAGCATAAACATGAAGTGATATCATCAGATCAAAGAGAACCACGTCCTATTCAGGTGAACACAAACTGCAGTGAACTCTTAAGATATGAGCTTTTGTGTGGACAAACATGCACTGAAAAACTTTGCTACTGTATGTGCCATGTAACGTTGTTTAAAACAACAAGTCAGCTTCCTTGCCCTCTTAATGCAATGTATACACAATATTTGCTTTGACTATATACACCTGCCGCTCTTAATGCAGCAGACAAAACTATGTCAGTGTTCCTTTCAAATTCAGCATCTATAACTGCAGCTTTCCACTCAACTGCGTGAAGCCTCAATACGTTATCAGAACGCAGGACTGGTCAACCTTTAAAGTTATTAACCAAACAACATTAGATTCCATTGACATCCATTATATGGACGAAAAATAAATACCGGGACATTTCTCAAAATATCTTCTTTTGCGTTTCACAGAAAAGTCATATACAGGTTTTAAGTGACATGACACTCAGAGAACCTATATCGTTTCAACGCTGTCTACAAAGACGTCGTGAAAAATAAACAGAAGCAACAGAATTCAGATGATGGTCTTAAAAGCAGCGGTCAACATTCTGCCTGTACATGTTAACGCATGAAATGCTGCTCCAGCTCAAAGTACTTTGCGTTAGAGCCGCTTATAACGTGCATTTAAAAAAAGCAACACCCGTCAAACATCATCATTATAAATATACTTTATTATCATGAAAATACCTGAGCAGTTTTGAATAACAGTGATAGAAAGACGGCAGATGTAGATAGGAAGACGCCATTTCCTGGTTATACGCGTGGTTCTTCTTCTGTGGTTAACCATAGGCTACTTCACTGACAAACTGCGCATTAAACAATCGCAGCCAAATCGCGTGCTGTTTCTATTCGATTAATCGTGCATCCCTAGTTTACATATGCATATTTTTATTGTATTAGGTTAATGTCTTTATCTCTTTTATAATTTGTCTTTTTACACAGTATGACAAAAATTAAGACCTAACGTTCCAAACCCTAAATATAGTATAAAACCTTGTCTTCTGCAACAACAGCAGCTTACAGTAAAAGAGATGATAAGAAATTTATAATTAGTGATAGATGAAAAATAACTGATTCCAATCTCAATCTGAGACATGGACAGATGTTTTGAGATGAAGTCTTTCATCCAAACGTCGAAGATCACATAGATGTGAACTGTACTTTTCTGTGCATTTTGTTTCATTTTTGCAATCTTTGACTGGTGGCATATGTCAGATTTATTGCATGACTTGGGCAGAGAAAAGCTGTTGCTATCAAACATTGTTTACTTAATCCACAGAATCAATGTAATGATGAAGGGATAGATCCAATAGGCCAGTTGATGAAGGGTTTGTGAAGACATGTCATGCTCCCTTGTAAAAGAATTTTGTAGTATTTTTAAAATACAGTAGTTTATTTTGATACACTTAAAATTACGGAAGTTAATATATTATTTTAAAATACATTTTGATGTATTTTTGCCCGCAGCCTTGCACATGTTCTGTAAAATTACTGTTTTTATTTTAAAATGTTTGTAGAACTTCAATAAATATGTATTGTATAAGTTTAAATCACAGTTCCTAACATAACAACTTTATTTGATAATTTGTCAGTATTATTTGTATATTATTTCACTGTATAATTATTTTTCACTATACATATTATTTTACAAATAAAATGTATACATTTTTAAATAACTATAAACTTAAAGTATTTTATACTATTAGCATGTTTTATATCTTGTGTGTTTTATTGTGTTTGTCCAGCATGATACATGATATCAGGATTTTACTTTAAGAATTAAATTTAACCCCAAAAATATTTGACAGTCTGAATTTAAATTGTGTTCAAAAGTCACTTACAAAAGCACTGATTTTACACAGCCTACATCTCTTGTGACAACTAGCCCCGGTCTTCTTGTGTATGGGTAGGTGACAGACTAATATGCAAATGTATCAATGTGACGTCAACAATTTGGGGAGAAAGTACAAATATATCGCTCTCTTATTTTCTCTCTTCTATTTATAATTTTAGATGATACACATAATTATTGATAACATAAAACAATGTGATATTAACAGTTTGTTTTCTGAATTTTGCGTTTTGACGACAGCTACCCATATAAACACACGTATATAAACATTTGAGAAATTTAAACGTGCACCATTAAAAAAAGATGTAAAAAAGATGAGGAAAATATAAACAATTTAAGGTAGAAATACAAGGCAAAAGTTCACTTAAACAATAAAAACATTTGTAACCTGTAACCGTGGTTACGGCATTTTTTAACTTTGACAAACATTGTCACTTTTCTACTCACTCTAGTAGACTTGATCAGTGTCTTAAGCTATTTGACGACTTCAATTTCCTCCATTAATTTGATGAAATGGATAAAAGACAGAGATATTTGACTGGCCCGGGTCACCTCAGACTGGACGAGTCCAGGTAAAGTATCATTCTAGACACAATGAACAACATACGTGATGGAGTCTCTATTTGAATCTTTTGACTACTTTCAGAGGCTTATGTTGTCTGGGAGTGCGACTTCCTCTCCTTCGCAAAAATCCACGTAAGTGTGCGCTATAGACTGTGTGTGTGTGCATGAAATGCCTTCAATCAAACTTTACACCTGAAAATGTCTTTTTATTGATTGATTTATTGTTATGAACTTAGCAAAGAGAGAAGACATAATTCCTCCGCCTGCCGCGGACCTGTGGAGGAGAAAAGAGGCCGCGCGAAAGGTAAGATGTGAATGGATTTGAACGCAGATGAGGATGTTTAACAGTATTAACACTCAATGTTGCATTATTAACGACTGCTTTATTAGGCTAAAGGTAACATGAAGGTTATTTTAATGCAGTTCTAAACTGAATTAGCAAAATTGTAAAATGCCTATGAGGGACATTGTATGCAGTAAGCAAGCATTGTGCTTCTGCAGTTGAAGCTTCCTCAAGTGTCCAATAGAGGGCGCCCTCAGCTTGAGCCTTTGCTCCCTCAACTTGAGCCTTTGCGCCCTCGACTGCTGCATTCAGGTCTGGAGACTTCCAGAGGTGAAAAAGCTTCACAAACTGTAGGTCACATACTATGACTAGACCTTTTACATCACAGAACTTCAAATGATCTTAAGGCTTCACCTCAAGTCTAATGCCCACTTCTGCAAAAAGACAAAATTGTATTGAATTGTCTTGTTCTGGCTTGTTTGCAGTGTCACTTCCACATCTGCCGAGTTTCCAACCATCTAAACTTGTTCAACCGCGCCCACCAAAGGCGGCGCCGAGGAGACCCCTCAGGACTGAAGTATGTACCTCTAGATGCCAAAACACCTGCACATGTCACTATCAATGTTACATTTGATTTCAGCTTGTCTCTGAGGTTTCAGATCTTAATGTAATGGTTGTTGATGTTTTCACTGCTCTAATGGCTAGTGTTTAATATTTTTGTGTCTGCAGACAGGCATGGACTTTGGGCTTTCTACAAGGAAGTGCCCGGTTTTCCCAAGATATGGTGCCAAATTAGGTGGGACCCAACTAGTTTAATGTGCAACAGAAAAAGAATATGTGCAATAGAAAAATAATATGTGCAATAGAAAAATAATATGTGCAGCAGAACAATAATATGTGCAACAGAAAAAGAATATGTGCAACAGAAAAAAATATGTGCAACAGAAAATATATGTGCAACAGAAAAAAAGAATATGTGCAATAGAAAAATAATATGTGCAATAGGACAATTATATGTGCAACAGAGAAAAGAATATGTGCAATAGAAAAATGATATGTGCAATAGAAAAATTAAATGTGCAATAGAAAAATTATATGTGCAATTGAAAAATTATATGTGCAACAGAAAAAGAATATGTTTAAACACTATGTGTTTTGTCCTCTGCTTTTGTTGATTTCTTCAAAATAAAACTGTGACTTATATACTTGTAAATCGCGTGCTGTTTCTTTTCGAATAATCGTGCAGTTTACATATTATCTCTTTTATCATTTGTCTTGTCATTTATGTTGAATTTGTGTACTAGATGCTTCCAGAACACCATTGAAAATTCCTAAGCTGTGTTCCAAATTACATATCTATGCACTTAAACTATGCACTATGCACTCAACGACGTAGTGTGTGAATTTAAGAAGGGTTGTATCGTCCCCAATTCACATTTACGCATTTGGCAGACTAAATGTTTTAAAAAATACTTTTATCCAAAGCGACTTACATTGCATTATCCTCTACATTTATACATAATACTTATTCGATACTTAATATTTATCAGAATACTGAATCAAAAGTACATGTTTACATAATTAATATTCATGAAAAGAACAGTTCTATTGGACGTTCGCCAAGGACTCAGGAAATAGGAACTGGCTGTAGTAGGATTCGTAATGCAGGCGAGTAAATCACATGATTAAGCACATGATCACATGACACATTTCTATTTCAAAATGGCTTTGGAGTGTAACAGGTTTCAGAAAAACCCATCGATTCTCTTAACTGTGTTTATTTTGTCGTGTTTTTCACGCACTGTTCTGTGTAGCCGAGTGTACAGATACGAGAGTCATGCGCGTGTTTCTGAAGCCACAGTAGCGGATCAGTGGTTTATCCAGAGACTGGATCATTTCAACGGAGCTGACGCTCGAGTCTGGAAACAGGTACTGCGATGCAAGCATAACTATTGCAGACGGTAATGCAACAAATTCATCTACACTGAAATACATATATGAAAAATTATATTTTGCTACAGCACTAGGGAAGAGTATAACCATAGTTTTTAATTACCGTTAAAGTGCAATAACTACGACATTACTATGGTTTTACTTCAAATACTTTAGCTAAGCTGAGGTCACTGTAGTAAAACCATGATTGATCTTCATAAGGGTCTTTGTTTATTCCTCTTTCTTCATACACTTCCTCTCTTTCTCTATGGCTGTCTGTCCTTTTACTGTAACTTCAGGAAATACAGCAACACTGTATAGTAGACTAATGCATAATATAAAACTGGGCTAGCATAACACATGTGTATTTTTATGTTTCTCCAGTATCGTGTAAATCTTAAATTGATCCAGCAAAGCAGTCAAATCATGTCCCAGATTGCACAATCCAGCTGGTTTACGTCTATTTGACATCTGCAATACGTCTCGTAGACGTCTGAACGCCTGTAATACGTCTTTGAAAGATCTGGAAACATCTGCTGCGTAAAAACATCTGCTAAACATCTTAGAAAGAGCTGTTGTTCCTCCATTCTAAATCCTAAACATCTTAAAGACATCTTCAAGGTGTCTATATGACGGCTGACAGCAGACATCTCCGAGACGTATCGCAGACGAGCAAACATATGTCTTGCAGATGTTAATGCAGATGTCAAATAGACGTAAGCCAGATGTATGTGTGCTATCAGGCGTGACAATAAACCGGTGCAAGGTCAAGTTCATAAAAGTTTTTTGTTCCTTCTCCAGAGATATTTCATAAATGACAGTTTCTATAGACCTGGTGGTCCGGTGTTTCTGATGATCGGAGGTGAGGGTCCTGCAAACCCCGCCTGGATGCAGTATGGGACCTGGCTGCTGTACGCTCAGAAATTGGGGGCTCTGTGTTTGTTACTGGAGCATCGCTTCTATGGGAAGAGTCACCCGACAGAGTGAGTGGGTCATTCAGGGTTATCAACACCAGATGGTGCTAGACACACAAATCACATTTGTACTTTAGTTACACTGGTTTGAACATAAATGGTGACAGATTTTTGGGGTGAGAAAACCAGAGCAACTGTCTGGCTGTTGAACCCAGGCGTTAACCTCTGTGGCACACACCTAAACTATACAATCCGTAAAAACATTTAAATTTAGAATCCATTAAAATTTGATTTAATCTGTCTATCCATCCTATATGAAATCTACCTGTTCAATTGAGATGCGAAACTACAAACACAAAGCCTTAAGATTAAAGACTCGACACCTAAATCTATTCTTATAATTAAACAATTATGAACAAAAGGTTTTGTGTTATCAGGAACCTGAGCAATGCCAATCTAGAGTTTCTCAGCAGTCGGCAGGCATTGGCTGATCTCGCACACTTTCGCACGGTCACAGCAGCAGTGCGAGGTCTGACTAACAGCAAGTGGGTTGCATTTGGGGGCTCCTACCCAGGATCCCTTGCTGCCTGGTTCCGTCTGAAGTACCCACATTTGGTCCACGCAGCAGTGGCGACAAGCGCACCAGTACACGCTACAGTCAACTTTCCAGGTGATCTCATGCGCACACAGTCGCAGTGATAAAAAAGAAAACCAGCATGTTTACCATTGTTAGTCAGAATGAAAAGAAAATATGATCTCTTATTTATCTACTTTACCCATGGTAAAATCACTTTTTAAAATAATATTAAAGGACTTAAATATTGTTCACCCAAAGATGAAAATTTTGTTATCATTTACTCGCCTTCGAGTTGTTCCAAATGTGTATAAATGTCTTTGTTCTGATGAACACATAGAAAGATATTTGGTAGAATGCTTGTTGCCAAACTAAATTTGCCCCCCATTGACTCCCGTAGTAGGAATAATTTTTTTTGTTCTGTTGAACACAATAGAAGACACTGGAGAATGTAGGTCAGCAAACAGTTCTGGGGCACTTTTGATTACCATTGTATTTTCTTCCTACTATGGGAGTCAATGGGGGCAAAATCTGTCTACTTATAAGCATTCTTCCAAATATCTTTCTCTGTGTTCATCAGAACAAAGAAATGTATACAGGTTTGGAACAACTCGAAGGTGAGGAAATGATGACAGAATTTTATTTTCGGGTGAACTATTCCTTTAATAGGACAATAAAATCGAAATACAAAACAAATGTAAAAAAAAACAACACTGTTGGCCTATGAAACATTCTTTCTTTCTCACAATCTTTTCTTTCTCTCCCTCTCCCTCTCCCTCTCCCTCTCCCTCTCCCTCTCCCTCTCCCTCTCCCTCTCCCTCTCCCTCTCCCTCTCCCTCTCCCTCTCCCTCTCCCTCTCCCTCTCCCTCTCCCTCTCCCTCTCCCTCTCCCTCTCCCTCTCTCCTCTCTCCTCTCCCTCTCTCCTCTCCCTCTCTCCTCTCTCTCTCGTTTTTGCTCTCTATATTTCTTCCAGTCTTGCGTTCTTTCAATCCCTGAGGATCACAGCCAGATGTCACCATGACAACAGAACAACTTTGAACATTGACCTTGTGCTGACACACACACACACACACAGAGCCCATGGTCTCCTGTAGGAGGTTATTATGTCTGTATGGGTCATTTTTATAACAGTACGGAACTATAAAAATAAATAGCGGGTTAATTACGTAGATGAGCGACTGTCTCTCCAACCCTCTCATTGTGAGAGACAAAAGACTCTGTGTGAGTCTACAGCCGAAGGGAAAATACGTGTGTTTTTGACATCTCAACCTCTCCATGTTTGTGGTGAGACATGATTTGGCCCAGGATGACTCCATGTTTGTCTAGTGAGTCTAAAGCGTGTGTGGTTCTTGGACGGTGCACTGCTCTGCAGTAATGTTCTGGCTCGAGTCAAGCATCGCTCGGCAGACAGTAGATAGTGTAGCTGGCACTGGGCTCTTTCACACAGGATTTCTTTGTATGCACGGTGCTTAGATCATTCTTGCTTCAGAACAATAACCTCTCATCCTCTCTTGTCTCATTTATTCGTCTCGGATTCTCTCCCCCAAAGAATTACTGTAGTGCATACTTGGGGTTAGTGATTTTTTTTTATCCTAAGTAATTCAACAAATGACAACAGGGTTGTGCTATTACTTTTCTACATTATTGGGAACGAAAAGAAATTATGAAATAACCTCAACATGGAAATTGAAGGTCACTGGAGTTCCTTTGTGACGGATCACTGCCCACAGTCTCCAAAACACATTTTCTTTATAAATGTATTTAACAAATGTATTTTATGTTATCGTGTATTGAAATTTCAAAATTGTATCTTCCTCTGTGGTTTAAGAGTATTTGGAGGTGGTGTGGAGATCGCTGGCAGAAGAGAATCCGGAGTGCCCCCTGCTAGTGAAGAAAGCATCAGACACGTTGGTAGCGCGACTCCAGGACCCAAAAACCTACGATAACATCACCGAAGATTTCAGGTAATGCACACCTGTACAAGTATACAGTGTAAGGAAGCTTAATGCTTTAGTACTTATGTAAATGTTATCTTACTTAATTACTTTTATTTATGAATTACGGCATAACAGCATTCATAACGCATCTAACATCTGTGATATTTTCATGCGAAATATTCAGTGAATGTTTCATGTGCTGGCATCCAATTGGACTGTGATCCTCTAGCCAGGACAATACTAAATGAGCTATGTGTACATTTTCATGAATTAATGTAAATTTTTTAGGTTTTAAATCTTTAAAAACAAGCCCAACTTTCTAGGGTTTGGAAAGCGTGCAGACAGATTTGTATATGAAAGATTTAATTTGGACATTTTTGCCATGAACATCAAAGTTTGCAGTGTTGATGTGCACTCATTTGTCAACACGATGTTGCTGAATCACGTTTAGTCCCTGTTTTGGTCGAGGCTCGCACGTGTCACTATGAAGTGTGCGTTATGGTGAGGAATAATTTTGGTGTCATTTATAAAAATGCTGTCTAAACTCTGCATACATCCCATTTAATTATATCCAATCTAATCTCTTTTTTAATATAATAATCCCCCACATGGCCATGCTTATGTCAGTAGAAAAGTAATTTAATAGACAGAAAATTATTACATTTTGATTCATTAGAACAAACATTAGAATAACATGCACTCTAAAAGGGATCATATAACACGGCTAAAATGAATATTATCGTTTGTTTAAGATGTAATGCAATGTGTATACACGTTTAATGGTTTAAAAACGCTGTGTTTTCCACATACCGTGCATGTTTGTATCTCCTCTTTGCCCCGTCTCTCTGAAACGAGCTGATTTTTTACTAAGCTCATCGCTCTGAAAAGCGAGGTGTGCTGTGATTGGCCAGTTGACCAGTGCGTAGTGATTGGTTGAATACTGCGAGCGTGTGACAGAAATGTAACGCCTCTTACCATATGTGGAACGTCAGGTTCCAAAGCAGTTGTACTGATAGGTATGGCCACCTTACTTGCGTAAACATTTGGGCGGTCTTAGTCAAATCATACCACGAACTGACGTAGATTTGTGGGGGTGTGGTTACACGAGGCGTTTCAGACAGGTCTGGGTGAGCATTCGCTTTTAGATAGAATGCATCTTTTGTTCCGACATTTTTTAAATTTTACGTGCCTAATACATGCATGGGCAACTTATAACACACAAAAAACATGTATTCGTGCCATATGACCCCTTTAAATCGTACGTAATAGGGACATTTGAGTGAGTTATGTGGGTCAACCATTTTAATAATGTTTAATTGAACCTGAAATGGGGTAATTACAGGAGTTTGTAATAGCCTGGGAACACGAGAGTGCGTATGATGAATGTGTGTGCGTTTTTCGGAAGAACTCAAAAGGTCTTTTCTGTTGGAGTTCCAGCTACTGGACCTTGACTATCCTGGTCTCAGTGCCCTTCTTAGTTCCGTTCGGCTTAGAGTTTGTGTGTTTGATGGAATTCTGATATCCTGGAATGCCGCCTGCGCTTTATAACACTGATATGGACCAAGGTCACCAGTCTGATCTCGGCCCACAGAAAGAAAACCTATTTGTCCTTCATCCAGCCTGCAGCCCTTCTGCTGCTATAATGCCTGACTATGTTGAGAATGAAATACATTCATACTGCATACTCTTCAGTATGCATCATTTTTGCATGACGTCATTCCAGGTATTCCGTGCATGCAGAAAATTCTTATACTATGTACAGTATAGTGCATATTTTTTGTTTTCACATATTTATTCCCCCTCTAACACAGATCGCTTTTGGGAGAATATAGCGCTGTTCTTAAGTAAACAATCTGCCCACCCTTGATGATGTCATTAAGAGTGTGGGCGGAGTCATACGGTTGAATGTTTGAAGTAGAGAGTGTGTGTTTCTCTGCAAATGATGTACTGTGTAAATAACAGAGCATGTCTGAATAGTTGCCGTTTACACAGTCCCTCTCTCACTTTTTCTTTCTTAGGCTGTGCTCTAAGTTACAGATTCAGTCTAAGATGGACTCTGCATATCTTTTGGAGTCTCTGGCTGGAAATTTCATGGATGTGGTGCAATACAATGAGGATAACAGAGCGTTTGAGGTTTGTGTGACAGACACGGATGTGCAAAAAAAAGATCTGTTCACATCAAAAGTACCACTGCATAATATAAACTACATTTAGTTTATTGATTTCACCAGAGTGAACTGTTAAATGAACGCCGCTCATGTGTTATCGGGCAGTTTTGAGTCAAATTACAAATAAGCCGCTGCGGTTCAGAACAGTAGAAGCTTTTAGAAGTGAAGGATTGAGTTACATCCACTTTCAGAGAAGAGAGAATGATGTGAACTCCATGAAAGAGAGAACGAAAGCGGGAAAATATCATTTGTGGATTTATGAACGCATCTGGATCTGTTTAACACTTTCAGTCGTACTGAGAAACGGTGCTTATCTACTAGATAAACTGGATTAAAAGTAGCTGTTTCTTGCCTAAACTACAAAATAATAGCTTCGCTATTCCTCATGGCTGGAAACTGTTCGAGATTCAGCCATTATCTGTGAATAATCCGTTCAATCTCTGAAAAAACATGTTAATCCATAAACAGAGCAGGCAGAAATTCACAACTCTGTTCACATACCAGTGAATTCTTGTTCCAGGTTAATGCACATGCGGTTTGTGAACACACGCTCACTCCTGGCTCGATCCGGACAGGTATTGAACGTTCAAGTGGAATTTAGATGAAGAGGTGTCTCTCTGTAATCAGAGACCAATCTCGGAATGTTCTGGATAATTTATCCTCTGGTTCTGACAGCTCACCGTCTACGTGCTGAATTGCCTTTTGTTTTTTAGTGTTGACTGATAATAGTCTCAGGACTGAAAGTGCGAGGAAAAAAAGGTTTTATAAGGGTCCTTGGGTATAGAGCGATGTATGGCTTAGTATATGAACAATGGCATTGACTTCATAATTGTGAAATAAAAAACAGTGTAACTGTCACCATAGTATAAACTTTGAACAGATATTTTTACTTGGAGGCCACCATTTTTCTTTCCCGTCAAAATCTGTGATGTCCGATGGTTGCAATAATGTATAATGGCTAAAACATTATAAGACATTATTTTGGTTATTAATATGCCTGTTTGTATTGTTACAATACACCAAATAGCGTCTTTATTTTCTTTCTTTCTTATTTGACCATTTTTTATATATATGTTGTGGTGAGGAAGGAAGGACGAGAGCCGTGAGGCGGGGCCGGTGGCGTGAGTGACAGTTGGAATCAGCTGTGCGCGCACCGGTCCTGTATATCTCACGGCTCTCGTCCCGCCTTCCCTACTTCCCTATATTATCCTACAGAACCTTATATTTACTGAAGAACTGATTCATGTGTCCGTTTTTAATTCGGCTGCCTATCTGCGTGCAACCATTTTACATCATCAAAGAAGGACATGGCGGCCTCCTTAGGTTAAAATTTTTATTACATTTAGTTTTTTTTTATTTAAAATATTTCATGTGTTTCTAACGACAAATATTAGTAGTGTAAGGCTATTACAACGCATTAAGCTATACACCTCTCTATACACCGGGTTCCCTTTATGCATTTTGGCCAACAAACTTGCGTTTTGGCACCCGAAAACGCTTTCCGGATCTGTGTGAATCCGGATCTGTGTTTCTTTTTCGCAATGTATGCAAGCCTAGAAAATGCATAGAAAAAAGTTTTTATTATATCTGCATATGCATTGCGTACTTACAGAATAGTTTTGTACTCTGCAAATATCCGGAGAGTCTTTAGTTTGATCACATTTATAAAAGACAGATACAGCTGAACCATTATTTCCTAAAACATATGATGCGTGCGGGGGCGAAACTAAAGCACGTGCGCACACATGCATGAAACACAATTGCACATCCCCTTTAAACATTAAAATGATAAACTATTTTTATTTTGAAAATGTAATTTCTTTTATTTTAGACCACAGCTTTAAAATATGAAATCATCTTCAATGTACTTTCATTTAGACGTGTGTTTGTGTGCTTCAGGGTGTTGTGGGCACAAACATCACCATTAAAGTGTTGTGTGGTATGATGTTGGACTCATCTCTGGGCAATCCGTACGACCGTTATGCGGCACTGGCCCGTCTGATGCAGAAGACGTTCTCTCAGTCTTGCACTGACGTCCAGTACAAAAACTACATTCAGGAAATGAGTAACACCAGCTGGAGTGGCCCAGCGGCTGGAGGAGGTGTGTGTTTCCTGTTTACGTACACTCTTGCTTTTCATTTTAGAGCTTTATCGGCTTTGTTTAGGAGAAGTGCGTTTCTGGGTGTCACGTTCTCAATCCCAGCCATTTGTGTTTTATGTTTTCCTCTCTTCACCTCTCATCCGTTCATGAGCTGGTATATGTATTTTTATTAAGTGGATGTTTTGAAGAGATTTCTGTCATACTTTACCCCAAAAGCAAGAGAATAAAATTGAATCACAGTCCTAGTAATCTTAAAATAAAAACATTTAATTTATGTTTGCACGTTTAGGGCGGCAGTGGGTGTATCAGACTTGCACTGAATTTGGATTTTATCAAAGCACAGATTCACCAAACCAGCCCTTCAGCGGATTCCCCTTACAGTGAGTGTGCGAAATGTGTCGTGTAAAGTTTTTAAATCTTCCTTTCTACGCACCTCTCTGTGGTATCTTCACCTTTGTCTCTTACTTTAGATATTACCTACAGCAGTGTGCTGACATATACAATCTGAGCACCTCATTGGATGACATAGTTCAGCAGACCAATGAGGAATATGGAGGATATGACATCAGAACCACACGGATTGTTTTCCCCAATGGTTCGATTGATCCCTGGCATGCTCTCGGAGTGACAAAGGACATTACGGATGACCTTCCTGCAGTCTTCATCAAAGGTCAGATGTCAAACCTTTGTATGACCTCTTTCACACTGTTAAAAATATTATTTCTCTCTTTTTTTGACAGTTTTTATTTTTGTCTTAGGTACGGCTCATTGTGCTAACATGTACCCAGCCCGAACAGAAGACCTTCCTCAGCTGGTTCTGGCACGGGACCACGTCTTCCTCCTGCTCCAAAAGTGGCTGGCCGAGTGATGGACAATCGACGCGGACAATCGAAGCAGCCAATCAGATACATGATGACTGGCACGTCATGTAACATGTAATGACCAATCAGGTATCTTTTTCCACTGGCTCGGACGTGTCATGGTATTAATGCAATGCACAGGGATTTTCTTTCTTTAGAAATCTTTTCTGATTTCACAATCAGTTTTTATGTAATATATGTTTATAAAATTGTAAATGAATGCTTTTCCTTGAATCATCTTTGTATATTTTGAAACAGAAATTTCTCAATAAAGCTGATTTTGAGAGTTTGAGGATGTGTGTTTTTGAAATTAATAAATGAACATTTGCCTATTAGTTATCATTGTTTTCTGCATCCTATATGACATCAACAAAAAATTATGTACTTTAAGAGGCAGGACAAGTTACTGCGTTCAAATTATTTTAAAGTTTTTACAAAATAAGAACAGAAACAATTACTTTGTTTTAAAGAAATGCCTTTGTTTTGGAAGGAAAATGCGAGATTGAATGCCTTTGTTTTGGAAGGAAAATGCAAGATTGAATGCCTTTGTTTTGGAAGGAAAATGCTAGATTAAATGCCTTTGTTTTGGAAGGAAATGCAAGATTAAATGCCCACCAAGCTAAAATGCGTTTTTAATCCATCACATGATCGAACAGCCTGAAATGTCTTAATTACATGGAAAACCTACTTCTGTGTACGTTTGACGGCAGATTGTTTGTTTATTCTTGAAAATCTTCGTCCCTTCACGTCGGTGCTATAAACTTGTAACAAAAGTTTTAAAAGCCATCATCAATTGATCAAAGATAGCAGGATTCATCATGGCAACGGCACGTGACAAAAAGCACTCCGTTTATTTCTCGGCAGTCAATTTGGAGGTACTGTTACAAGCATACAGCGAATATGTTCACATTTTTAGAAAGAAGAGCAACGCAGCAGCAGCAAGAGAGAGTCGGCGTGGGAGAAAATAGCTTTATGTGTCAATGCATGAGTTTAATTGTCAATCACTTTTATATTCATTTTGTTGAAACCGTCTCTCTCTCTCTCTCTCTCTCTCTCTCTCTCCCTCCCTGTCTTTTTGAATCTTTTGAGGTTCGTTTCACAAAGCAGGATTTTATTCTTGGTTGTATGTATACCATGAAGGAAAAATTTAAATGTCATTTGCTTAATTTTATTGTTGGTATTGCAAAGCTTTGTTAGTCTTTAATAGTTGATTCTAGGGTGCTTAGTTTGTTGTCAAGGGTAGTTTGTTTGTGGTTGTTGGTTATATTACTAAAGAGGTTAGAGAAGTGGTTTATCCATACATCTCTGTTCTGAATGGGTAGTTCTTCATGGTGAGATTTATTAAGTGCGTTCCAATGTTCCCAGAAGCGGTTAGTTTCTAGAGATTGTTCAATTGCTTTTAGCTGATTTTGTATATCTTGTTTCTTTTTTTGTCCTTAGGGTGTCTTTATATTCTTTAAGTTTTTCATGGTAGAGTTGGCATGTGTTTACATTATCCGCATCTCTGTGTTTCTGATTTGACAGAATTCTTACTTTTCTAAGGTTTTAACACTCATTGTCGAACCATTTCTCATTGGCAGGTCTCTTTTTTGTTTTCGTATTTGTTGATTTTAGGTTGGCTAGTGTTGCAGATATTGTAAATATTTTGTTAATTCTGTCTACTGCTAAGTTTACGCCTTCGTTATTGTGTGGAAATGGCGTATCTAGGAATTTATTAAGTAGGTTTTGAATTTTTGGTACACATATTACGCTTTGGTATATATCGTCACTATTTTGTTTCCATCTGTATGCGTGTTTAAGGCTATGGAGTTTAATTTGATTTGATGCCTCAGTGTTAAGTTTAGACCCAGTGTACGACACAGATGGAGAAGTTGTAATCCGTTTTTTGTTTGTAGTTTTGTCATAGTTGAGTCTTTTTGTTTGCGTAGGTGGAGGAAAGACATCTGCTCCTGGAATGTGTTTGTCTCCCTGGGAGTGAAGTGTGTCTGATTCTTCACCGGTCCTGGCATTCAGGTCGCCGCAGATCAGAACATTGCCCTGTGACTGGAAGTAGTTGATTTCTCCTTCTAGGGTTGTGAAGCTGTCTTCGATGAAGTACGGTGACTCTGCAGGCGGGATGTAGGTTGCGCACAGGAAGATATTTTTCTCTGTAGAAGTAAGGGCCTTGTTTATTTCCAACCATGTATAGAACAGGCCCGTTTTAATAGTTTTTATTAAGTTGGCGAGATCGGACTTATGCCAGATCAGCATTCCGCCTGAGTCTCTGCCTTGTGTGACTCCCGGTAGTTTGGTGGACGGGAGGATGAATTCTCTGTAGTTTGTAGGGCGACCCGTGGGTCTGTCTCCTCTGCTCCATGTCTCCTGTAGGATGATAATGTCTGAGTTTTTGGTTTCTGAGGTAAAGTCTATGTTTTTGCTTTTTAGACCAAAAGCAGATGACCTCAGAATATTCCAACATGATATAGTAAATGCTTTGTTATCCATAAGGTGTAATTTAAATTAGCGGGTTTTGTCTTAAGACAAAAATCTCTCTCTGTCTCTCTCTCTGTCTCTCTCTTTGTCTCTCTCAAGATTCAAGATTCAAAAAGCTTTATTGGCATGATAAAAAAGTGTTTTACATTGCCAAAGCAGGAGAATTAAATATAAACATTCTGTATCAAATAAAATAAGAGTATCCTATATAAGAAACAATATGTACACATAAATATAGACATAAAAGTGTGAAGTATTGACAAAAGTTCTTAGTGAAAGTGACAGGATCCTGTCATAAGTGTCAGTGTTGTGTCAGTGTTGTGTCAGTGTTGTGTCAGTGTTGTGTCAGTGTTGTGTCAGTGTTGTGTCAGTGTTGTGTCAGTGTTGTGTCAGTGTTGTGTCAGTGTTGTGTCAGTGTTGTGTCAGTGTTGTGTCAGTGTTGTGTCAGTGTTGTGTCAGTGTTGTGTCAGTGTTGTGTCAGTGTTGTGTCAGTGTTGTGTCAGTGTTGTGTCAGTGTTGTGTCAGTGTTGTGTCAGTGTTGTGTCAGTGTTGTGTCAGTGTTGTGTCAGTGTTGTGTCAGTGTTGTGTCAGTGTTGTGTCAGTGTTGTGTCAGTGTTGTGTCAGTGTTGTGTCAGTGTTGTGTCAGTGTTGTGTCAGTGTTGTGTCAGTGTTGTGTCAGTGTTGTGTCAGTGTTGTGTCAGTGTTGTGTCAGTGTTGTGTCAGTGTTGTGTCAGTGTTGTGTCAGTGTTGTGTCAGTGTTGTGTCAGTGTTGTGTCAGTGTTGTGTCAGTGTTGTGTCAGTGTTGTGTCAGTGTTGTGTCAGTGTTGTGTCAGTGTTGTGTCAGTTTGTGTGTGTTGTGTCAGTGTTGTCTCTCTCTGTCTCTCTGTGTCTCTCTCTGTCTCACCTACAAACTTTTTCATGAAGGTGCAATCCTTTTGCTAATAAAACAGCATGGCAGCAGCTGAAAATGAAATATAAATTCAGTCAGGTGAGTTTAAAGAAATAAAATGCTCTTGCTAGTAGGATGCCTGACTGGGAAATGTTTGATATAATTATTAAACTGGCCTAGAATGTTTTCCGTAAATGCCATTGTT